>NC_136831.1:3221973-3824567 GCF_951394365.1 Tetrao urogallus | reverse complement strand
CAAAATAACATGGATTTGGAAGACAAAAAGCAAAAATGCCGAAACCTTTTTGCACTGTGTGTGGGTATGGAGTGGTACTGAATGGCCTTTCCTGCTCTGCTGCTGCAGAATATATCTGGCGTGGCAAAGCTCCAGGATCCTAGATCTGCTTTAGTGCTAACATTGCTCTAGCTGATAATGCTAATCTCTTAAACTATTCCCAGCCAGGCCCTAAGGAAGGGAGCTAAGCAACTCTGCAGCTAACGAAACAACTTTTGTAATTATAGCTCTGGCCATGGCTGAAATGCACAGAGCAGCCCTGAGTTTTTTCCAGTCTCCGGTGACCCCACAGCCAAACCATCACCCAGTGCACCCTACTGGCACAGGGCTGCCTTTGGGGCCATCATCCATCCTGCCCCATTGGCCCAGGGTTGCCCCTGGAGCCAAACAAGCCAACCAAACCAACTTCTTAGTTATCTGACACATCTGCAACCACAGCATGAGATGGACAAGTCTGCTTTGTGACTTCCATGCTAATTGTGTTCCGTGAACGCCAATATTCTCGGAAGAATGAAGAGTCTCAGCTCCCTAAATTACTCCTGTGGTTTTAACTGAGCATCGTTTGTTTCACCTTAGCAGCTAATGTGTATGTGTGTGTCACAGGAGGGAATTCACCCCAAAGGAAGGTCTGCTTTTTGGGAACTGAAGGAAACAAATGAGCACCACTTGGTGTGGCAGTGAGAAACCTAAAAAAGACACGCTGTGGCTTTATTCCTTTCCCCCCGCAACGTATCACTTTTATTGCTATAATTGCTCATATAGTTCAAGCTTTTTATATGCTGATGGTTTCCTGTCCCTGCTGAGCCCTGGGGAGCGTTGCCCTCCTGCCACATTGCTGCAGGAACAGCACCGTGGGTGCAGCACAGCCCGAGGTGCAGCTCGATCCTCAGGGCAATGCCATGGGAGCAGCAGAGCAGCACCACGAGGTGCAGGGTGCACGATTCCCCCTCGCTCAGCTGCACAGTGCACTTCTTTGACTGACATCAAACACTGCTGCCTGCTGCTTTCCACCCCAGCCATCTGCCTGTCCTTCATCCCATGCTACTTAACTCCTCCAGCAATGCACCGCACTTCCACACTTCCTTATCCATACCTGCATGCTGCTTATCATAGAATGGCCTGGGTTGAAAAGGGCCACAATGCTCATCCAGTTCCAACCCCCTGCTGTGTGCAGGTCACCAACCACCAGACCAGGCTGCCCAGAGCCACATCCAGCCTGGCCCTGAATACCTCCAGGGATGGGGCATCCACAACCTTCTTGGGCAACCTGTGCCAGTGCGTCACCATTCTCTGCGTCCTATCACTGTCCACCCTCATAAACAGCCATTCCTCCTCCTATTTATACACTCCCTTCAAGTACTGGAAGGCCTCATTGAGGTTTCCAGGAGCCTTCTCTTCTCCAAGCTAAACAAGCCCAATTCCCTCCACCTTTTTTCATAGCAGAGGTGCTCCAGCCTTCAAAAGTGCTTAACACAGGCAAGCTCCATCACAAAAAGCGGCACAGAGTAAACGAGTCATGCAACGGGGACGAGGCAATTTGCATTGTCAGATAGCAACTCAGCAAAAAAATACTATAGGAAAAAAAAAAAAAAAACCAAAAAAAAGCAACACTGTAGAACTTGAGCTGAGATGGGTTGGTTTGCAGCCAGACCCGGCCCTTTTCCACCCATGCCAAGTGCCTGTGTCATGGCAGCACGGAGCGCTGAGGTGGTGCTGACGAGGCAACCTGGCGTTGCACAACGCGGTGCTCGTGGGTCAATTTGCTACGAGCAAAGACCTGCTGCCTCCCCACGGCGGTTGTTTTGTTTTATTTGGAAAAGAAAACGTCCACCATTTTGGATTCGCATTCGTTCCGTTGCAATTTCTGGGCAGAAAAAGAGAGCTCTCCATGAAATGCAGCGCTGCGGAGAGGTGCAGAGCCTTTGATCAAAGTCCATAGGGTACGCGATCAGCAGCGTCACGTGGGCCGTGGTTCTCACTATTGCTGTTCCCTTTGCAGCTGCAGTGCAGAAAGGAGAATCAATCTGAAGCAACAAACTGTGAGCACTGGGAATGAGATCCGTGTGCAGCCATATTTCGTGGTTAAGCGGAGCTCGTGCCCGTGAAGTACTTATAATTAGTTCTCTAATGACCATTGCTCCCCTTCATTTTCTTATTTCTGGGCAGCACGCTGTGTGTTTGCAGGTGCTTCTCCAACGTGGGCTTCCCCAGGCAACAGTTCCCCATCACAACAAATTTGGAAGTCTCCCAAGCATATCCACTGCCACGAGGGTTCAGATTTACAGCATCGAACCGTGCTTAGCTTGCCATGAACGCAACCTTCTGTGTAGTTGTTCTTCCAGAAGAACATCCCATAGGTGACAGCCAAAGGCCCCATTGCTCCCACTGGGGCTCCAGACCGGGTCTCAGCAGTGCCACAGGTGGGAGCAAACTGCTGCAGCTCCTCCATCCAACCCAAAATACCACTTGTCAGCTTGAAGGAGGAATGGAAGTAGAAACGAGCAGGCGGTAGAACGCAGCAGTTGGTATGCAGTGATGGTACGTTTTGTTGGCCACAAAATGTTGGGGAGCCCAGCGGGTACCATGGCTGTGTAACACAGGGATGATGATGCTGAAAGCATCACCGCTTTCTGCTGTAGGAAGGGCCAGAAGGAAGGAGCTGTTTCTGAGCTCCAGGCCAAGTCAGCTCCAGCAGCTCATGGCCATATAAAAGCAGATCCTACTGCACAGCACAGCACAGGTGTGGGGGCTGCAGAGTGCTCCTGCCTGGAGCTAGGCAAGATGCTTTGCAGGGAGAAGCCCTGTGGCAAAAGCAGCCCCTCGGTTCCCAGCCTGAGAGGGAGCACTGAAACATCCATTGCTGCCAAACAACTTTGGAGCAGGTTCAAAGCCGGGCGAGGGCTGTGCAGCCCCGCAGCCTTCTGCAGCCCTGCGCAGCATTGCAGAGCGCTGATGAAGAACCTCCTGTGCAATGCAAAAAAGCTGCTCCAAAACGCAGATTTGGGGTGGTTCAGTTCATCCCAAGGAGAGGAGCCTGCACACAGAATTCCACACCAGTGCTCCCATCACAGAGCACGAGATGGACAGGCAGCGGAGCGCAGAACGATGCCATTCACTGAGGCCACACTCAGTGGGTTGGCCGCTCGCTTTTTCCCATTTTCCTGGTACTGGGGCTGCGGGATATCCCTGTGGGTCCCTGCTGTCAGTGGCCCCATTTCCTCACTCCATTTCTGGGGGGACCCCCAGGATGCAGCCGTCCCCCACTCACCCCCTGCCATGCACTGGGACCCCCAGCGAGCAGCTCCGGGTCCCATCCTGCTCAATTCCGCCCTATCAAACTCCCTTGGCTTGTCCTATTGGAAACTTTTACAATTCCCTGCCTGCCTGGAAAAGATGACTGCAGCAAACCCAAATTAGGAATAAATTATACAACAACTTTACATTTTTCTTACAAAGGAAAACTCCTGCCATGTCCCCCAGCACTGGAAGGGCCACCAAAGGAGCACAGCCCAGAACGACCCGGAGTGAGCCCAGCGCCAAGCCGGGGGCTGCAACCACCCCAGGCTGCAAAATGCATTGCAACAGCAAATCCACGCGCTTCCAAAAGCTGCATCTGCGTGGCCGCTCGCTGACATATGTGCATTATTTCCACAATGAATGGCCACAGCGGCAGCTCCCCCAGCGCCTCAATTAGAGTCCCCCTGCAGGGACTATTTGCATTCCCTCCGCATTTCTGCAATATTTCACCCCCCCTCCCTTCCCCCCCCCCCGTCGCCCCCGTGCCCCTCGCAGAGGTTCTGCTGTACCCCCCGCAGCCCCCCCGAGCCATCGCAGCGCTGCACCCCGCGGCCCCGCTGCACGCGTTGCTCCCTGCAAAAGTTACACATCTTATTGGGGAGGGGGGGGGGGGGGGGGGGGAGAGAGAGATCGGTGGAAAAATGATCTCAGCCCTGGCACCAGAACAATACTTTCCCATGGAAACATAGGTATATATTTAATTCCTGGTAACTCCGCTCGAGTTTCACCTTTCATCTCGTCCCCGGAGTTCTGCAAAAGTTTCATTTCATTTTGCGCTGCAAATCAGCTGCGGTTCTCCTGCACCGTGCCCATTTTGCATGCACACCACACGACAGCGAATGCATCTGCTCCTCCGCACCCTCTCCCTGTCCTGACTGTGCAAAAGGCAGAAAGGGCTCCGTAATGCCCGCAGAAGAATTCAAATAACGTCAATGCACAGCTGAAGTGCGAGCCCTGCCTTACAGGAACTGTGTGTGTGAGTGTGTGTGTGGCTGCAAAAAGGCACATACTAAACAGGAAATGCAACTGAGAGCCATTGAAAGCCTCAAACTTCAAAATGCAATTGCATCCCGAAAAATGCATGCATGCACTGCAAAATGCATGCACGGCTTTTTGCATATTTGCAACGAACAGAAGTAGGAGCCTTACCTCTCGACTGAGACATTTTCCCCTTTGCTTTGATGGGGGAGGGGAGCACAAAAGACTTTGCCTTGCCTCTCTTCTGGAGCTAGTTTTGCAACAAAGATGCAAACTGCAAGCGCTCAATCTTCATGCAACTGGAGTTTTCCTGACTCGCTGCAGCAGCTCTCCTTGCAGCGGGGGGCCGTGCAATTGCACACTTTGCAGGGCAGCTTGCAGCGCGGGGGGTTTCCTCCCCCCCTGCTTGCAGTGCTGGGGAAGGCTCTGCTGCACCTACATGATGGGCCAGGGCTGGCAGCTCGCAGCTCCAAACTTGGAGCTGGGGGGCGCAGTGCGCAGGCGCGCTGCCGACGGCCGTCGCACTGCCCTCTGGGAGCTGTAGTCCCGCAGCCTCCGGCGGCCGCCTGCAGGGGGCGCTGCTGCGCGGAGCGGCGCGGAGGCTGCGCGGTGGGAGGGGGGGGGAGCGGCGGGGGTCGCGCTCAGGGCGGTGCGTGGCTCCGCTCCTGCAGCGCAGTGGTGTAGGGAGGGGTTGCTTTTTTTGCATCCCCCCCCCCCCCCCGCTCCCCAGATTTTTTGGGGTTCCTTGCATACATCATGAATCTCTCCGTCCATCTCTTCCTTCACCCTTCCGTGCATTTCTGCATGCAGCCCTGCTTGCAGCCCTGCCTTCACCCCAGCGTGCATCCCTGTTCACATCCCGGCATTCATCCTTCCATCAGTCCCTCTGTGCATCTCTTACTTCAACCCTCAGTGCATTTCTACATGCATCCCTGCATGCATCCTTGCTTGCATCCCTGCCTTCACTGCTGTGTGCATCCCTGCCTGCCATCCCTATATGAATCCTTTTCTTCACCCCTCTGTGCATTCATCTCTGCCTGCATCCCTGCGTATATCTCCTCCTCCCACCTGCACTGCTTCCAAACTGTGCAAAAAAAAGGCCATTTGTCTCCTGAGATCTTTTAAGCAATTTTTTAAACACGATGTGAGTTGCTGGCTGCTGGTTTGTTTACAGCGAAGCACCTCGCTTTGCTGTGCAGCAATTAATTCCAGAGAGCAAATGCTGAAGCAAAACATAGAGATCAGCTCTGGAATGGCAAAGATCTGGGAGCTGCAGGAGGAGCCTGAGGTGCAAGAGTTGGATCACAGAATGGCCCAGCTAGGAAGGGACCTCAAGGATCATGAATCTCCAACCTCCCCATTTAATACTAGACCAGGCTGCCCAGGGCCCCATCCAACCTGGCCTTGAACACCTCCAGGGACAGGACATCCAGCTGTGTCAGTCAGCAGCGTCACACTTGGTGACTTTTTAGACAATGACTTGCTGCTTTGTCTGCAAGCCACAGGGATTGCACTCAGTGACAGACCCCAGCAGCAGTGCTGCTGTTTGCTCTGCTCGTGCTCTACTGGCATGCATGGGATCTCCATGCCTTCAATTGCAGCAATGAGAACAAAAAGCTCCGAGGGAAAAAGTTCATTTTACTAAGAATCCATAAGGCTGAAAGAAGAGCTCCGATCCCAAAATCTGTCCCTGCCCTTAATTTTGTCTGTGCCCACTGCCTCTGTGTAATCCTTCCCATTTTAGTCATGATTATGGTTTGTTTATTCCTTCATTGCTAAGAGTGCAGAGAAAAAAAAAATACTGGGAAAAAAAAAGAAAAGAAAATTGATAACCATAGCATAGATTTGCACTCAAGTGTGTATTTGTTCGTAGGCCGTGCTTTGCTTGGGGCACTGAGGAGCCTTCCTGCTTTCCCCTCTGTGAGTCTCCTCTTGCAGCAGTTGCTTCCCACTGCATTTCCATTGCAGACACCTCGAGGTCAGGTGAATGCATCACCTCCTGCTGCTGGGCTGCATCCCACCCAGCAGAAGATGCAGAGCACTGGGGTAGGCACAGGAAGGGCCCTGCAGGAAATCCTCCCAGTGGGGCAAAGGGCTGTTCAGCAGGGAAGGAGCTGCAGGGAGAGCCAAACAGTGCTGCAGATGCTGAGGAGAAGAAAAACGCTTTTGGAGAGAGAGAGGAGGTGAGAAACAATGAGCATGAGCTCAGCCATCTGCTCCCCACGGCCTGAATGGTGCCGGCCGATACCCTGTGTTCCTTTGTTCCCTAAATTAAAGAGAACTGCAAGCTGTGAGCAGGCTGAAAGCCTCTGGGCTCAGCCACACTGTGCCTTTTGTCTGCTCTGCCTCTGCCACTTGCTTCTCCATCATTTTTCCTTGCGTGCTGAGAGTTTTCCCACCCTAGAGCTAACGTGGAAGGGAGAAGCAGGGGAACACTGCAGCCAGTACTGTGGCACCCAATGTGCAGAGGGGTCAGGGCCCCAGGACCACCTGCAGCACACAGAAGTGTCCGAGGCCAATGTGCAAAACCTGATCACAACTCAATAACCAAAGAAATGATAACAGAATCATCGACTCATGGAGCTTGGAAAAGACCTCTCAGATCCCCAGGCCAAAGCCCAGCCCACCCTCACTGTGCCCACTGACCACATCCTTCTGTGTCACATCTCCATGGTTCTGGAACACCTCCAGGGGTGGTGACCCTATCAGTCCTTGTGCCAGTGCCTGACTGCTGCTTCTCAGAAGAAGTGGTTCCTAATACACACAGTCTCAGAGCTCTGAGAGCTGCTCGGTCAGAGGAATGGGCTGAGCACACTTTTCCAGCTAAGTAAGGGTGATGTTGCACTCCTAAAGAAAAGGGATAGTGATGGAGGTGCTCTAGTTCAGACTCATAAGGGCTGTGATGTGTAAGAGCCCAGTATGGTGACTGACCTTTGTTTTGACAGATGTGAAGCTAATGACAAAGTGCCACCATTCCAGCCACTTGTTTTTGGAGCAGCTTTCTTCTGCTCCTATCCTGACGGACCTAACTTGGGTTAAGTTGCAGTTTGTGGCATACTCTGTGCATGAGAAACAGAGCTGCACATGAGCAAGGAGCGGGCCCTGAGGCAGCTAACGAGCAGAGGTGAGTCCAAAGGAAAATGCAAAACACAGGGTTTCATCTATATGATCTGATTCTCAGAGGGCTCCACAGGGCTGGGCTGAAAGAGGAGCAGTGAGGACAGCTGTGCAGCTGCAGCTCCTGGGCAAACCCATCGGAGCTTTCCTGTTGGGTTATTTTTGCATATCTCTGCTGGATGTGAAGGGCCACCAGAGCCTGTGTGCTCCCCCTGTGACACAAACACTATCAAGGACAGAACCAAACTGAAACTGGACAACCCGTTCACTCCCAGTGCAGCCATTTGGCTCTGGTTCCGAATTTCTCCATCCCGCTGTGCATGGCATAGGGAGGGATGGGCAGAGCTCCCCACTCTGGCTGCAGGACACAGGACAAGCAGGGATGCCAGCAAACATCTGCAAGCAGCCCTCTGTGGTTGTACTTTTCAGTGCTCTTTTGGCTTCACTCCTTGCACAGATGCTGCAGCAGCACCCAATGGGTGGCTCAGCAAAATGCATTCCCTATTACACGATGTTGTCTCCCATTGCTTTGGAGCTCCTGCACTACTCCCAATCTGCATGGTTGCATTTCCCTGCACTGCACTGCATCAATGGCTGCAGCCCCTGCCCCAATCCCCAGGCCCAATCCCTCACCCCAGTGCCTGAGCTGCAGTTCAGAGTTCTGCAGGTAGGACATAACCAGGAGTGCTTAGAACTAAGTATGAAATGAAAAGAGACCACAACAGACATCAAAGTGACCAGAAGAACTCAGCTCCAGACTTCTTGCTGTTTGATGCTTGTTGGATGACAATAAGAAGTTTGTTCTTCTTTCTTTTTCCTCATTGAAGATCAAGTTACAATGCCCTTTATTTACTCACTCTTCAGTAGACAAAACTAAAGGCATTATTTAATTATAATGCTTGTATTTATTGCTCCTCTCCTCTCCTCTCCTCTCCTCTCCTCTCCTCTCCTCTCCTCTCCTCTCCTCTCCTCTCCTCTCCTCTCCTCTCCTCTCCTCTCCTCTCCTCTCCTCTCCTCTCCTCTCCTCTCCTCTCCTCTCCTCTCCTCTCCTCTCCTCTCCTCTCCTCTCCTCTCCTCTCCTCTCCTCTCCTCTCCTCTCCTCTCCTCTCCCTTCCTATTTCCCATCCCTTCCCTTCCCTTCTTTTGTGAGACATATCATCTTAGCTGATCACCAGTAAGGCACAGATGTATAGATATACATATACATATATATAGATATGTCACTATGCAGATACAGAGATGTACAGATGTACAGAGATACAGAGGTATGTAGTTACACTCTGTGCCTTGTGCTCAGTATCATACTGGCATACAAATAAAGGTACAGAGCTGGGAGCTCAGCAGCTGCTGCTCTGAGTGGCATTTTCAGTGTTTTTGTTCTGTTTCTGATAATGCAATAAAATGACAGAAAGTTCCAGAAGCAGATAGGGAGCACAGCGCTGGGTCTGTCAGGGGGGTTCCCACTGTGCCATGAAAGCTCCAAAGGGGAACCCCCACACAAACTCTCCATCTAGGATCCCCTCTCCAGGACTCTTCAAATCAGAACCCCCCCATTGAGAACTCCCTATCCAAACCCTTCCATCCAAGACCCCCCCCCCCCCCCACATCGGAACCTATCCAGAACACCTCCATCCAGAATACTCCCATCAGAAACCCTCCCATCCAGACCTCCCCATCCACAATCCCTCCACCTGACATCCCTCCCCCACCACCCCTCTACTCACACCAACCCCCCTCCCCTCCAACCCCCCACCCATCAAAGCTCCCCCCCGCCCCTACAAACCCCACCCCCCATCCCCAACTCCCTCCCTCTTCCATCCCCAGCCCCGTGGGGCGGCTCCATTCCTCCCGCTCCGCCCCGGGGCGGTGGTTCGGGCTGCCCGGCCCCTCTCTGCGTCCCCGTCGCCACCACCGCCGTCGCCGCGTCCCCGGGGCCGGGTCGGACCGAACCGGGCCGCTCGGTACCGCAGGTGGGGAACGGCTGTGATAGCACCGGGGGAGCGGCCTCGACGTGCGGAGGGGAAGGTAGAGCGGGATGAGGAGGGAAGGATGGGGGATAAGAAGGGGAAAAAAAAGAAAAAGAAAAAAAAAAAAAAGAAAAAGAAAAAAGGAAGGGGGAAAAAAAAAAAAAAAAGGGAAGGAGGAGGAGGAGTTTTCTTGCACCTGTGTCCGTCGCCACTGTGTAGCAAATGGTGTTCGTTTATTGCGGTGCGGTCGGTGTTTGCTGCGCGGAGGGGTTGGGGGGGATGCGGTGTGAGCCGTGTGAGCGGACATCAGCCCTGCCAGGCCGGTGTTTGGGTTGCGGGAACCCTTCCTGAGCTGCACTGCTGGTTATTTTCTCCCTCTAAGGAGCGCTAGCGCTTCCTACGTGCAATTAATTAGAAAAGCAGTGATGACCCTGGATTGTTTTGGCTGAGGTGCCCCCAAGGAGCCGTGTTCCAACCGCTTCTGTCAGCGCAGTGCCTGGGGATGTTTGAGGGCTGAGCCTTTTCCTTCTGTGCTCCAATAGAGATGCCTGTGCTTCTCCGTGCCCTGGGGGCTGTTCCTCCCCCCCCCCCCCGGCTCTGCTCTCCCGCTCCATAGCGCTGTGCAGCAACGCCGTCTCATCTGGGGATGGCAGATTGCAATGCCAAGAAATAAATGACCGTTCTTCTCCCTCCAGCCCAAACGGTGTCAATGGAAGTATGGAAGAATTCCAGCAAAGATGTGGAGTTACTGGGTTTTTTTTGTTTTTGTTTTTTTCTTTTATGAGTGGATAAAATGTAATCAAAGGAGCAGTAAATGGCCTTAGCAATTGATTCTGATCAAATCAGCTTGCCATTTAAGTGAGAGTGAGGGCTGGGTTTGCTGCTTTGATGCAGTGGTTGTCAGTGGGGACCTCAGCAAAGCTTCTGCAAACACTCAGCAGCCAGGGCTGTGCAATGCTCTCCCAGCACCGCATGCTCCAGTAGAGCCATGCACGAGCACTGGTGCTCTTTTGGAGTGCTTTAAGCAAAGCTGATAGCACCAGTGCTGACATCCGAGCAACCTCGTGTGTTTCTTCAGTTAGATGAGGACAGTACTCCAAAAATAGGTTGCCATATTAAAATACAGTGGAGGGGGGGAAGCTGAAAGCATGTGTTGTCTGAGAGATAACGGAGAAAGCGGGGCTGCTGCAGAGCTGCTCCCTGGATGCAGGCATCAGAGGCCCAGGGCTGCTTGCATAGGGGTGTGGATAAATTCTTAAGGTCTTTCCTGATGGAAAGATCAGTTGTGCTGGTGCTGCTTATGGGTGATGCAGCGCTCAGCCCAGATGCTTCTGCCAGCCCTGAGCTCCCATCCTGTGCATGGGAATGGTGTTCTGAGATGCTGTTGGTTTTAATTGACGTGCAAGAATGTGAATGTAAGCCTAGTTTGGCTTGTGAGCTTGCCTGGGGTGCAGGATTGCTACCCAGATTTCTCCTTGTTAACAAGTAGTAGCAATTTCCTGATGCAACAGGCACCCAGCACACACATTGGAGGGCATTTTTAGAGATACCGAGCAATGCAGCTGCCTGGCTTTTGCATTTCAAATTACTTTCTCATTTTGTATTCATTTAGTTCAGTTTTGTGGGGTTTGTTGCTTTTCATTTTTTCCCTTTAAGGCTTGAAAAATGGCACCAAATGCTCCGAGAGAAGCGGGGGTGTGGAGGCAAACCAAAGCACTCCTGTTCAAGAACTGCTTGGTGAAATGCAGGACCAAGAAGAGCAGCGTCCAGGTGAGCAGAGCAGAGCTTCTGCACATCGGTGTGGGGGGCAGTGCTCCGTTTTACAGCAGTACTTCTGAAGCCTCAGGGTCTGCTCTGAGTTCTGGTTTGAAAAAGGCTTTTTCTGAAGGCATTTCAGAATCCTTAGGCTGGAAATTCATCTTCAGAACATATGCGTTATCCAGGAAATATTCTTGAATGAACATGGCAACCTTAGTGCATTTTCCAGAACATATGCACCCTTCCTAGCTATCACAGCTGGCCACTGCAGCAGGACTACACCTCTCCAAAAGGTTTTTCTGTTGTAAATGTTCAGCTCTATATATAGAGCTGAACATTATATATATATATAATCATATAGGTGATATGTACAATGAGTTTTGAGGTGAACAAGATCAGTGCAATGCTTGGCTAATTGCTCAGTGGTTCATGGTTTGCTTTGTTTCTTTCCATCTAGCATAAGCTTGCAGATATTTGAAGCATGCATAATTACTCCTTTGTACCTTAAATTGGCTCCTCAAGTTACCAATGCATGCCATTAAAATCCTGCTTTGGTGCCAGGGAAGGATTTGGCATTGAGATTGTTGTATCAAGAACATTCCGGGAACTTTGCTGTAAAGTAGTTACATTCACAGTCCATTGTCTGAGCTCTGGGAGTGAGGGAGGATGGGTCGATGGCTGGACTTGGACATCTTAGAGATCTTTTCCCACCTCAGTGATTCTGTGAACCCGTTGTAAACTCTTGTGTCTCTTTGAAGTTGTCATTTTTCCTCTGTTTCTTCCCACAGGAGGTTCTTTTCCCTCTCTTCTTCTTGTTCTGGCTGATCCTGATGAGCATGATGCACCCACATCGGTGGTACGACGAGGTCCCCAACTCCAACCTGGGCGTGCTGGACCCCTCAGTGCTGGTGAACTTGGTGGTGGGGTACACGCCACCCACCAGGATGGCCAGGGAGATCATGAGGAAGGTGGCTTACGATAACTTCGAAGACGGTACTCTGAGCTGAGCAGTTGGCTTTTCTGAGCTTATTTCCTGCTGCGGCTTCTGTTTAGTGAGGCAGCTCGCTCTTATTGCTAATGATAAGGAAAAAAAAATCCCATCTCAGATAAAGAACAGAATGCGAGGGTGGTTTTTGCTTGACTAGAACGTGTTCTGGCACTGCCTCCTGAATGTGCTTATTGTGCTGCTGTGGCAGCAGCGAGTGGTTTGTAGCTACAGAAAAGGCTCTCAGAGGGCCCAAAGAGCCCCTGATCCACTGCAGGGCAAACTGCAGCTGCCCATGGCATCCCTGTGCATGTTCACAATGTGCTGCTGCTCTGCAGACTGTTCACATTGAGTTTTCCATCCCAGGGCCTCTATCCATGCAGCATTTCTTTTTTAGTGATGATTGCAATTAACACTCTCACCTTTTCTTTTGACAAGCATACAGAAATATTTTTAAGTGCTTTGCCCAGCGGGCACATCTAAGCAGAAACCAATATATCCCAAACCATTCTGATGTATTTTTGGTTTGGTACCCTTGATTGTCTTCCTGGTGGTGTTCATACTTCAAAGGTACCACTGAGAGCAGCACAGCCCCATGCCTTTATTTTCATTACAGGTATCCTCATCTGCTTTCTGCCTTTATGTTTCCCTTTGATTTGCTCACCTCAGTACCAAGCGACAGTTCTGCAGCTTCAGGAAAATGCTGCCTTTAGTAGGACAAAAATATAGCTCTATATATATCCCAAAGCAAATAAATCATTAATGATTAGCGTGGCTTTTCTTTAAAATAAGCAGCATCGCACCCTTTTCCTTCCTGCAACCCCAGCACGTAAATCAACACAATAATTTCCTCCATCCAGCGGGCCTCATCACAGAGGAGTATTTAAGTGAAGAGGACCTGGAAAAGGCCAGTGCTTCCAAATCCTCCAACTTCGTGGGTGTTGTGTTCAAGGATGCCATGTCCTACCAGCTGAGGTTTCCTGACATGGTGGCTATGGCTTCTGTTTATACAGAGTCAAGAGGTAAATGTTGCATGCCTGATGTGGGGGATAAACTAGAAAATTAGGCCTTTTCTTTTGGCCTGATGTTGTGTGTGTATGTGTATAAATGTGTGTATATTTATTTATCTTTGGAAGTTGTTTTCACCTCTTAAGAGGCATGGCCTCATCTGTATGTTGGTGCTGTGGCTGCTCTATGCCCACCTTCTTGCTTTTCACACTGCCTTGCTGTTCTGCAGCCAGCTGCTCCAGCTTGCGAATGAGCTGCGAGTCCATCACGTACTGGACCTCAGGATTTGCAGCTCTGCAAGCGTGCATCGATGCAGCCATTATACAGGTCAGTCCAAAGAAATAATGCAATACCACCACTGGGGTTCATGTCATTGAACCACTGAATGTTTGGGGTTGGAGAGGTCCTTAAAGCCCAGCCGGTTCCAACCTCTGCCATGGGCTGGTTGCCATCCTACATCATAAGACTCATTAAGGTAGGAAAAGACCTCCAAGATCCCCAAGTTCAACCCCAACCCACCCCCACTCTGCCCATAACCACGTCCCTCAGTGCCACATCCCCATGGTTCTGGAGCATCTCCAGGGATGGTGACCCCCCACTCCCTGGGCAGCTGTCCCAGTGCATCACTTTTGAAGAAGAAATTGTTCTTAATATCCAACCTGAACCTCCCCTGGCTCAGCTTAAGGCCATTACCCCTCATGCTGTCAAAGCTGCCCTGGGTCCCGTCCATGGCCATGGGCATCTCTAGGGATAGGGCACCCACAGCTCTGAGCAGCAGTCCCAGGCTCTGACCACCCTCTGAGTAGAGGACTTCCTTCTCACATCTAACCTAAATCTCCCCTCTCTTAGTCTTACACCATTCCCCATCATCCAATCTGCCCATGCAGATCCATGAGCTCCTGAGAGTTTCTGCATTGTTGTCTTCTAACCTGTGCAATGCCACACCAAAAAACTAGCTTGACTCCAGTGAGCTGCCACACTGTTTAGTTGTCACATCTGACTCAGACACATTCTTGTCCAGCTGAATAATGCAGACAATTCCCCCTTGCATCCAAACGAGCCCAGTGCACACCAGCATTACACAGAGCTGCCTTGTCCTTGGAGCAGGGCTGGGACGTGAGGCACGGTGTGAGCCCTGCTCTTCCTTCCCTGGCAGCTGAAGACCAACCAGTCCGTGTGGGAGCAGCTCGAGCTGACGAGGGCCACAGCGATGGCAGAGGCAGCCGTGATGGAGATCGACAATTTTCCTCGTGCCATCATTTTGATTTACCTCGTCATTGCCTTCTCGCCCTTCGGGTATTATTTGGCCATTCATATTGTGGCAGAAAAGGAGAGGAAGCTGAAGGAATTCTTAAAAATACTGGGGCTTCATGATACTGCCTTTTGGTACGTATTTGCTATGGCCCTGGCATGTAATTAAACCAATTTAACTCCATAGGAGGGAGCAGCCCAAACAAGAGATTTTAACGTGCTTTCTTATTGGAATGGAAGTTGTCCCATGTAGTGTAAGGCAATTGGTTTTGGTATTTGCTTTTTTTTTCCCAAATCAAAGGATGTGCTAATTCAAACACATTGATAATTGCAGCTGAGCTTTGCCTGCAGCTTCTTTGTTTTTCCTGCTGGTTTTTGCTGTGTTTTCTGCCCCAGACCACTCTCTGACATCAGTCCCTCCTATGGTGCCCATTGCAGGTGTCTCCAGCAACATGTGTTACGTTTCTGCTTTGGGAAATTGTGGGATGCAATGGGGATGGTCCGTTAATGTAGTGTCTGAAAAAGCACTGAGAGATCTCAGGGAAGTATTCTTTACCACCAGTGCACAAACCACAGCTGTTGGCTGAGGTCAGAGCTGCTTTTGTGATGGAGAGGGTTTTATTATCCACCCAGCTACTGGAATGACCAGTGTGTTAAATTTTAAATAGAATTTCTTTAATTATTGAAACCTACTGCTCAGTTTCCCGCTGCTGGTTAAACGAGGAAATCAATTATGCAAGTTCAAAAATAAAGACAAAAATCATGAATCACCCAACTGTCCATCTTTGGGGCGCAGTGGATGTGCTGCAATGCTCAGAGCAGCTCCAGGGATGCTCACAAGGGCTCTTGTTTTGCCACAAGCCTGTCTGCGGTGGTGCAGCAGCCTGGAATGTGAAGGAATATAGGTTTGGCTCTTTCTGCATGTTTTGGTCTGGGGGTTCATTCAGTCTTTCAGCTTTTCTCCCATTTTTGCCCATAGGCTTTCCTGGGTGCTGCTGTACACCAGCCTGATCTTCGTCATGTCCATCCTGATGGCTGTGATCGCCACGGCCTCCTCTCTCTTTCCCCAGAGCAGTGCCTTTGTGATATTCCTCCTTTTCTTCCTGTATGGCATCTCCTCCGTAAGTACTCTGGGTCCTGCTGAGTTTGGCAGTCCCACCTGCAGGTGTGTTCCTTGCCACCTCATCCTGTTCTCTCTGCTAAAACACGTCCTTAGGACAGAGCAGTGTCTTTCCAATTTAGATTTTTCTGTGCCTGCTATTCCTTTGTTTATGTCTCTATTTGTTTTTATTTATTATCCATCCTTAGGTATTCTTTGCCCTGATGCTGACGCCTCTCTTTAAGAAGTCAAAGCACGTGGGTATCGTTGAGTTCCTGGCCACGCTGGCTTTTGGGTTTGTGGGGCTGAACATCGTCCTGCTGGAAGACTTCCCCAAATCCTTTGTGTGGCTCTTCAGCCCTTTGTGCCAATGCAGCTTCCTGATCGGCATCGCGCAGGTAGGGATCCTGCTGCCGGGAGCCATAGAGATCATTTTAAATCACTTAATTATTTTATTTTTTAATTAAACTATTGGTGGGGAAAAGTACCTATCTACTTCATAACTCCCCGTGGTGCTTTCTAATACCAAATTAAAAAGTAATGTCAAAATGAAAAGCATGATAAACTTGTAACACAGTGCAGCACCGTGCAGCTTTACCCCTTGTGTTTGTTGCTGTGTTGGTTGCTCTTTAATTTTGTTCTGCTGCGTGCCTTGCCATGCTGGTACAGTGCAGGTGTGCAGCACCTGTCTGTGTTTGTTGGTAGGTGATGCATTTAGAAGATTATGAAGACGGAGCAACGTTTTCAAATCTAAATCATGGTCCTTACCCACTTTTTATCTCCTTAATTCTACTGGTGCTGGACAGCATATTTTACTTGCTGGCAGCTGTCTACCTCGATCAGGTCATCCCAGGTACGTGCATGAGGGAAGCTGGGCTGTGCTGAGGGGTGTGAATTGCTGCAGTCTGATAGAGCCAGGTGATGCTCTCTTGAAGCTGGGAGAATTGGGGGTCTTTTGGTGATGGAAATGATGACTTAAATGTGGATCATGTGTGCATGGCCTGCAGAATCCCTCCTCAATTAGGACATGGGCTGACTCCCAGACTTCCAGCAGGGCAGCTCTTAGCTTTTATAGCCACAATTCATAGGCTAAGATGTATTTAATGGTACCGTTTTCTTTTTCCCTTTATTACCCAGGGGAGTTTGGACTGCGCCGCTCGTCGTTTTTCTTTATGAAGCCCTCATTTTGGTCAAAGCGCAGGAAAAATTACGAGGAATTGTATGAGAGCAGCATCAATGGCAACCTCAGCTGCAGCGAGATGGTCGAGCCCGTGCCCTCCGAGTTCCAGGGGAAGGAAGCCATCAGGTACAGTGTTTACCCGGATCACCTGAGCCCTCAACATTTCATGTAAAACGTGACAGTTCTTCCCATTTCTCGAATCCTCTGATTCAAATGGCATATGGTATGCATTGCAGTGACTTTCTGTGCTCAGTGAAGCCCCACCGTCAGCTAGGTGGCAGCTGTCCGAGGGCAAATCACTGGGCTTAAAGAGAGCGTTTGTCAGTGTGCTGTGCTCCTTCAGCTCCCAACCCAGCTGGTTTTCTGTCCCACGGGAGCATTGCAGATGCTGAAATGCCCTCTCTGCTGGGAGGGGTTGTTTTCTGGTAACGCTTGGGCTGAGCTCTAGGTTTGTGCAAGTGCTCTTTGCAGGCCAGAGGGGAGCTTTGTGGTTGTGCCCATCTGTCCTATGCAGGGGGTTAAACAAAACTGGAAAACAGAGGTGTGTGCTCTCATTGTTCGCTCTGTTTCATCATTGCCGCTGTCTTGCACATGGATGTCATGTCGTGTGATTTTAATAGCATCTGCAGAATCTTTCCCCTAGTCCTTGTGTTCAGCATTATTCATCCACGTGACTCCATGTGAGCTGAGGTCTCTCTTTGCTCCCCGTGGTTGTCTGTGCTGTCTGCATCTCTTTGGGTGTCTGCCATAAGGTGGAGGGATCCGCTTCTAATCAGAACATTCCCAAAGGTCATTTTTTACCTTTCTCATCTTTGCTGGACTCTTCCCATCATGTTCCTTTGCCAGCTCTCATTTTCCCATTGTCTTGTCATCTTTGCACTTTGTTGTTTTTCACAACATTTCTCCCCTCATTCTATATGTCTCTTATTTCCTCCCTAGCCTCTTTGTCTAGGTGCCCATTTCTCACATCTTGCTTTCAGGTAAACTGAGGGGTTTTGTTGGTGTTCTGCTGTATTTTTTCTCTGTTTGAAAAGCAGTGGGACTGGAAGGAGTATTTTCACCTTTCTTGGCAAGAAAAATGCTTCTTTTTGGCTCATTTTGTTGGAGAGCCATCAGAAATCTTGTCTTTGGAGCCTGTTGTACTAATACTTCTTTTCCACAAGCGTCTGTTGGACCTGCTGTCAGTTTGTGAAGTTGCTGTACACTGCCCTTCTGTGGCCTCTGGTGCCTTGTTTTGCCATATGAAAGAGACACAGATGGAAATAATTTGATCTTCCTTCATAGGAAATGCATAAGGTGACAAGAAAAGCTTTCCGATGGCAGGGTGGAGAAGTTCTGGGACGAGATGTCCCATCCCTTGCCTTGCCTCTGTGGCTCTTAGGCCTGTTTTGTGCCACTTCAGCATGGCTGTTACGCACTGTTGTTCATTCGCAATGACATGCAGAGATCTTAAACCAGCTTATACAATGCCGTGTCTTCTTTCAGAATCAGCTGTGTTCAGAAAACATTCAGGAAAAAAGGGGAAACTGTGGAGGCTCTCAGAAGTAAGAACCCTTTAGCTGTTAAGCTGCTTACCAGGTGCAGAAGAGAAATAGCTGCATTGCTGAGTGCTTTTTGTCTTTCCGTTTGGGCTTTTTGGTTTCTTTCAGTGGGGTGGGACTCGGAGCATGATTGCTGGATGTGCTGTACGTGTCCTGTCTCACTGCTCGGTTGTTAATATGGCTCACCAAGGCCAACGTGGTGACCCCTCTGCCCTTGTGAGGGTTACAGCCACCCCTGCCCCATCTCCCCATCCTCTCACCTTGCTTCCCTGTGGCACAAAGCCGTAATGAAGCCGGGAGGTTCCGCCCAGCAGAGCATAAATGCATACCCCATATGGCAGTATTTGAATTCACCTGGCTCCAGGTGCCGTGAGCGCATCACCAACCTGTGCTCTCCGTGTCCTCCTCCTGGCTAGACCTGTCCTTCGACATCTACGAGGGGCAGATCACAGCTCTGCTGGGGCACAGCGGCACTGGGAAGACGACCCTGATGAACATCCTGTGTGGGCTGTGTCCCCCGACAGACGGTGAGCCAGGAGCTTTGCTTCTAGAACCATTCACCCCCAATTATTTCTGTGAATAATGTCTGTAAGGTCTCAAAGTCCTCTCCTTGCCCTTATTGGATTTCCCATGCCTGCTTTCTGACTGGCTGTTAAAAAAACAAACAAACAAACAACAAACATGTTACCTTGGACTGCTGTGGGCTTCTTGTAGGGTTTGTCTCTGTCTATGGACACAGAGTCTCCGAAATCGATGAGATGCTCGAAGTGCGGCGCATCGCAGGCGTGTGCCCACAGTCTGACATCCACTTCGATATATTGACGGTGGAGGAGAATCTCTCCCTCTTTGCTGCCATTAAAGGAATACCTCAGAATGACTTGATACAGGAGGTAGGTTGCTCGTACCCCAGTATTATGTTTTATCACAGAACCAGAATCTTGGAAGAGAGTGCTTGGTACCATTTAGTCCAGTGTTGACCCATTCATTTTTTTCCTAGCAACCTAAAGCACGCATAAAATATTTAAATCCTAGCATCAATTTGAGTGCTAAACATTATGAACTAGCTCCAAAAAGCCTGTTTCTTGTTTTTTAACCAATAAGTCTGTTTCCTGTGCGTGAAGGTGCAGAAGGTGTTGCTGGATTTGGATATGCAGCCCATCCGAGATAACCAAGCCAAGAAGCTCAGCGGGGGACAGAAGCGGCGGCTGTCGGTTGCCATTGCTGTTCTTGGGAACCCAAAGGTGAGGGTTTCCAGGGGTTCAGCCTTCGTGCATGAGGATGTCAAACCATTTGGTGGGGGCAGAAGCTGTGCGTTTGGTGTCTTTGTGAAATGCAGAGCTGGGAAGTGCTGCAATATTTCCCGTGTGCTTTGAACAGCTGATTAGCAGCTGCAGACCAAAGAGCCCATCCATACCTGTTGCTGAGGCAGGATTTTCTGAGCCCAGCACCTTGGACGTGGCTTTGCAAACACTTCTCCTTGCGCACAAAGGTTTTGCTGCTGGATGAACCGACAGCAGGCATGGATCCGTGCTCACGGCACATTGTCTGGAACCTCCTGAAGAACAGAAAGGCGAATTGTGTGACGGTCTTCAGCACTCACTTCATGGACGAGGCAGACATCCTTGCTGGTTAGTTGGGTTTTGGGGCCACTTGGTGGTCTTCTGGTTCAGAGGGCCTTCTTCATTTTCCTGCATTTATTATTATTGTTGATAATTTGCTCAGGGAAGTGCTGGAATCACCGTCTCTGGAGGTTTTCAAGAAAAAAAGGGATGTGGCATTGAAGGACATGATTGGGGGGGTGGTGGGGATGTACTGGGATGCGACTTAGTGATCTTAGTGCTCTTTTCCAACCTTAATGATCCTGTGATTATTATTATCATTCTTATTTATTGATTTCTAGATCGTAAAGCTGTGATTTCTCAAGGGATGCTGAAATGCCTTGGATCTTCTCTCTTTCTGAAAAGCAAATGGGGAATTGGCTACCGCTTGAGGTACTTCTGTGTGTTATCTGCTACGTGGTATCACCTATCAATAAGATACCCCAAAAACAGCCTTTTATCATCTTCATTCTGAATGCTCGGTGTTCCTCAGGCTGCTGTTCCTGATACAGGCATCAGGAGGAAGGCTAGCTTTTAAAAGCCAGTTTCTTGTGCATTTCTGTAGCATGCATATTGATGCCTACTGCAACACGGAAGCCACAACCTCACTGATCAGGCAGCACATCCCCACAGCCAGCCTGATCCAGGAGAACACCCAGCAGCTCGTCTACACGCTGCCACTCCGGGACATGGACAAGTTTGCAGGTACTGCGTTGGATGGGGTGGCTGTAGAAGAGAAATCCAGCAGGGATGGGTGTAGCTTGCATTACTTATCAAATTGCTGTTTCTGCATTTGTTTTTTTTTTGGCTGAAGGTCAGGCAGTGAGGTTTTTCATAGAATCACAAAATGGCTGGGATAGAAGGGACCTTAAAGCCCATCCAATTCTAGCCCTGCTCGGGGTAGCGATGCCTCCACCAGCTCAGGCTGCCCAGAGCCCCATCCATGACCATGGGCACCTCCAAGGATGGGACGCACACAGCTCTCATGTCTAACCTAAATCTTCCCTCTTTTAGTGTAAGACCATCCCCCCTTGTCCTATCACTCTGCCAGTGTAAAGCGATGGTCTCCATCTCATTTATAAGCTCCCTCTCAATACTTAATTGCTTCAGTTCTCATATGTTTCTCAGCAGGTGAGGGCCCTCTTTTGTTCTTTAAGGGGCTGTGGTACGTTAGGAGGTATCAAGAGCAAATTCTGGGGAGCTGCTTGCAGCAGAAATGAGACTCCATTGTCGCAGAGCTCTGTGTCCAGGAGAAGCATTCTGTTGCTGCAGGACATTGCAGTGGAGCCAAAAAGTCCCACAACGATCCCCTTGTTGTGAGCTGCAAGGAGCATCCTGTCCTCACACTGACATTTGCTGCTGAGAGAACAGGAAACAAATGTGTTGGTTTCACTAGATGGCAGCAATTAACTGATTTTAATTGCACACAGTGTTCCTTGTCCATCTCCCAGCAGGAGATGGAAGAAACGAGGTGTCCTTCTTATGCTATGAAATGCTAAGGGGGGAATCAATACTGATGAGAATGCAGCTCATATTTCAAAAATGCTCTTTTCCCATTGCACTTAACTAGTTAATAATTGATTACCTTTAGCAGTCACTGTGTGTGCTTTTGAAAAACAGGCACCTTTGTGCACGACTGAACTGATTCCTCCAAAGTGGTTGAGGTCAGGCTTTGCAGCTGGGGAGGCCTGCTGAGAACTGGGGGGTGTCTAGGAGCTCTTTCCATCTCATATGTTGGCTCCAGAACTTCTTGTTTTGTCAAGTGCTTCATTTCATAGCACTAGCAGGAGCCTGATGATGGTTTGTACCCTGAGGAGCAAATAAGCACGCTCTGAGTGTGATTTTGGTGTCCAAGCTATGCACATCACCCAGGATCTCCTGCCCAATTAGGCTGGCTTCACACACCTGGGTGATCTTTATTTATTTTTGATTTGTTTCTCTATTTATTTGTTTGTTTGTGCAGTTGCCCAGTGGTTCTATTTGTAAATTCTCTCCCTGTCTGATTGGGATGAGCTGTCCTGCAGGTCCCAGGATAAGAATCCAGAACCCTTCCAACTCAAGCCATTCTAAGCCAGCACTGAGCTTTGGATGCTGAGGTGCTTCCCTTAGGTCACACGCTCTGTTTTCCATACCTGAAACCCTGTAGTTATGCCAAAATGAGCCTGTCCCATTGTGGTTCTCATGCCACGACCATTTCCTTTGAGGTAAAGCAGCCACATTTACACAGGGTGCCTTAGGTATGTAGAGCATCCTGGCTTGCTGGAGGACCTGTCAGGAGCACGAGGCCATTGGCACAAGGCAAGCAGTGTGCTCCCTCCTGCCTCCAGGCTTGTTCTCCGACCTTGACACCCATTCCCACCTGGGCGTGATTTCTTATGGGGTTTCCATGACGACGCTGGAGGATGTCTACCTGAAGCTGGAAGTTGAGGCAGAGATTGACCAAGCAGGTGGGACAGCCCATGGCACGTTCCTAATTTTGCTTGTATTCGGTGTGCTCTGAGTTAGTGGAGCAGTGTCCGTGCCCCATGGCTGCTTGCAGGAGGTTTGCTGCAGAGGCAGGAGTTAAAAATCCCCCCTCAGATGGCTGTGTCCAGCAGTACAGGGCTGCTTGGGTCTCACGTTGTCCCAAGTGTATGAAATATGCAATGAGAGAAACACAGAAAAGCGGTGAGCTGGGTGCAGGGAGGTTCTGGGAGGATTTGGGTATGAGTGCTCTGCCTGCTTCATCTCTTCTGTGATGAATTTTTCATCCGCTGTACTTACATCTAACTTCCCTGTTTCATAATGGAGCTTTTTAGGTCTACTTTTTTTGTTGTTTTTTTTTTTAAAGTGCTTTATTTTACAGAATGGAACTTTGGGAAAATTGTAAAGGCACGACATAAAATCTATCTCCAGCCTTCTGCATGGGTGTGAGGAAGTTCAACAGCTGGGTGTGCTGAATAATGCAAGTGCACACCTAGGCTGATGGAATGAAACCAGGGCAAGTCTGCATCATCTGAGTGTTTCTAGGCTGCTCGTTTTGTTCTTCCTAGGATGGAAATTTGCATCAGCTGCTTTCAGTGCCTGATTTATGTGCAGTTCAGAGTTTTGGGGTATATTGGTGTCATTGGGGTTCAGAGCTTTAAGTTGTGTAGTGTCTTGGTGCTCCCCTGAGCCTGGGGTGGGAGCAGACGGTTTCTCAGTAGTGATGGCAAAGAGTCAATGGCCCATGAGCTTCCTCCTCAAGCCATGCAGCTCTGTCCATCCTCCTTGTACCACGTCCCTCTCTTCCATCACAGATTACAGTGTGTTCAGCTCCCAGCAGGCGCAGGAGGAGGCAGACATGAGCTCGCAGGATGACATGGAGCAGAGCCTGCTGATGCTGCCAGAGGCCAGGTCAGCCCCACAGAGCAACGCAGCCCTGTGGAAGAAGCAGGTTTCCACCATAGCCAGGCTTCACTTCCTCAGCCTCAAGCGTGAGAACAAATGTGTCAGAGTGATGTGAGTATCAGGGCCTTGTGGTTTGTACACAGAATCCCCCAAACCAAGTTTGAATCATGCCGGAGAAATGGCAGGATGCAATTTGTTTGTGTTCAGATATGCCTGTATAAAATGTGAGGCTGTCCAGTGCCGTTGAGTAGCTGCATGTTGGGGTGATGTTGCTTTAACTGACATGCACGTATCCTTGGCACGCATTTGCTGAGCTTTAATAAGACCAGACCTTTTCTTTCTTTCAGGCTGTTGCTTTTTCTGATTTTTCTCGTCGTTCAAATTCTGTTTTTTCTCACACACCACTACATCAAACATTCGCTCGCTCCGCTCAGGCTCTCCCCAGAGCTGTACCTGCTGAGGCCCGGGGAGGAGCACCACAAGTACAGGAGCCGGCTGCTGCTGCAGAACTCCACAGGTGGGGAGGCAGAGGAAGAGTGCAAGATGGGGAGGAGGGTGCTGGGGGCAAACACCAAGTTCAGGATGTTTTTCCTTAATATGAATTCAAATGAGGAGTTTCCGTGGCCAGATGTGGTAGAGGGAGAATCCTGAGGATTGGCTTTGGAGATCCTCCTCTCACCCCTGGTAGTGCTGTGCTCACTGTGTCTAAGGGAATGGAGGTGACCAGTGTGAAGGAGTTGGGCAGGAGGACATTTGGATGCATTAAAGTCCTGCTACAAAGCACTTTGTAAAATTACTTTCTGTTTCAAGTTAAAATGTTTAACAGTAAGTAGCAGCAGTGTGGGCAGTAGAAATAAACGCATCTTTGAGAATGTGGGGGCTCTGCACTCAATACAGTTCTTCAGTCCTCCAGATATGATACCAAAGTGCCACCAGTTTCCATCTGCCAGCTCATTCTCTGAAGCACTGAGTATCCTGGTGATGCCCCTCAGCACACTGCTTCCTGCTGTCACCTTCAGCTGGTGCAACTGAATGGAATAATACAGCCAAAGTGTCTTTTGAGTTCCTGGGAGGGCTGCTGAGCAGGAAGCACAAATAAAACCATTCGTGGTGCTCAGAACAGCAGAGACCACTTTTGGGTCATCATGCGTAATGAAAGGGTTGTCGCTCGTTATGTGGTTGTGAAAAAGCAGCACTAATTCTGTGTGGAAGGCTGCAGTCTGATGATGTTTTCCCATCTCTTACAGACTCGGATATCGATGATGTTGTCCGCTCTCTTGGCAGCATGAACGTGCTGCTGGAGATGTTCAATGGCAGCGATTACATTTCAGCTGCGCCTCACAGTGCAGGATTGAACGTGTACGACCTCCAATCCCAACAGGTGAGATGGACAGACAGACAGACAGACGGTCCTGCTCTGCCCAGCTCTGGCTTCCTGGCTCTGTAGCCGATGGGGTGGATGCTGATTGCTCACTGGTGGTGATGGGGTTGAAATTTCATCTCTGCTCTTTGAGTATCCAGGGACAGCTCTGTGTATTGGAGCTGTGGGTTGTTGTCATCAAGGAGGTCAAATTTAAAACAAACAAACAAAAAAGATAGTCTCAAGTGTTGAATTATATAATCAAATAATGTCATACAATAGCACTTATGCAAGAGGACTGCAGAAAGGACTTGTGTTAACAGAATGGAGATGAGATACGATCAGAATAAATGTTCTTTCATAATAATAATTATGGTAGATTAATAAAACTTCTATTCGCCCTTTTCCCTCGCAAACACACAGAAAGCCAAGGGAAATATTTTACTTCACGATAGACTTGGCGTATGGGTTTGTTTTTCACTTGCACTGGCTGAATTACAGTCTGACAGAGTTATAATTCCATGGCACTCTCCTGTGTAAAGAAAGATGAGCATCTTGGGCTGTGCGTGTTCATTTCAGTACGGTCACTAAAGGAGATGAGGACAATTCTAACACTGGGGTTGTACTTCATCTCCAGCAAAGGAAATGCTTTGCAACGTGTCAGCTCTGTCTCACGTTCCCTTCTTAATTCCTTGCAACTGTTAATAGCGCTGTCACTGCAGGCTTTAGCTAACATAAATTGTTCCTTGTCTGTTTTTCAGATGCATTAGCAAGAAGTTATGAATGCAGATCCTTATGTGCTTTGTTTTTCAGTCTGTAATTGGCTGGGACATCATTTGTCACGGTGTAACAGTTGCATGAAATGTTTTGGGAATTTATTCCAAATAATTTGTTCTCCGTGAGCATGACTGTTTTACTGAATTAGTTTGTGATCTAACCACCCTGGGCAGCGCGCAGCTTCCTGCAAAGCATCCTCTGTCACACAGAGATTTTTATTGCTGTTCAGGTTTAATTAACCCCACAGGAGAGCTCTCTCAGGGTGTTGTTACCCTTCGTGCAGAATAATGAATATAACAAATGCTTCTCTTTCCAGAACTACGTTTTTACAATCGTCTTCAACAGTACCATGGTGCACTCCGTGCCAGTTTTGATGAACATCATCAGCAACCTCCTTCTACGTGCTCTGAACGTCACCGAGAGCATCCAGGTCTGGAGCCACCCCTTTGTCCAGGTGAGCCAACCCAAATCCCTTCGTCCAAGCATGCATCAGCTGCAACAGGGCTGGTCCTAAAGCAGCATTAGAATAATGCAGACCATACCTTTTAGTGTTTGCAGTCATGTTCCAATCATAAGTGTATATGTTTTTGGGGGGCTTTGTCTTTTTTATTTTCATTTTTTGGCTCTGAAACATTCAAGTACTGAAGAAATCCCCTTTGTGTTTCAGGATCTTCCAGACACCGTTTTCAAACTAGAGATCTATTTCGAAGCTGTGCTGTTGGGAATCATTGTGACTGGCATGCCACCCTACTTTGCCATGGAGAATGCAGAAAACCGTAGGGTAAACTCTGTATGAAGGTCACAAGATCTTCACAGCCTTGGGGTTTCTTGGGAAAATCTTGGGAAGTGTTTTAGATGGTGCCTTGCAAGGCACAAGGAGCAGCGCAGCTCCAGTGCTGGTGGCATTGGGTAGAGCAGGTTTCAAAAAGTCCTTTGGCTCTCCATAGGAATGGAATGATAAATGGGCAACACGCTCTGATCTCATGTCCAAGTGATGCTTTTTAACGAAAATTGGGATCCCACTCATGCACCAGAGATGAACGTTGTGGGTTTTCCTTTCCCCATCACAGCTCAGGGCGTACACACAGCTGCAGATAGCAGGGCTCTACCCGTCGGCATACTGGGCTGGCCAGGCTCTCGTGGACCTCCCACTGTTCTTCTCCATCCTCGTCCTGATGCTGGGCAGCCTCTTCGCCTTCCACTACGGCATTTATTTCTACGCTGGCAAGTTCATGGCTGTGGTGAGTGTCGTGGGGCAGAGCACATATGGGTGTGCTGTTAGTGTCCACAGAAGATCCACGATCGAGGCTCATGGTGCAGAGGCATCAACGTGCCTGCATCAGAACCACTTCTATCTCTGGAAAAAGAATTTAGTTTCAGGATAGTTGAGGGGTATGGGGTTTCATTCAGACCCAGAACAAAGCAGAGTTTTAAAGTACAGAGCCTCCCAAGGCAGTGCAGCATCACTGTTTGCTCTATCTGATCATTGCACCGCTGTCAGCGGCACCCGGCTGCCAACAAGGTTGCAGTGACTTTGAACACAGAGCAGCTCTGCAGTGAATTGCAGCGTGTGATGAAGTGGAGAGTGCTCCAAGTCTTCGTGTTGTTTGCATTCAGAATGGGTTTGTCTGATATCTCAGCTGTAGCAGAGAGGAATTGTGTTCTCCCAGTTTCCTTCCCGGAATCTGTTTCTCTTCACTAATGGGGTTTGGGATGGGAGCGTTGTGCTGACTTATCTCTTCTCTTTGTAGCTTTTCTGCCTCATTGGCTATGTTCCATCAGTCGTGCTGTTCACCTATGTGGTCTCCTTCACATTTAAGAAAGTCCAAAACACAAAAGAGTTTTGGTCATTTATATACTCAGTGGTGAGTAACTCGGCTTTGGTAAAGTGGGAATTTAAAAAAAGTAAATAAATGAGGCAGCATATCCCTTGAGACTTGGAATTGAATGAAAATGCCCTTTTTTTTCCCCCTGTTTTTCTTCTTGTACAGACAGCTTTGCTGTGTATGGTTGTCACTGAAGTGGCCTTTTTCCTGGACTTTGACACGGTGACCACTGCCCTGCATTGTGCCTTCTGCACCTTCGTTCCCATCTATCCCCTCATTGGCTGTCTGATCTGTTTCATTAAGGTAAGGGCACAGAGAATTTGTAAATGGCTGAGCTGAGAGCAAAGTGCAGTGTGGGATGTGCAGTTTCTGGTGGGTAATTTCTTATTTAAGCATGTTTTTTTTTTTATCATTATCAGGTCTCATGGACAGGCAAACAGAAGAGAGGGGAATACTATGACCCGTGGGATAGGCTCCTGGTAGCCGTTATAGCTGTAAGTATGATTGTTTGCCTTGTTTCCTATAGAGAATTGTAGACTCCCACTGAGATGCCCCTTCTTTTTGGGCTTTTGTACAAATAAGACTTAGATCTAATGCTGAGCATCACTGGAGCCTGCTGCTATGCGACCTGCTGCAGCTGGAACTGTATCAGTAAAATGTGCTATGCCTACCAGCTCAACATATCCTCCTTCAGTAGTGTTACTAGCAGTGCTGTTATTAATCCTGATTATTGTGGCAGTCTGTACAAACAGAGCTCCAGAGCAGGGGAGAAAATAAGCAGTTCCTCCTAGAAACCAGGTAGTTGCCATGAAATCAAAGCAGCCTTTTCTATCCAGGGAAGCAGGGATGTAATGATGTGGACATGGTGATAATGGGTCAACAGTTGGACACGGTCAACTCATTGACTTAGTGGTTGGACTTGGTGACAGCAGAGATCTTTTCCAACCTTAATGGTTCCACGGTTCTATTTCATCATCTCAGAACCATCAGCATTTCTGTGGTGGTGAAGAGTTGTCCTTCATCACGCTGCTGGGGGTCACCTGGAGGGTCACCAATAAGGTCACCTGTGGGATCTCCACCCTTGAAGGATTAGCAGTGCTCTGATGGGCTGGACCTGTGTGTTTCAGCCCTATTTACAGTGCATCGTGTGGCTCTTCCTGCTGCGGTGCTTCGAGTTGAAGAGTGGAGGGAGGACCATCAGAGAGGACCCATTCTTCAGGTGGGTTTCTGAGTTTTCTGAGTTGACTTGACTTTTAAGAAGGAGTAATCCAAAGGAGCAGTTCTTAAAAACAGCAGTGGTTGTTGTTATAGCTATGGGGAATATAGCAGGAGATGAAATAGCTGAGTTATATCCCATCCCAAACGTCTGAAGAATTTGTTATCGTAACATCATTTGTCTGAAACCCAGTTGGTAAAGTGCAGAAATATATATATTTTTTTATTACCATTTAAGTCGTCTTTGTGCAAAATCGGGAATCTTAACGGACGGCAATCTGTATAAAAATAAGGAGTTGTTGAACACAGAAATTTTCACCCAAGTGCAGAATTTTTCACCTGAATTCTGGCATCCCGGTGTCTTCTTCCCCTTAGGAAATGCTCTAAAAAAGCAAAGTCCTGGAAGCTGCCAGATGCTCCATGCAATGAAGACGAGGATGTGCGGGCAGAGAGGCTGCGAGTGAAGGAAGCATTGAGCAACCCCACCAGCGAGGAGGTAACACCATGTCCTGACAAGGACAGCCTGAATGCCAGACCCATCATTTTACTTACAGACCTCGTGGGCTCTTCTGTCTGTCCTCAGGTGCCAGCAATCCTGGTCAGCAGCCTGCACAAAGAGTACGACGAGAGGAGGGAGTTCCTTCTGGGGAGGAGGATAAAGAAAGTGGCCACGAAACACGTCTCACTCTGCGTTGGGAAAGGTTTGAGTTGAACAGTTGAGGTTTTGGGTGGAGTTGTTGTCTTTTTTTTTTTTTTTTTTTTTAATATGTTTTAATCAATTGATCTGACCTCACAGGCAACGTTTTGTGTTGTTCCATCTTTAGGAGAAATCCTGGGGTTATTGGGACCTAATGGAGCTGGGAAAAGCACGCTGATTAATATGCTTGTTGGAGAAGTTGAGCCAACCAGTGGGCAGGTAGAGCCTTTCTGCAGACATTAACAGAAAATGAATCCATTTTGCATTTGTTTTATTAGTACTGGTCTTCTTGGATGTTAACATGTTAACGCACACAAAAAACAGTTCAAAAGCTTACAGCATTGTCAATTTCTATGTTTCTTGTGCAGGTCCTGATGGGAGGTTGCTCTCCTGGAGGGAGCAGCGAAGATGGCTCCATTCAATTTGTGGGGTACTGTCCTCAAACCAACCCGCTCTGGCCAGATATCACCCTGCAGGAGCACTTTGAAATTTATGGTGCTATCAAAGGAATGAGTCAGGCTGATGTTAAGCAAGCGATAAAATGGTGAGTGGTTTATTATAGACACCTTGGAGGTTATAGCTGGTGAATGGTTGTTTTTTTTTTTCCACTTTCTCTAACGCATTTATTTTTTTTTCCACTCAAGTTTATGATGGGATCACTTTAGCCAATTCAGCAAGTGTTAGTTTGTGGCTCAGGAGATGAAGATTCAGCCGTGCAAAATTCAATTGTTGTTTGTGTTGTTGGGTTTGTTGTTTTCTTTTTAATTTCTGAAGTCCTGGGGTCATCCTTGGCAGGGGCTGCAAGACAGCAAGCTCAGAGCCATGTCTGGTTCTTGCCTCAGAGTCCCCACAGACATGGAAGTGCCCAGCTCCCATGCTGCTCATTGCTTCGCTTTTTTTTTCTTGTACAAATATGCATAACTGAGTTCTTTATGTGGATCTGTGGAGGTATGGTGTGATGGGAGAAGAGCTGACACATCACACACCACCTTCTGTGGGATTCTCATCTCCTCTTCTCCTTCCACAGCATCTCAAGTGCCCTGGATTTTAAGGACCACTTGCAGAAGACAACGAAGAAGCTGGGCGTGGGGCTGAAACGCAAGGTATGGGAGAGCTCCCAGGGCTGCCACGGGGCTGCAGGCAGGGGGTGTTGTGTCCTCACCCCTTCCTTTCCTCCCCCTCAGCTCTGCTTTGCCCTGAGCATGCTGGGCAGCCCTCGCGTCACGCTGCTGGATGAACCCTCCACCGGCATGGACCCCAAGGCCAAGCAGCGCATGTGGTGAGTGCCCAGTAGGAAAGTAGCCCTCATACCAGCACCAGTGTGTGCTGGGAAAGGGAGCCTGCATTACTGCCAAGTGCTGATGTTCAGGTGCCTTTAACCACAACAGTGGAAGGACTGCAGAAACCAGCAGGAAGCAAACACGGAATGCGTTTCTCTCTTACAGCAGCTCTGTTTGCTGGTTCCCTTGTAGCATCTTCCCAACATCTCACACAGAGCTCCGAAGATGATTTTGCTGCTCCTTCAAGTCACGTCCTGCTTTACCCTTTGCTGTTTTGCAGGAAGGCGATCCGAGCAGCCTTCAAAAACAAGGAGCGGGCTGCCATCCTGACCACACACTACATGGAGGAGGCAGATGCCGTGTGCGACCGTGTGGCCATCCTGGTGGCTGGGCAGCTCAGGTATTGCTCTACAGGGTGGGCTGCTGGGGGCTGAAGGATTCATCCCTTGGGAAATGCAGGCAGACAGCTTTCTGTTCTATTTTTCTTCTATCTGAATTTGAGCGTGTCGTGATGCGTCTCTGCGATTGGCAGGTGTATAGGCACCGTTCAACACCTGAAGAGTAAATTCGGCAGAGGGTACTTCTTGGAAATGAAATTGAAGGACACAGCAGATGTACAGCAGGTGGAGTACCTGCAGAGGCAGATCCTGCACATCTTCCCGAACGCAAACCGACAGGAAAGGTAATGCTGAACAGATAGGCAAAGCATCTCACATTCGTGCAAGCCTTTGATTTCACAACAGCTCCTTCCTATCGTGTAAGGAACGCCGTAGTACAAATGTTTGCAAAAAAATACTCACACTTTAAAATACTCACACTTAGCTTTAAAAACAAAGCAAGCATTTTGCAAGTCAGGAAAGCCGCAGTGCTGCGCTGCTGGCTGGTGCTGGCACAGCAGATGCACACCCACATTTCTGCATAACCTGTCAGCTTCCTTCTCTGGAAATGGTAAATTCTGAGTCACTGAGTCCCTGCCCTTAGCTGGAAGCTCATGGTGGGAGGGTGGAACACCCCTGTTGTCCTGTGTGGTGATGGCCCAACAAAAGGTGTGTGGAGTAGCCTTCAGAAAATGAATTTAAATCCATTCCCTTGGATATTCGTATTTTTGCTTTGTTTCACCTGAAGCTGATTTTGCTTTGTTTCTTTCAGCTTTGCTTCTATCTTGGCATATAAAATCCCTAGAGAAGACGTACAGTCACTTTCACATTGTTTTTCCAAGTTGGAAGAAGGTAACTGAGCACTCACCACATCGTGCCTGAATACCTTTCTGTCTCCCACAGCTGTTCATTCACTGTGGAAAAAGCACTTACACATTTCCATTTAAAATCCATTGAATGTGTTTTTTCTTTCTCTGCTATTGACGTTCCCATCTCTGTCTCTTGTGAAGCCAGAAGTAAGCGTGTAAAGCTTTAAAACACTTCAGATCCAATTTTCTCAGATAGCAAAGTGTTCCTAAATGTGTTTTCTCACACTCTTTTAACAGTGAAATACGCCTTTAACATCGAGGAGTACAGCTTTTCTCAGGCAACTCTGGAACAGGTATGTTGGAGATGGTGTTCCATGGATGTGACCATGCTGTGCTGTGGCCCTGCTGGTTTTCTAGTTGTTTTTTTTTCTGGGGCTGGAAAAAAGCACCAAATATTAAAGTTTCCCACTTGAATCTGCAGCAGTTCTGTATTTGTACAGACTGTCTTGTGGCTGAGTTTGTTCAGGCATAGAATCATGGGATCATATGGGTTGGCAGTTGGACTTTATCATCTAAGTGGTCTTTTCCAACATGAATGATTTTATGATTCTTTGATCCTGTGATAGGATGGGAGGTAATGGCCTTAAGTTGCACCAGGGGGAGGTTCAGGTTGGATATTAGGAACAATTTCTTCTCCAAAAGAGTGGTGATGCAGTTGCACAGCTGAGCAGGGAGCGGGGGAGTCGCCGTCCCTGTAGATGCATCTGAACCGTGGGGATGTTGCACTGAGGGACGTGGTCAGTGGGGTGGGCTTGGGGGATCTTGGAGGTCTTTTCCAACCTTAATGATTCTATAATTCCACGATTCTAATTCGAGGTATTTGTGGAGCTGGCCAAGGAGCAGGAGGAGGAGGAGGGCAGCTTTGGCACACTGAACAGCACGCTGTGGTGGGACCGGACACAGGAGGACCGAGTGGTGTTCTGAACAGTGATCCCAACACCGCTGTGCTGGGGCAGCTGCGTGGGAACTTCAGTGCTGGGACAGAGCAGGAAGAGAATGGCGTTCAGGAACGCTGGTCATTGGTACCTGAGGTGTGCTGCAACTGCGGAGCAGGCGGTGAGGATCCCTCTGTATCCTGGCTGCTGGGAAATCCCTGCTCTGCCGGTTGGTTCCCAGCTTGCACAGAGGGAGGAGATGCTGCTGGGATGGCCGCTGGTCCCCTGGGGCTGGTGATTTAGCACTGCAGGTCAGGATGGCCTTGTGGAATCCTGCGTCAGGGCAGCACCATCCCCAGAACATCCTTTCCTGCTGCACCATGCTCCTGCTGTTGATCCAGCCCTGCCCCTGCTTGGAAGGCACAAATGCCTGGAAGAAGAGAGCATAAATCACTCCACTGTAGTCATATTCACTGCAAACGGGTTCTTGAAGTGCACTGCAGGCTCAGCTTACTGTCCAACCAACCTGGAGCTGCTTGTTTTCAGATAGGACACAGCAATCATCAACTCTTGTGTTCTTTCCTACTGCAAACTGGCAGATGTAATTGCTGTGTGCTGCCAGTCCTGGCAACACCAGTGTGTGTAATGCATGCGTGCAGGGCTCAATAAGTCTGCAGAAGTGGATCCATTTTCCCCCAGCTTGGTACAAGTACAAAGGCATAGCTGTGTAGTGACGGGATTTGCAGAAATGCATCTCTTATCTTTGTTCAAAGCAGTCTAATTCCTTTTTTTTTGGGGTGTGATGACATGAATCCTGCCAGCTGTTCCTGGAGATATGTTCCTTCTTGGCAGTAGATAAGCAGATGCAGCACTGTTCCCTCATCTGTCTTTGCTGTGGTCACAGTGGGTAACACAGCAGTGTGCTCAGCATGCTGTGCTTCCTCCTGGTGCAGCAGCTTTGCAGTCACCCTAATAAACCCAAAAAATGAGATCCCAATTCACATCTTCACAAGTAAGAATAGTGCCTTTATTTTGCATCAAAGCACTACAAATAGAATTACATTATCCTTTATCCTAAGATGCAACAAATATATGTTTAAAATATATTATTTTCTACACAAAGCTGTCATCACTTTTTTAGTTTTGTAAGTGAAATTGAAGATTAGCAGTTCAGTGTGTTCCACAATGAGCAGACGTAGTGATGTGTTTTTATCAAAGCATTGCCTTCATAACTCATATCACTTGTGTATCTTCACTTTAAAGTTAGAAAACACCTTTTGTTTGTCTTGAGAATATTCAGAAATGTAGGGATTCAGGCAGATAGTTGCAATCCCAGCTGTTGTGTCAAATCTGCCACAGTGGTTTATCATCACATAGAGATCTCAGATGCCAATGGAAACGTTTCTAACCAACATGGGGAGATGTGAACTCTGTGTGCAACTTTTGCTTCCTCCTTCGTAGCCATAGACTGCAAATAAAAGTGTAGAGTTTGCCTTATGGTTGGGTCCCTGAAAGTGTTCCCACAGCTGCCGTGCAGTTGGGTTCACATTTGTGTCTCACAGCCCTTTGCCGTCCGCGTATGTCCAAGGTAAGTGTCCCCAAACCCACATTTCCACCATCCCTTTGTACATGGTGTTTGCCAAGTGTCCTTCACACATCTGTCCTGCAGCCTAGCACACACTTCTTTCATGTAACAAAGGTGCAGTTCTGAGCTGTTAGCCTTGATGGCTTTGTTCCTTTTGTTCTGTTTCAGTTATAGAGTTAATAGACTGTAAAATAGTTCAATACAATAATACTTCTGTCTGGGTAACATCACCTTATTTTGAATAATTCCATGTTGTCTGACCTCTAAAGTAGACCCTACACACAAACTTTGTTAGCATCTAGGTTTCCTCAGCTTGGTGCTCCTCACCTTTACCTTGGTATAACCTTGCTGGTGGTGGCACCATGTTTGTGCAGCTCCACCTGCAAGGAGTTAGGCTCATTGAGTTAGCATTGGGGTTTCTTCATGGTAGTGTTTTGTTGGTGCAGCTCCATGTGCTGGAATCGGGCTCATTGAGTTACCCATGTGTTTGGATAGGATCTTTGTGGTGGTGTTGTGTTTCAAGGTGGCATATATTGTCATCCCCAAACATCTCTGGAATCGTGGTGTACTGTTGTCAGAAGTCTTCCAACGTGTCATATGGTGTCTGTAATTGCCAGAACTAGGAGAAATATGCAAAACTAAACCATAGAAGTAGAATTACACTGTAGGCTAGAACTTTACTCCTGCATATGCAAGTCCTTTTGTTGAGCTGTTACCAGTGACATTCCAAATTCCAGCCCTTGTGTCCCTGCCCAGTTGGTGCTATGGGAGGTGGAACAGCTGGGAGGTGACACAGGGCAGGACTCGGGCCATGGGTCTTTAGGCAAATCAGTGGTGCCTCTTTCTCAGACATAATGGTCTTCAGCTTCTTTGCGCTGCGATGTTGCGTTGCGATGGGTTGTTGTGATGATAATTAGCTCCAAAATTTTGGAGATGCCTTTCTTCGAGTGTTGTTATAAGAATGTATTTTTATATGGAGGGATTTAATGCGTACCAAAAAAAAAGTCCTTATTAAAAAATACCTGTACAATGAGTGAAGTCTACAACGTAGCCAATATTCAGTGTTCTGGCAGCAGAAAACAGAAGGTAACAGCTCTGCACATGCCATGTCTGTAATGCTCCTGATGTTGGAGTCAGGCATTTGAATCTTTTGTGGTTAATTTCATACTTTTTTTTTTCCTCCATTTAACCATTATGATTCTGTTTGTAAAGCTGAGGGTTTCCCTTTTCCAGCAGAAAGTACTACCAAAATAAAGATGGATTGGATTGTTAAGTGCCTGCATTTGTTTGGTGGCAGTGTTGTATTGCACATCCAGACCCATGCATTACCGACCCGTGGAGCGGTGCACCTATCAAGAATTCACCCAGCCAAAAGGAGCACTTCACTGCTCTGCTTGGATCCATGCCTGAGACAGACTCAGTGGGTGGCTGCTGGAGTGGGTGGGAAGAAGAGGATATGATGAAAGTCGCCCATCACCAAGCCCTGGGATCAGCTAAGGACATGATGGAATGAAAGGGGGTTGTGCGTGTGCCAAGTTACCCCACGTTTGTTAATGCAAATTTGGCCCAAGTTCTCAGTTTCCACACTAGTTTGTGTTCAGTGGTGTCTCGAGGGTAGCGTGCCATTTTTTATTTCTCTTTTAAGCTGCAAAACAAGATCATTTCCGAGTACTGTTTTCTTAAGAGCTCTTCCAAATGCTCCTGATTCAGCACATTGAATGTCTCAATGGTCCGAGTTCCCTGGAGCTTTCAGTTCCCCTTTTTCCCTGCTCTGAATTGCTTTGAGCCTCCCACTTGCAGCTCCCACCCCATCCCTGTGCCACAGGCACTGACACCAGCCCTGGCACTGCTAAACTCCATCCAGCTGCTCCTGGGAGACTTGCAAGCAGCACTGGAGGTGCAGCTGTGTGCAGCTGTTGTGAGCAGGAGCCCAGCAGCAGCACTGTGCAGGACGGGGAACCCAAAGGTGAGCTCACTTAAGGTCCTTTCAGCATTAAATGCATTTTCTGTTCCTGTAGGAATGCCTGGGCTCTGCTGTGCGCTGGGTAATGAAGTGGCCCTGCAGCAACCCTGTATAGGGGATCTCTCAGATACATCACTGTGTTATGTTGTCAGTGAATTCGCTGAGAACGAGCTGTGCATCTGTGCTGTCCCACAGTGAAGAGCAGCCTCTGGCTGCTGTTTGCTGCCCGATGGGATGCGGGAGCGTGCTCTGCTCCTTGCAGTGAGCACTACAGCAGCTGCAGAAGAGCTGCAGCCTGGTGTCAAGCAACAGCTGGGCTGCTTCTGTGCTTTTGCTCAATTCTGCCAATCAGTTGCAGAGCTGCTGTTCTAAGATGGTCAAATTGCTTTCTTTTAATGTGATTAGTCATGTGACTACATGCCCTTCCTATGTATTTGGACTTCCTGGCTTATCTGATCTCCTCACCATTTGGCATGCAGATCCATTGGAAAGCTATTTAAAAAATTAAAAAAAAAAAAAAAAAAAAAAAATCTTGATCCCAACTTTGCTGGGGAAGCAATTAAAAGGAGTGGAAGCAAATTATAAGTATACTAAAAACAAAGGGGAGAAGAAAAGCAAGAAAGAAAATCACGTCTGGGGCACAGGGCTGACCCCAGAGAGGAGAGAGTGCTGTTGACTCCTTGTGATTGCACATGTTGCAAGCACCAGGTATGAAATATGATGTTACAACCCATGTACGCTTCTGAATGAAATAATATAATGCAATATGCAGTGTTGATGCTTCCAGCTGCTGTAGCAGTGCTCATAGTGGGGTCAGCACTTACCCAGGCTGACGTCAGGCTGCAGAGAGCCACGGCTGTCAGCTCTGCAGCATCCAGCTGTCAGCTCTGCAGCATCCAACCCTGTCCATCCAGCACTGAAGGAGAGGACGAGCCCGGACGTCCCCGAGCTGCAGAAGACACTGTTGTGATGGAAAGTCCATTGCCAGGTGAGGAGCTTCGTATTGCTGTTTCGTAAGTGAAAAATCACATGCAGGGTGTTTCCACGATCGAGTTTTTTCAGGGTTATTTCAATAGTGTTATGCTAAAAGCATGAGATCGGTGCTTTCCAGCTCAATTCTCAACACTGAGCTTCGCACCAACATGTTTAGGAAGCAGAAGAACGACGAAGTTCTGCATTTCTGGCTGCATGGATTTTGACTTGCCACCGATGCAGCACTCGTCTCAGCTGAGCCTGGCTCCATCCCCAGTGAAGGCTTCTCCAGGGAGGACTCCCTAAGTTCACTTCTCTCAGGGAGGTTTTAAATTTGGGCTTAGAGCCGTTTTTATGAGCTTTTTGGAGGAAAATAACTTCTTTGAAGAGCTGCGTGTGAGAGCAGAATCAGTACAAGTCTATCCCCTATTTATCAGGCAGGGCGGTGCAGAGCTTGGCTGCAGTTTTCTGTTGGCAGATGTTTGCAAGCAGGAGGGCACAGCGCTCACCTCTGCACTTTGGTGCATGAGGGTGCGTGCAGGGAACCAGCAGCGCTGCAGCCCTTCCTCAAAACCCCTTCCTGCAGTCAGCTCTGGTGTGGGATCCCAAAGAAAGTTCCAGGCACAGCAATTCAAGATAAGCTCCGTGCCAGTAGCTGGGGAGCAAACAGGATCCGTTACCCCGGAGTCTGCAAATATTGAATTCTCCCATAAACAGTGAACAGAGTCGTAGAATTGTTTATGAACTCCAGCTGTCCAATCCGTGAAATCAGGAAATGATGTCCAAGGGAAAAAGAGCACAGTGCATTTGAAGTTGCTTTAATTTTTGGTTTCTGCTGTTTTAAAGGGTTTAAATGCAAAAACACTGTTTGAGGTTCCCTCCCAGCCACCACAGCGGGGTTGCTTTGTGGAAACTTTGCTATTTGGCCACGTGGCTGGAGCTGGATTTAATGTTCCCCAACTCCAAGAATTCCCTGCTCGGTATTTAGGAGGATACAAAAGCACAAACTGGTGTTTTCTTAATGATATACTCTGGCTATATGAGATCTACAAATTGCTACATAGCATCTGCCACTTAATCCTCTCCCCTTGACTTTTCTGTTGTCAGCCTTATGTGGATGCAGAACCAGCTCAAAGCCCCTCCAACAGAGCATCTCAGGATGGCGTGGGATGCATCTGTGGCTGCACAGAGGCAGCTCCATGTTCACCTGCATGCTTTCACACTCTTTCCTTTGAATTTCTTCTTGGTTGCCCAATGTAGGAAAGCTCTAGACCTTAGACGTGTTATTGGATTTCTCCAAAGTGGAGTTTAGCCAAGTGAATGAATTACCTGTTATCATTCTGAACGATGTTGTTTTGTCTCTCATTCTAGCTGGGAAAATGCGGAGAGCATTCAAAAAAGCCTCAAAAATTAGTCAGCAAACCTGGGCTCTCTTATGGAAAAACATTCTGCTGGTGTGGAGGAAGAAAACAGAAAGTTTCCAGGCAAGTGTCTATTCTTCCAAAGGAAATTTAGGATTTCCACTACCGAGTATTTTTACATCGTGTTGTTTTTATGTCAGATGATACATGAGGAGCCTCAGCTGGCAACGTGGCTCTCTGAAAAATGTCCTCAGTTACAGCTTTTCCTGTGACACTACAACAAGGGCTTGATACAAGGCCAGCTTGCTGCTTTGGTTGCTGATCCCATCTCCACGCTGACCAGAACACAATGCACAACGCACAATTGCTGGTGTAAGATTATAGGCAGACCTCATTGGCTCCTGTGCTAGGACATGTTTTTCACTTGGAACAGTGCTGATATTTTAAAATTACAGCTCCTATGAAATAGCTTGTTTATGGAAAGACTGCATTTGTGTCTAAATGCTTTGGACCATGCGGGTGGATCCATGCACGATGAGAAGTCCTTGAGTTAGCACCAGGCACTTCCCAGTGCTCCCAAACTCCACATCACTGCACTGCCACTCACCTGTATTCCCCTCCTTTCACCTAGGAATGGATCACCATTGCGATTCTTCTCTTAATAATACAAGTATCATCAAGTGTGATTTACAATTTTAAGCGACAAGAAATCCCTTACAAGTTCCTTGGGCGTTTGGATGACCCCGCCTTCAGGGTGAAGGAAGCGACGCTCATCTACGCGCCTGCAACCAGCACCACCAGGAAAATAATGGGAAGAGTGGCCTCAGACTCTGTGCTGAAGGGTAAAGCTGCTCGTGTTCTCGGTGCAGATGTGAGGCTGCACAGATCCCAACCGTGGGCACCTCAGCCTTCATTGTGGTGGGAGGGAAAAGGGTTTGAACACTGCTCTGCGAGTGCACAGTGGCTGATGTGTTCTCTTGTCTCACTGCTGATCAGTGTTGTTTATTACCAGGTATAACAATAGAAGAGGCTGTAAATGAGAAAAACCTGTCAGCAAGAGGAATTTTTAAGTATGATGCAATCGGTGTTGTTTTTAAGGATGACTTCTCCTACCATCTCAGATTTCAGAGCTACAGTGTGATATCTCCCGTTGATGCCTTTGAACACATCGGTAAAAGGAATGAATGAAACCAGAGAACGTGATTTAGTGGTTGGTAACCCTGCCTGTGGCAATTGGGTTGGAAGTAGATCATCTTTGAGGCTCCTTCCAACCCAAACCATTCAATGATTTCATATTGAAATGAGTTTAGATGGATCTCTGCTGCCATGGCAATCCGATGGGATCAGGTCTGTATGTGAAAAGGAAATATTTTAATTGCAGTTTAAGGACAATGTCAAAGTGTTTTTTAGGAGCATATGTACATTATCCAAAGTCCTGGCTGTCCCCCTCCCTTCTATGCTGGATCATGCAGTGGAAGTGCACACTGTTTGTGCACTAATGCACTTCTAACACGCATTTAATACCTTAAAACATCAACCTGCACACACTTCTATCCAAATTACTTCTTTCTTTGACCAAATGCATTCACAGTTAGTGTCTAGAAGTAACAAAGCAAAACAAAAACTCAGCTTATTTCCAGAGAAAACATCAAGTGAGTTCATTGGTTAACTGGCCAAAAAGAAAGAAAAAAATGTCTTGGAAAACAGATTGTGAGACTATTTCTGCCATGCCCAGCAGTCAGCAGCTCCCCACAGCTGTGCCCACTGCTCTGGGTTTCCTAGAGGTGATGCCCTCCAGCTGGTGGCTTAATTTGGGTTGATTGGCTCTCAGGTCAAACATATTTTCAACCATACGCATGTATAAAAAATATATACAAATATATACATACATAAGACTTAATTTTCTTTGTTTCCCCTAGATACCTGCTACAATGTCTCATCACCCTACTGCAAGATTCCTTCGTACTGGTATGTAGGATTCCTGTCCATTCAGTCCAGAATTGATGCAGCAGTCATAGAGGTATGGGCGTGATGGAAGACATGCTTTATCCATAGTTATTCATATACTTTGCTTTAAAAAAAAACAACAAAACAAAACCAAACACATGGAATAACTGTGAGCTGTTGCTGACTTAGAGATTGGAAGCCCATTTCCGGACTTAAAAGGTGTGGAACTTATGTTGTTGCCAAAATATTTTTTTTTTCCCCTTTTATATTTGCACATTTATAGAAAAATTTGAAGTAAAATGAATGAAAACACCATTGCCAGAATCTTTATCTTTGAGATTTTATTTTTATCACGTTGGTCCATTTCGAAAAATAAATGTGAAGTGTTTAATATGGACCAAACTGTATTTTTCAGTGATAAACTCTTCCATCCATCATGAAAAGATAATTGTCTCCAAATACGGTATTTACAGAGCGTTAAAGCTCCTGCCCTTTAGCTATGCTATAATTGCTTTACAACTTCTGCTCTATTCCTTTTCCATCTGCTTTGTAGGTCATGCCTGTGCTCAAATGCAACATTAGCGTTTATTACAAAAAGATATTAAATTCTGATGGTAATTTACTGGTTTCAAATGTAACGTCATTACTGAAATACTAATTATTGTCAAGCCTGTGAAAAGCTGTTTATTGGCTGCTTCATTACGGAACATAAAATTAATGGCTGACTTCTTTTCTTCAGATGAAAACGAACCATTCTGTCTGGGAAGAGATGAAATCAATTAGCGGCATCCGTCTGCGATCACCCTTGATCAAATCCATATATAAAGTGAATTACATTTGGTTCACCATTTACAGCGTGCTGTGTTTCTCCCCTTATATGTACTTTCTATCAGTGAAAGTTATCAGAGAGAAAAAGAAGCTCAAGGTGTTAATGAAAGCAATGGGTTTACAGGACATCGCCTTCTGGTCAGTGGCACAGTGTGTTGAGGTTGGGCTTGGTGACCTTTTCCAACCTTAGAGGTTCCATGCTTCAATGAAAAGGGAATTTCTTGTGACTCGTTGGCAGGTTGTCCTGGAGCCTGCTGTACACCATTTACATCGCCATAACATCGAGTCTGCTGGCAGCAATCACGGTTGGAGAGGTCACCCAAGACCGCAGCTTTTCAGAAATATATTTCCTTTATTTTTTCCATGGCATTGCATCGGTAAGTCTGCTTTTGTGTTTTTAAACGATGAGTGACTTTTCCAGTTCCTAATTAAAACATCTAAAACTCAGACTGCAGAGTCTAGGGCTGCAAGAATGTAGCAGAAACTTCTCCATTACCTGATTTTCTTGTACAGTTTGTAGGCTGCTGTATCACTCCTGTAGATGACCTCAGATTTTCCCATGTTGTGGGTTCTTTTACCTTGTTGTTGTTGTTGGTTTATTTTTGCTTAATCACTAGCAGAAATGCATCCTGCTGACTCCTGGTTCTCTCTGCTGCAGATTCACTTCTGTTTCATGCTCAGCTCCTTGTTAAAGCAGCCTCATATTACCAGTTTTGTGGGATTTTTCCTTCACATCGTCTTTGGTTCGCTGGGCTTCATGACGCTGTTTGAACAAGTGCCACCATCTTTGGAATGGGTCTTTAACCTCTTCAGTCCTTACACCTTTACAGCTGGCATCTCAAAGGTATGCTCAAAACAAAGCCATTTTATCAGGAGCATTCAGCTTGCAGCACACACAGCTTCTGCCATCTGGCGTTGCATCTGCTGTATGTGATGTGCATCTCTGTAATGATGCAGTTGTGCCCCTACACCCTAAATGCTTTGCAGGAAGAAAACATGACTCCAAAAAGTAGATGTTAGCTATTGGTCAGCAGGAATTTTACTAGCTGAACACACCATAAGTTTCCATCTCTGGAAAGCTGTTGCAGCAGTGAGATATGGCCGGTGGGCACCCAGAGCTGCAGAGCAGCAATGTGTTCAGCTGCTGCCCCAGCCAACACCACAGGCATTGCACTGCTGCTGAGGAGACCTCTGCAAGAGTCCGAGTTCACTCTACTGAGACCCTTCTGATGCTTCTGGTCTTTAAGTCATAGAAACAGTGCCATCATCACAAGTGGATGGGCTTCCTGGGAACAAAAGGCCATGTGACACAGCTGTAGCTTGCGTGCCGTATCTCTGGCTAAAGGAAGGGCTGCATCTGATTTGTGCTGTTTTGGTTTTGGTTTTGTTTTTTTTCTACCTAGATTGTAAAATTGGAAAAATATGGACCAACTGTTGCAACGGAGTTGTACCCTTTCTTTAACCAATACAGCATGCTGATCCTGGACAGCATCCTGTATTTGCTGCTGGCCATCTACTTTGATAAGGTTTTGCCTGGTAAGTAGAAACATACGTGAAAAACAACAAATTTCAATTTTCTTCTATCCTGCCCCCTTGTCAGGGGAGAGGTGCCAAAAGAGCAATGGGATGGAGCAGAGGAAGCCATTATCTGCATGGAAGAGAAGAAAGGCATTGCAGCATTGCGCAGGCCAGGTTGTGGTGCAGCATCTTAGCAGCAGTAGACTGTGCCATGGAGGGCTGCCAACTGGGTTTGCTATCTTGCTCATGAAAAAAAGATGTAGGAAGATCCTGTTTCCCAACAGATGGCTGCATGCAGCTAAATAATTTGGCCTCCAAAGCAGGCTCCAAAAGGAACCTGACAACTTCCACCATGGCTCTGTGCTGGTCTACATCTGCTGCAATGGCCCCAACCACTTGAAAGGATGTTCTGATGTTCAGGTGTTTTGGTAACCATTGAGGTGACTGCTGCCTACATGCATTTATAGATACAGATGAGTGAGCAGAAATAGTAAAAATTACCCATCCTTTTTCACTGTCAATATACTGCTGCTACCCAAGAGCTGTTTGTGGTGTTTATAGAAGCTGAGCTGTAGCAGTGTGGGGGCTGCATTTCACTCTGTTTGTTTCTATTTAGGCAAATATGGGGTGCCATATCCCCCCCTGTTCTTCCTCAGGCCATCATATTGGCTGCAGCAGGGCAGCAAGTGCAGCACCCAGCCTGACCCCATCCCTGTCCCTGGCTGTGACACTGAGCCCATGCCTGAGGGCTTCGAGGGGAAGGAGGCCATCAGGTATGGAGAGCAGCTCTGCACGATGTGAGCACAGCCATAAAACCCTGGGGAATGGCTTAGAACTTATCTAAAGTGATTCCTTCAGATAGAATTACAGAACCATAGGGGTTGTAAGGGACATGTGGGGATGCGCTCATCCAACCCTTGGTGCTGTTGGGCAGGTCCAGCGTGGGGAAGAGGCCAAAAAATGTTCTTCCCACAGTTTTCAAAGATTACTTCCTTGCCAAAATGGTGTGATTCATTGCTAATAGCTTGCTTACCTTTCATTTAGACTATACAACATTAGAAAAATATACGAGAGGAAGGGCAAGAGAACCGAAGCTTTAAGAGGTAAGAGCTGGCTTAGTAATGGCTTTAATTTTATTTTTCACTGGCAATGAACCCAAGCTGTTCTGAAATGTATTGGATGTACCTGATTGTGCCTCCAGCACCGTTAAAATGCATTATGCAACAGTTATTCCTGCTGGGGTAAATCACTGGCATATTTCTACAAGGTTGTTACCTTTTCCTTTTCACTCCAGGAAAATTACTGTTTATTGCTTTTTGCAATGGCAGAAGTCTCCTTGAAAGCTGCGGGCTCGAGTGAAATCACCTCCCAACCCTCCCTGTGAAAATGTAAATTCATCCAGGCAAACACAACTCATTTTTTGGGCCCTAGCTGGAAGCAGGGCTCTTGTCACTGGCTGGGCCTTGCTCCCCCAGCATTTGTGCACTTGCCAGCTGCAAGGTACACCAGTGGTTGGCAATGTCATAGCACAGCCATGAGATGTTTGCTAAATGCCTTTGTTTAACAAGAACTGACGTCACACTGAAAACATCAGCGCGGTCTCAAAGGTTGATATTGAGTTAAGTACAAAACAAAAAGAAAGCCCACAAAAATCCCAAATGAGTCCTTTTTAAAAGGAAATGGGATGGCAAAGTCTCCCTAACTGGAAAGGCTATGGTTTCTCCTCTTCCTGTGGGTTCTCTTTTGAGTCATGCTAAAATAAAAGGTTATGAACCTTGCAGAAAACAAGGTCGACGTTTTTCTTCAATTATTTACATGCAGCGCATGTTTTCAGATCTGTGTAAGGAGAGATGGTGTCCCTCTATCACACTTAGCAGCAAGCCACAGGCAAAAGTCTGTTAGCCTTGCACGCTTCCACCCTAATAGTGCCGTGTTTCTCTTCTAGGTTTGTCCTTCAGCATTTATGAAGGTCAGATCACTGCATTGCTTGGTCTCAGTGGGTCTGGTAAAACTGCCCTCTTGAATGTGCTCAGTGGATTTTCCAAGCCTTCAGCAGGTAATGACTGGAGAAGAAGAGATGCTCTCTAGTTTTCAAGCGTAAATACGCAAAAAAGTAATTTTTCCTTCAGTCCTCCAATCTGGCCTATTGTAAGCACAGATTGCTCCTTCAGCATTGAGCTTCATGGATTTTCTCTTGTGTGTGAGCACATGTGGATGGTTATTTCTCCCTCTAGATGTCCTGATGTTTTCCATGAGCTGTATATCTTTGGGAAATACGTTTTATTTTGTCAGCTATACATTTCTATATATACTGCATATGACATTTGTTTCATTTATTCCTATGTGCAGGTTCTGCAGTGATTTACAACTACAAGGTGTCTGAAGTACAGGATATGGAAGGAATTCAGGCAGTGGTTGGGATTTGCCCACAGTTAAATTTACATTTTGAAGCCTTAACAGTGAAGGAAAACTTGAGAATTTTTGCTCACGTCAAGGGGATTCGGTGGAAAGAAGTAGAGCAAGAGGTAGGAATCACTGACCTCTATCACACAGCATCTTGGACGGTTTGTTGGGCTACATTCACAATACTTTCTCACATTAACCTGTTCTGCAGAAATTAGAACAGTTGTAATTTAGAGATGTGTTTTTAATTCTTATCCTATTGTCCTGAGAGTCAGAATTCAGATTTGCAGTATTTTTCCCGCAGCAAATCCATTTAAAAACATGTAAGTATTAAATTCAGAAGTTGTCTTCTCCTGCACTGTGTATGAATCAGAATATGACCAGTTCTGCATGTTCTTCTTTTCATGTGTTCCCAAGGTGCAGAAAGTCCTGGTACACTTGGACCTCACCGACCTTCAGGATGTCCATGCTGACTCTCTGAGTGGGGGACAAAAAAGAAAACTCTCTCTTGCAATTGCAATTTTAGGGGATCCCCAGGTAGGCACCAGTCCTACCACAGGCACGGTTTTGGTATGCAGACATCTGTATTCCTTTGCCCTTGTGCTCTGAAAGCCTGACTCACTTGGCTGCCAGAAGGAATGAGGAATCCAGGTGAATGAGAATCGTATTTTAAACGAAAATGGTGATCATATTCACATAGAAAGGGTAAAAATATTGAAAGCTCAATAAAAAATGGCCAGCATTTGAGGACGCATTGTGTTCTATTGGGTGAGAGGACAACAAGCACGGAACAAAGCCTGCCAACACAATGGCTTGTATGCATGAGACCTGCTCTCACCTTGCAGGTGCTGCTCTTGGACGAGCCAATGGTGGGGCTGGATCCCTGCTCCAGGCACCACGTGTGGGAGCTGCTGGCGGAGCGCCGGGCTGGCCGTGTGACACTCATCTGTACACAGTCTGTGGAGGAGGCTGATGCTTGTTCTGGTGAGCCCCGACGTTCACTCTGCGGCGTGGAAATTGGGGATTCCCTACTTGGATCCTGCCCTTGGGGTTCTGCTGTGATGCCATCTGCACTTGGGTTTTGTCCAGTAGCAACCACAAAATCTTGCAGTTGAGCAAAGGCTCATCCTCTGCCCCAGGTGTCCTTCCTAGGCCTTGCTCATGCTCTGCATGAGGGTGAAGACTCCCATAGGCTTAGCACCCACTCCAATTAGTGACGTTTCTTGGATTGATATCTTTCTCATTTCTTTATTTATCTTGGGCTGCATGGGGAATTTTGTAAGAATATATAAGCAGGAGACTAGCCTGGTTCTACTCCTCTTGACTTCACTATAAAAGTATCTCTAGAGTTCTGAAGAGCAGAGGTAAGGTCAGACTACTGCCTTGTTGTAAATCCCCACTAAAATCTCTGTGTTCCTACCTCCTCAGATCGGAAAGCTTTCCTTTCAAATGGGAGATTACAGTGCGTTGGCTCATCTCTGTACTTGAAGAGAAAATGGGGAATTGGCTATCACTTAAGGTGAAATCCTTTTCTTTTTGGTCATCACTCTTTTTATGAAAAGCTTCTGGTTGATGTATTTTCTCATAGAGTCTATGTCTGTATGGTGTTTTCATACAGAGAAATAAAAATCTTGACAATCCATTTTAGGAGTCTTTTGAGGCTGCCAAGTCTATCTTGCCTTGGATAGCAAGCTGCTTTTCTTTGGATCCAATCCTGAGAGCTCTGAGTATGCAGCTAAGATGACTTTGCAACCTCCTTTGCAGCCAAAAGGGGACCAGAGTAGAATGAACAGCAGCTCCCACATTCTCTATGGTGCCAGAGTGACTTACAATGGCTTTAATGTAAAGTTGCTTTTCATTGGATTTAAATTTCTGTGTTCTCGGTTAAGCAGTGCTGGCCAGGATCGTTATTCTTCGCCTCAACTATTTATTGCATGCATGGTAAAACCAGGGGCACGGCAGATGTCTGTGGATAATTCCCACTGAACTGCTGCCTGGTTTTGGAGATTTCCCTATGGCTTGAAGAATAACTGCTGGCTTTGTCTCTTAAATGGATGAAGCATGCATCGCTTTTTTTTGTTTAATACTCTTGCAATCACTCTTTAATACAAACAGGATGTGCATAGATGATCAGTGTGACCCTGGGCTTGCATCATCCCTGGTCAGGCGGTACATCCCCAATGCTGTGCTCAAAGGGCGGGACGGGGATGAGCTGTGTTACATGCTGCCTCTGGAAAACACCAAGAGTTTCCCAGGTAACAAAAGCCTGCCGTTGCATCGAGGTTGTATGGAGATGCCAGATCAGAATGCTAAGGGAGCCCAGGTGTTGGGCTGAGCTGGTTCACTTTGTCACACAGATCTGCTTGGCCACCTCGACAATGGCCTCTTGCTGGGCGTTGTTCATTACGAGGTCAGCAGGACAACCCTGGCAGATGCTCTCCTGAAGTTGGAAGGCAAGGAAGATATTGATCACAAAGGTAAAGCACTGCTTCCTTTCTGCAAGATCAAGCGTTTGTGTTTTGTTTTCAGTTTAAAAAAATATGCATGAGTTTCTGTTGAATGTGATGTTTCGTTGTTCTTGGCAGGTCAAGAGTTGCAGTTGTATAAAAGTTCAGATTTTCTTTGATAACGGCTAACTTCCCTGAGAAGTCTGAATGATTCAGGCTTAATTTGCCACAGGCTTCTAAACACAAGGACTAAAGAGCGATGTTGTAAAGGTTTTGCAGGAAATATCCTCCCTGGAGCAGGAGGTGGGAAGAGATAATCTAGTCAAGGGCAGTTCCCAAGGCCAGGGAAGATATTGCATGTGTGGTCACACAAGCTCAGGTTCAGCCGCTCTCAATTCACCAACATAAATTAATTCTGATTACCCAATGGCCTTTTTCTCTGCCATTTCGTCTTCTCTGACTAAAATAGAAGCACTCCTATTCAGAACTGAAAACCCGTGTTTATTGCTTGTGCTTAAAACACGTGCTTTGGAAGCTCATTGTGGATAATGGTGTTTGTCATGGTGAACGTGCAGAAAACCTGAAGGAGAGCGACCAGAACCTCCTGGGCTTTTCTGAACCTGCACACACAGCAGCAAGTGGCATGGAGCTCTGGAGGCAGCAGGTCCTCGCCGTGGCCAGAGTTCGTTTCTACAGATTGAGGCACGATGGAAAGCTTCTCCGGTCCCTGTAAGCACTGAGCCCTGCAGCCCCTATAGTGACTCAGGGCTTTGCAGAGGTTTTGGTCCCTGGGTTGACTGAGGGAAAGCTTAAAAACTGCTGGAGTGGTTTGGAAGCTGAGAAGTAGGTGTTGGTTGTGTAAAAGTTGCAGTGATAAAAACAGAACTTCCTGATAGAGCTCTGAATTGTTTAAGTATATTTCTCGGCTTTAAATTTCTTCTTGATTTTGCTACATGAATCACATCAGTGCTTAACGGTGCAATTCCCTGGAGCCACTCATGGTCTATTTTTCCATCTAGATTGCTGTTCTTTGGAGTATTTATCATCCAGATGCTCATGTTTTTCTTTGGTTTCAATCTATGGAACAAATCCATCTCAGAACTGACAGCCAGCAAGTATTTTCTTCCCGCTCAGCCTCCCACTCAAACTCAAAGCAAGGCAACAAATCTTCTCATCTTCAATGACACAGGTGAAGAGCACATGATGCTGATTGGCGTTCTGCATTACTCTGAGTGCTCTTGGAGCTGATAGGGCATCTTTGCCTTCTGTTTTCTGCATGGTCCTTTATAGGTCTGTGGCTCTGGGGGGTGCTTTGTTTTGAGTGGACACGAATCCAATTTTAGTGGTGATTAATGAGTAGCTGATATGTAAAAGAACCATGGATCAGCTAATTTTTTTTTAAAAACGACAATACATGAAGTATGGAAATGTGCCGTCTAACAAGTTTCGTTCAAATAGGAAAGAAAAACAGAGGAAATAGAAATTGATTCAGATTCTAAATGAATGTTTTAGCATTATTTGGCTTTGCAAGCAGGAGTTTGTCTATAAAAAAAAACTGACTGTATTAAAAACCTAATTCTAATTTGTGTTCTTGACATTAATTCAGGATCAGAAATAGAGGATTTCATTGCTGCTTTGAAGATTCAAAATATAATGCCAGAAATAACTCTTGAGAAAAACATCACAAGCCTGCCACAACATAATGGAGCTATAAAGATATCCCTGGAAGGCAAGGTGAAGGATGTTATTTTATTCTTTTGTCCTGTACGTCAATAGGATTCTCTGATGTTATGTTTATATGGGATGCAGTGAAATAGAGCAGCCAAAGGAGAAAATTTATTTGACGCATTAAATATTATCAGTAATCCTGTTGGTGAGAAGCCAGGATCATGGCAATCTTTGGAGAAAAGTATTAATGCAAGTCATCTCTGCTTTTCTCCATAGGTCATGATTTCCACCCATTGCTTTGCTCGTGGTGCCCCTCAGTACTCAGCCACGTCTCTAATAAAACTGACTGCACTTTTCATTGCTTTCCTCCAAAATTCTCAAGGCTCACGCAGGCACAAAGCTGACATCTTTCCCTCTCACACTTTCAGCACCGCCACTACACGCTCATGTGCGGCGCGGAGCCCATCAACTGCTTCCCTGTGCTCATCAACACCCTCAGCAACACCTTCCTGAGGCTCTTCAATTCCACAGCACGGATCCGCATCTGGAGCCATCCCTTCTCTAGAGTGAGCATCCTGCCAAATTAGTGTTGGAAATTACTTGAAATGGCCAAAATGCTGAGGGTTATAGGGGAAAGACTGGCTGGACCACAGTGTCTCCAGGGATTGGTTGGGGTCTGTGCTCCACTCAATGGGCATATTAAATACTGGGGCCATTGCTGTAAATTTCTACCATGGTGTTTTTTAATAAGGTTTTGGTACTGCATAAAAATTCAAGCTCATGCTAGGTAGGATTACAGGAGCAGTATTTTCAATTTGCTTCAGCATCAGAAATGTGTTGCCTAACCTCAACAGTTTACAGCAATTCCAATACCTCCTGCAAATTTTAAGATGATAAATGCTTTGTTTATTGTTTTGTGTTCTTCAGCACAAAGGGATTACTGTGATTACATACTTGTCCTATGGCTCATTTGTGTATTTAGCCATACTATACATGTCAAGCTTGCTAATTTTCTCTGGACTGCTATTGATTATGATTTCTGAATTTCTCTTCCGTAGGCAGAAAGCCCAGAAGTAGGCCGTGGTATTTTTTTTCTCAGTGTCGCTTACATGCTGATCTGGGCTGCTGGTTTGCCTCCTCACTTTGCAGTGAGCAGCGTGGAGGATTACAAGGTAAAAGGCATGCTCTGAAAGTGGTCTTGCACAAGGAGAAATGAATGGAAACACAACGTCCCTGTACAGACCAATAGTTGAACTATTTGGGTGCTTCATCAATAAAGACTTGGTAGTCAGAAAGATATTTTTTTTTTTTCACTTTTCCTTGAGAACGATATGCTTTTTAGCAACAGTTGGACTAAGATAGAATTGAAGGAATTTGGAAGAGAGAGGAATGCTCAGCTGGGAAGGAGAAGCACAGGCAATGGAGAAGGATGAGGAGGAGTGGGAATGGCATTTGATGTTCTGCTGAATCTCCTCCTTCTCCCCTTTCCATCACAGAAAAAGGCTCGTGCCCAGCTGCAGGTCTCAGGGCTCTTTCCCTCGGCATACTGGTGTGGGCAGGCACTGGTGGACGTCCCACTCTTCTGGGCCCTGATGTGCCTCATGTTCATAGTCGTGCTGCTCTTCAACCGCATCTGCCCCATGGAGGCTTTCATCATCCTGCCCATGGTGCGAAAATCCCCCTCCCTCATCCCACACCGTGTGACCACAATTGGCTGATCCTGATGTACTCAGTAATTTAACCAAACAAACCGCTGTAAGCAGGATTTGGTGTATCCACATCGATTTCCTTGCCAGTGACATCCTTCTCTCTTTAGGTCTTTAGTGCCATTGGTTACGGAGTTTCTCTCATCTTCCTCGTCTATTTGATCGCCTTTATGTTTCGCAAGCGTCGAACCAATCGTTACCTGTGGTCTTTTGTCTTCGTTCTGGTAAGAGGAGGGAATCTTCCCCCTGTAACATTTGATAACACACCTTGCCATTTGAGGTTTCGCTTTGAATGTATTAAGATTCAACAGAATAACCCAGATCAGTAGCAAGCAGCCTAGTTTTTAGTAACAGGATGCATAAATATTGGAAACACTTTTTCTGCTTTATTCCAGGTGAACTTCACTCTCCATATGTTCAGTAACAGCTATGTTTTCTTCTACATCTTCTCCACTTTGGTGCCCCCATATCCACTCCTGGGCTGGTTGATTTTCTCTACAAGAGTAAGTGCATGTGCCAGTAGAATCAAAAGTTGCCCCCAACTGCCCAGAAGATAAAGACAAAGAAAATGGGATAAGAAGAGCTCTGGGCTAGGGAGTGAGGGAAGAGATCAAGAAAATTTGATTTATTGATCCTTTACTTGATGGGAAGGTCAGTCCCTACAGCTCACACACCTGCACTGAGGTACACTGTGCTTGGCAATTTTTCTAACTGACTGATATTTTTTTTTTTTCTTGTAGCACCTATCATTTATTTCCAGTAGTAATCTTCTTCGTGATAAATGGAGTAATATCTTGGTTGCTGTCTTTGCAGTAAGGAACAATTTGATGATAATTATTTTGGAATAGATGCTTGTTCTGAGTTTACTCTTACAATGAGTTTGCAAAAGTCTTGCCACTAATAAATCGTGGGTTATGTGGTGGAAGTTTCACCCTGGATGTTGTTGGGGGGTACAGCGAAGTAATCATAGGCTTATCTCATGGGACTCCCACATGCTGCAACATATGTGGAAAAATGGTAGGGAATTAAGTGGACTTCAGGCAATAAGTGAAAGATGAATTAATCAGCCTAATGCTGCATCTTCAAAAGAAAGATGTGATTTCAGATCCTGTAGGATGCCTCCAAGATTCTGTCAAGGTGCAGATTATCTGAACCAAAATTGCAGCAGTGTAAAGTCAGGGCTGTTGCAAGTGATCTGCATTCGAGATGAAAACATTTGTTCTTTCCAATAGCTGAAGTAAACTGTGGGGCCAAGCATCCCTTTATAACTAAAATTAATTGTGTTGTTACCTTTCTCCATGCAAACCTAACTCATTATTATCTTCCAGCCTTACATCCACAGTGCGTTGTTTGGGTTTCTGCTGTGCTGCTTGGAGATACGATACGGAGAAGCAGTTGCAGAACGTGATCCCATCTTCAGGTGCGTACTGGGTGCACTGGGAGCAGCTGGCATGCCACTCACGGGCAGGCCCAGGGCTGTGCCAGGTGGGACCAGCCTGCCTCACCCTGATGGCAGTGGAACGGGATGAGTAAGCCCCAAAGTATTTTGCAAAGTGTGTGCAAAGCCCACATTTTCAGTTTTAACCAGTTTAGGGGAGGAAATTGAGAATGGAGGAAGGAAATTATTATTCCTTTAGGTCATTATGGATCTGAGGCTTGATTTGCTCCATTTCCTTGAGCATGTATTCAGGCAAACACCCACCCAGTGTGTTGCAATAGAAGGTCAATTGAAACACAGTGTCCTAGAAAGAATAGCAAATGTGATCCGAGCTCTTTTGGTTACGTTTGATTGCTGAGCTTTTAGGACATTTCACTGTAGCCGTCTACATTAATAGTTACAAATTGAAATCCAACATTTTACCTCCTTCCCAAAAGCATCAGTAGATGCTTCTCACAGGACAGATTTCTCCTAAAGTTCAATCAGACCAAGATCTTCTGCTAACCACTTACCTGTCACCAGAAGTGTGGGACAGACCTCCCAAATCACATGGGAGAAGACTTGTAATAGTGTTTGATTGTTAAATATAAAGGAATGGGACTCAGGTAGTTGTTGGATGCTGAAACAGCTCCAAAATCCTGTCCAGTGTGTTTGTGTGACCAGGTAATTGGCATGTGTTGAGTGGGGGGCTGGTCAATATTACTGGTGAAACACAAACTGAAGCTGACCTTTATTTTCTCATGTGTGCCAGTGCAATTAATTTTTCTTGCCCTGCAAATAAATATGAAAAATGAAAATGAACAATTGCCATCTGTGGCACAAATTCAAATAAACTGTGCTGAGTATTGCATTGGTGCTGCCTGTGAAATAAGCTCATAAGGCCCTGTAAACCTGAGCATTTCCAGAAGGGCTGCGTGGTGACCCCATCCCTGCCTGCAGGATCCAATGGAGAAGAGCCCTCCCCCCCTCCAACAGTGACCCACCAGGGCAGGAGCCCCCCGAGGTGCAGGCAGAACGGAAGCGGGCACGGAGTGCAGTGAGCTCCCTGCAGCCTGAGGTGAGCTGGCACGTGGTTTCTTCAAGTATTACTTAATGGTGAGAGCAGATGAGGTGTTTCATGAGAGTTTCTATTCCTGCTCGGTCTGTGAACTGCTGTGGTCTTGGTCTTGCAGGAGTCAGTTATCGTTGTCAATGGTCTGCGCAAGGAGTATGAAGACAAGAAAGCCTGTTCCATCTTTAAGAAAAAGAAGAAAGTTGCCGTCAAAAATCTTTCATTTTGCGTTAAGAAAGGTTGGAGTACCTTGCTGTGCCTTCCCACCAATAGAAAAGACTATGGAGACTTTGTTTTTGTCAGAATCCCCTCTAAAACCCAATGCAGGCAGCACTGCAGGGTTCATGTCCCTTCCAGCTCAAGCCATTCTATGATTATATCCTCTTCCACCAATCAGAGCTTCAATTTACTGGAATAATTTAACGAATGCCATTTAATGAATACATTCTTATACTGTATTTTGAGGGATTGCTGGGCTCCTAGAGGACAAGGTCTTAATAACAATTATCACCATTTACATTTGTTGCACATTTGTTCCAGGAGAGGTGTTAGGTCTGTTAGGACCTAATGGAGCTGGGAAGAGCACAACTATACGCATGATTTCTGGAGACATAGCAGTGACTGCTGGGGAGGTAGGAGGCTCTTTTGAGGCAGCGGGGGGTAGCCTTGATGCTTTCCTAAGTGAAGGTTGTGGTAAGAGAAGCTGGCAATGCAGCCCCTAATTCAGGGGATTTGTGTGCATGCAACTCTGCACATGGACAGAAATAAGAAGGAGGTGTTGATGCACGCAGAGCACGTTCTACTTTCATCAGAATCAATGTTAAAGACTTAAGGGTTTGAGCTACACGAAATCTTCAGGCTGGATTTGAAATCTGTCTTGATAGTTTCTAAGCACTGCAAGAAATGTTGACATGTTAAAAAGGAATGACGCTCCCTGAAAAGGCTTGCAAAACCAGGAAATTGAAAACGAATGTGAGCAGGGTTGAGCCAGTAACAACCCATCACTTAATTATGCGCACAATGATTAATGACATATGGTGGGGGGGAAATACCATTGCTATTACAGATTCGGGGCTGAGTATTTGAAAGAGAAAAGTGTTACTGGGCGATGATGGTTTCACACTGGTGCTATTCCCCACAGTCTGATGGTAGTAAACACCATTTGGCTTTGCACAAGCAGCACCCTGGGTGAGGAGTAGCTGTGCTAGATGGGGGTGGTCACAGGAATGACAGTTGGTTCCTTTTCCTTGAGGACCACATTGCTTCCCTGCAGCGCAGGAGAAAACAGTGGCATTTCCAAAGGGCTCGCTGCTTTCCCATAGCTGGGCACTGTCTCTGCAGGTGCTGCTGCAGGGCTGCAAGGCCGTGGTGCTGGGCTGCTGCCCACAGGAGGACCCGCTGTGGCTGGACCTCACTGTGCTCCAGCATCTGGAGGCCTACGCTGCCGTGCGAGGGGTGAGGAGAGAGGATGCAGCTGTGCTCATCAGCCGGTATGCAGCCAAAGGATTCTTGTTTCCTCTCTCTGGAGGTATCAGACAGGAAAAGGCTTTCTGCTAACAGTTGGTTGGCACAACACAAAGCACCTTACTTCTTGCATTAGCTGCGTTTACAGTTTTGAATTTCTGTAACAAATTTGTAAATTAGGAGTAGAATCATTAAGTAACCCCCAGTGATGCACATCAGCTGAAGGCTGCTTGTCAGCCCCTGGTTCTTCAGCACCCCTGGCTGTAGCATCAGCACACAGGGATGGTCATGTCAACATTTTTCCTTTCTATCCCCGCAGTGCAGCCAAGGCCTTGGACCTCCAGAAGTGTTTAAAAACCCCAGCAAGAAGACTGTCTGCTGGAGAAGCCAGGAAGGTCTGTGTTAGGTTTCTCCTTGGTGCTTGAGCAGGACCTGCTTTTCTTGCCTTGAGTGTGATGCACACATTCTAGCTCAGGAGCACATTGAGTGAGAGCAGAACACACTCCTGGGTGTTGTAAAACTTCATATTTTTTGTTTCACAACATAGCAATTTTCTTCTTGATTGAAATTCAGTCTTGAATTACAATTTCTGGAAACCCGGTGTGCTGATGGCAGATCCCAAGGCTTTGGAGGGAGTGGGTGCCTGGCATGGCATGGTTCCATCAATGGCTTTTCAATCCTGGCAGGATCCTCCACTCCCTCCCCTCTCCACATTGTGCACTAAATAAATGTGAATCACAATTAGATTGATGAGGATGATCACCTCTTCATGCCCTGTGGTTTGCATCTGCCTGTAGTCAGGATGGAAAATATCTTTCAGATCATTGGCAGATGTGTGTGTTTTGGTAAAGCTTAGTTTGGGAGATTAAAATGTTAAGTCAGAACACGAGGTGGGTTTACTGAATCCCTGTTCCTCTGTTTTTTTTGTAATCAAGAGCTTCAGCTTCTATAATATTGACATGGGTTAAAACATATGAGGTGACTCACCATCTTCAGTAGTGCAGCTTAAACGCTGACCTGGCTATATGTCTTTCCCATTCCAGCTGTGTTTTGCACTGAGCATCCTGGGAAGCCCAACGGTGATGCTTTGGGATGAGCCATCGGCGGGCATGGACGAGGCAGGGCAGCACTGCCTGTGGTGAGCAGTGCCTGGTGTAGGAATGGCTGGGCAAGAAAGGGCTCCTTGGTGGCTGCGGTCATCTGTGTTACCCCAGTGCACAGGGGTTGGGTATCACTCACCAGATTCCTAATCAGGCAGGCAGTAAGCCTTTGCCAACCTTCGTATTGAATCTTAACCAAAAAAAAATCTGAGTAGACTCCATCTGAAACCATGCATTTGGCAGAAAAGATAAAAATCTCCTCTACTTCAGAGCGTGAGGAAAAAAATAGAGGTAGTCCTTCCCCTCCACCATTCAGGCTCAGTGTTTTGCTGTCCTTTTTCTATAATAGTTTTACCTGGAACTGTAAAATTTTGATTGTTGTTGACGTGACGAATTGCAGTTAGCATCCACTTGTCATCTTCAAGCAGGGCAGATGAAACCTTTCAAATAACCATGGGCTTATTATTTCATAGGATCGTGGAATCAGTAAGGTTGCAGAATCACAGAATCACAGAATGGCCAGGGTTGGAAGGAATGAATCTCCTACCCTCCTGCCACATGCAGGGCCACCCACCTTCCTATTTAATACTAGACCAAAAAAAAATCACTAAGATCACCAAGCCCAACCATTGCCCCATCCCCACCATGCCCAATGACCGTGTCCCTCAAAATCTAATTATTCCTTGGCCATTCTGGGTTGATTTTATTATACCTTTGGCTGTTCCACGAGGTAATTGTGATCCCTCTGTTCCCAGGAAAGCTATCCAGGCTGCTGTGAGGAGCAAGGAGTGTGCAGCCGTGCTGAGCACACACTGCCTGGAGGAGGCGGCAATGTGTGACCGCGTGGCCGTGCTGGTGGCGGGGCAGCTGCGGTGAGCACCAGTGTAGCAACATGCAACATTGGTTTTCAGTCTTTATTTACGTTTATTTATTAAGACAATGGTCTCCCAGGTGTGTAATGGACACCGTTTTCCAAGGACATGGCCTTTATAGCAGCGTAGTGTAATTAATATAATGAATAAGAGGATGTATGTCTGCTGCTTCTATTCTGTGATTGCTTTATTTGCTGCTGAGGATGGTTTGAGTGCTGTTTTTCCTCCTCTGCAGGTACATCGGTTCCCCTGAGGAGATGAGAAGGAAGTTTGGCACGAGTTACATCCTGGAAGTCAAACCAAAGGACGTGGGGCAAAGCGATGCTCTCCATAGTGAAATTGTGCACCTCTTCCCTGGTGCAGCTCGGCAAAAAAGGTCCTGGACACATGCTGGGATGCACTGACCCTGCTCAGTCATTCAGCCAAGAATGCAGGAATCCTGCAAGCACACCTAAACCTTGGTGCTCTCAGCATGATGATGTGTTCACTTTCTATTACTTTTTCAGGATTTCTTCTTTGCTCACCTACAAGATACCAAAGCAAGATGTACTACCTCTGTCCCAGGCTTTCTCCAAGCTAGAAGCAGGTACAAGGAAATAAATAAATCAGTATGAAGATTGCTTTCAAATTGTTTGTATGGATTTGTATTTAAGGATGCCTTCTCCATTGATCTGCAGCTAAACAGAATTTCAAGCTTGAGGAGTACAGCTTGTCTTTGCACACTTTGCAACAGGTATGTTGGTTTAGAATGGAAATGTCAGGAATTTGTTCCTGAGAAATGATGTTCTATGGATGCAAAGCTATCTCAAAAAAGTTCAAATCCTGCTGTTAATTTAGAAATAACTTCCAGAACTGACAAACTGATACTGATCTCTTAGAGAAAAGTGTTGATTGAATTGCTTGTGTGTGAGAAAGCTGTGTGTACAGGAAATGTATTTCACAATATAGTACAGAAGATGACATATGCCTTGTTGGGGAAAAACAAATATATAGGCTAGAAGTAGAAACTGTGTGTACAGAAAACAAAGCCATCCCATGAGCAGTGTTAGTACCATCAGTCCTAGGCCATTATGGGGCTGTTTCCCCTGTGGTGCCTTGCAGGTGTTCATGGACTTCAATGGGGACCTGGAGGAGCCCGACCTGGAGGCAGCAGCTGAAGAGGCTGCAGAGCAGAGGTTGCTCCAGCCCTGAGCCCTGGGAGACATGGAGGAATATTTTCAGCATCTTCAGCCAGTGTTACCGACGTGTTGGGATGGGGACTGGGACTCACGTACCTGCATCGCATCACGTGGAGCTCAGCGGACGCCCTGCAAAGAAAAGAAAAGAGAATTATTATTGTAATAAATAAAGCCTTTATCCTTTAGCAACTGGTGCCTGCCATCCATCTGTATGATGAGATGACTGAATCAACTGTGCTGAGCCATAATTTTGCAGGGCTGTATTGCTGATCTCAAGGCAGACCAGGGGTTTCCTAGAAGGAACTCCTCTGCAAGCTCAGGGAGAGCTCTTAAGCCTCCCCAGCTCATGGACACCAGAACTTTGGCTTGCTTGGGGATGAGTCCTGTCTTCCTGGCTGGTGTCACACAGCCAACAAGTGTGGTGCTTTCCATGGAGTTTTTGACCCCAAATCAGTGTCTCAGCCACCCTGATCCATTTCTGGTCTCTGCTGCACGGAGAGATGAAAGGATGCCAGGGCTTGAGTGCTTCTGCAAGCTCCTGGTGCTTGGGATGACACAGACATTGCACAGTCTGACACTGTGTTGATGGGGAGATGGGGTGGGCACCTGGCTAGCACCCACCTCTGCTGCTCAGAGAAGAGGAGGGGTAGGCAGCAGCAGGTGTCTTCTCTTGATCACCTGCTTGCCAAGGCTGGCTCTAATGAGAAGATCATCATAACAGAAGTTTCCTCTTCATTCGGGTCATGGGGTGTTTCTCCATGTTACCAATTGCTCTGTTTCCCTGCTCCACCAGCCTTTGGGACTGGAGATTTGGGTGATGAGGTAGCATCGTTATGAAGGACGCAGCTGTGAGACCCTCACCCATGCCGTGAGCTCCCTGAGGCACTTGGATGCTGGATACAAGTGCAATGAAGTGGGTACAAGGGGCATGAATGAGGCAGGTGTGGATGATGCAGGTGAGTTATACAGATGCAGGTGAGTTACACAGGATGTAAATGACTGCACTTAGCCATGGGCTGCTCCTGGTGGGGCAACTTCCCAGTTGGGCCACTCCACACCACTCCCAAGAGCTGCTTTCCGTATGGATCTCCATCCACCTTAGGAGTTGAGTAAGGACATCCTTGCTTGAGAGTTGAGACCCACTTCTCTTCATTTTCCCACTCTTTGCAAGGTGATGTAGTGGCATGCTCTGCGTCCTCCTTTACAGCACCTCGAAGCATATCTGGGTCCGGCTGTAAAACGTGTGAATGTCTTTTAAACGCTAAAGCAGAGGGAGCATCCCTGCCTCTGTCCCATCCCAGCTCCTGCATCCCACCGCCGCCGCGGGGCAGACGAGTTCCGCAGCTCAGCCCCCGGCAGGACAAAAGCAAAGCGTGCCCGCTGTCAGTCCCACTTGATTTAAACGTTTGCAAGAAGCTTTGTAATGCAAAGGGCTGTTCCCATCCAGGTGGCAGCACTTCGCTGCTCTTCTTACACCGGGATTCGGTGCGTTGAGTTTGCAAAGAAAACCGATGTCAGGAAACGGGCGACCTTCCCTCCTGCAGCAGTGTGCTGGAGTAGCTCAGTTGAATTCTCTGTGCTGAGAAGCGTAAGGATTTGCCAGATAAAGGGTATGTGTATGGCTTATTGTTGGGCTGAATTTTCCTCTCTTGGCCGAGACTCAAGAATTTCCTGAGTAACATTTTTTCCTTTTTCTTTTTTTTTTTTTTTCTTCAATGAAATCTGCCTGGACAACTCCACAACAATACGCTCTGTTTGCTTTTTATAACGTAAATAAATCTGAAGCTCTGCCAAAGAGGAAGGGGGGGAAGTGAGGGATGGCGTGAGGAATGCCTTTTGGCAGCAATGTCCACGTGAAGGAGTGGTTGTGTGAAGAGAAGGGCTCCGAGCAGCGCTGCAACCACTGGCCAGAATCTCCCCGGCAGCCCCACATCCAGAGGTGCATTGCACAGAGTGAGCTTTGGAACCCTGTCAAACCCTCCCATTAAGGTAAGGCTCAAGCATTCTTCTTAAAACAAGAGAAAAAGCAGTATTTCAGAGAGATGAAAACACTCAGTAATTAAGCATAAATAATGTTGGGTGAACACGGATGCAGGAAGATGGGTCAATGGGTGCCTTGGAACAACAGTTAAGATTGGGATTAAATTCATTGGCATTTTAAGCATAACAAAGGCCTTTTAACCTCTGATATAGAGCAAAAGGAGCTCTGTTTGCAGCAGAGGTGTATTTCTGGCAGTTCCTTTTTCTAGGAGAACACGGTACGATTCAGCTACGTTTGATATTTTAGGGCATCCAACACACATAGGAGCAAAGTAAGCTAAAGATGGAACTAAAAAAAAAGGAAATTGTCTTTCACTCCTAGAAATTACCACTGAGATTGACTGGGACCAGGCAGAGCTGGGGGTGTGGGGAGGGGACACTTGGGACATCTGCAGTGGGACCCAGTGGCCAGCTCTTCATCCCACTGCAATCTCCTGGGTGTGAAGCTGGAACTCTGGCTGTGTGTCAGCTTGTCCAAGTGTAGGTTGGCTTCACCATCTCAAGGAAGCCTAGAGATCATCATAACAAGCTAAATTCATATTTTATATGCTTTGTGAGGGATTCTGCGGCGCAAGAATCCATTCAGAGTGTGATGGTCAAATAGCAGATTCCTGTCCCTACTCTCCCAAAGTGTCCCACAGAGGTAATACAGTTTGTTGCAGCTGTTTGAGTGCTTGGTGTCATTGTGTCACCCCAGCAGAGCGTGGTCAATCCTTGGGCTGGGCACTCGCATCCCTGAAACTGGCTGATATCAAACATCCATGTGGGTGAAGTGAAGGATAATAAGAGAGGGGGTAATGTGAATATAAATATTTGAAGAAGATAAGCTGCGCCTTGACTGTCAGCACTGTGAGGCATCATTCCCCAGAGTGTATTAGGAGCTTTGGAAGGGTTTGTTTTCTATGTGCTCTTGAAGCTGCACCTGAGAATTTGCATACAGAAGACCAAGAAACCATGGTCTGGAAATGTACTTGAGCAGCAGAGCAGTTTGGCTGTGGGAGTTTGGTTTCTCTTTCACATTTGGGTGCTTTCTCCTTTCACTCACTTCAGTTACCCATGACTATTTTCCTGATGGTTAACACGGACACATCTGTTCTGCAGCGCTCCTCTGACAACGCACGCTACGCCTTGCTTCTTTAAGGCTCCATACGAGTGTTGGTTGTCATCCGGGAAACAATCACTGTTTTGCTTTGACCACAGATTTGAGGATGTTGCGAGATCTTATGGAGTAACCCACCACTGCACACTCACGGTTGCTTTTTCTCTGCTGCTCCCCATGAGGAGCTCCGACAGCGCAGCTCTCTGAAAGCGCTTCCAAGAATTTGTTCTCTCGTAGCTCCCAGTTGCCTTCAGTTAATTCTGTTTTCTGTCTGAGCTCAGCTGGTACCGTGGCCAAGAATTTCTCAACACTTGGTGTGAAGCCTAAAGCACGCAAAAATCACATGCGACTAGAATCTGTTGATTTTACTCGACTATATTTTTGTCACTTCTTGGATATTCAGGCCACCCAAACCAATTAGGTCATGCAGTCTGATTTCCCTTTTGTATTACTGAGTTAACTCCTCCCAGCCTTACCATGCTAAAGCATGGAAGAAATCTGGATTATAATTGGTGTCATAGTGCTGAGCTGCAAGGATGAGGAACGCACTGATGACAATGGCTTCTGGTGCAGGACAGAGTAAAGGACCAAAAGGCTTCGGCTTCTTCTCAGGGAAAGGAAAGAGTGTTTCTGGCAGACAAGCAAATGCTGTGCAAATAAAAACAGTCACTGATGTTTTAGCATTGTTGTGTCTGAAAGCAATTAATTTATTCTATTTTTGTAGGTAGAAAGATGAGGAGACGTCAGAGAAATCTGAGCGTGTTCCAGCAAACTAAAATTCTCTTGTGGAAAAATGTGCTTATCAAATGGAGGATGAAAATGCAGAGTTTTCAGGTAGGTTAAAAAAAAAAACCAAACCGTGAAGTGGCCCCTGAAGGTGGTTTAATCTCTGCCTTCCTCTATACCTCCACCTTTTTCTGTAGTGTTAAAGTCCATTTCAAATGCTCAGTTTGTACCACGGCCAAGAGTTGCTCCAACACTTGGTGTGAAGCCTACAGCACGTTAATATTACATGTATCTAGATTTTGGGGATTTTGGCTGATCATGTTGTCGTCGTCTCTTGGATATTTGGGCCACCCAAGCCAATCGGGACTGACTGGGAATGAACACATTTACCTTTCCATCCGGTATATTTGTCTTTTGGATGACATGGAAGAGCACAGATGGGTTTACTCTCCAAGCAGAGCAAATTTCTGAGGAGATTTGCACAACACAACGACCTCGTTAGTCAGTCACTGACCAAGAAACCAATGCAACTCAGTGCCTTGTTTACCCTGATCCAACAGAGATGCTCCTCTACTGCTCTAGCATTAAATCCCCTTTTCTACTCCCCTCACCCAGGAGTGGATGCTGTCCCTGCTCTTCCTGCCACTGATGTTCATAGTGAGCAACTTCATGATGTACATCCCCTACCCCGAGGTGCCACACAGCCACCTGGGGCAGCTGGATGATCCTGCCTACAATGCCACCGGAGTCACCATTGCTTTCACACCCGTCACTGCAGCCACCAGGCACGTAATGAACGCAGTGGCCTCGAAGTCTGTGATGACAGGTATGATTTATCTTTTAAATGCTTGTCTTTGGTGTTATTCAACCTTTCATACACATGTTTGTGTTTAAGTTGAGACAGGTTGAGATTGGGCTTGGGAATCTTAGAGGTCTTTTCCAACCTTTAGGATTCTATTATTTTATAATTTTGTACCTTAAAACTCTACCTGGCCTGATGTTCACAGTGTAGTGAATAATACCACTGAGTCACATCCATGCACTTATTTCCAGGTACACTTCTCAGTGTGAAGTATTTACGGGGGCCACAGATGCGCCCTGTCCAGTAATGAGAACTTGAGAGGGCAGGTGCAACCTCAGCAAAGCAAGATCTACACCCACAGCTTGTGTTTTGCATTGCAACAGAAACTCATTGCAATATTTCGTCTTTTAAATCCCAGGGATAAAACTGGAGGCACTGGACACCGAGAGAGCCTTGGAGGAAGCCTGGATTTTGAATAAAGAGATTATAGGAGTTGTATTTAAAAACAACTTCTCCTATCACCTCCGGTTTTCTGCTGAGAACGTGGTTTTTCCAAATGAAAACCTTGAATACATAGGTACCCAGCTGTTTTCTGATGCTGTTTGATGCTCTTACTAAAATGCTTTTTTTTTTTTTTTTTTTTAATGCTATTGGTTCCTGCAAAGGATCTTAATCTTGTTTTCCTCTTCTGTTAAATCAGTTGTGTGTGTCTGAGTGATGCCCTTTTTCTCCATCCCTGCAGATACCTGTTACAATTACTCAGAGCACTACTGTGAGAGCCCCAAGTACTGGTACCAAGGTTTCCTGTCCCTGCAGTCCAGCATTGATGCAGCTATTATAGAGGTAAATAATAGTTATGAACCTCAGTACATCTCCTTTTAAAAGATACATATCTTTCTATCTAGGAAGGACAATTTTTTCTGTGACAATAGCAAGGGATGAGCTTGTCAGAAAACCTCTCCAGAAAAAGTAAATACCGCCTGAGTATTATTGGCAGTGACAGCAGGGACTTGGATAGGATCAGCAGTTTCCTGCAGAAGAAGCTGGGTTTCGATTTCATTTTGAAGCACTGTGCTAACTTTCGTTTCTCTTCAAAATTGCATTTATTCCTGAAGGCTGGGAACCAAACGCAACGCCACTGCTTGGTTTAGTGTATTTCCCAGGTGTCGTGGAAAAGGCAATTCTTGGGTAGCACAAACAGCTGCTGGGTGTGTTGGCTCTGATAGATGATGGAGGGAGTCCAACCGAGCCCTTCGCATTAGACTTTACTGCATGACCCCCTGATGTCTATAGGCTGCATTAACAATATTAAAAAGGCATTCTATGTCAGATGAATCAGAAGATTCGTTGTATGGCCACAACTCACTGTAGAAAGTAAACTGAATGTTAATATTTTGACCTTGAATTCCTTTAGGTGGTGGCAAATCATTCTGTCTGGGAAGAAATGAGAACAATTGCTGGTGTGCGTGCGAAGTCCCGGAGTGTCATCTCCTCAATTACGTTAGAGTACATTTATTTCATGATTACTATTGTGATGTGCTTCTCTTCATTCATGTATTTCTTATCTGTGAATGTTGTAAGAGAAAAGAAGCAGCTCAAAGTACTGATGAAGTTGATGGGGCTACACGATATGGCATTTTGGTGAGTTCCTTTTTAACTACTGGGCACTTTCATAATATGTTATATTAAATGGGTATCTGACTACTCTAAGGACAAACCAGAAGGGCTGAACATGGCCATTCCTCTTTGGGAACTTCCTAAAGTGGGCCATGCTCTCTGCTCTGCATGAGATATGGTTGGGTTCGCTCTGGGAAATAGGTGATGCTTTAATTAAAAACGGTTCTGCCATCTAAACGACTCTGCAACAACATTACACAGCCAGATAACACTAGCTCTCCACCTCCAGGCTCTCCTGGAGCCTGCTGTATGCCATCTATGTGCTGGTCCTGTCCTGCCTGCTGACTGCCCTGGTGGTGCAGGAGAGTTTCTACACCAGCAGCTTCTCTGCCATCCTACTGCTGTTTTTCCTGTATGGCCTTGCATGTGTAAGTCAGATTTGAGAGAGATTTTCTCACTGCATGGTTTACTGATGTTTTGATGAGCATAAACATTGCTCCAGAGGCATGAGCACTGTGGTCAGGGTTGTATTTCTGTTTGGCCACACGAAGTGAAAAAGCTGAGTGGGTTCCTTGCCTCAGTGAGTAGTTTGAGTTGTAGGCTGGCTGTAACAGACCCGATTGAAACTCAGGTCTACCCACTGAGAAAGGACTTCTGTCATATTTTATTACACAGCCCCAGCTCACCAGAGACCTATTTGCCTGGCAAGAGGCATTACTGCTAGTTAAGGATACTTATCTCCGCCAGAGCTTGAAGGACATTTCTGTTCTTACAGGTCCACCTGGTCTTCATGCTCTGCTCCCTCCTGAGGACATCCAAACTTGTGGGCTCCCTGGGGTTCCTCATCACCTTCCTCTTTGGCTGTCTGAGCCTCTCAGTGCTGATAGAAAACCTTCCAGAACCTCTGAAGTGGTTTCTCAGCCTCTTTTGTCCTTTTGCATTCAATGTTGGCATTGCGAAGGTATGGGGCATCATCTCAACAGTCAGTGGGTCAATGGAATAGGAGGTTTGGGGATTAAAAAAGTTAACAGCATCCATGACTCGATGTCACTCGCATAATTTTTCAGCATGAAAATTCTTCTACTTTGCCCTTTGTTTCAGATTTTCAGTTTGGAAAGATATGGAATAGGTTTCTCTTTTTCTAACATCATGGAGGAATCATATTTTTTACTTTCAACCTACATTATGCTGATCTTTGACTCGGTCTTGTACATGCTGTTAGCTGTCTACTTCGACAAAGTTCTGCAGGGTAAGTGTGGCTTATGCTTATACCTGTACTTTCCTCCCTTTTACTTTTGAATTATATGGATTTTGTGTGATAGCTCCTCACAGAAACGATGGGCTTCTCCCTTGCCTGCATCAACCAAAATAGATTTTGGACTGAAAAAGAAAATATTACACCTCTGAGGGACTTTTCTATCCCTGAGATGTTCTGGTAATTCCCAGATCAAAGGCAATGAAGTATTTAGTATTTTGTTTTCCCTTCTATTTTTACTTACACTGTCACTGAACTGTTCATGAGAAAAATAGGGTTATTTTATGATGGGCACTATATTAAATTATTATATAAATGATGAAATTCATTGGAAAGTGCCTTGAAGCCACCTTCTCGTGCTACTTAACCCAACTCCTGTGCACACTGATGAAAATTCCCCAACCTTTTAACAGGACAGAGCACCAATTTTAAGGCAGACAGGTAGTTTTCAGAAGTATTTACCATAGGATGGCATTCTGATGGTGCCTTCAGTTAATGACACACCATCTTTTACGCTGTCATGCCAGGGAAATACGGCATCCCAGCCCCACCACTTTTCTGCCTGAAGCCCTCGTATTGGATGCGGAGCAGGAGGGGCTTTCCTGGGGAAGGACACAGAGGTGCTGGGAGCCTTGAGGAGCCCTCAGGAGACGATGTGGAGCCGGTGCCCCTCGAGTTCAGGGGGAAGGAGGCCATCAGGTTGGAACTGAGGATCGTGCTGTTCGGTAGCTTGGATCAATGCTCCCGCTGGCACCATGTTGCCATCAGCTCTGTTTCCATCTTCACGTGGTTTTGTTTACGTTAGAGTAAAATGTTGATGTGATAAATAGATAATTCAGGTCCCTGTAAACTCTCTGCTGTTTACTTTGCCACGGACTTTGGTAAATTGCCATTACAGACAACAAGGAGAACCTGGAGGGCAGCTTGTTGCAGAGGGGCCACCTGTCGCAATGGGGCTGGCCTTGTCTTTGCAAGGCTTGGTGCCAGTTAGCATGTGCCAGGTAGAAGTGTCCACATCTGTACACAGAGCACTCAAACTCACACTTCCCGTGCCATTTCTGCCATTTTGAATTCAGACCCATAAGAATAAGAAAGGACACCTAAATGCACTTACAAGAGCGCTGAAATAATCTCTGCCTTTCCTTCCTTTTTAGGCTCCACAATATTAAAAAAACATACAAAAAGAAAGACAAGAAGACAGAAGCCTTGAGAGGTATGAAAGCTGTGATATTAATTTCTACTAAAGGAGAAGATTCACAGCTCTGCATATATTTCAGATGATCAAAGAAAGAAAACAATACTTGCACTGCTTGAAAAATTGTCCAAAATATTGATGCAACTGATTACTACTTTATTCACTTTATACCCACTGATTTTCCATTCCTCCAAAAAGTAAAGAGAATAAGAAAGCTTTTTTATGTCTTTTCAGCTAATTCCAGAGCAGCTTCTTCTGCTTTCAGTTTTAGTTTTGCAGAATATTTCCTCAATTTTCCTTAATGGACTTCTGACTAATTACTGCTACTTAGTTCATATATTTCTGGACCTGCCTTGCCTTTGACAATGAACAGAGGGAAGTAAAACCTGCTTTTTTTTTGCCCCAGATTGGTGTTGTTTGTGTTTTAGGTTTGACTTTAAATATTTACGAGGGTCAAATCACTGCCTTGCTCGGCCACAGTGGGGCTGGAAAGACAACACTGTTAAATGTGCTCAGCGGGCTGACTTTGCCTTCTGAAGGTAGGATGGGACTGGTAAGCTGAAATGAGTGAGCTTCAAAGCTGCAAAGCCCAGCTTGTTCCCTGTCATCACATGCATTTGTATAAACAGGTTCTGCAACCATCTATGACTACAAGCTGTCAGAGATAGGAGACAGGGAAGAGATCAGAGAGATGGTCGGTGTCTGCCCACAGTTCAATGCGCAGTTTGAAGTCCTAACAGTGAAAGAAAATTTGCAAACATTTGCAGAGATCAAGGGCATCAAATCCAAAGAGGTAGAGCGAGAGGTAAGTGCAAGTTCCCCTGTAATGCGAGCCTGGGGCCTTGGTGCACCCAAAGCAAGCTAACCTTGGTTCACCCGAAGCAACCCAGCATACCCTTAGAAATCACTTATTTGGTGCCAGCCACACCTCTTTTGTGGTTCACAAAGGACAGACAGATGCTTCTGGGAATGGGCTTTCTTGTGTTTATTTTAGGTGCAAAACATGTTGGAACTGCTGGATATCAGTAGCGTGCAAGACACTCAAGCTGAGAAATTGAGTGGTGGGCAAAAAAGGAAGTTATCCATTGGGATAGCCATGCTTGGGAACCCACAGGTAAAGCAGCTCTGTAATATACAGAATATTCAGTAATTTTAAGGTGGCCAACGTTATTCCAGAAAGATGGTAAATTCTTTACCTTAATTTTGCACATCTAGTTTAAAGCAGAGTCCCCTGAGCAGTGCCCAGAGCGGTTGCTCCTGCACTCCAGATGGCCTGGCTCTTGTCTCCAGGACCTGAGGCTCTCAGGGAACACCAACCCCACAAGCCGTGCAACCATTCCTTCATTGGGAATGTCTGATCTCATCCTGTGTGCAGGTGCTGCTCCTGGATGAGCCGACGGCGGGGCTGGATCCTCTTTCCCGACACCAGGTGTGGAGCCTCCTCAAGGAGCACAGAGATGGCCGGGTGATCCTCTTCAGTACCCAGTTCATGGATGAGGCCGACATCCTCGCGGGTAAGCAGAGGCTCAGCATCCCTGCAGAGCATCCCTGCATCTGGAAGTCCTTTTCTGGGCCAATCAACCTGGGATGAAAATTTGGATCGTGGGATCTACCCTCAGAAAAATACAAAATACCACTGAACTGCCCGTGGGAGGTCCAGATGTAGGGAAAAAAAGATGAAATCACTGCTCTACAGTTTAAAATCTTCTTATGCTTTTTTTTTTTCTCTATAGACCGCAAGGCTTTTATCTCACGTGGGAGGCTAAAATGTGTTGGCTCCTCTTTGTTCTTGAAAAAGAAGTGGGGGATCGGTTATCACTTAAGGTATGCACTTCAGCTGTACCGACCAGGGTCTGGGAATAGGCATGAATCCACTAAGATGACTGTAAAAAGGAAATTCAAAACAGCACAGTGAGCTGAATTCACATTCAGTTAAACTAGCTGAAGGTGTAATTTACTCCAGAATAAGGAATGAAGTACAGTTTGATGCATCCTAGCAAATACAGTCTTGCTGTTTGTTTAGTTTTCAATACTGACCATTTGCTTTTTCCTTTCAATTGAACAGGATCCACGTCAGTGATTCTTGTGATGTAGAGAAGGTGACATCTCTGGTTAAGCAGTACATCCCTAGTGTCATGCTCTTGGGACACGGTCAATACGAGCTGAGATATAAACTGCCATTAGAAAACGTGAATAAATTCCCAGGTAATGGTTATGAAAATAATTCAGAATTGTCCATAGAAAAGGGAAACTGAAATATACGTGAGGAAAGAGAAATGAGGAACTTCTGCAAGGATCTCATGAAGACTATTAAATCGTTGCATGCAATGGCCACTACCCCATACCTGCTGCAGCAGTTGTGGCCATCAGTCTGGCAGTCCCATAACCCTGCTGCCTGAAATGTTGATGCTAAACAGAAAAACCTGCCCGTGGCAGGAGGTTGGAACTAGGTGATCATCAAGGTCCCTTCCAACCAACCCATTCTTTGATTCTGTGATTCATTCTATGAAATTTTCACTGAACTGTGAATCTGGCAGTTTGGGGTTCCCTCCAAACGCCCTGCTTGCTGGCAGTTACTGCTTTGCTATTTTCCCTATGACTGGAGATACCCCACTCTATTTGACTTCACCTCTCCAAAGTCTGGTCTGTAGTCATGCTTGTGTTTGACACCGTGGTGGCACTGACCATACCTCTGTCACACAGATCTGTTCAGAGGCCTCGACGGCTGCTCTCACCTGGGAATCATCAATTATGGAGTTAGTATGACAACCCTGGAGGATGTCTTCCTGAGACTGGAAGAAGCTGCAGTGGACCAAGAAGGTACAATTGTGGCTGCCAACACACAGCCCTCAGCCAAGACAGCAGCTGCTTTACAACCACCCCAACATCGCTGTATAGAAGCTGGTTTCAGACATAACAGCATGTGGAAAACTCTCTGCAGATAAGTGTGTCCCTGGGGAGCGGGCAGAAGGAGGAGCACGGAGCCCAGAGGAGATGGAGTCAGGCTCCCTGCTGCTCTCAGACACTGAGAGGATGACAGTCAGCTGCTGGGCACTCTGGAGGCAGCAGGTCTCTGCCGTGGCATGGGTGCGCTTGCTAAAATTCAAGAGCTCGGTGAAGAACCTCCTCTCCATGTGAGTATAACAGGGATGCCCTTGTGTAGACCTGGAGCTGGGGGCAGTCACAGGAGGGGGATGATCTTCATAGCCCTGTTCACATGAGCATTTCGAGTAACTGATATCGGATCTTGGCTATGAATGATCTTGACAATCTGCATTCAGAGAAGAGAAAAGCAGATTGTTTTCCATTGCTGGTAAATATTAAATCTGCCACAAACACAAATGCCTCTCCTCCCTTCCTCCCTTCCTCCCTTCCTCCCTTCCTCCCTTCCTCCCTTCCTCCCTTCCTCCCTTCCTCCCTTCCTCCCTTCCTCCCTTCCTCCCTTCCTCCCTTCCTCCCTTCCTCCCTTCCTCCCTTCCTCCCTTCCTCCCTTCCTCCCTTCCTCCCTTCCTCCCTTCCTCCCTTCCCCTTCTTTACAGTTTTGATATTCAATACCTTCTGTGCATTTTCATTCCTACACTGAGTAAATTACACAAAGGAAATCCATTTACTTTCTCAATGTTTAGGAACAATTTTATTTCAGGTGTGGAAAGCAGTTTTACAATGAACTAATACGTACAGTCCGAGGAAGGAAAATACTGCTTTCAGATTTTCATTTAAATTATTACTTTTTTTTAGTACTTCTTTAATGCTGTCGGTGTCTGAACTCATTTGACCCCACTGGTCTTTGGTCTGCCATGCTGACATTTCCAGATGGGACACAAGAAATGGAAGGGACGTGCTGAGATAGTCTATCGTTCCCAATTCATAATCCCAATCTGCAGAATACCTCTCTTCAAAGTGTTTATTCATCTCTCTCTCCATGCAGTTTGCTGCTCTACGTGGTTTTCCTGCTCCCCCTGATGTTGCAAGTGTCACTGACAACTGTCTGGGAGAGCATGAGTGCCTGGGAGCTGTGCTCATCACGGTACTTCCTGCCCCTGCGGACCAGGGCTCACACTGACACCACCAACCTGCTGGTGCTCAACAGCACGGGTGAGCTGGGCTCCTCATGACTTAATGGGCTGTAAATGAAGCCTGATGATGCTTCAGTAGATGACATCCTAATGCAGTGACATGGAAAGAGATCAGCAGGTGGATGAGAGGGGATCCCGTTCTTCCCCTGCCTCAAGACCTGACCTCCACCCAAATGGTTTTTGCTCTTTCAGAATTAATCCTGCTCATTTTAACAGTCTCCTTCCAGAAATCTACCTTCAACATTCCTTTTAGCGGATGCTATTTCATGTTATTTTGCCAGAGAATGACACTGTTGGCTTTGTCAGACCATCATCAGGAGAAGACATTTGCAACTCAGTGAAGGAATAAAAGGGGGAAAAAAAAAGCAATGTTTCAGTCACTGAAGCCGTCATCCATTAATATTACTAAAATTACTGTGCAGTGATCCAATCCATACGTGCTGTCTGGCTTTCACAGTCATTAGACTTTCTCTGGTTATGTTCAGTGGTCGTGGATTCAAAAAAATAAACAGTCCAAGACTCTTTTGTTTCTCACTATTACGATTTCTCTGCTTTTGGCTTTCGCATCAGGTTCATGCATTGAGGACTTCATCCACGCCCTTGAGAGCCAAGATCTCGCCGTGGAAATTACAAACAAGGAAAATATCACAGAGGAGCTGAAATACAATGGGGCCATTAAAGTATCTCGTGAAGGCCAGGTGAGGACTTTTGCTCCCATCCTAACATTTCTTCCTAACAGTGCACTAATTAAACAAGATCCATCCGGCTATACTGAACCTTTATTGGATCAAGCCCACAGGGATAAAGATTAGCAAGTGTTTTAACCAGTAACCTACGTGCTAGAGGAGACCTTATGATTCTGTTCCTCCACTTGGATGACCTTTGAGGTCCCTCCAACTCAAGCCATTTGACAAGTCTATGTGTGTAGCACAGTTATACAGATTTTCTACATGCTGTTTGCACAAAAGGCATAAGCGACAGCTATTATTTTAGGCCTGAATTCTCCTGGCCAAGAATTTTCATCCTGGTTTCTTGCTCTCTGAAGAGCTACAGGTTTACCATCTTTTGCCACATGGAGGCCATCAACTGCTTCCCAGTGCTTGTGAACATCATCAGCAATGCTCTGCTGAGAGCTTTCAATTCCACTGCACACATCCGGATCTGGAGCCACCCTTTTTATTCTGTAAGTGTCACAGACTGAGAGACAGTTCAAGTTCTTTTTTACTGCAAGAAACGCTATGAAATGAACTGTAGCATCTCGCCACTGGACTGTAGATGTTTTCTACAAATGTTTTGTTCTTCTGTTTTCAGACAGATAATCCACAATACTGGGATTCCTTTGTCTCTTTCTACCTTATCTACATGCTGCTGCTGTTCCCAGGTTTCCCTCCTCACTTTGCAATGGGCTCTCTGCAGGACTACAAGGTAAATTCATTGAGATGCAGCAAATCCTATATGAGCAGAAGAGTCACAACTGTATTGCCACGGGGCCGTCTGAGCATGGCATCTTGAGGCTTTCCTCTGTATGGCCAGCTTTGCAGCCAGCATATACTGCTAAAAGACAAAAAACATTGGATTTTAGTGCCAGTATTACAAATACTGCAATACTGGAATAGATTTTTATGAGCTTTATTAGCTTTTCACTCCCCAGAACTGTTCCTATGGCCAACACATTCCTTCCCAGGCAGGAGCTCGTGCCCAGCTGCAGGTCTCGGGGCTCTTCCCCTCGGCATACTGGTGTGGGCAGGCACTGGTGGACGTCCCATTCTGCTGGCTCCTTCTCTTCTCCATGTTTGGGTTACAGTTTGCAATTAGCAACAGAGTGTCTGGGACCTTCAGCAGCTTCTTCTTGCTGGTGAGTCCTGTTCTAGTGACCACTGGTTTGCTAAGGGGGGATTTGGGTAATACTTCCAGCAAGAGGAGGGCTAGCTGAGACAGCAGCAATGTTTAGAGAGGCAGCATTTTGGAGAATATCCCCACAGAATCATGCAGGAGCACAGCAGGACTTTAGCAGTTCACTGTAGCAGACAGGAAGAAAATATGTAGGTACAGCCAATGCTGGCATATCTCCTGGTCCCCAGATCCTTACTGCCTTTCTCCTCATTTCACCTCTTATAATGTGAGTTTTCCCAGCTGGAAAAGAAAGGCAATAAATCCTCCCTTAATACACTGCTGTACACTAAGCAGTCAAATTGTGGTAATTTCTGAATGTCCTGATCTTAATGAATGCCTACATAAACTGAACCACAGTGTTGTATATAGGTTTCTGGTTGTTAATGTGACTCCATTTTTTCTAATAAAAGCACTTTTCTCTGCAGATCATGAATGTTTTTGGCTATGGAGTTTCTATCATTTTCTTAATCTATTTTATCTCCTTCTTCTTTCGGAAAGGATGGAACTGTGATTTTTGGTCTTTTATCCTAATAGTGGTAAGCATATGGCTCAATAATGCAATATGGGGTTTACAGAAATGTATTTTGAGTTCTTAAAGACAACCTAAAGGTCAAAACACCAATTATAGATCCAGGACATGGATAAGGGCATGTGTTTTATAACAAAAAAATCAATAGAAATCACTGTCACCTTGTTCTGCTCTCTGCCAGTCCCCCTGCTTTCCCCCAGCCTTTTACTCCCACAGTTCTGGAAATAAGGATGCTTTTCACAGTTTGGGTCAATCCTTACAAGCACTGCCTTTCTTTCTCTCTTCCCCCAAAGTCTTGCTCAAGTTAAAGTTTCAAAGCACAAAACAATGGGGAATTTGTGCTCCATTCCCTTACTCTGTGTAGATCAGATGGGATAGTGTGAAGTGGGATGGGAACAGAACGGGATCCCATACTGCTTCTTTCTGACCAAAGCAGCACTGTGCCTGGGAAGGAGATTCCCCAGATGACCCAAACCAGCAGCAGAGATAGATGACGACCTCCTGTACCCTCATCCTTTCTTGTCTTTATGTTTCTTGTCCATCTTGAATAGCTGAATAACCCTCCTGTTTCATTTGTAGGTATGCCTTGTTACTTTCATTATCAGCAGAGTCATGGATTACGCACTAGAACTCGAAATCTCACTCTACCTCCTGTCTCTGCTGATCCCCATGTACCCGCCCTTGGGCCTCATGCTCAACATTGAGCAGGTAAATGGCTGCACTGGCATCTGTTGGGTAATCATTTCAGACCAGGTGGAATTTCTCCATCTGTCCATTACTGCTATGGGCTGCTTCTCGTTCACGTGGACTGTGACTTGTGGGTTAGGTAAGCAATCTTAGTTCTTCCCATGCAAAGTCAAGCACCTTGGCTTGAACAATCACATAAGATTGCACAAATGACTTTGCATGAAAACTGAGTGAGAGTCATGGATACTCCCAAAGCATTTTACTGCACATCAGCTGGGAGTGGCCATGGAAAGAGAGCAGGGAATGTAGAAAAACCCTCCAGCTACATGCAAAGCCATTTATGTGCCAGAAGGGAATTAGGAGAAAAGTTCAACCAAAAAAGGACCCCTCCTCTGCATCGTCCCCCTCTCTCCATCCTCCTCTCTATTGGGCCAGCAAAGGAGAGAGATGTTTTCTTCTGACAAACCACCATCCCTCCAAAAAAGAGCCTGATGCATCTACTGAGTGGGACAGCATTTTTTGGAGTAGGACTGGAATACCCAAAGTGAAGAGGGTATGGTGAATGTGCTGGATAAATTAGAAGCTTTTGTGCATAGTTGATGTATTTGTTATTTGCATTTAAGCCTTTTAACACTATCCACCATTATATAAAAGAATTGCAGGTCTTCATCGTGTATTTTTTTACTCCTACAGATGTTTATAGAAGACTCCGACTTAACTGAAGGCTTCCTAAAAAACAACGTACTCATAGCTGTCTTTGCAGTAAGAAAACATTTAAGAATAATTTTATTTAGGAACGTGTGTCTTCCAAGCTGTATCCTCAGTAAGCCAGTTCATCTTACATAGAAGGAGGATCCTGGGGACGTGGATGACAGATCACCCATCTGTGAAAAAATAGTTTTGTTCCTTTGAAATGGGGAAGGAAATCAGTCTAGGTGGCTTGATGCTTCTGTCATTGGTGTTTTCTGCAGTACTGGTGAATGATAGCAGAGTTCACAGTTTTCAGCATTATCCTGTGTTTAAATAGCAACTAATTTGATTTCACATGCTGTGTTTTCCCCCTCATGTAATTTATGACTCTGCCACCATCTTTTCAGCTTCAGCCACGGCAGAATGGAAGGCAAGTCTGTCAGTGTGGCAACCTCTTTTTTTTTCAGCCTTACATCCATTCTGTGGTTTTCATTTTCCTCCTTCGTTATTTGGAGATAAAATACGGAAGGCCAGTTCTGAGAAAGGACCCAATATTTAGGTTTGTATAAACACACCACAGGCACTTCCAGCATACTGCTTTTCTTGGAAGACAACATCTTGCCCAAAGGCTAAGATTAACCTGTTGGATTTGTAGAATTTTCCCAAGAAAAGAGAACAGCCATCAGCATCCCGAGGAGCCCGAAGAGGAAGATGAGGATGTTAAAACTGAAAGAGAAGTGGTGAAAAATGCCATAGCAGCTCCAAGCCAGGAGGAGGTAAGGCTGAGTGTGGTTCTTCTTCCTTTGCTTTATATCAGTGATAAGATTGTTGGTTTAGAAAAAAGTCACCAATACTAATAAGGGCAAGTAAATGCTCTGGCTGCAGTATTCATTCCTCAATGGAAAAACCCAGCTCTCAAGTGGACAGAGTGGGTCCTACCAGGATAAAGAAACCTTTTAAGTGGAAAACAGGCAATGTTCCGTGGCATCTCAAATTCTCAGATCTTTTAAAGTTTTTTTCCTTTTAAAATGCAAAAATATTACAGAAGGATGAATGCTACTCAGTATAATGACTGATCTTTCTTCCTCCTCCTTGCTTTCAGAAATCAGTTATTATTGTCAGTAATCTCTACAAGGAATATAAAATTAAGAAAGCTGGTTCCGTTTTTAGGAAGAAGAAGAAAATGGCCACCAGAAATATTTCCTTCTGTGTTAAAAAAGGTGAGAACTGGAACTGTTTTACTCTGACCATACCCAGAGAGCTAATCCTCTGCAGGTCTGTTATCTGAGCCGTGACACCAAGGTGGAATCCATTTGCTCCATGCTTAAGGCACATCCAGTGTATGGCTGGTGAGATACTGAACACCACAGACATCCAATCAGATACCTTTGATTCTCCACTACCAAAAATGCTTTACCTCCTCTACAGCAGTCACTTCAGCAGCAGCTTCTGGAAGTGATGCTCAGACTTACATCACTGCATCAGCTACAGATTTGAAAAGTAATTTATGGCCTCTCTGATCACATATTCTTGCATCTGTATAATTGTATGTGATCTTTGATATTAGCATACTCTCCTTTAAGCTTTTTTTTTTTAATGAGACTGCCTGATATCTCAGCTGAACGGCAGGCCTTACCAAGAAATGCTGTGTACTGATTTCAGGAGAAGTGTTAGGACTCCTGGGGCCCAACGGAGCTGGTAAGAGCACAGTCATCAAGATGATAGCTGGGGAGACAACTCTGACGGCTGGGCAGGTAGGAGGCTGCTGGAGTCTGGAGGGAAGGGATAGATATGTGCTAAAAATGCAGAGCTTGTGGCCAGCTAAGCAGTGTTTTTCTTCAAAGCAATATTAGGGATCAGGGTTTTAACCAGATACATTGTTCTATTGAATTATGCATTGATAAAAACAATCGTGAGCTGCTGCTAACTGTAACAACCATGTGCATCTATGCTAACTCACCATGATTATATTCAGGAGCCACGTATCTGAGGGTTGCAAAACCAATCCCTCACCCCTCAGGTTTCCTCCCCTAAAGCCCTGTGAAGCCCATAGTTTCCCTCCAAACCTTCCACCCGTGGCTGTGCACATATGAAACACAGCGTGATCATGCAGGTGCTGCTGAGGAGCCAAGATGCCACACTGTGCTGGACACAGGACCACGTGCTTGCCTACCTGGGGCACTGCCCACAGGAGGACCCACTATGGCCAGACCTCACCGTGCACGAGCACCTGAAGGTCTACGCTGCTGTGAAGGGTGTGCACAAGGAGGACATTGCCACTGCCATCAACAGGTGTGGGGTGAGGGTGGTCCTGGGGTCAGTCAAGGGTTTATTCCACATCGTAAGGTGTAGTGAGGAAATCTGAATGTCAGAACCCTCTGTGAGCAAGAAGATGCCTTGGAATAAACTCAGGAAGCAAATCTGTAAAAGTGACTTTGTATTAAATGCTGTGATCGAGTGAGTGGGTTAAGGAAAGCTCCAGCTTACCTAAGTGCATTTGGTGGGGATGGATTTACCACCGACATCCCTTAAAGTACATTACCTATAGGAAGCATTTCTAGAATCTCTGATTTTATTGTTTGGCATTACAAGGAAGGTGCTTACTTAGTGCCTATTCAGCAGGCACAGGAGGTGGAGTGGATCTATAATGCTGTTGACACAAGTGACAGCTTTTTGAACAGAGTTTGAGGCCTGTTCAGTGTACTTCAGTTAAGTAGTGATGTGTTGGCATGGGCTGCCCAGGGTGTGGGGGAATCAGCATTCCTGAAGGCGTTCAGAACTGTGGAAATGTGGCACTTGGGGATATGGTCAGTGGACATAGGGTGGGTATGGGTTGGACATGGGGATGTTAGAGGTCTTTTCCAGTCTGAAGGGCTCTGTACGCATTTGCTCACGTTTTTATAGCACAACTTACTGAAATCAAACAGGAGCCGAGAGTCAGGGATAAGAAAGTTCCTTTTTCTTATTCTTTTGGGAACTTCTGATTAGAGCATTGTGGCAGAGAATGACAACTTCTTTTTTCCCCTTTCTTTCTCCTTCTCACAGAATAGTGAACGCTTTGGAGCTTCAAGACTATTTAAAAAAGCCAACCAGAAAACTTCCTGCTGGGATAACCAGAAAGGTGCTTTTTTTTTTCCCTTTTCTTCTTTTTCCTATAATGAGAACTGTAATGTTCATAGCATGAATGAAAAATGTCCTCTGGGAGCAGTGGGACCTACCTGTGCTCCCAACCACTTGGGAGAGGATCACATTGCACCTTCCAAGTCTGTCTCCTATCAATCAGAAATTTGATGTTCATAAAGAATGCAGCGCTGCCTGCAGCTCCTTGAAGACACAGTGCTGGGGCTGTAGAAGGTCTGACCCCAACCCCTCTTCCTGCCATAGCTGTGCTTCGCTGTGTGCATGCTGGGCAACCCTTCAGTCCTGCTGCTGGATGAGCCATCAACTGGCATGGACCCCAATGGGCAGCGCTGCATTTGGTGAGCAGGATCCCAGGCTGCTGCTTGGTGGGGGGCTGGAAGCCAGGAGTGGATGTGTAGGGTTGGTTAAAGAGCATTCTATCCCACCTGCAGTTAATACTGCTCACAATTGTTTTTAACAAAACCTGTTTTCTTGGTTCTCCTTATCCAAAGCATTAAGAAGTTCTCCTTGTTGCAAACGTTAGGATAGTTGCATTGGAGTTTAGAAGAACCCAAAATTGGACTTGTGTCAAAAGTAGTTTTAGGGGTTAGAGGGGCAAAGCTTCGATAACAAGTGCCTGGTATTTCTATGGTAGTGTTGGCTCCTTTTTTAACTTCTGTGCCCTCAGGAAAATGATTCGTGCTGCCCTGAAAACCCAGGAGACAGGTGCCGTGCTGACCACACACTACATGGAGGAGGCAGAGGCGGTGTGCGACCGCGTGGCCATCCTGGTGGCTGGGCAGCTAAGGTGGGTATTAACAAGGCTAGCATAGGGTTTATCCCCCAGCCTCACCCTGAGCTTTGTGAAGTGAGCCCCGTAACAGTAGGATTTGGGAAGGAGCATCAGTGGGTTCACACTGACGTTATTCTTCTTGACTCACCTGCAGGTGCATTGGCTCCATTCAGTACCTGAAGAGCAAGTTTGGCAAAGGCTACGTGCTGGAAATCAAAGTCAAAGACCCAGAGACCGCTGATCTTCTCCATGCTGAGATTTTGAGGATTTTCCCAAGCGCTGCCCGTCAGGAGAGGTAAATACAAAATAGGGAATGAACAGTGGCTTCAGTATTACATCATCTCTAAAAGCCTGCCCAGTGGGATGGCCAAATACAGGATCTCTGCCACTGAGAGATCTGTGTGTCATAGTCCCAATGAGGGGATCTAATTCAATAATGTTACCAAGTCCAGCCCTGCTGCTATCCCCACAGTAAAACATCCGCAGGTCCAGCTCATACTGTAACAAACTTCTGAATGCAAAAGTTCAATCTAGAGTAAGAGCCCCCTTTTCTTCTTTATCTTCCAGGTTCCCCTCTTTGCTCGTCTACAAGGTCCCAATGGAAGATGCACTGCCCCTATCTCAGTCTTTCTCCAAGCTAGAGGAAGGTAAGAGCAAAGCAAGATGACTATTTGGAAAGGTGAAACACCAACAGATAGTTTTCAACTCAATTTCCATTCCTCCACAGCCAAACAAAACTTCAACCTCGAGGAGTACAGCTTCTCTTTGAATACTTTGGCTCAGGTATGTGACCTCAAGGTGTGAACAAAACCACAGTGAGGTCTGGGCCAGAACTGAAGCAAGAGGCAAGAAACTGCCCTGGGGGGCTGGTAAGGGATTCTCTGCCAGGAAAATGGTGGAGTTTGATTTGTTTTGGTTTAGTTTTGCCACTGTTGGGAAGCAGGATGGTCAGGACAACCCAGGCAGTGTGTTGTCACCCAAGACAGGCACATTGCACTTGGGGACAGATGGATGTCCCTGATGATGCCCAGGCCCAGCCACTGTGGTCATTACTCAGTGTGTGCCAATCCCTCCATCAGTACAAACCATCCCATGGATATACCTATGAGCAGAATTTTCAGCTACTGAGCCTGTGTTCCCCACATAGAGCTACTTCATGTACCTGTGAGAGGTGTTGCAGAGCTGCACCTCCTGCAAAGGTGCATCACAGAATGTAGGGAGGGTCCAAAAAAAAAAAAAAAAAAAATAATCAGAACTTCACATTGTCCATGTAGGTCTTTTTGGAACTCTCCAGAGAGCAGGAGAAGGATAATTTTGATCTCACTTTGGATGGCCCTTTTGAATGGAAACAACTTCAGCAAGAGGACAGTTAAAGGTCTATGATGCTCATTTACACATTACTCTGTATTAGCTTAAGTGATGTGATAACTGCACATATCCACTACCATTATCAGTGTACCAGGAGGAGGATCAGGCTCTGCCTCTCTAGGAGCATCAGCCAAGGGCTGCACTCTGATGCAGAAGGCATTTCACAAGGACTTCATGGGTGCCTACACTGAGTTTTATCCCAAGAGAGTCTCCAACAACTGCTTGTTGAATCTGTACCTGCACCTGTGGGAGCTACCATCAAGCAGAGCAGGTTGGAGCAGAGGGACCAGGAAGGATTGCAGAGAGGTGGGTCCTACCTCATCTCTGAGGACAAGGTGTTGCTTTGCTTGGTGGATCTGGGTGCATCAGCAAGTCCAGGCATACTGCCCATCTCCTCAGTTCATCTCCCACACACATGGAACTAAGAGATGCCTTTAAACACATCTTATTAAAGTTTACCCTCTATTTTTATATCTTTGCAATAAATGTCTGTGTAGAACACATGCTTATGCCCTCATGTTATATACCTGTGCTCATTTACAACAGCAAAAACCCTTTAGGAAAACATGAAGCCTTCTTCTATAACATACACTGGTGGCTGTGTTGCAGTCTCTGCCTGTAGACATCATGCACTCAGCTCCAAAACATGCCCTGGCAACCATAGAACACTTATTCAGAGATGATTTCCCTTCTGCTTGCACAATGGTTTTACTCCCACCCCTGGGAAATAGGATATGAGAAGCCCCAGACACTTCAGTCGTGCTTGTGCACTCAGCTCCAGAGAAAGTAAACTCGGGGAAAGAGAAGAGCCCCATTCAGTGTCCTGAGGATATCTGCAGCAGTCTGGAATTCAGGGCTGCGCAAGCCATGGTCACCTTGATATCACAGCCACTTATGCAATACATTAGGGATTAGCAGGTTAGTCTTTAGCAGGCATGGTGGGTTAATGGTTGGACTGGATGATCTTAGATCTGTTTTCCAACCTTGGTGATTCTATACATTGCTGTTCCCCTCTGTATTCCTGCCCCTACATGCAGACCTTCGCTTCTTTAACAAGATAAAGACCCTCAGAGTGCCCCGAGTCTGCCAGGCAGGAGCTGGAGACAAAGAAGGATGGAGACAGTGCCATCACCAGCACGAGACTGAGATTCCCAGCACCTGGACCACAGCCAGCGCTGGGAGGAGTTCTGTGCCCTGCACAAAGCAGAGATTAGCTAGCAGCAGGGAATGGACGAAAGTGCTCAAAAAGTTCACGAGCACTTCGCTTTGCTGTTTAAGGGGAGGAAATGCAGATTCGCATTTATTTTTAGGTTTAATAATGTCTTCTTTGTACCTTTTCCCATTTTCCCTGCTGGCAGCTGGGTGGCCAGCATGCCCCCATTGCACAAAGGGCCATTCAGAACCAGTCCCAAAGCACTGTGCCCCAAACAGGCGTCACGGAGCAGCAGCAAGGAGCCATATGCATCTTTCAGTTTAAGGGAGAATCATACAATCACTGAGACTGGAAAAGATCTCTAAGATCCCCAAGCTCGAGCCCAACCCACCCCACCCCACCATGCCCACTGGTCACTCAGTGCCACATCTTCACAGCTCTGGTGCACCGCCAGCACTGATGACTCCCCCACCTCCTGGGCAGCTGTGCTAACAAAAAAGGCCACTTTTTCAGAGAAGAAATAGTTCCTAATGGTCAACCTGAACCTCCCCTGGCACAACTTCAGGCCATTACCTCTCATCCTAGAAAAAAAATAATAATAATGAAGAAAAAAAATAAATCAGTACTAGTTGATGGTTTCCCAGTGTTGGGTACTGGGGGACTGAGGCACACGTGGGCTCCAAATCTGGGAGCTCAGGGATGGCGTTTTGCCCTGAAAGATCTGGGAGGATTGAGAATGTCTGGGTGGGAACCGCTGGGCTTCCAGGTGTCCTCACAGCTGCAGCACAGGCAGTAACAAAATTCTGCTGGGGTCAGATGTAAATGAAGCAGCTCTGCTTAAATACAAGCGAGCAACAACAAGAACTGATATTTCTGAGAATTTCAAGGAACTTCAAGGAAAGAACTGATGCAAGCTCCAAAATATCTACAGGACAAACTTTGGAGGAGGATAAAACAGAGCGATGCTGAACAAGGAACTGTTGTCCAGCAGGCAGCCGGTGGCTTTGTGCTGGGCAGAGATCACGGCTCAGCTGACCACCAAGTAACCTTCTCCAGAGCATCTCTAGAAGGATGAGAACTAGAAATAGGATAGGGCAGGGTCAGGTAGGGTAGATAATGAAGTAAAACCATGGGAGATAGATCCAGCCCCAAACACAAGGCGATGTGTGGCTGCACCAGAAAGGCAACACGGCTCCCATCCTCACATGCCCCCATCAGTGCATCATGGTGAGGGCAGCGTCGTCCCCTGCCAGCCCTGCAGCCCATTCAGGGCTTTTGTCACAGCTCCATCCCACACAGCACTGCCCAGGCCAGATGTACTTCAGGCACAACAAGCAAAGCAACACAGATGTTGGCAACCTCACTGGCGTGGGAGTCCAGTTCTCTTTTTCCATCCCCTGTAGACAGAAGAGGAAACCAGGGCTGGCTTGCAGCCCTACACGTGAGCACAGAGTGTGCACCAGGACCATTGATGATCACAGCTCATGTGAGTACCAGGACATCCCCACAAGCATCTCTGCAAATAGTTCATTTTTAAGGCAGTTGAGCTTGACTTAGTGCACAGGTGAAAGCCAAACAGAACATTTTTTTCTTGCACTGGCATTCCTTAACTCCATTCAGCATCTCAACCCCTTCGGAGACTCTAGGCTGAAAATACTCTGAAGTCCTTCAGCAGCAGATGGATAAAATATCAGGCAGAGGACTATGTGTGGCTGTGACAGCAGCCAAACCCAAGAAAATATTTACTTCAAAGAAGACAGAAGGATCGCTTGTCCAGCTGGAAAAAGCAGGAAGTGCTTTCTAAATAGAAAGGAGAGAGGGAGATGGTTGTGTAAGGCATGATGTTTTAATTAAATCATACTTGAATGATAGCAGAAGTTCATGAACTTATGTTCTAGGCAAAATGGAAGCAGCCGTTTGTCACTGTTCATCTTTGTCCTGGCACAGACATCAGGAATAGAAGGGCAAAGTAGGAGATGGGTTGTTGGGCACACATGTGGCAGGTACAGGGCTGAGTCCTGCTGACCCTGCACTGTTCTGCATGAAGTCTGGCTATTTGAAAATATCAACAGTCACCCACCAGCACACAGTGCATCCCCGGACAAGGCTGGGGTCAGGTGAGGGCAGCTGATGGATTTCAGTGGGAAGTGAAGGCTCATCCATCCTTGGGTTTGGGATAAGCTGGAGCAACCCTTTCACTTGATTGGGTTCACCATCCCTGGAGGTGTTCCAGGAATGCGTAGATGCGGTACTAAGGGACATGGTTTATCTTGAAATATTGGTGGTAAGGGAACAGTTGGGCTAGACAATCTTAGGTCTTTCCCTACCTTAGTGGTTCCATGAACTCCTGGCCATGAAATCCTTGGGTTTGTCCGAAGAATCATTACTACCAACCACCACCTCATCCCTCCCAGGTACCTGGATCCAGCTGTAACAATGCGTATGCCCATAAACAAGAAGCCAGGGGCCTCCAAACCCACCAGGAGAGCCTGAAGTCATATCACCATCCAGCTGTGGTCAGGGTGATAATTCTGCCTGCTGCCACCTGCCCTGGGATCCCAGCTGCCACCCATCGGCCTGGACACATGGAAATACTCAATAACAGCAACCCAGCAGCCTGATCACCATCAGGGTGGTCAGGATTGAGTCATAAATGACCCTTTTTTTCCAATCTTTCTTCAGCTGCTTAAGCCCCTCATACACAGATGGGCTGAGAGGTGAGGTCTGCAATGGGTTCTGGAAACATCCTCTTGTGCTCCCTTTGTATTTATTAAAAAATGGTTTTTAAACTAAAAGAAAGGGCTGTATGGCACAAGGAGGACCCAAGGCAGAGCTCTGTTGTACAGATTCACCTGGCACAGCCCAGGCCATGCCCCACTGCACTGCCGCTGCACCAGCACAATTCCTCCAGCCCCACACTGTGAGAAATTCATTGCATGTTCTAAATGCAAATCCTCTGAAGGGCTTTCAGGATGCTAAGTAGGAATTCAGAAGGCACAACAAAAAGAACGAAGAATAAAGCTTTTGTTTTTGCCACTGTGCTTTTCCCTGAGGGCAGGAGAGAAGCCTCTCAACAGCACTTTGAAGAGCTGCTCTACCACCTGCAGTCCCTCCATATTTCACATCAGGATCTGTCACTGCCAGTCACAAGAGATTGACAAGGAGGAAATGGGCTCCCATGAGCTCACACACCATCTTCCTCATCACAGCCTGCAGCCACAGGGATGCTGAGAAAGCTACAAGCATAGCTGGCTTTAAAGAGCATCTGGGGAAAAACTGGTTATGGAAAAGGCACCCATGGGAGCTGCTAAAGGTGGAGGAATCCTGAGCCCCCAGTGCTAGGACACAGCAGCCTGCACTGTCCTTGGGAACCTGCACTGAAAGGGCCCTATTGAGGGGACAGAGGTTGGATGTTGGTCTCCTGGGACCTACGAAGCTGCTGCTGAGTGAATGTTTTGGTAATGAAAACAGAAAGGGAAAACTGGGAGAGAAAGAACTCTGTTTCTGGGAAATCACCTTTTATTCTGGTTACAAACTGGGCACAAGATAAGTGGTATAGCATGTTGGTTGCCAACAACATCAGTGCCTTTCTAAATCATCCATTCAAGTGAAATATGGATGATAATTTACTCAAAATACAACATTTGCAGCAGGAGCTCCGTAGCCAATGTTTTGTAGAAAACAACTCTTTGTTCTGGTCTCCAGATGCCTGATCCCCTGACTCTACCCTCTCTGTTCTGCCTTTCCTAGAAAGGGAACGCTGCCAGTGGTTAGAAAAGAACACTGCCTTGTCACTTCCAGCTGCATCACCTCAGATGCAGGTGCTTGAGAAGTGCTCCAAGAGGTGAAATTGGGCCAAACACAGGGAAATATGGGCTGCTTTGGGAACCAGCAGCACCAGACCCACAGGTGGGAGGCTCAGAGGCCACGTGCTCAGCCACCAGCCAGCTCCTAGGGGAAAATCCCTGCAGCACGTGGTGATGGGATGGGTTGGTAGAAGCTATAACCAGGATGATGGGCAGCAGGTGAGAGCAGCAGTTGGGGGGGAGAGGAAAATAATCAGGGGTCAGTCGGGACTGTGCTCAGCTGGGAAAGGCTAAGGCAACCCATAGCACAGACTGTCCCAACAGCTGCATGCCTTCAAAGCACTTGGAAACGCTCATTTTTTCCCCTTCTCTCGATATTAAATGTGGGTTTTGTTGCCTTTTTTTTTTTCCTCCCCTCCACCCCCGTCTACAAAGATCTCGCACAATGAGCTTCCGAGAAAGAAGACGCTAGCCCTTTTTTCTCCTTCCTGGAACTACCCCAATGACTCACACCGCTCCCGTTTCGGGATGCCGCATTCGCCCCGTACCCCGCAGCATCTCCGGGTGCGCTGTGCCACCTCCCGGCGGCACCGAGAGCTGCACGGGACATCCCCGCATCCATGCCCCCCCCCCCACCGCCAGAACCGAACAGCAATGCAGATTGAAAGCACTTTGTTAGCCGAGAAACGAGGAGCAAAACAGAGCCGGACCCACGTGTTTGAGAACAGGTGCCTCATGCTTCGCTTTCAAACCCTACCTTGTTTTAATTGCAATTAAAAATAAAAGTTAGTAATAGAGGGCACTGCTGCCCTGCTCTCCAAGAAAATCTTAGGTAAAATCTGCAAGCTCTGCAAGGATCGGGAAAAATAAAGCCTGAAGGCAAATATTTGGAGATCTCTAGGAGCAGTTGTCACACCGGACATCAGAAAGTACAGCCAGGAGGGGCACAGAGAGGGCCATCCAACAGCTTGGTTCCCCTGCTGCTTTGCAGTCACAGAAGACCATGGAGACACATAACACAATGGAAAGCACGGCAATGACAGCAGAGTAGCCAGGTCCCAGGCTCCAGCAAGTGAAGGCTTACTCAAATACAACAGCTGCGAGCACAAAAATAAAGGAAATGATCTGCTTACCTTTAAAAGGCCTCAGGTACTCAAGGACCTCCAGATGAGATGCCCTCACCTCCACTGCCAACCCTTAAATGAGGGCTGGGAAGGGGTGGATCCTGGCTGCTGCCCTTCTGGTCACTCAGGTTCATTGCACGCACCTGAGCTCCCCTGGGTTGGCCCTGTCTTCCCACCAGGTGCTCCATCACTGCTTCAGGCCTTGACCTAACATTTCTGCTACAAGATGGAGAAAGAAAAATGAAAAATAAAGAACTTCCATTTGGGTCCTGTGCACCCCATTTGTGCACAGGGAGTCAGAGCAGAGGGTTCCTCCTGCAGTCCAAGCAAACCACATGAGACAATGGGAATGTTTCACTCGTGGTATTTAAGCTCTCCTTGTTGACACAGAACAAACTCAGTGGGCCCCTCTTCACCTGCAAAGGGAACGATGGCTGAAAGCCATACCCCACAGAGCAGCTCTTGGTGCTGAGCCCCACAGCTGGTCCCTTTGGGGCAGGAGGTGCCCTGTGCTGCCCTGTGCTCTTAGGAGATCCCCCAGCTGCTGCCTCATTCAGAGGCCATTTTAATCCCTGGGTGAAAGATGAAACGCATTGTTGGTGCACTATTCCACTACAAACAGTGTCTGTTGCTATGGACAAGGAACACACGTGGGGCCTCTCAGAGGTACCAGGAGTGCCTTTATCCACTGCTCCTTCCAACAGTGGCTGCAACAGTCGTACTTTGCAACCAGTCCTTCTGCAGGCAGCGAGCAGGGAGTTCTCAGCAATTACTCTAAATCACAGGAGTGTCAAAATAAGGATGAATGCAGAGCTCACCACAAAAACATGGATAAATGCAACTCACCCACATGCTTATTTTCTCTCCAGAGCCAGCATCGCTAAGGGTCTCTTTTTCTGCAGTGCTGGAAAATGGGCACTCTGATGTTGTGCTCTTTCCATCCCTGCCCCTAATTCTGCTGGAAGATGGGTTTAAATGGAAACTGATAGTAATTATGCTGAAATCTCTCTTTCACAACCGCACAAGAGGAACCGTTTGCTAACACCATTTGGAAGAACCCAGCTAGCAAGGGATCTCCGTGCATTCAGACCAAAGCCAAACCCTGTCTTTTCCTCCTTCAGAAAACATCTTAATGCCCTGTAAGGAAAAATTTCTTACAGTGGGGTTTGCAGCACCTTCTGGACGCTGGGATCTGTGGCAGCCACTTGTTGTAACATCAGCTGCTCGCTGCCCAAACCCATTGGAAAAAACACAGCTCCGGGTCTGATGCCATGGCCTCTGTTGCCAGCCCAGTGCTGGGAGCCACAGGAAGAGAATGGCCCAATTCTGAGGGCTCATCCTGCAGTAAACAGGGAGGGTGAGGCTGCAGCAGGGTTTTCTGTCTGGGAAATGAGTCCTTACTGCCTTTAAACTCTCCACCTTTGCAGGTTCCAGGGTTTGTGGCTTGGCTCCTCCTGCTTGGTCCCAGCACAGTGGTTGCTGTCATAGCTCAGGGTCAGGGATGGAAAAACATCTCCCAGGGGCTGGCAGAATGCCGGCTGCTGCTCGGTTGTACTTGGAAACACCTGGAAAATTCAGCCAGTAAAACCAGTGCAACCCAGCACAGGGTGTGGAACATCCAGCAGAACCCAGCCCTGCTCTGCTCTCAATGCTCCAAGACCTCCCTGCAGACGTTTGGCAGCAGATTGCTGCCCTGCTCATCCAACAAGGGTGGGGACAGGGCAGTCTGCAATACACGACTGCAGTTTCCATTTCTGCCTCCGAGAGGTGCAGCAGAAAGGGCGCTGTTCCATTCGGATGGCACCTCTTCAATCACAGGCCACGAAGTTAGCAGGCTTGTTTTGTGCACTGCAGAGCAACCCGTGCTCCAGATTCCAAATTTTTTCTCATATAACACATTCATCTTTGTTAGACCCTCAGTGCTGAATACGTCAGCATCTCAGCTGCACGTCAGTGTTTCTGTTTGCCTTCTTCATTATTGTTCATGTTCGTCTAGTGGGGGCTTCAGTGGGAAAAGACTTCCACGATGCCCAAGGCCAACCCCAGCCCACCTCACTGTACCCACTGCCACTTCCCCATGGTTCTGGGGCACCTCCAGGGATGGTGACCCCCCTGCTCCCAGGGCAGCTGTGACACTGCATCACCACTCAACTCAGAGAAAAAATTGTTCCTAATATCCAACCTGAATGCCTTTCCTCTTTTTCCTCTTGAGCATGCAATATCACAGTTACAAGTTACAGATGCTGCCACTAACAACAGCCATGTTAAGCCACTAACATAGCCACTGAAACAGCCATTCACAGACACTGAAAAGCTTTTGAACATTTTATAAGAGCAGCTTTAAAAACAGGACGTGCAAACCCTTGCTCTTGGGATATGTTCCTCCCGGTGTTCAGATGTTCCACTTTGGTGTCCTCGTCAGGGCAATCAAAGCCCTACAAAACCTTTTTTTTTTTTTTTTTTTTTTTTTTTTTTTTTGAAACCAAAGCACAAACTTTAAGTCGAGCCCAGGAAAAATAAAGGAAATTGCTGTGCTGAAAGGGGAAAAAATGTGCACTTGGTGGGTAACTTCAGCACAAACAACAGAAGGGCACTGGGTCTGTGGTTGGGAATGGCTGCCCTTGGCTGGCATGAGGAGGAATCAGCAGTTTGGGGGCAAGCAGGGGGAAAAAAAAGCACAGAAAGAATGTGGTGTCTGGTGCTGTTTGGCACACACTGCTCACCAATGTTTGTGCTACCCGACAGCCCAGGAAGGCAGTGCTTAAAGCATACGTTGAAACATAGAGATGTTTCAAAAGCTGAAACATGAAAACTGAGTGTTGCCCACAGAATGGAACAAAATCAGTTCAGCTCAGCCTCCCCTCTCTTACTGCTTGGGCAATAAAATCATTCACTATGCAAATATCTGATTGGGGGTGCATAGGGAGGCACAAGTCATTGAGCTGATTATACAGCTCTGCCCAGTGCTGGGCCCTTCTGTCCATAACCACAATTTATACAAACCAGAGCACCAAGCACTTCTCCAAACAAATAAAACAATTAAAAAACAAAAATGTAAAAGTTCACCCAGGGATGTGCCACGATGAGAGAAAAGCATGAGCCTGAATGCTAACGGGGGGAAAGCATCTCCCCAGGTGATGAGCAGAGAGAGTGGGAATGCAGTGGGCGCTGAGGAGAGGGCTGGGAGCCAAGTTCATCTGCATTAATCTTACACTCATTAAAATCAGTTGTTCCCTTCTTAATTCAGCCAGGGCCGCCGAGCTTAAGAATTAAAAATTCATGAACCCACGTCCCTAAAGATGAATTAAAAAATAATAAATTCTCCAAAGCAGCACAGATTTTCCAAAGTCTGCTAAAAAAATGTCCCGGTGCTCCTTTGTGCTCGGAGCTTTCAGCTCGTGCTTCCATGAGGGATGGGGACACAAAGCAACCCAGATTCTCACACACTGGTGTTACTCTGAAGCCTGGAGGCAGCCCCACAGATTCCATCCTTGGAGGCAGCCCCACAGATTCCATCCTTGAAGACAGCCACACAAATTCCATCGCTTACGATGAGAACAGAGGGAGCAAGCAGTGCAGGAGGAGCACTCAGATCCCCTCGTTCCACCACAAAGTCCTTGAGAAGATGGACCTTCCTGCCCCCACGGGGCACAGCAGCTCTGTGCAAGCAAGCAGTAAAAGTAAATAATTGCTTCTTAATTCCATGCGCGTGAGCAACAAGCTAGACGTGGTTGTTAACGTGCTCTTAATTAAGGTCACCGCTGACAATAGCTGGAGAGCTGGAAACAAAGACAATAAACACCACTGATGTGAAGCAGATGGGAACTCGGAAAGGGTTTCCCAATATTTGGTGAACAATCTGGGATTTTTTGTTTCGACTGCACATTGGGGACCTCCAGCCCATGGGAGAACCCAACCGAGCATCGCCTTCATCAGTCCTGAGTGGGAAGATCATGCTGTGCTCCCTCCATCTGAAGGGCATTGCATTCACTGTGTGGAACACCAAAGCAGGACAGTGCAAAGCAGCCCAGGAAACAGCATGAGCTCCTCCAGCTGAGTTGGTTTCCTGAAGGAGAAGCTGCATAAATAAGGACGGGCTGTGAGCGGGTGTCGTTTATTTATAGAAGGCATTCATTTCCTCCGTGATGGGGATAAATACCCATTAGCTTTCAAGGTGATGAATCATCTATTAATTAACCTACTGGGAAAAAAAATAATCATCATCATCATGCAGATATTCATATTTTCAAAGGAAGACTTTCCAGTTGGGAAAGAAAGGAAGGGAGTTACTCTGATTGACATCATCTGAAATGCTGAGATAAGACCACCAGAGCAGGGCTGGCTGTCCACGTCCCCATCTCTGAGGAAGGACATCAGTCAGAAGCTGGCATTGGTTATTTGGCAAAAGGAGAAAATCTCCCATAGCTGAGGAGGTGAGATGTGGTGAATCATGAAGGATCCTAAACCTGGCCTTCAGGATCCACCTCCACTGGGCTCCATCCATCACCTCCCCCAATCTCCAACAAGCCTAGGAAATAAATACATAAATGAAACAAGAAGATTGTGCGTGCACTCATCCTGTTCCTGTGCTCCCTGACCATTTTTAGCTTTGGTTTATCCCCAGCTCTTTCCCCACACACACCCACACTCCAAACTATCCAAAAAGCCTGAAAGATGCCTAAAACCCAACAACAACCCAGGGCTCCATCAGCTTCCAGGAATTCAAACCAGCTTAAGCAACCACAACTTTTTCGTAATGTGTTTGGTGTCTTTTTTTTTAATGCACGGGTGTTGGGTTTTTTTCAGTCTTTTACAATCCATTTTAAACAACTGCTGGGAGTTTTCTTCCTTCCCACCCTTCCCGGCTACATTCAGCCTGTATCTCTCACCAGCCTCATGCAGCTCACGTTTCAGGGCAGAGCAAATGTGCACGCATGCACAGGGCAGGGATTAGGAGACAACGAGGCACCCAACACAAACCTGATTTCCAAAATTCCCCTTCTGCCTGCAAGCACGAGGAGCTGGGTGCAACCTGCTAAGTTCCCTGCAGGCAGGGAATGATTCCACCCTGCATTGCATATTGCACGTGATGAGGCATCTGCCACTCGATGTGAAAGACACCATCAGAGCCCATCACACTGCCGGAAGGGTTTGCATGCTATCACCAATGCTCTTCTAGCTAAGCCACATTCCCCCTCTGCATGCTGCTGCTCATCACTGTACCTCATGTGTCACAGCTGATTAAGACATCCCAGAATAGGCAGCCAGGCTGAACCCTTCACACTCACTGCTCCTGCAGCCTCCTCTGTTGTTCCCATTACTCCAGCTGCAGCTTGATGGGTCTGCAAACAGAAGCCCTAGAGATGCCCCATTTATTACACAGCCAGCACCTCTTTCATAATGCGACTGTTCTGGCAGTGCATCGAGACACGGCCATTTCCCACACGTGCAGTGCAATTTGAGTATTCCAAGTTAGATTTTGATTTCATGGAACTGGTCATATCCAGAGGAGAAAATGGAACAAGCTGTCCTGAGCTTTGACACATGAGAGCAGCAGTAAATTCATGTAGAACACACCACTGCAAAATTTATAGGAGCAAAAACCATTCTATATTGAGAAAAGCTGAATTTTAAGAATGTTCCCATAAAACCAGCCATTTCATGACCAATAACCCTGCAGGGTGCAACCAAGCAGGAAGGATGTCACCAAAGAGAACAAGTCAGCTCTCCTCGAGGCTCACTGGCTGCCAATGGGACTGGGGCTGGGGCTGGTCAAGATTTGGGTTCCAGTGTAAGGAGAAGGGGAAAAGCTGGCAAAACTGCAAAGAGATGAACTCACCGCTTCATCCATGCCTCATCCTCATGAGTTTGAGAAGCAAAGTCAAAAGGAAACCAAGTCTGGAAAGTTTGTAGGGTGTCGAGGAAGAGCACCATCATCTGCCTCCCCTCTGCTCAGCCTGGGACTCACAGCAGCAGTGTCCACACAGACATGTTTGTTAGAACACACGTTCACCCTGCAGCCACAGGGTTGGATGTAAGAACACACAGCAGGTTCTTGATCAAACAAAGCCCATTCCAGCTGTCTGGGAGGACAGCACACTGCCATTGCACTGCTTTGATGGGTTTACAGCTCACTGCAGCACTTCATATATGCAGTTGTTTCCATAACCAGATCCAAGAGAGCCTGTGAACAGGAAGGAATTAGGCACTTATGCAAAGACCATTAAAGTCAAAGGGAATCTTTCCATTGGCTGGAAAGTGTTTGGCTCTGAATGTCAGTGGCTGCTGTGGGGGATTTAGAGCAGGAAGCAGGAGTGGACTTTGCAGGTTTTCTCAGCATTTGTTACAGACTTCAGCACAGAAGCTCTCTGTGCCCATTCCCCTGCATGTAAATTACGAGCTGTGCAGGCAGTGAGCGCTCGCCCTGGATGCAGAGCCCTAACAGCCTGCCTGTGCTTGTCCTCCAGCCTCCTTGAGGCAAGCAGAGCAGAACCTGTAGCAAGCAGGAATAGTCCATTCCTATGGGCAACAGGAATTCTGCACGGGTCCCAGCACGTTGTTCCTGGTGCTTAACACATTTATGACGTGTCAGCCCGAGAGGCAAAAATACCAAAAACCAAAAACTTCAGCAGGTCTGAAAAGCTGGTTAATCCAAAGTTGGAATTCACCTCAGGCTGACCCCACTGCTGGGATCCACACAGCTCTGCACATCCGCTCAGGTACCCAAAGCCACCAGCATGGAAACAAGAGGTCACAGTTATATTTGAGTGAGAGCAAAATGACACCTGCTGGGAGCTCAGCTCTGCAGGTTCCCTTTGCAGGAGCATCCCTCCAGCATCTCCCTCAGCCCAGAGGTACCCGGACACCGGGGGAGGTTTCTCACCGTCATCAGGATGTGGGTCAGGAGAAGAGCTCCGATCCCACCTGTTGCACGTTTACTGCTTTAGTGGGACCAGTTGCCAATCTGGCAGGAACTGGGTCTCGTTGGCGTGGCTGAGGCTCTGGCAGAGCACAGGCTTCTGGGTTCCATTAATACGAAGAGCTGAGAGATGCCATGGCAGCAGTTCAAGGCCGGGCGGTGCGCACCACTGCATTATGAAGTCTAGACAGGGCTGGATCCCAGCAAGCCTGAGGAATGCCTGTCCCTGCCCTCGCACACTGCCTCATACCGAGCAGCATTCCTCAGCCAGGAACGGCGTGAGGAAGTCTTTCATCCCCTTGTTTAACCGGGTCCTCCTGCAAGCACTCCGCCCCAAAGCTCTGCCTGGAAGCCCGGAGCTTACTGTTGCTGTAGCTTGCACAGAGCTTCACCTGGCCAAGAGCTACACTGAGGAAGGATGTGGGGAGAAAATATTTTAAAAACAGGGCTTTGTTTTATTCCTATCTGGAATGAAAATAGCACCTCAGGAGCGGCACTCTGCACCACAACCGGCTGCAGGCAGCTTCCCAAGAGGTGGTTTGAACACAAAGCAAAAAAAAAAAACCCAAACAACAGCAGTTGTAATTTATTGGAATATTTCTACCGAGGCTCAGATGTTACATGCGTTTTTCACCAGCTGAGGGGTAATTTGTAGTGAGACGGTATTTCAGCAGCTCTGAAATAAATACAACCCTCGAATGGGGCTGGGGGAACCGAGCAGCACTTCCCAACCCATGGGCACAAGTGGGACGCAGCGCCTGGGCAATGCCTCCCAGCAGTTCTGATGGCACCAGGGGCCACTGAGAGCCATTCAGCAGCAATTCAAAGGGAAAATGGGACCCGATAAGGACCCTACAGAGCAGCTCTGCACATGGAGCACGTACTGCTTTCCTTAAGTGGATTGATAAGCGCTTTGAATTGGTATTAACACGCACCAGATGCTGGGGAATCATCTCCCACTTAATGGCAATTATGAGGATATCCCAGAAGCCAATAATGCAACTGAGAAGATGAGCATCTGGTGGTGGCTGCCAGGCCCCTGCCCAGCAAGATAAATCTCTGTAATGAAGAGGTGTGATTTCATTTATTTTTTGCTTCAGCCATATGGCATTTAGCTCCAAGTTCATGCAATTCCTCGTCCTTTGGGGGATTCTCCCTGGGAGGAGCAGGGCAGACCAGCCCCTCGTCCTCACCATGCTTCCAGCCAAGTGCAGGCCCCCTAAGCTCAAGATGAGAGAACACAACTTGTTTTGGGGTTTGTTAAGAAACCTACAAGGTGACAAAGCAATGAAGGCTGCTTCATATATAAACAAACCGAAAAATCATACAATCATTAAGGCTGGAAAAGACTTCTAGGATTCCCAAGTCAAATCCCAAACCATCCCCTCCATGCCTTCTGGCCAAGACCTCTCCTGGGCTAACAGCTGTTTCAATTGCTTGGGGTCTTTGACAACACAAAGTTATGACTGCACTAACCATACAAAAAGCAATTTTCATGTCCCCATTAGGCTTCAAAGAATGATTTTTACTTTTACCACAGAATGACCCCACAGTGGTGCTTTGCTACCCCAAGTCCCATGCACAGGAAGGAGAGTGAAGAGCGTGCATGCACCAAGCTGGATAGAAAGCACATCCATCACAGCGCCTCTGAGTGCACGTCTGCAAAGTGCTGAGCAACAGGAAATCGTTTGACTTCTATCAGGCCAAATCCAGGGAGCACCAACCCTGCAATTAGCTATAATTAGAAATCCACTCCGGCAGTGCACCCCCAGGCAGGATCCATGCACACCCACATGATCCTGCATGCTAAAACGATGCTGTTAGAGGCACACGCAGCGACGGTGTCTGCAAGGGGGGAGATTTCACCATGAGCAAGAACAGGGTTTGAAGAACTGTAGCTTTTCTGGCTTTAACGAGAAAGTAACTCACTGATTTGAGACCCCACGGTGAGCCAAAGCGAACCACTTCCTCATCCTCCCACTCCCACCAGTGTCAGCCCTTCCTCTCCACCACCACCCAAGTACCAGCGGGCTCCTCACCAGCAGCTGGATGTGGCTTTCTGCACTGCCATAGGCCCCTATGGCTGCTGCCAGCTCTCAGAACATCCAGAAGACAATGGGAGAAGCTCATTCAGCTGTCACTTCATTTTCAAGGAGATTTCACACTTGCAGTGCCACAGCAGTTAAGATGCATTTCGCCATCTTCCCACTTAATTGTGTCTGCAGCTCAAGCTGAACATTGTCACACAAGCAGAAAAACCCAGTGCTTATGAGTGCATGATACTCAGGGATCTGGAGAAACCACAGCAATCCCAGCTATAACCCTTGCCCTGTAATCTGCACGCCATGAATCACCACGTAATTCGGCAATAGCTGCAATCACAGCACACAGTTATTTGCTCTTTATGCTGAAATAAAATGGTGGGGAAGATGGACAGACACTCATAATTTCCAACCTTTTTCTTAACGTTTTCTTGTGGAGGAACAAGACAGCAAAGATTCGACTTCTACGCCAGCAGGAGCTGCAATCCCCTCATGCTAGATAGGCTAACTCTGAACCTCCCCAAAGTGAACCAACTCCACTGCCCTTCAGCAAAGCTCAAAGCTGCTGCCCAGACACCGCAGGCCTCCTACGGCTGCAATTCCCACCAAAAGATCCCATCTGCAGAAACCTCCTCACTGCTGCTAACGTGGCTGCTGTGGGCGGGCATCCTCAGCATGCGGCTTCAGCGCAACGACTGCAAAACAGAAAGCATGAGGCCAACATTTGAATTTTTCCACTGCTGCGCTCACATGATTCTGTTGGTTATAATGGATGCTTATTAAATTACGGTCAGAATCTTCCCTTTAAATGATGAACGCTTGCACATGCCCCCGCATGCTTATGAGCAGCAGAGATGGGCAAACGGGCGATCTGGTGATCTCATAGCTCCTTCTTTCCCCGCGCCAGTATCTCATTTATTCATAGAATGAAGAGGCATTGGCATTAATAATTAGCTATTTTAAGTTACATGCAAGTCTAGAGAGAGGGAGAAAAATCTTCCCGAGTGTGGCAAATTCCTTCATAGCTGTCTAAAGGTTTTTCTGCTGTGGTTGATGAGCATCACCACTGGAGAGCAATTTTAGTGTGTGTCCTAAAACACTCTGTTCCCATGAGAGGGAAGAGATGGCTTAAGGGAAAGAGGAGCCAAAGGAGAGAGCATGGGGAGGAAATATGGGTACCCCCACCCCTGGAGGTGCTCAAAGCCAGGTTGGATGGGGCTCTGGGCAGCTTGATTTGGTGGCTGGCAACCCTGTCTGAAGGATTGGGCTTGGAACTGGATGATCATTGAGGTCACCACGCTGTGACTCCATGGTGGGAGCAGCACTACAGATGACAAAGACCCAACGCCTTCTGCTCCCCCCTACCCCACAGGACTAAATACCACATGCAGGAAGAAATACTCTCTGTCCTGTGGTGACAGCCATTTCACAAGTGTTTACCTCCAGATGAATACCAAAGCAAAAAAAAATGTGAACCCCAGCAGCACAAACCTCCTGCAGGAGCTGTGCAGTAGCTCCTTGGAAAGATGTGCTATAGATAACACTTAGGCTGAACCCAATGTATGCACTGACTTTCACCACAGGCCCTAAGACTCCAATCCACGTTCTTTCCAAATGACTGTAATTTTTAGTCTATCTCCTGTGATGATGTACCTAGCCAGCCTGAAATTCCCCTGTGGCACTCTAATGAGTAGTTTAACCTGAGATATAATTTACAAAGATGTAAGTGCGTGCTCAGGAAGATCTATTTCTGTTGCAGGAACTTGTACTAAAAGCGGCATCGCCTTCCTCCATCACTGGTGTCATCCTGCTCCCCCAGGGCAACCTCTCTCCTTTCAATAGGAACACACTGTCTGCTCTGCACAACACCCCTTGGTACTCACTAAGGGTTAATAAGGAATTCAAGGGCTGAGCTGAGTAACAGCTGAATTTACTGCTGATAAGAGACCTCTTCTTCTGAGCCTTGTTAAAGCCATCCCGGTTATTTTCTCATTTCAATAAATATCTCCTTGCTGGCTCTCTGGCAAACAGTCCCTGTGGTGATGGACCTCTGGGGCAGTGCGAGCAGGCCAAGTTGCCAAGGGCAAGTCCAAGACCATTATTTAGACACGAGTGTACACGCCTAAAAGGCTGGAGGAATTTTAGAGAGAGGCATTTTAACCTATGAGAAGTCCCAGTGCCGTAATTGCATCTTAATTTGACCTGAACCCTTGATTGTACAGCGGTCAGACAGAAGTTCCCAGGCAAACACGCAGCTCAGAGGCTCTTCAGCAGGATGTGTGTTTCTGTTGCTCCTTATTTTACATCCTGGTGGGAAGAAAAAGCACCAAAACATCCCAGTGTGACTGTTGACTTCCAGCAACGTCAGAAAACAGGAAGCAAACCGATGAGCAGCTCAGGCCCAAATAGCTGATGCAGTTTTGATGCCAGAGGAGCCCACAGCGATGGATGGGAGTGCACTGCACGGATCCAGGAGGCACATCTGGAGCCTGGTTTGGTGGCTGGTACCCTGCCCGTGGCAGGAGGTTGATCTCTGATGTCTCTTCCAACCCAAGCCATTCCATGATTCTGTGTCTCCTATGTCACTGTACGAATGGAGCAGCTGTCCTCTTTGGTGCCCCCCAGCTCCTCCACTTGTCCTGTTTTGCATTTGGTTTACGATGCGTGCTGCACTTCTCCCAAAACAAGCTATTGAACAGATCCTTGTGGTGCAGCACCCTATGTGAGCCCTGCATTGTTCTTTGTAGTGCAGAATGCCACGCTCACACAGTGCAAAGCCCACTGCCCTCAGCCGCCCAGTGCCAACCCCTGAGCCAAGGTCAGGGTGACCACAGCCAGGTCAGGAGTGGGGAAAAAACAAACACAAACAAATGGAAACAAAGCTGAGCACAGCTGCAGTGCAACAAAGACTGCCCGGGACACACAGACCTGCACTCTGTCCTTCATCCCTCCACCAATCCTTTGGCACTTCCAAGCCCATCCCAAGCAAAGGGCACAGGGTCCTTCCCAACCCCCCAACCTCTCCAGGACAAAGCAAGAGGAACAATTCTTACCTGGTTTAACAGCTTCAGTTTGTCTTCCTACTACAAAACAGCCATGACTTTACAGCCTGTCTGCACGTGGTTTTCACTGGGACAAGATGTGCAATCGTAATAGCGCGCAGCAGCCAAGAATGTATAGTTTCCTCTAAATAATTTAAAGCACTGTTTTTGCAGACAAAGAGGAATCAGCCAGCAACCTCCATGGAGGACACAGTGCAAAAACCACACCTAACTCACAAGACAACTGATTTCCTCCTGATAGATTAATGCTTTTCTTTGGAAAACACATTTGCTTTGGAATGAAGGTTTCCCAGCTGTCACCACAGCCTGCCATGTGCAAAGAGCAGAGGCTGAAAGCTTTATTCTGTGCTCTGCATGAACTGGGATGAGGCTGGGAGTTGGGAGGTTTGTGATTCACCCATCAGTGGGGGAAAAAGCAAAGCCCTTCATTTTCCGCTTTGAAAACAACAGTTGTCCCATCTGCTGATGTGCTTTTAAATCCTTCTGTAAGAAGTCCCAGACCTCAGTGGCTTATGGAGATGGGTAGATGAGCTGTTGCTTGGCGTGGGTCACAGCCCACTGCCTTAGGTTCAGTCCCTTACCACTTTGCTCAGTCTCTGCTGTCTGCCTGATAGCATAGAGGAAAAAGTAACCAGCGATCCTCTTTTTGAGAGCCATTACAGTTATAAAAAATCCTCTGCAAACAATCTGCATTTTATCTTCTTAATGGCTCCAAAGCCTCCACTCGTATCCAAAAATAATTGCTTTCAGCGAGGGTTGAAGAATATTCCTCTGAAATCATGGACCAGATGTTCCACTGAGACCATTACACAGTTAACTACCAATAAAAGAAATTCAAGAAACCAAATACTGATTAAAGAATGCGCACGTACAGCCCAGCTCTGTTTGCAGAGCAGGAATGTGATTGGCTCCGTGTGATTTAACCTTTACAGCACACACGCACTCTTCCCTTCCTCCTCAGCAAGGGTGACATCGGCCAGCGAGCTCAGCCCAGCAGAGACTGTTTTGTTTTTCCTATCTGGGAAGCCAGATCTCGTCAGTTCAGTGCAAGCTGAGCCAGCGTCCAGGCGGCCAAAAGCCCAGGATTGCTTCAGAGGTCAGCACTGCTCTCAGCACAGCCAAGAGAAACAGCCCCGCGTGGTCCCCACTGCAGGGACAGAGCAAAGGAGACTTCAGGCTTCGTTTCCACTTTGCACATTTCTGTACACCTCCTTTGATCTGATATAATTCCGTTTTTGTAGCAAAATCCCTGGAGTGAAGAGCCATCCTCCCTCTTGATGCAAGTGAAGAGGCATTAATTGTCCAAGTGGGGCCTCCAGGGCTTTTCTCTGCATTGTTAGCTAACAAAAACGTGTTCTTCATTTAAACACTTCGCTCCAGCGTTGTGCTGCTCATTACAAGCCCAGGCAGAGCACGAGGCAATGCTCCCCCACCACCTGGCCCTGGGGTCCTCCTGCCACAGCAGGCCCCCAACCAAACACAGGGCCAACCCTTTCCCAGTGATCCTCATCAGCCTTATGGACACAATTTGGGGACTTTAACCCCTGCGTCCCACCAGGGCCGGGGGCAGAACGGAGCTCTGTCACACTGCTGGCATTGCTGCATCCCGATGTGCCCAGACACATTTCCATAGTGAAAAGCCAAATACTTGGCTCCTCTATTTTGTATTTCTATTTCCCTTCAAATGCTATGTGGCTGCCTTGGTGTTTAATCCTAGTAATTAACGGGGCAGTGAGAAAAGAGCAGATCCACCTCTTTTTCCCCTATACAGACACAACCAGAGGGGCTGGGCTGGGTCGTTCCTGGAGCAATTCAAGCAGAGAACGAAGAAAGAGAAGCAAACAGAGGCATTACCTATTGGCAAACAGGAGGCAGCTCTAAGGAAGACCATTTTAAAATCAGAAATGCATGAGAGTACCCAAATTGCATTCATTTCCCAATGTTTGGGGAAAAACAAGAGGGAAATCTTTTGTTTGTTAAAAATGACTTTGAAAACAACCTCCTGGTTACCACCCGGAGCACAAAGGAAGTCCTTAGCACGGGATGTCACTGCACGTTTATTTCAAGCTTTAATGATATGTTTGGGGACATCATCTACGCCTGAATATTCCTCCACTGTGACTGTCTGGGGGGAAGGAGCTCAGTCTGAAAATAGTAAATGAGGCCAATTATCTGGCGGCAATTCCAAAGGGTAATTTGGTTCCTCTTGAGCTGTCCGCGTCCTTATCCAAGCACCTCTGCAGGTTTGTTTTAGGAACACATCTCCACGGTGCCTGGATGCACCCGCAGCCTCCTGGGAAAGCACGGAGGCATTCAATAGCCAGGAGAACCACGATGTGCTCAGAGCTGGCGGTCACGAAAGCTTCGGGAAGGACCGCGGCGTTTCAATTTGGTACAGATTGATGGGATGGCTTTATTTATTTATTTGTTTTTAATTAGCCTCATTAGCAACAGAACGATCTTCCCGCAGCGTGTGCAAATAGCACGGAGACGCCAGCCCTGCTGATGGCTTTTCTCCTCGTACCCGTCGTTCAGAATTGGCATTGCAAACCAGGAAAGATTTAATAGTGGTTTCTGGGAGAGATTAGCAGCGGGCAGCGGCTCAGAGGGGATTACGAACGCAGCAGAACCAGCCGGTTTTGATGGAGTGGTTGTCAAAGTTGTGCTTTAAGTTTAACGTGAGGCGATGAGGGCTTTTGGAGGGCTCACATCCACGGAGCTGCGTTTGCTGGTGACTCATTCTGGCTCGTTGGAGCGCAGATTTTGTTCACTTCAGCTGGATAATCTCGTCTTTAAAAGAGAGAAAGAAAAAAAAAAGTAAATAAAAATGAAAAATCCTATTGTTAGCCACAGACCATTGCTTATTGTTGGGATTATTGGGAAAGCACCAAACCGCCGGTCCGAGAAGGGCTGAGGACGGCGGATCCGCTCACCCAGCAATACAGCACCACTGGGAACGAATCCCCCTGCAAAGACTGCTCCAGTTTCAGCCCCCAGATACGTAACATTCGGGATTACAACAGCGAGCCCCTTACACCCAAAACCCAAACTCTTCAAATAACAAAAGACGGAGCAGAGTCATTTTGCAGAAGCAATTCGAAGTGAGAATATGAACCAGCGCCCATCTTCCGACGATCAAGAAACCGAAGGGAACGCAGGGGAGCGGGGTCAGCAGCCGCAGGGGACAGCGCTACTTTCGGAGCGACCGCGACGGGCGGGGCAGCGCACGGGGATCCTCCTTCATCCCCGGATCCCCTTCGCCACCGGGACCCCCTTCCTCCCCGATCCCCCCGCGCTCTCCTCCCTCTCCACGCCCCGGTCTCTCCGCGCTGTCCCAGGCCGGCCCCCAGCGCCCTGCCCGCTCCCCGCCCCGAGGTGCCCGCACTCCCGGCTCCGCCGCTCGAGCTCCCCCGCGCGTTCTGCCCCGGGAGGCGGCGGCGGCGGCGGCAGCGGCGGCGGGAGGGAGGGAGGGAGGTGCGGGCTGTCCGCACCCGGAGCTGTCGCCACCCGGCAACGGGGGCCATGCCGGGGCCCCGCCGGGACCGGCCGGCCGTGCTGCTGCTGCTCGGGGCGCTGCTGGCCGCCGACCTCTACTTCCACCTCTGGCCGCGGGCTCGGAGGGAGCTGGCCCCGAGCGCACCGAGCTGCCCGTGCCGCCGCCGCTCCGCTCCCTCCGCCGCTCCGCCGCCGCCGCCCCCCGCCCGCGCCGCCTCCTCCTCTTCCTCCTCCGCCTCCTCCTCCCCGCTGCGGCGCCTCTTCGCCCACCCGCTGTACCGCGCCGCCGCCCCGCCGGGCTCCGCCGAGCCGCTGCTGGGCGCCCGCGAAGCTCTGCGCTACTACCGGCGGAAGGCGGCCCGCTGGAACAGGTGCGTCCCGCCGCGCGGTACCCCGACACGGCACCGCTCCCTGGGCGGCCATCCGCGGGCACCCCAAACCCAGCGTCCCATCCCCGGGCGCTTCATCCCTTTGCGCCTATGCTCGTGTACCCGCCCCCGGGCACCCATCTCCAGGTATCCATTCCCGTATCCCATCTCCGGGCACTCATCCCCAAATTCCAATCTCTGACCACCCCATATCTGGGCAGCCCAAACCCAGCACCCCATCCGCTGGCACCCCGTTCCCAGGTTCCAGTCTCCAGACACCCAAACCTAGCACCTACCCATAGGTACCCATCTGCAGGCACACATGCCTGGTACTCCATCCCTGGGCACCCCATCCCCAGGTGCACATCCCCAGTCTCTGGGTACCCAGAGCACCCTCCCAGCACCCCCTGCATGGACACCCCCCCGATATCCCTTGCCCAGACACCCCGACCTCTGCACACAACCCCTTGGCACCCCTTTTGTGGCCCGCTCTGTGCCCACCTCCTGGCTCTCTGCTGTCCTCCCCATTGCCCTTTTCTACAGCACCCCGTAGATCACAGGGCTCTGCATGGAAGTTCTGCTGGGAGGGGCTTCCTGTGGTCCCTGATGGGGGAGATGAGGAGAGGAAGGGCACAGGGATGCAGGGTGAGCCCCTGCTAGTTGTGCATAGTAGGGATAGGTGCCTTCTTCACTGCATCAGCACTCTGGGGGCAGAATGGTGTCAGCCCCTGGGTGCTGTACCCAGAGCCATCTCCTTGCAACCACCAGCAGGAAAAGTTTCCCTGTTTCCAGTGTCCTGCAAGGCACTGTGGAGGAGGGGAGGGACCGTGACCTGAACATGGCTCAGACCCCTCCAGCTTCTTCTTCCTCTCCCTGCCTTGAGAATGCGTGGGGCGAGGCCGAGCTGTATGTTTGTATGACATTGGCTGCATTCAGCAGGGTGGGACAGGGCAGTGATGAGCACACAGCTGGGAAATACGAGGCAAGAGGGCTTGGGATGCTTTGTGGATGCTTCCCAAGGAAAAGCACTGTGGGGAGGTAGGATGCTTTTTGCCAGCCCATCAGAGTGATCTGTGCCTCGAGGTCATACAGCCACAGCAGCTCATCTTCTTGGCATGGGGACATCCCTGGGCTGACAGTGGGATCCGTATAGGACCGAGCAGCCATGGCTTTCCCAGCCTATGAGTTTAGCAGAGCGTGGTGTAGCTCAGGGCTGTGCACACGTTCCCAGCTCTCCCCAAGGTGTGACACATCCTACAGGGTAGAACAGGGTCCGAGCTGACCCTATGGCCATCCCATGTGAGGCATGAACGGCGGGGCTGTCAGTGCAGCACCCATCTGCACGGCTTGAGTGGACCCAGCTGCAGCTCAGCCCTGCACCTACAGCACAGCACAATTTCTGCAGGCAGGTATAAATAAATCAGTCTGGGGTTCTCTGGCTGGCTCTCACATGGCCTGGCCCTGGGATGTGGCACGTTTTGGCTACGGGTGGTAAGGAGAACAAAGCACTGTGCATTCTACCTGCACACAGAGCTCTGCCTTCTCATTCCCATTCCTAGCTAAGGGAATCTGACTGCAGGGGTGGCTGATGGGGTTGCAGGAAGAATAATTTTTTTTAAAAAAAAGCAAAACCAAACAAACCCAGAGCTTGTTTCTATCCATGAAGAAACAATTCCATACTCCAAGCTCTGTGACCTGCTCAGTGCCAGGCACTGGTGCCACAGGGACAGCGGCACCCAGTGCCTGGTGCCTCCTGCAGCCCGGCACCGAGCAGAGCCTGGGCAGCCCCAAGGCTGTTCATAGCGAGTTATCTGGACCTGCTTTTTATATTATTATGTCTTTTGCAGAGGGCTGTTCTTAAAGGGAAATATTTCAGGCACCCTGGAGGGAGCAGCGTTTGGGGGTTGAAGGCTTGCAGGCCGGCTGGCCCCCAGCCCCGTGCCCGCTGCCTCCCCTTGCACAAAGGCTGCATTTTTTTCCCCATCAGTAATGCACCGCTCACCGCCGTCCGGGGCGGGGGGGGGACAGGCTGCGTGCATGGGAAAGTGGGAGAGCAAATATGGTAAAATATGTGGGCAGCTTCCCTGGGGAAAATTCCTGCGTCATTCTGCTGACACGCACTGGGGGCTTCGCTGTCCCCGTCTGCATTTGTGGGACTGGTGGCATCCCGCACATTTCTCCCCAAATATCCCTGAAACGCATCCCTCGGGCTGGACCGACCTCACTACCCATCTGCACCATGGAGAAGGGATGGGAGCCCTGCAGACCCCGCTGCCTGAGGCAGGGTTGGGGCACCCCAGGGCCCCACTGGTTAATGAACCACTCGCTATCAGCCACAGCTCCTGTTTGCCTTTGCCGAGGTATCTTGGCACTTTCAATGCAAACTGAACTCAGTTTTCCCTTTATCGTGAGCGCAGATGCCACGCACGGCTCTGCTGATGTTAATGAGAAACCAATGCTGTCAGCCAGGGGATAAATGACCTTTTGATGGCAGTTCAGCAAAGCTTGGGTCCTATCAGAGGAAAAATGGCTTATGGTAACAAACCTCTGGTTTGTCACAACTCCACCTGCCAGAATGGGACAGATTCACCCCAGTTTTACCAATTCTGGGGCAGCGCAGTGCTTGGTGGCCCCCCTGCATCCCATTGCCCAGAACGAAGGCTGTAGAGGACATGGGACAACTTGGGGCTCCAGCAGTCATGCTGCCTGGAACCTCTGGATTTGGCAAAAACCTCTGGCACAGCAAAGGCTTTTTCCATCCCGTAACACAACAGCTGCCAGCTCTACTCCAAGCACTGAGGGTTTCCATCCTGCACCCATCCCCATCACCCTGTGCTCATTCCCTTCCAGGAGACACAAGATCTACAGGCAGGAGCTCAACCTTACGGCCGCGGCTGCGCTGCTCCCGCTGCGTCCCGAAGTCAGCTGGCTGCAGTTCCACCTGGGCATCAGCCGGGATGGGCTCTACCCCCGTTCCAGCCCTGCTGTCAGCAGGCTGCTGCAGGACATGCACGACTTTGCCACCGTCAGCGCTGGTGAGTGTTGTTGCAGTGTGGGACTCTGAGCCCTGCGCTGGCTTCTCCATGGGTTTTGTGCTGCGTGATTGTCGTTGTGGTACCTGGAGATGGGAGAAGGGCCTTCCTGTGTCTTTAGTGTATGAATGGAGCTTATAATCAGAAGGGAGTCTGGCTTTTTAGATGGTCTGATAGCAAGCTCTGCGCAGCTCCTTCCTCATGGCTCCTCCTGCTCTTGCAGACTACAGCCAGGATGAGAAAGCTCTGCTGGGAGCCTGTGACTGCAGCCAGAGTGAGTGCATCCTCCCAGGACTCTGTGCCATCTTCGCTTCACCCCAGTGGGGAGGGTGGCACTGGGTTCCCCTCAAGCTTCCAGCCCCACGCTCTGCTCAGGGATAAACCCCACAGCCCCACAAGGATGGGGTGGGGATGCCAAGACATCGATGTGCCAATGAGGGGAGGAAAAAGTCCCCAAGGGGACCTAACAAATGGACTTTGGGAGACTCGCATGGTGCAGAGGTGGCGATCTGTTGCACACAGGCACCTAACGTCCCCTTTCCCCCCAGTTGTGAAGCCCAGCGGCGTGCACCTGAAGCTGGTCCTCAGGTTCCAGGACTTCGGCAAAGCCATGTTCAAGCCCATGAGGTAAGGCAAAGCCCCACTGCCCACGATGAGCAGCTGGGAGCACTGGAGCTCGCTGCAGTGAGGCTGCGGGCATCCTCGGGCAAGGAGGGGCACGTCACATTGCATCTCTTGTCCTCTGCTCAGCAAAGCCACCTTGAATTATTAAAGCTACCTTTAATTATTACTGGCTGCTTGCTCTCTCCCCGGTAACACGCAAACATCAGTGTTCCCACACTGCTTATTGACATTGGAAGGCTCTTTCTCTGTAGATGCCAAAGAATGGAGGACCTCAGGGCTGCTGTCACCTCAGGGCCCACACATCCTCAGCACTGCTTTGTCACTCCTTGGATCCCCTGGGTGCAGCTGCACGCACTCCCCAGGATTGACCCATGGATTTCTTCCAGGCAGAAACGTGAGGAGGAAACACCCGAGGATTTCTTCTACTTTGTGGACTTCCAGAGGCACAATGCTGAGATCGCAGCCTTCCACCTGGACAGGTACGAGAGGAGCTGTGCTCAGCTCTATGGAGTGCTGGCCATGGATCAGCGACTGCTCAGCAGCACCATGGTGGGGAAGATTCTCACTGGGAGCCCAGTACTCACTTTGCTTTGCTCCATGCAGGCTGGGCACAGGTGATGCACAGGTGGTAGCTTTGCTGCATGCACTGGGTCCATCCTGGGCATTGACCCAGCTGAGCTCTGGGTGCCTGGTTTGTTTTGTTTCAAGCTCACAGCTAATGAGCAATTAACCCAGGAGCCTTTTCCAGCAATCCCGGCTTCACCGCCATTTGGGTGCAGCCATCAAGAAGGCAAACATTTTGCCAGCAGGAAGGGCACGGGCAGCATCTGCCACCCCATGCAGTCAGGTCCCACTGCGTGTCACTGAGCTGCTTTCCTCGGGCAGGATCCTGGATTTCCGACGGGTGCCCCCCACTGTTGGGAGGCTGATCAACATCACCAAGGAGATCCTGGAAGTCACCAGGAATGAAGTCCTGCAGAGCGTCTTCTTTGTGTCTCCAGGTAGGAAAAGATTACGGGCTGTGCAGGAACGGGACTGAGATCTGTTCACTTGTCCTGCTTCTTAACCTTTCCCCCAGCATAGGACTGAGTCTTTTGACCAAAACTCTGGTTCCCTCCACGGTTTGGCAGTTCACATCCATTATGTGCCTAGATACGTTGCATGGTGAGGCAGGGGTCAGTCCAAGCTCCACACCCCATAGTTCTTTCCCCAGTTCTCTCTGTTCTCCTCCAGCCAGCAATGTGTGCTTCTTTGCCAAGTGCCCGTACATGTGCAAGACAGAGTACGCAGTGTGTGGGAATCCTCACCTCCTGGAAGGGTCCCTGTCTGCCTTCCTTCCATCCCTCAACCTGGCGCCTCGGCTCTCCATCCCAAACCCGTGGATCCGCTCCTACTCGTTTGATGGAAAAGAGGAGTAAGTGGGTAAATGCTGCTGCTTCATATATGTGCCTTACAGGGAGCGTGTGGGAAGGAGAATAAGTGGGATACAGACTGTGAGTGGACTGTGTGCCCCCTCCCCTGGTGTCCTGCAGGTGGGAGGTGAATCCGCTCTACTGTGACACTGTGAGGGAGATCTACCCCTACAGCAGCAGCAACCGGCTGCTTAACATCGTTGACATGGCCATATTTGACTTCCTGATAGGTACGATTAAAGCATTTCATGCTGATGGGAAAGAAAACACGGGATAGGTCTGAAAATTACTCAGGCACTTGCAAGGGAAACCGCTGCTCTGTTCCTCCTTTACCAGGGAACATGGACCGTCACCACTATGAGATGTTCACCAAGTTTGGAGATGATGGCTTCCTCCTACACCTGGACAACGCCAGGGGGTGAGGCTGGGAGGCCGAGGGGATGTGGGGAGGCCATGGGCAGGTGGTAATACTCCGTGCTCTCTCCTTCCCCCAGGTTTGGGCGGCATTCTCACGATGAAATCTCCATCCTGGCCCCTCTCTCCCAGTGCTGTGTGTAAGTGTCAGCTTTGTTTTCCTTCCCAGACACATCAGTTCCTCCTGGCCCTGCAGCGCTGGCTGCTGGAATCCACCTGGGAACCCAACCAAACAGCTCAGCATGGAAACCACCAGTTATCTCCAAAGCAAGAGTTAAGCTTTTATGTCACTCAGAGCATTGAGCTGCTCTGCTGCATCACACAGCCATCATTCCTGCACTTCATACTTACTATTCTAAATGAACCCTTTTCCATGAGAACCCCTACGTAACCCAATGCCCAAATCCCCACAAACAGCTCCCTTGCTCAGCAGCAGGCAAACATCTGATGCTTGAATGCCCACAGAGCATCAGTCTCACACACAAAGAGGCTGTCTGACTTTTCTGTTGGCCCAAACCCTTCCAGAAGCATGCCCTTGCATTTCCCAACACATCAACACAAAGTGCTGCCAGCCCCACTTGTCTGTGTGTGCTAATATGAAACCTCCATTCACCAGCTCTGATAGTTAATCAGGTTTCTTCTCACAGCATCAAGGAGAAGCTCGTCAGTTTTACCATTTGAATCCTATCTTGGCCACCCTTTTATTAATCCACATAAATCAACAGCTGAAAGTTAAATTAAAGAGGAAGAAAAGCTGCTCCTCCCTGTGGTTTCTCTTTAGGAGATCCCTAACCTATTTCCTTGCTGTACCTGCTCCATGTAAGCCTTGGGGTGCTAATTGCACTCTCCCCACATATTCGCATTACTGGATCTAATTTTAAGAACTGCTGTTTGCACCGAGTGAGACTTTCCATTTATAATTGCAGCTCACAGTGACTCCTTCTGCCAAGCTCCTATTTTGTGCAGTTCACATGAACTCTCTGACCTAGCAGCACTATCTGCAGGTCACATCCTTCCTGCTCACCCAGATCCACCTCCCAGAAGCTGTGCTTAATTTAGGTAGGATGAGCTGCAGGTCACACCTTTAATGAGCCAGCTATGGGCAAGAACTGCAACTTGAAAATGACTTGTACTCACTACAGGGCCACCCAAAAGCCTCATTTCCTATAGCAGTCCATCCTGGAAAGCATCCAGAAAGGCTTGGAATCCTCCGAGCTCGGCTTCCTGCAGCCATCTACTGTTCTGACCCACCTTTCACAGCCCCTGTTCCAGTCCTTGTCTCATTCAGTGAAGGTTGCTCCTCTCCTCTCCCATCACACCTTCCTCCACGTGGAAATTCTGGCTGAGTCAGCATGGTTCCACAAACACAAGCTGCCATCTTTCCAAAATTTAAAAGGCAATGGGTGAGATCACTGGTCCATTTCAGTCATAGATACTCTGAAATCAAAATACTTCTGCTGAGCATTAAACAAATCACGTTAGAATACCTAGTGTCATTCCCCAAAGCAGGCCAAGATCGTAGCTTTTCATCCTCCCTTCTGTCAAAGGGAAATGCTTCATCCTCAGTGCCTGTTCAGGCACAATGTTAGATCAGCTCTGGGAAATACTCTCTTTTTGTTCAATTTAGAGAGATTTTTCCTCATTCATCAGCAGCTAAGATGCACAGCTTCATTTTCTCTCTCCTTCTGCCCCATAAATGTCATTTCTGGTACCGTGGCACTGCCCTGCAATCATCTGGGGAACTAGGTGACATCTGAGTCAGAGGCAGAATGCTCACTGCTGAGGATTTCTAACATTCTTTTCTCTCTGAAGACAAAAATCTGCTGTATGAGCATTCTGTAGCCTGAAAAATAAGTGAGAACCAGAGGTTTCTGCAGAGATTCCCATTTTCTTCAGTAAGAGCTTTTCGTTCCAAATACTGTTATCTGGAACTGTATCTTCGCTCCCTCCTCCCTCTCTCAGCAGAGACTCAGACAACTGTCCCTTTCCGGGCTGCTGTGATGTTTGGCACTGGGACGCCTGCTTTCTTTCTCTTCCAGAATAAAGAGGACGACGCTGCTGCGCCTGCAGCTGCTGGCTGAGCCCGAGTACCAGCTGAGTGCTGTGATGAGAGAATCCCTCCTGCAGGACCCCCTGGCACCTGTCCTCACCGAGCCCCATCTCCTGGCCTTGGACCGGCGGTTACAGCTCATCCTGAAAGCCGTGAGGAAGTGCATAGACACACATGGAGAAGCCAAGGTGGTGGCCAATGACACCAGGCAGCCCGAGGCTCCCACATCCGACAGAGCGAAGCTGAGCACATAAACAGCCCTCAGCTCCTGCTCAGAAGCAGGGGAGACCCCTGCGAGACCAGGGACAAGCGTTAACAGTTGGTCATTTCTATCTACAAGTGCCCACGACACGGAGAGGGGAAACTTTGGAAGACCTGCAGGGATCACAGCGGGTTCCCAGGCTGAGCACTCAAGCAAAGCTGCAGCAGGTCTTTGCACCCCAAGCACCAGCTCTGTGGGAAAGCAGAGATCTGGTTTGCAGCTGAGCATGCCTTGTGGGTGACAGGAACACATACAGCCTGCAGCTTGCTCAGCCTGCTCAGCCTTGCTATGATGGACACACGCTAGATCCAAGGATGAGGCTTGAATAAAGAGATGCCACGAATATTCTCCTCTTATAAGTCTGTGTTCTGTAATCAAGACCGCGTGTGAGAAAGGAGCAACCTTACTGTGACAAGGTGACACACTGGTTCATGTGGTCAGCCTGGAGCATCTCTGCACAGCACCCACCAGCAGACAGGACCCCTGGCCTGGTTCTCTGCAACAGAAAACAACCAGCCCAGTACACTTCAATCTGTGCACATTGCCCAAAAGTCCACTGGCTTGCAGGGCAGTAAGATCACTTGTATTTTCACCTGCCTTGGGGGTGGAAGAATGAGGCTGGGTTATAACAGAAAAGCAGGAAAATTATATATATTTATATGTTTATAAATACATATATTTATACAACATATGTATTATATACATATATACAACTACTGAAAGACATAGGACTGTATTTACAATCCTAGACCACTTCTGGTCAAAATATTTTGCTGAGGTGGGGGGCTCCATCTTGCATCATCATCTTGCTTTAAAGTCACTCAAGCTATCAGAATTCCCTGGAAAACAGAAATGGCTCCTCCTCCTCCCCTTATCTCTGCGTATTTTGGGGAGAAGCAATAGGAACTGAAGACCAAAAAAGTGTAGAGGAGTTATCAGAGATCTTTCAATTTGTAAGCTTCCCCTTGCCTCCCAAGGGCAAGGCTTAAGCGTGGTTTGATTACTGCAGCTCTTTAATAGCTTTTTGCTTCAACCATTCAGGAATGATTACACTGAGCTTCTTGGCAGCCTGGGGAAAGTCGTTGAGAACTTTGTTGATCATTTGTCATCCTTAAAGAAAAAAACCAAAACAATCAGTCTACTAGAAGTTCATTCTAAACTAACCTTTCAGTTAAACAAAAGCCATCAGCAGCGCTGCAGGCTGCTCAGGTTCACAGCAAGCTGCATCACCTACCACACTGTCATTTTAGGTTGGAACTCTGCCCAGCCTAACAAGCACTGGGTGACGCTGGCCAGGACTGTGCAGGGAAGTCACAGAGCTGGTTTGGCCAGCACTGCTGTTTTTCACAGGGAACTGTAGTAGAGCTCAGTCCAACCCCAGAACAAGTGTCCAACCGGCTGCCTGTCTTCGCGCTGTAAAGCTACTGAAGAGATTTAGGTGTAATTCTGTATGTCCCCACAGGTGCCATTCTATTCGTTTGAGGAAGTTGGGAATGTTTCTGCTCAATACAGAGAGCCCAGTATTTTGAAGCCACAAAGGTCAGGAAAAGAAAAGATCTAATGCACAGAACTGGAGAGCAGACAAAGAACCCAGCCCAGCAGGCTCCCTCAGCCTGCCTCGATTCAGCCACGTCCTTCCACTTCCAGCTTTCACCTAAGCACATTTTAGGTAGCCTCAATCAAACAGAATTCTCAACAGCAGTGGGCTTACAGGCCTTTTCTTTTTTTCCCCATGTACTCTAGTGAGCAGATAACAGATTAAAACAGAAGGATTTGGCTCACTCTCTCAGCACTCACCGCCTGCAGCTGTTTCAGTATGGGACATTCTATTCCCAAAGCTGCATCTCCCTCTACTGGTGATTTTCTGTGCACGTTACACACTCAGTCCCAGAGAGGAAGGGTCAGCTGTGCTGTGAGCAAGGACTGGAACTCAAACCTCCATTAAGTTCCTTCGTTTACCACCAGTTTATTGGCAATTCATCCTCTGAAGGTGAAGGAAAACATAAAACATAGGGGTGGGGAAAAAAAAAGAGGCTGATTGCATTTAAGAATTTAAATCATTTTATTGCTTTACCTGCCATTAGGACAATCTATAACAAAAGGAATATAATATATTAGCACATACAGTAAATCAGACTTATATAGTCAGGTAACAATACAAAAATGGTCCTCTGGTTGACTATAGCTTTCTAGGGCAATAGACTTTATAAATTCGCTAAAGGTGGACTAGCAAAAATTACTTCTAAAGCCCCAAATGTTAGCTAAGGCAAAACTATGCCAATTGTGGTTTCAAACATATTTAAATTGCACACAAAGGTAAAGCTACAACTGTGATTAATATTTAACTCAGACTTAGCTGATTTATCTTAAAATCTTGTAGGTAAAACTACAAAAGGGAGTAAACAGCAAGCTAAAAAGATGCAGTAGTGAAACTCGATTAGAAAGCCTTATATAAAAAAATGTGCACTTCTGTGTGGAGCTCTAAGTAGTTTACACAGTTTTTGGTGCTTTAAAGTAACATGAACACATAATGAAGGAAAAACCTGGATAGATCCAAAACTGAAGAGAACAGTTTTAGCAACAACAAAAAAAAAGTTATAAAGTAAAAGTAGCATTTGCTTACTCCTTAAGGACTCCGGCAGAAGCAGTCTTCTCAATTTCTTGTGAAGACAGAACTCAAACCACAAGCGTTTAAATCCCACCACTGGGATTTCAGGTTTGGAAATACCCTTTTGTGAAAGCCCAATGCCCTCAGAATTACTTTGCATCAATTAGCAGGCTCTTCTTGACACGCCTGGGAGAAAGCCTGTTGGATCTGAATCCATATCATCTCGGAAAGGAAATTAAACGAGGGCTCCATCTTGAGAAGCAGTTGCCCCATAAACGCAAAACCGCTTGCTGTCACTCCCAAATACGAACCTACACTACTGGGTATAAATTACAGGGTAAAGGAAACCTTGAAAACTGCCTACCATTATTGAACCGTGGAATTCAGTACAAACCTGTGGGAAGTATTGGTGCACACAGAACGATGCAACACAAAGCTGGAAAATACTGAAATACGTTTAAGACTCCACAACATATTGAACTTGGGAGGGGGAAAAAAAAAAAAAAAGAGTATGAAATGCATCGTGTCATCTGGGCAAGTATGGAAAGAGAATAAGCTTTTGGTATTTAAACTAGACTCCTAATGATCCTTTTGAAAAATTCTGAGTTGATTTAAAAACAAGCATACTTAAAATGAGTGTGGCAGGGAAGTTAAAACGTTAAAGCGAGGCACGTTTTCTGCCTGGCAGTCTGACTAAGCATAACGGCATCTCTATGGGCCAGCACTCGCAACTAATGCTGCCCATCAATGCTTCAAAGTTTAAATTTCCCTGGTGTCAAAGGGACACGTGAACTGGTGACCATTAAAAAAATAAGTCAACTGAGGAATACAAAGCAAGCAAGGGAAATAAAAAGTTTGCTTCCAATTTCTGCACCAGTGTATACCTGTGCATGACTAGCAGCTGGGCGGCTGCACCATGCCTATGTCCGTGTACTGGAGCCCAAGTCAGGCATTGTATGGAACATTTGGTTCTTGCCACTTTGAACAGGAAGTTCAGGGCAAATCTATCACTGAAGAAAGAAGAAGGAAAGGATCAGTTGTGGCAAATCAGCAAATTAAGTAACAACTGCAGCAGTTCACCTGAACCATTCACCTCAAAAGCTTTGATTTACGCTTGACAACATAAGCAACCTTAAACCAGCAAACACAGGAACTATTAAACTGCTGAATTCCAACTGTGGCTTTCTTAGCAGCTGATGCCTCACGATTGAACCCAGGATTACAGTACCCAGAAAATTATAAAGAAAACCCCAAGAAGCTCAGTAACATGGGCAATTCTCATTTGGAAAGTAATACAGCAGGTTAGGACTACAGCCTTAAAATCTGTCCAATGATTTAAGAAATACCTTGAAATTCCCCCCACACCCTGCTACCTCCTTATTCTGTGGCAATTGTCACGGTGCCTGGAGATCTCTCCTTCAGTAAAGCAAGGCTGTGTTTGCTGTATTTGCCCGAGTTGGACACAGTTGCACAGAGAGAAGCTGTAACAGCAAACATCTTCATAGAACTTTTTCCTATGTATTTAATGGGACAGAGAGCACAGAACTAATATGCTCTAAATTAAAAATAGTACTATGAAAAGCTTTTTTTTTTTTTTTTTTTTTAAACAGACAGGAAGCTGCAAATGCCAGTGGCCATGTGGCTCTGCACAAGGGTAATAAAGCAGTCTGCGTTGGTGAAGCACGTTGCTGAGGGAGGAAGGCTTCAGACAGACAGCGATACAAAACTGTTGTACTGCTGGATGTTTCGCTTGAGAATATCTGAGCACGGACCCAGGACACGTTCAAATCGGGGTCGATCGAGCTTCACACACTTCAACAGGCCACGAGCAACAACTGTGGCAGCACGGGGACGGTTCATCAACAGAGCTATTTCACCTAGAGCAACGGGAGAACGGGAGCAGCGTTACAAACCGAGGGGGAGGAGTCACTCGTCAGCCCGCTGTATTTCAAACGGCTGCAGGAATTGAACCAAAGTTAATTCGGGTCTCAACGTTTATCAGAATGAATGTTTGTATAGTTACATTACAAGCAACTGGGTGGCCAGCATAAAGAACGACACCTTTGTGTGCTATTCTTTTTTTAATTATTCAGCAATTTCTGTTTCAGTGTTTCCCTTATTTGAAAAAGGGTCACATCTCAGTCAACTATGTAACTTTCCTTCAAGCAGCCATTTTTCTAATGTGTAAGACATTTCTAATGTGTAAGACATGTTGCTGACCAATTCAGACCTCTGTGACGCTCAGGACAAGACCATGCTATTCGAGTAATAATCTCAGTGCACAAGACAGAAGCTTTTGACCAATACCTAGCCAGAATTAACAACCCTACCTTGCCACTGGAGGTAAGAATGAGTATCTCAAGTCTGGGATTCCCATTTCAGAAGTTACACACAAGCACATCAAAAGCTTTGTTTCAAATGCACGTTACAACTGCTGAACAACATATTTTGAAATTAAGCTTTCTTCGAGCCATTCCTTCCTTTGGTGGTAGCAGCTATGCCTAACAATCCTAGCCATGAGCATGAAGTCACTGCATCAACTTCTGGGGTGGTTTGTTTCTAAGCAGTTGAACAGGTTGCGCTCCTGTTCAGGACTAAGGAAAGAACGCAGGGATCCTCAGAGAATAAATCTGCCTGCATTATCAGAGGGGATGTTCAAAAGAAAGGAGAAAACTTCCTCGGTGCCAATTAAAACCTCAAACTCGCCAGCCTCCAAAACACAGGCTTGCAAAAAAGTAGGTTCTAAGGGAGACTTAAAGCCTCAGGGACACCTGAACACGACACCAGGATAACATTCAGTGCAGTAGTAGGAAATTCAAGGATATACATACCAAGGGAGAGATTGGAAGAGACCAGTGTTTGACATAGGTAGAACAAACATCTAGCACCAGGTACTGAGCTAAGCAAACCTCTGGCCAGATTGAACACTACCAAGGCACTGCTGAGCACAGCCCCCTCCAGGCCTTGAAACAGAGTATTTGTTGATTACATCACCTACAAAGCTGAAACACCAGACAACCAGAAGACTTTTGCAAGAGGACAGCTCAAAAAAAAATAATGAGAGAACGTATCTTAAACCTGAAGGGAAAAAATACTAGCCTTTTTGTTTCTGAAAGAAGGAAGTGTTTAAATATTAAATAGTTGGTTCTCAACAGATTTGAGGGGGTGGGAAAAGATTAATTCTCTTTTGAAGAAGCTTTGTTTGAGAGCTTCAAGGCATTGTTCCTCTGAACCTAAAATGAGACAGTCAGGAATATCCTGTTATGCACCGTTACATTATTCTCCAAGAATGCCCTGTGAGCATACACGTCCAGTCCTCACCTGTGATCAAACAGATCAGTGTGCATTAGGAACTTAGCTTTTTTATTTTTTTTGCTAGCACATACAGGCTTTTTCAAGCCAAAGCATTTTTTCTATCATGTAACTTTTAGCTTAGTAAAAATACCTTCAACAGAAGGCAGAAGAGACCTTGATTTGTACCAAGTCCTGCGCCCAGTCTTAAGCTTCCCTGTGCAAGATGCTGGCATGAAACAAGTCCAGCAACGCCACCCAGATGGTTATGGGACTGCACAGGCTGTACAGAGAGCTGCTGGAGGAACTGGTCAGTTTGATCTTTACAGGGGAAGGCTTTAAGTGAGACTGTGGGATTTCCATCTCTGGACACAAACTGCTGTAGGGAGGTCACACCAAATCATCATCCTTCCAAACAGCAACACTCCACAGCTACCACTTCTCTGTAACAGGCATGCACACCTGAATGTCAGGTGACTGACACTGAGTGAACCACACGAATCAGACAAAACAGTGATTAAGCAAATCCACCCCATCGCTGTCACCCACAGCAGTCATCACCACAGGTGAAAGCTGACAGTGGCATATGGCACCACTGCTGCCATACAGAACTTACCAAAATAATCAGAAGGTGCCAGCCTGCCCACTTCAACAAATTCTTCATTTTCTGATCGACGCTGTAACACTGCAGCTGTGCCCTTTAATGAACCACAGCAATTAGACAATTGCAATTTCTGCTATCGCTTCAATTACTGAATTCCAGAATGAGCTGCTTTGCAGAAACAACTGTTATGATGTCAGTCTTTAAAAACCAATTCACAGTTCATGCACAGTTCATAGACTGCTCCATGAGAACAACTGACCTTCCTTCTTCTTTAAGCTTAAAAGATCATGAGTGTTCACCTTCTGCAGCATTGATCTCTTCCCAGTTTTCTTGCACCAATATTACAGTACAGTTTGCAACACCACCACTAGCAGGATATTATTAGCTATCTAGTAATATGTCTCTTTACCCTCCTGAACAGAATAAATGATTTAAGCCAGAAACACTTTTTTTTTTTTTTTTCCTGGAATTGCCATTTATAAAAATAGCAAAACTAAATATAAGCTTTTGCATGTCCAGCAAGATTATATCTCATGAGGAATTCTCCAAAAGTACATTCCAACATTTCATTTTTCTCTGAATATCTATTTAAGGGCAGAACAAACAATGTTAAAAACATAGACAAACTTACAAGGTTTTGATTTTAGTCTTGCTTACCTCCAAGATAATGAAGAACTCATCTCCTGGCTCTCCCTGGACCACAATCTTTTGCCCATCCTCAAACTGTACTGGTTCTAAGGCATCAGCTACAGTAAGGCGCTCCCACTTGTCCAGAGATTCTAGAGAGTTAAGTGTTCATTAACAGCTCATCTTTTTGAGGTACAAATCACACACTTTCCTCCATCCTTACAGACAAGACAGCATATTTCCAGCTGCAGTTGGGCACTGTGTAGCAAGACTTCAATTACAATTATTTTTGAATGATGCAGAACAGCAACACAGACTTTGCAGTCCGTTCAACACGTTACCACAATAGCCTGTAATCACAATGATGCTGAGGAACAGCTTAATTGTAACCTTGCAATTTATTCCACTTTGGAACAACATCTTTGTACTTACCCAATATAGACACTTTACTGAGGAATTCCTCATACATCTTTCTCTTTCTCAAAGTACTCCCCTATGGAGAAAAAAAAAGCACAAAATGAAACCACAAAAAATGGGTTCTTTAATCTGGTTCTCACTTGATGTCAGAATTCAAATAAAATTCAATATAAAAATATACAGCTTCACCTGATATATTACATCCCACCCCACACAGCCCAAGCCCACAGGACTAAGTGACAATTTAACCAGGAGGGGGTATGTTTTCAATCCAGAGAGCTACACCTCGTAGGTAGCACAGGAATTGATTTCTTCACCAAAGCGAGATTCCTCCTGCCCCATTCCTGCTAAGTGCATCCTGAACAATAAGCTCTCTGACTGCACAAGACATAAAGCAGGATTTTGTACACACAACTCCAACAAAACACAAGCACAGACAGAAAGTCAAGTAACCAACAGAAGTTGGCTGAAGGGTAAAAGCAAAAGCACAAGTGCAGGTTAGCAGACAGCTACTCGAGTCACCAGTGGAAAGCACACACCAGCTAGACAAATACTTGCCATCAAGATCCTTCTGTAGCTATCTCTGTCAATGCCCCACAACTTCACATTTGTCTTCGCTTTGACAGTCGCTGCACGGGGAGTTCCATATATAAGGGCAAGCTCTCCAAAGCTTCCTCCTTCACCAACACTGGTTGCCCACTCATTGTTCACATAAACCTGAAAGCCAAAGCCCACAGTGTCTGGAAGGCTGGTCAAGGAATGGGATGTGATGCTCCCACTACCCTGCATTTCCTTTATAATGTAGGGAAATTCTCACATCTACATAGTCAACGTGGATTATTTCAGGATTTCACTAACACTTCACACCCAACCCCAAACCCCATCTTAAGCTTTATTTCCATTGACAAAGAGCCTGCTGTCCACATCATGTGCACAGAGACTAGAGAAGCAGACCCAAAGACCTTTGGATAGGAAATAAAATCTCAGAAAGCCTCAATGAAACACAAAGGACTCGAAAGGACTTTCAAGAAGCCATCACAGAAATTGAATCAAAAGCCATGGATGATTTGGATTAGAAAATAAAAAAGCCTGTCACTCTTAAAGCCTGTCCCACGCCTTACCTAGACTCTAAACTTGTAAAGTATTGGTACTTTATTAACATCTGAACAATTCATCTTAAACACAATTCATAGTCTCTGCAGTCAGACTGAAGAATCAATAAAGAGCAAAATAGCTCCAAAGGAAAATTAGCTTCTACCAGTTCCCTTCTGTTAGGGATGAATGCATCATTAATAAGCTACCAATAATGCTTACATCCATTTCTCCTTGATCAACAACGTAGAAGTTATCACCTTCATCACCTAAAAACAGAAAATCAAAAATTAAATACACAAAAAAAGGCAAACATACTTCTACAAAACTAGCATCTCTAACGGCTTTCATGAGCTGAATGTAATGAGGTTGGCAGAGACATTTTGCACAGCTGGGAGGGTGAAATACCACATTTTGTTCCCTTCACACTCTTAGTCCTGTGAAAAAGGACAGCTAGTGGTATGCAGTACATCAGCCACATTTCCAAGAATGATGGAAAGGCATATTGGATCCAAAAACTGTCATGAAGTATTCTACAGAGTCATTAGATCACAATCTTTCCAACAGATAACATGTGATGAAACGCAATATTCCCACAACTGCTCCACTCCTTACTTCAGAGCAGGAGCTGTGCTTCAGTTAACACGACAAGGAAGGGTCACCTCACCCAGAGAGGGTTTTTTTCTTCCCAAGCAGCACACTAACAGCCTTAGGTCACAGCCTGCCCACCATCTCCAACATTTATCAATGTCAGCACTGTCACTTGCCTTGCTGTATGACAGTCTCGCCTGCAATGTAAGTGACGGGGAACATCGCATCGAAGATGTCACTGAAAGAAGGATACCAAAGTTACACAACTGCAACACACAGCAACGTGATCCAGTGGAAGGTGCCCCTGCCCACAGCTGCAGGGCTGGAACTTTAAAGGTCCCTTTAAGTGATTTTTAAAGGTCCCTTCCAACCCCAACTACTCTGTGATACTGCACATGCGTTCGTACATCTCCAACCTCAACCAACCAACTTTTCCAGCTGTCTCTCTACTGCTGTAAACAGGCTGGGCAACTTTGTATTTTACTATAAGAATGCAAAGTTACATGCAAGTTGTAACTTTTACCTTTGCATTTTACTATACTTTTCAGACTTCAACAGAGATTTATTCCTACCTTCTCTCATTATCATCAAGATGGGCAAACAGCACATTCTTCTCAATAGCTTTTGCCAATGCAGCCATAGTTTTATAATCTTTTGGAATAACCTAGGATTAAAAAAAAAAAAAAGAAAAGAAAAAGTAACTGATTCAATTTCAAAAGAAAATCTTCTGCACTATCCAGGACAAACAAATGACTCAAATTGCTACAGAACTCAAGTCTTTCAGACTCTCTCAAGCACTCTAGCTCTAAGAAACAAATACAGTCAACATTTACAGCTAGTTTATACAGAAGGTAAATAAAACATTGATTCTATGCAACCATAAAAACATAATTCCATGTTAAGTTTGTAGTTTCTTTTCACAATTGCAACTTATTTCCCTAAGAACAGCAGCTCTGCCTTTGGGCTAAGCCTAATACTGCTGCAGCTGCTGGAAGCTCTGTGTGCAAGTATTAAAAATACATATAAATGTATGTGTGCGTATATATAGACACACACTACTTCAAAGGGAAAGGATCAGAACTGTGTAAAAATGATTTGTCTGCATGACAAACTGAAGAGCTATACACACAGGTCTGAATTTTACTGTCATCACACCACCTAACAGGCTACAGGCTTAGTGTTACTTAATACACTGGATATTAAGTAGTCTTAGGTAAACTGAGTGCATGTGCATCTCTTGGCAACATCAGAGGGAAAAAAAATGAGAGCACCTTTCTAACATAAGATGCAGCATCCTCCTCTGTGTAGACTTCTGCACTGATGGCCCCTCGTCTTCTTCGGCCCTTGACCACAGGGTTCATAGGAGGAGGAGGAGAGATTTCATCCTCCCGTGAGTCTGAGCGTGAACCAGACTTCTGTTGGTTTAACAACTGTTTTGTTTCCTCCTGAACAGGAAAGAAGAGATATTTGTGACACGTAATCCACTAAAGGAGAAAAAAGCAGTTACATATCATATCCCAATTTAGCCTGCCAGTGCAAGGGAGCTTCCTGTGTCCTATTACTCTCACATTAAGGCAAGCAGGAGATTACAGCAAGCATGATCAAATGCCTTACTGAAGCAGACAGAAGATATTCCTTTGCTAACATTCACGTCACAGTGGTGCTTATTTTAATAAATTACACTAACAGTTAATTAACTTGAGAAGCACAAACAATTTGACTTTACTTTCCACTAGCATATTCAATAAGCAATGAAAAAAAGCCTGCAGAAGAGAAAGCCATTTTCCCAAGAGCGCACACAGCAGTTCCTTCCCTGAGCTGCAGGGTGTTAAGCCTTTTATTCCTTTGAAGGACAGAAAAACAACTCCTCTGAAATCCCTGCTACACGAGAAGCTTTTGAAACAAGGTGAAGTCACGGACCAACTCAATGCTTGGTAACCATGGGTTATTTTAGGAGAAAGAAGCACAAATGTAGCTTACAGAAGAGGTGCAGAAAGGATGCTAAGGGCCAAACGGTATCTTCCCTCAAACCACAGATCTGCCAGCTGAGTACAATGCTACACATGTTCCTTATTTCCCACAGCTGCTTCCTGGGTTGTGTTGTACTAAGACTGGGGAAAGCCAGCACGCTTGGAATAAAGTGAATTCTAGCCGCATCAATGCTATGATTCGATCCTTTCACATACCAGAAAATTCACCTTACTTAACGAAGAAAAAAAAAAAAGCCAACCTCACAGCCAAAACATTTGAGTCATAACAGCTCAAATGACTTTCTCCCTGCCATAAGGCAAGAGGGTTTGGGGACACGTTTGAACAGAACAAGGAGCCATCTGTTCTTTGAGGACTCCAGGCACATAAAAGCTGGGCTTGTCCCCACGTCCTTGATAAACCCTTCCCCCCCCAGCCTGGTCAGGCAGCCTGGCTGCCACGATCCACTCCGGAGGTACGCAGAGGCCATGTGTAACTCCACCACTTTGGGGAAAGGGACCTCAGCTAACCATTACAGCGAGTTTACATTTTGTACTTCTCAGATAGCCAAAGAGCAGCGATCCGTCAAACCGCCCCGCGCTTCCTGCTCTGTGTTCATTAACAAAATAGTGCCACATTTCCAACTGCTGGGGCAAGGAATATTTAAAGCCTTGGCACTTATTTAGAAAGCAAACATCAGCTGCCGTGACGTTTCCAGTATCACACAGGATACACAGACCCTGCAAATGCCAGAGGCAGAAGCACTTCGGCAGCACTGAGGGAGGGAGCTGCACATCACAGTGCTGCACACGGAGAGAAAATAGCTGCTGACTCCTGCCTGCTCTGAGACTTAATGCTGTTACATTAACAACAAGCCTGTTACTGTAGGCCATGTGGACATGCAAAGGTTACACGTGGCTAAGATAAAAGATTCAAGTGTTGCAGCTAGTCTGGACGTTCTGCTGAAACACCCAGGGACAGGACTGCCCCTACAAGACAAATCACCACGTCCACGTTACTGCAGGACAGCTCTGCGCCATTCGGAAGGGACAAGCTGGGATCTCACTGGTTCCATTACAGAAGCTTTCCATGTATTCATGTTTTTAAAATATACCTTCTATCATTTCTGATGCTGTGTTATATTACACCACTTGATTGGAGATAAATTACACCAGGCCCTGACCAAAAAGTCACAGCTGCTCCTTTCAGGTACCTTAGAATCTAACCAGAGTGAGGAAACATATTTGTTCAAGTTTAGAAGCTCTTCGAATTAAAGCAAATACTGAAGAAAAGCCCCTATAACCACAACATGGATTATTACTAAAGCCAGCCTACTTATTGCATCCAAATGTTCAACCTGACCTCTCAGCTGACAGAGCAGCTCACGCAGATTTTACTGTCAGTGACCACAATTGTACATTCCATTGATCCTGACAGATAAGAAATCATTTTTAAGTCCATTTGCATTATCACTTATGAGTAGTAAAAAAAAAAAAAAAAAAAAAAAAAAAAAAAGCATTAGGATAACAGCTTCTTATCATCATGTTTGAATTCTTTCAGCTACTGAAGACCACTATGATTTCAGAATTATTTTGGGCACTATACACTCTAGTATCTGGTAGTTGTCATTAGAATCATAGAATGGGTTGAAAAGGACCACAATAATCATCCAGTTTCAACCCCTGCTGTGTGCAGGGTCACCAACCACCAGACCAGGCTGCCCAGAGCCACATCCAGCCTGGCCTTGAATGACTGCAGGGATGGAGCATCCCATGACACCAGAAATAGTTGATTTCTTCTGGTTAACTTCATTTATATCAGCTCTCCACCATCCCTTTTTTCCCTCCAAAACAACTCACTTAAACTTGAAGGATATTTCGGTATGCATTCGTGGAGGCAGGCCAGATGATGGGGAACAGGCACAGTACTTAGACAACAATCTTCAGCTTCCCAATTTCAGTTTTGCACAAAGCCCAACACACGTGCAGCAAATCCACCAAGCAGGCTGCAATACCAATCTCTGCATTAAGTTTCCACAGCTTCCACTGCAGAACCCAGCCAAGCTCAGCACCAGCTAGCTATCAGCTGTCAGTGTGCGCTTGTGTTATCAGCCCCGTTTGCAAAGCAAAGCCAACAGCAGCCATAGTGCACCACAGACCGATTGTATGCATGTTATTTTATCTGAGCATAGTGATAAAATTCACACGAAAGTTTTCATAGCTGAAAAGGACACGTGAATTCCTACTGCAACTACAGAGGCAGTAATTTTAATGTTTCCGAGCAATAATTCAACAGCAAATTTAAACATCTTCGATGCATGGGAGTAACGTGACAGTGAATCAGCCTGGTGGAAGACATGACTTGTCAGGAGAGAAAATAGAACCCACACTTCATTTTCAGATGGGGTTCCTCCAGAAGCTGGCCTCAATCAAAGCTTTAAAACACTCCATCTCAACCTCAGTTACATTCAGCGCAACACTTGAAAATTAGATGGGAAAGTTGCTCTGCTTTCATAAGGACAGAACAGATAGAACAGATGTCACTCCTGGAAAACATGTTGTTTCACACAGTTTTGCTGGACTGGTGCTAAGTACCAGGTTAGAGCTGGTTAATAACAGTAGCACAGCCACTGTTATCAGACTGAACTGTGAAACTACCTCAAGAAAGACGTAGCAATTTTTATATTCAACAATACAAGAAGGCTACAGTTCCACCAGCAGCTATAGCTGCATGAGTTGGCACATGTAACCCATGCCAAAACTGCTCCTAACAAGAGGCCTTAAACAAAATTCTAAGAGTAATTTCAGGGGAGAATCGTTATCTAACCAGTTTTATTTTCAGCTTCCTTGTAGGCTGATGGAGAGCATGGACAGCCTCTCTGCACCAGAAAAAAAGAAAGTTGTTCGTCTCCAAAATACACATGAGAGAGATAGCAAGCCTAGCTCTGACCTTATAGACAAATTATCTTTAGAACTAATTATTGCACAATGAACATCAGAACAGGATTGAAATGCTTGTTTTGCGTCCCTTCATGCCTCTGCTTACAGCTTATTCTAAGTTCTACCTCCTAACTGCAGAACAGTTTTCTTTGATAGTTTTTAAAGCAACATTACCACAAGCATTGATACCCCAAACTGCACCATATATCAGTATCAGAAACCCAAGAATACAAGGCAGGAAAGCTGGCATGGTAGAAGGTGGGGACTAAGGATTTTTAGGACTGCAATCTGGGCTGCTGCTGGGATTTTGAAAGAGAACATACTCAAGATGTTATGTTACACACAATAACAATAAGAAGAAATACCACAGAGTTCTTGTGCACCTAACAAGCAAATTGCTCCTCAAGCACACAGCAAGCCACAGGAGGTACGTCTGCAACATATGATCACTTTCTAGTACCTATCACAAGCACTTCCATTAGAAGACTACTTCCACTACACATACCTACACTCTCTACAGCATTATTATTATTTATTTCAGCAATTAATAACTACCCAGAATTAAAAATAAAAAAGGACAAAGATACAGTTCCCATGTAAGATGGATTGCAGCACCTGCAAGTGACTGCTGTGCAAGGTCACAGCCATGTTAATTACCAACAAGCTGTGCTGAGTACAGTGGTTACAGCTAATCTTTCTTCTGCATTAGCCTTTAAAAACTCTGTTTTTCACAGCATATTACTTTCTTTCAGCTTAAGATATTGTTATATTCAATGAAGTGTTCAAATTAATGTTAAGTTGATTCAAATACAAGCACTGAAATGAAAACTCTCTTCATTCCCAGGATCACAGAAAGAGGTCTTCAGGACAAGTGAGAGGCACAACAAAGCAAAACACTAACACTCAGTTCCCAACAGAATGAAGAAAACAGGCTTGCTGTCTTAGAAATCAGGAAAATAAGTGCTTCCATTTGATTTCAGCTAGGCCTGGATAACTACCACTGGCCTGCTGCTGTTTTGTACCTGAATCTTTGCAATCACTTTGCCTCAACAGAAGAAACCAAACGTGCATCGCCAGCAGCTACCAGGGTCACGCAGCACAGTTACCATCTGACCACAGACAGGATCATGTGTCCTATCTGTCAGCTTCTATGAGTAAACACTAGATTGGGATCACATGTGCATCCCAGGTGGATGAGTCTCCTTGCCAGTTTAGTTCTGTCACAACAAAGCAAGTAAGGCAAGAGGTGCTCTCATACCACAAGCCACTGGCAAACACTACAGAAAATGCCATTCGTTCTCCAAAAGCATCAGGCCCAGCTCCAAACAGCCAACACAAACATGGGCCAAACTGGAAGCTCAGCCACTAAATCAAGTTGAGCAGTACAAATTTCAGCTGATCCGCTCTCCTTCACTCCCAGTGCTTATTTTTACCTTCTCTAGTCTTTCAAAGTATTCTCTCAGGAATCCCATGGGTCGGTCAGGTCTCACTGTGCACAGCTGCACAATGCAATCTTTCAGAAGCTGCTGGATGTTGTGTTTTTGGACATAAAGCTCACATTCCCGAAGACTGCGCTCCTCCTCACTGCTGCTGCTGCTGGAAGTTGCCATTGCTGAAAAGAAAAAGAGAAGGTTAAAGAACTAGCGGAAAAGCAGATGGTGCTGCCCAGCATAGTCAGATGTTACATTGCTTCAAGGAAAATCACGCTGCATTATCACCTTACTGACATCACTGGATAAAGTCATCTTCATATCTAAGATCAGTAACAAAGCTAAAGTGTGAAAGAAAAAACTACGAACTTATTTAGTAGAAGTCATTTAGAAGAAATAAGAACTGAGTGCTCCATATACACAGGCAGAAGAAGTGCATCTGATTGAACTGAAGAAACCTCAACAATTCAAGCCCTGCGAGCACTCAATGTCAGGGAAGGTTCTTATCTGAACTTTCTGATGATTAAACCTACTATTTGTTTTTCAGATTGAAGAATCACTTCATAAACAACATCGTATGGTCTGTATGGGGTGCTCTGGTTTAAGCTGAAGCACGACACCGCTACTTGCTCCCCTTCTCCATTGGGATGGGGGAAGGGGAAGTAAAACTTGTGGATTGAGATAAAGACAGTTTAATGTGACAGAAATGAAAGGGGAGAGGGGAAAAAAACAACAAAGCAAACAAAAACCACAAAACAAGTGATGCACAATGCAATTGCTCACTGCCTGCTGCACGATGCCCAGTCTGTCCCCAAGCAGCAGCTGCCCCTCCAGCCAACTCCCCCAGTTTTATTGCTGAGCATGACACCACGTGGTACAGAGCATCACTTCAGCCAGGTGGGGCAGCTGTCCTGGTTCTGTCTCCTCCCAGCCCCTCAGTGGCTTGGTAGCTTGAGATGCTGAAACAGCCTCTGCTCAGTGTAAGCACTGCTCAGTAACGGCTGTAACACTGGTGTGCTATCAACACTGGTTTCCTCCCAAACCCAAAATATAACACCATATCAGCTACTGTGAAGATTAACTCTATCCCAGTTGAAACCAGGGGTCAGGTGGTGATGATCAGGAGAACAGTGGGCAGAAAGTGGGAACGTGAGAGGCAAGCACTGCAAGTATTCGGAAGTGAAACGTGCTAAGGTCAAACCAAAGCCAGCTCACCAAATGCCCATCAGTAGCAACTGGGGAATTAGAAACATTTATCTTAAAAAAGTACCTTATTTAAATTGTTTTATAACTACCTTCATGAATACACTACAACCCCCCAAATACCTCTCCAGCTGTGGATTATCAGGAGGGCACCCTGAGGCATACCTGCCACACTGTCAGGCTTTAATGAGAGTTTGGAATCACAGTACCAGTTGCAAGGCTTTGAAAAAACAGTATCAAGTCTGATCTCTTTTATCTTTCATGTTATAAAATTATGTTAATATATTTATACATATATGCATGTGTTTATAAAATCAATGTTGAGTCTTTTTTTTTTCTTCTTCATAAAATAGCTAAAGAAATTGCTGGGAAATCCTGGTTCCTCAGGGCATTCTTGATGAAATATAAAGAAAGTTACCTGGCTCAGAGACAGCTGCAACAGCTTAGGACTACTGAGTGAGAAGCGTTGATCTCAGGATCAGCTTTAGGAAGAGAAGGGGGAAAGGAAAAAAAGGATTCAGACGAAGCAATGTTGAGATGCCATGTCACCGAGCTGCGACACCGCATGCTTCATAAGCAGCAATAGGCGGTATAACACCGCACCTCTTGGAATTGTGCTGGGATTACAGGAGGCACAGAGCTAACACAGAGCCGAAAACGCTTCCAACAGGTTACAGCCCCGGGCAGCCACGTTACACACCGCACAGACACTGAGCACGGCCTCGAAACGACTGAAGGAAGCCTTCCTCCTGCTGCTCCTTTCGCTCCCATAACAGCGCGCTGAAGGTCAGCGCTAACGAGGAGCCCCAGAGAAGCCGTGGCCGCGGGGGGGGGGCCCGCTCGCTGCTCACACAGCCCCCCGCCCCCCCAGGCCCCACCCCGCAGGTCTGGGAGCGAACTCCCCCACCGCGTGGATTTCCTTTTCTTCCTTTTTATCGTTTGAACGCTTTCGTTTCCAGCGCCTGAGCCCCGCGCGGCCCCTCACAGCGCAGCCTCAACTGCGGGGCCTACAGCCTCGGGAACAGCCGGGCTTCGCTACCGGCCACTGGGCCGCTCCCTACGGCCGGGCCCGCCCCCAAAGCCCGCGAGCTTCCCCCGCTCGGCCCCACCGCACCGCGGCCGTTCCCGCCGTGTCCCCCCAGGCCGCACCCGGCGCTCACCTGGCGCGGGCGGCTCTGCCGGGCCCTCAGCGCCCCCGCCCCGCCTCGGCCTCACAGACGGCAGCGGCTCCCACCGGAAACCGACGGATTCGACCAATCAGCGCTCGGCGTGACGTAAATGCGCCTCGCTCTCACCCGGAGCCGTCGCCGCGGTAACCTTAAAGGGACAGCGCCGTTCTGTGCTACGCTAGGAGATAAGGCGTTCGCCACTGCGCCTTTAAGATGCGCCGCTGAGGGGAGCGGGCCTGGCTGGCGTTAAGGCTGGGGCCGCCCTGTGGGCGGGAAGCGCTGTGTCAGTGCGGGCGGAGCTGCGAGCGCGGCCTGGCGTTAGGGCGGAGTCGCACAGGTGGTGCGGGTTAAGAGCGCGGCTGGGGTGACGTGCCGCTCGGTACAGCATGGGGAGACGTGCTTTGGCCTGCCGCACGAGGAGCTAACGGGATAACGGGGCAGCCGGGGCGCCGAATGGTACGGCGCTGAACCAAAAGTCTTACAATAAACACCGAGATTGTCCCAGCGCTGAGGGCCCGTCAGTGTGTGTGCAGTGCTGTTCTGACAAGTCCTGCTGCCTTCCCGGTCCCATCTGGAACAAAGATCTCTCCGTGTGTTAAACCTGTTCTGCAGCGTTAGAGAACGAGTTTGCTGCACAGCTTAACCTTGGTGCAATCCTCTGCTGAGCCAGAGTTCACGTGGCAATGCAGCAGTGTGATGAAGGGAGCAGGACAGGCTTTAAAGGGAGCCAACCTGCGGTTCCTCTTGTTAATGGTGTGCAAATCCTTCGCTGGGAGCCTGCACAGACTTACCTTGGGAAGTTAAATCATGCTTCTCATGTTTGTATGCAGCCGTGTGTTAATTCTTAGTGCGTTAAAGACAGAAGAAAAAAACAAAAGGCTCTGCCATTTAGTCTGGGTTGAATTGCAGTGAAACCGTAGCGTTAACTGTCTAATTACATAATAAACGTTCCTCAGTAAATAACTTGCATTACCATCAGCATTGTTCCCACAGCTTTCAGTTCCCACTATTTCATGCATTAGAGTTTCTCATGAAACAATTGTTTGAGGCTGTGGCTGCTGAAGAGCAGAGAAGAGCTGCCCAGACTGCTGAGAGAGTGACGGAGCCAGCAAGCCATGGGGCACAGGGGGAAGGTGAGCCTGTGATTTCACAGAGCTGCACTCACTGTGTCTCGTTGTATTTAATAAGAATTCCATTGAATCATTTTTCTGATTCAGTTTCATCTCCTATCCTGTAAGAGACGCTGTCCTAACGCACCACTGTATGATCTAATTTGTAGACAAATCCAGAAGTCAGTCCCGGCTCTAACCCCAACAGCAAGAACCACGGGTTGGCACAGCAGTGACTTCAGTGATGGTGACCATCACATGTCCTCCTGGTGGGACACTCATTTTCCTAGACTGGTAAACACCGTCGGAGTCTGAGAATGGACTGGGGGAGACGGCTCCCCAGGCAGGGCTGTGAATCATCCTGTGCCACTGCACAGACTTGCAGAAAGCTGCAGATAGGACTTACTGGATTTTAGGAGTCTGATTACTGTCATTTTTAAACCAAGAAACACTGCCTGAAGTTTGTTCTTTTTGGAAGGAAATAGCAAAGGCAAGTGCCATAGGCCAAGTTCATCCTTGGTTGGCATTCACAGGACTCAGTAGTTATGTCAAACCTACATCTGGCTTCAAACAGCAGTTACTATTATTTTACATGCTCTCCCAAGCCAAGAGTTAAAAGGACAGACACTGTGGTTGTGTAGGAATCCATGGCCCGGAATATACAAAGATACTGAGGGCCCTGCAAATTTAGAGGAGTTGGCTACCCGGTACCTTGGAGGACCTGGAGCTGTAAGACCACTCCGCTGCTCTTCAGTTCATGTAGTTAGCCACTTCTGCTTCATCTTCATAATGAAGGAGTCAGCTGCACCATTTTCACGATTAAAACCAGCACCCCTCTTCAAGGTCATCACACTTCCTTCACTGATGGAGTGAGAACGGCACATCGTCATTCTTAGGCATTTTGTTTACCTCCATTCTGCGTTAAGTCATGTAGGATCACATATTCCTGGTCTCATAAAAGACCAATAAATTTGTCTGTGAGAAACATCTGAACTATCCCTAGAGATAATTTGTTTGCTTTTTAACAAAGCTTCCCAGAAGTTCTTACAAAGGCTAAATTTATGACTTTAATTTTTATGGTGCTGTTTATCAACATGGTGTTCAACAGTAATAGAAGCTGAGAATGGTCAGTGGGAAGGAAAAAAAGCAAGGCTTTCTACACTTTTTACCACCATGCAATCCTGTAAACCCCACAGAGATACTGACTCAGTATTATCCTGTGAGCATAAAGCATTGCAGCATTAGGAAGCAGATGAGAGCAGAGCAGCACAACAGAACTGCTAAAGGGAAGGAAGGCTGGGCCAAGGCTGCTGGGTAAGAAAACTGCAGATGGAACAGGATGGCACAGGGAGAGGCTATGAGAAGTGCTAGAGGAGCATAAGAGCAGCTTGAAGGTGAAGTGGCTGAAGAGTCACTGGATCACTAGGCAAGGAAAAATATCTCCATGAAGAACTGCAGTCTGACAGTGGGGCAGTGAGTAGGGAGGTTGAGGAAGGGAAGATAAGCCACAATGAGAAATAAGGGCACAGAAGAAGTCTATCCCTGCTGCATGTATAGAAGAAGAAAATAGGTTCCTGATAGGTTCTTCATGGTAGCAGAATTGACAAGGCCTGTGGGTATCTGGAATGTAGTTGTAACAGCAGGGAGTTCCACTAATGATACCATCCCAACTTAGTGTCCTTTCTGCCCATGAGGTACCATCATCTCAGACAAGACACTGGGACTGAAAGCAAATGAATCAAACAACTCTCTGATTAGAGCAGGCTAACGTCACCCACCTCTCAGGTCTACATGTTAAATCACATAAGTGATGTAAATGTGTCAAACAGGATCCAAAGAAGCACAGCCCAACGTACAACACTTGGTCCCAGAGACTGCTGTGTGCACCACCTTGGTGCAGGGAATGAAAAAGCTTTGGTGATACAGGAAGGTTTCTTCTATCAAGAGTAACAGCCATCAGTCCCAACAGCTCTGAAATTCACATCCAGCAGAAATCAAACTCGGCAGAAGAAAAACTTGTGAGCTCACTGTGGACCCTGGCAATGTCAGAGGTAGAGTTTGTGCTGTGTACTTTGGATATATCTTCTGGTAATTTAGTTCAAGTTTTAATGAGCATAGAAAGTAATTGTCTATTGCTGCTGCACATCATCTCCCACTCAGATGATGCAGTGTGATTAATAGGAAGACCCATAGATTAGAAATGGCAGAAAAAAAACCTTAATCCCGCTTAACAGGAGACTATTTGGGGGCTTCTATGTCCAAGGCCAAACTCTGGAGTTGACTGTATACATGAACTTGACAGCTCTCAGTGTGACACTTCAATTTACTGGTACGCAAGGAGAGAAAATTGGTGCCCACCACAGTGCACAGCAATGTGCTCTGTTTGCCACACAGTCTGAGCCTCTGGATAAGTAAGTAGATCTGGTATCAACATCTGTAACTTTGCCACATGAAAGAGAAATCATTTAGGTCATAAAAGAACAGAACAAGGAATTACTATGATCAAAATCCATGCCATCTGACAGCTACCACCTGAGCTTCCTGCTCTAACCCTGTCGTGTTCTGTGCTGTGGGATAAAGCCCTCCTGGACCCTGGATGGTGCATGGAACCCTTCTTTGCTCCTGCCACACATCAACTGGGCAGACAGCTGTGTGAAATGGTCCCCATTGCAAAACAAGTTTGCTCTGAGCGGCAGTTCTCAAATCATTTCCATATGTTACTTTGAAGAAGAAAATGACTGGTAAGTCTCAAAACACAGTAAGCAAGAGCCAAGGAAAAAAAGAAATGCCCTGAAGTGCCCAGATCTTAAAGATAGGCCAGTCAGGGAATCTGTTTCCATCTGCAAGACGTGCCTGCTACAGCACAGCCTGTAGCACACTCAGCGTGGCTCCAGCTGGAAGGCTTCCAGCACCCAAGAGGCAATGCTGGGAACGTTTTACCTCCTGAGTGAATGCTGAGCAGCTCAGCAGCATGAGGGAGGCAATGCAGCTGGGGTGGCATGATTGATTAGCTGAGGTGTGTCACGTAGTGCTTATTGAAGGATGAGTTCAATTAGACTGAAAAAGCTGTGAAACCTCGATTAAATTCAAACACAGATTATTGTGTCCTATCTACCACTCAACCACGTTCAACTTGAACTTCACTTTCCTGACCTATGGAGCTGCATCTAGGAGAGGAGTTAAACTGCACCTCAACAGTGGGGCAAGAATTACTAGATTAACTCATAAAGGCATGTCTTGACAGCATTTACGGAAACTCCTTGCCTAGGTGTCTGAAGGACTTCAAGGACTCTCAGATGTGACTGGAGATGGGGAAACAGAGCCTGCTCAGAGTGCTGTGCTGCCTTATGAGAGCTGGGAGATAAAAAAACCAGACTGAAACGCTGCAAAAAAAAAAAGAGCTTGTGAGGGTCAGTCCTCCAGGGAGAGGGGAGGAGGTGGGAAAGAGGAGCAGCAGTTTGTATGCAACCCTCCTTTCATTTGCATTGTTAACTTTCTACAACATCTGGGCACCTTCAATAGTTCATGAACTGCTCAAGCAGCTGGCAGATGTGATTCCCAGCTCGGACGGTCTCTCTGACGCACACTGAATCAAAGAGCAATGAAATAGTGTGTGGCTGCAGTTGACTTCTTTTCCGGGAATGCACGTCAAACAGTAACCCCCTGTTTGTTTTGCAGCAAAATGCAAATAGTTCTGTTGGGACGGATCCTCAGATCCCTTGCTTCTAATGTATAAGCTGTCTGGGGCAGCTCCCTCTTGGAGCATCGTCTGAGGCAAGGTTTTGTTGCAAGCTAAATACACACCAAAAGATTCCAAACAGCCCTTTACTTATGGGCTTTTCTCTGAAAGCAGGTGGCAAAGCAAACACGTCGTGCTGTCGGCCACATCCACTATTCTTGGTCTGGACTGACATCTGAACAATGCCTGGACAGACATCTAACAAACCAGCTACAGAGCCGAGTGACTGCTGATGTAAGTTTGTGCCTCCCTCCTCTGCCCTACATGCTGCTCCCTCCCCACAAGATAATAGAAAAGTTTCCCAGATGGACAGAACCCACTTTAAAAACAATAGGGCTTTGAAATGTCAGTGAAGGCTTGCTTGGCATGCGCTGTGTGCGCCAGCAATGTGATAGAGCCTCCTTGGTTTTTATAATTGTAGCCCTTCAATCTAAAGCAATGTGATGCACTGGCAGCAACAAAACATCCTGCATGCACCTGGCAGCCACGCTTCCACTGGGTGACCCCTCCACCCCTCCCCAGCCCCCAGCTCCAGGTTAGAATCTGACCAGCCACATTTGCAGAAGATACATTCTGTTTGATTGCTGTCACAAAGATGTGCTGCCCATTGCTGCTGCTTCTCTCTGTACTGCCCATTTTTACATCTGATGTCACAACATCAAACAAAGGATTTGAACCAATCAAGAAGAGAAAAAACAATAGATGTCCTGACATTAATTCATCAAGGCAACAGGAGAATGCAAGGTATACTTTCCATATTCCTACATGCAAGGTCTTACTAGCAGGACTACTTGATTCTGTGAAGTCAGTGGCTTTTCCTTAAATAAATACTAAAAGCTAATGGAGGTACAGGTAGATCGTTAGATAATCCAAATATTAAGCAAATGCTGTTCTCTCCATTTAACAGAAACGCACAGATTGCTGTGTGCTGACGTTCCCAGCACCAACAAGTGTGTGGCTGGACACGGGGCACCAGATGGCAGCATTTATTGCCTGCAGATCGCAGAGCAGCTCAGGCTGCTGCTTTGCTGCTGCACAGTTCATGCTGATCACACCTCTGAAGGCTGCACTGCAATGTCTTCTTCCTCCTTTGCATTGATGATCGTGATACCACTGGGTAAGGCTGATAACCTAATGCAAGATCCCATGCCAAGATTTCTTTTGCGCAGCAGATTTCACACAAAGACCAGGTATAACCATCAGTAGCTGGCTTTTATCCGTCTGATAGAGGAGAGCTTGGCTGGAATTTAAATACTAAGCCAGGGGAAACCTGGAAAATACCAAAGGTACCTAACCCTCCTTGTGTCAAACGGCAGCGTGCAGAATGCCCTGGCTGGGAGGATCCTTCTGGAAGCTGGTTTCCATGCTTCTTCACCTGCATCTCATCTTTAAAGCTTAAATACGTACATGTGGGCTGCAGAACGCAAACCAACATCTGTCATACAAAGTTTCCTTCATTGAAAATCGAGCAGAATTCATTAGCTGCACTCTGGACTGGTTTTAGAGATAATGAGTTGAGATTGTTAGTATCAAAAACTACTGCACGTGAAACAGAGCTACTGCAGTCTCAGGCCCATGAGGGAAGGAAAGCCAGCTCCTGATGTATTCTTCCCAGCAAAGCATGCATCAGAGTGAGGGCTTCCTGCTGGTGGCTGGCATTACACTGCTGTCTCTGCTTGACTGTCTTCCCCAGGTGTGACATATCATCAGATCCCAAGAAGAAATTCAGCCTCTCGCCCCTACCTGCAGCCTCCTTCTAAGTCTGTACTTTAAAAGCCAGAGATGAGCTATTTTTTCACATTTGAGATATGGGAGACACTTCATCTCTTTCCCAGAAAAGCTTCCTCAGTTAGCACCTCAATTTCTATTCTGTGCCTACAGCCCCTGTGCCCCAATCTGTTGGATATCCTGGAGATCCTGGGAGATTTGGCTTTACCAACACATAAAAACTATTCCAGCCAGAGAAGCAGCTCCTCACAGCCACCACCACTGCTGTGGCACAGCAGTGCTCAAGAACACCCAAAGGCCACCAGAGGTTTTTTTGCACTGCAGCAGAGGACTAGAGCAGTTTCTCTCCCAGCCCTGTTGATTAAATAGCCATTGAAGGCAGCCAGCTGAAAGGAAGATTGACCAATGTGGTTGCATCAGTCAAGCTGCAAAACTAATGGTGTTGCCCAAGTCTCAGATGCTTCTGTGGCTCTGCTTTATCTAAACTTCATTTTAAAACCAGCTCATGGTAGTTTGCCTGATTACCCAAGCAGCAAACATCCAACTACAGCAATTGCACAGCAACTGGTTTTGAAGCACAAGGCACCCTGTTTAACTTCTTCCTAATCCCCAACCCTGCTTTCACTTTGATTTCACTATTTCAAAATCAAACTATGCTGAACTCACAGGGACAGTCTCAGCACATTCAAAAACAGGTTTTTTGTTTCTAGCTTTTATTAGTGCTCCCCACGAGGCCCCTACGAATAGAAGATGTTTTTTCCCCCAAAACATTGTAAATTGAAAATCATTCCCCTGCTGGCTTTGCAGTGCAGTTCTTATGCTCTATGGCCTAGGGACAGTCTGCTGTCAGCCTCACTACAGGCTAATGCTGTTTCAAAGCTGTTTGTTTTCATGCTTCTTCCTGAAATCAATCATCTTCACAGTTGCAGGTCTTAAATTTCAAAACAGGGGAATATGATGAGCACTTAAAGGCCCCAGTGATGCAAAGGGGGATTAATCTAGGCAGATGTATGTGTCCACACGGAATCTGCCTCATTTGGATGGTATTGCATGCAGATCTTTTTTTCCAAAAGTCCTGTGGTGTACACCAAAGTGATCTAGGGCCAATGACTTCAGCACTCACATGAGGATTACTCATCTAATTAGGGGGTTTGCAGGCTCTGCCCCTGTGTTTCTGTGCACTGTTAATGTCATTGTACTGACTTCTGGAACATTTGTCATTTAGAAATTGGCTTTACTTCTTTTTTTCTTTTTTTTTTTGTACTTTTACGGGTAGATTTGACCTCACAAGGTAGCATCAGTCCCATGAACAAGGCTGTTATCTGCACAAACGCACTAAGTTTAGACCACAGATTTTGAGAAGATCTAAAAGCCTCTTCAAAGCCCTATTCAGCTACAGAGGCTGAAATGCGGGGAGAAAGAATCTCTCTGAAAGGAGGACTGTCTTATTTTGCAATCAATGAGAACAAGCATAACCACAAGTTGTTTTTTTCTTTTCCCTTACTCCTCGCATGCTTCGGCACCTTGTCCATCCAGCACAGCACCTCCTTTGTCTTATTTATCGCAGCACTCAGGGCACAGCCTCCGGGACGAGGAGGATTACCGCCCAGGTCAGGTCAACCTCGGCTTTGCTCAGCCGGAAAGCTCCGGAGGCCGATCCAGCGATCCTGCCCTGCCCCCCCAGTGACCGATCTTCCCAGCACCCGACGCGAGTCTTCCAGGCACCCCACGCTGCCACGGCCGTCCCTGCACAATCCCCATCTGACCGCAGAACGGCCGGCTTGGAAGGGGTCTCACAGCCCACCCACTTCCTACGCCCGCCCTGGGCTGCGTTCCTCCAGCAGCTCACACTGCCCAGCGCCCCTCCAGGCACGGAGCACCCACACTTCTCTGGGCAGCAACGCCAGCGCCTCATCGCCCTCCCGGTGAGAAATTTCGGGAGACCTGAATCGCCCTTTTTGAGCTCAGAGCCGCTCCCCTCCCAGCCCGGACAGCAGCGGCGCCGCTCCTCCCGCTGCGCCCCCCCGGCAGCGGCCGGGCCCCGTCTGATGCAACCATAACACCACCGCGTGGTCACGCACGGCTGTTCCCTCCGCCAGCCAATAGCAACCGGCCCTTCTCCTCCTGTGGGCGGAGCCTCCCCGTCTTCCCAACGGCGATAGGTCTAAATCCAAGCCAATCCACCGATAGGGCGGTTCCTCGATAAGACCGCGGACCAATGGGAAGCGGCACCGCCTCGAACCGCCAGCACCGCGGAACCGGGGCCGGCGCGGGGGAGGCGGCGGCGCGGCGGGGGCCGGAGCGGGCCGAGCCGCCGCGCCCGCTCCATGGAGGCCGCAGCCGAAGCCCCGGGGGGGCCGGCGGCGCTCAGCTGCTTCTCTTACAACCAGGACTGCACGTAAGCGGGGCGGAGGGGAGATCGAGATCGGCCCGGGGGGGGGGGGGAAAGGGGGAAGGGAGAGAGAACAGAGCTTCCCCCGGCTCTGAATTGCGGCCTGCCCCTCCGCAGCCCAGCGCTGAGAGCCGTTCCCGGTGGCACAGCGAGCACCGCTGGGCTGGAAGCTCCAGTCAGGTTTGCAGACGTTCCCGTGGAGGTGCTGTCAGCCTCCCGTGCCCAAACAAAGAGCAGCGCAGTGCTGCTGACGTGAGCCCGCAGCTGCCAGCACGGGGATTCCGTGCAGCTGCTCGCTGAAGGCCGGGATGTTAATGCTTGGTGTCTGAGCAGAGCCAGCCCTTGGCACAGTTGTGCTGCGTGCCTGCAACCCTCAGCACAGGCAGAGCCACTCCTGGGTTCAGAAAGGCCCTGTGTAATGCAGCAGGTGTGTCCCGTGTGTCCCGTGGGCCCTGTCTGCAGGCAGAGAGGTGACTGTCCTCCCAGCAGCCACAGAATCCCATGGGTGACACTGTTGCACATGGATGCTTTGCAGGCTGCAGCATCTTCAGATGGAAAGCAGGATGCTTGGCTTTGTTGTATGTAGCTGGCTGAGAGGACGCTGTGCCTTCTCAGACCGCCGTATGATGAAATTACCCATTCCTTTTATCTGCAGGGACTCCTTGCTGTAAATGCACTACTGGATCTAAACCCGTGGGCTTTTGTCTTATCTTTGCAGCTCCCTTGCAATTGGAACCACAACTGGATACAGGCTTTTCTCCTTAAGTTCCGTGGAGCAACTGGACCAGGTCCACGAAAGCAGTAAGTCTCCACTCCCTGAGTGTTGGCACAGGCTTTAGCTATGTTACTGCAATCTGGTTTGTTTTGAGGGAGTGATTCTTCTTACTGGTCTCGCAGCAATGGCATCTATTTCTGCTGCTCACTTATCAGGACAGAAACAGCTCTGGTTAATGCCCTGTGCGTGGCAGCCTTTAAAGCCAACTGCAGCTGTGGAAAAAACTCCTGAGCCACTATCAGTCACAGTTCCTAGTTATTTAAGTAAATGTCCAAAAGTGTCATTGTAATGGTGCCTTTCCAACGTAAAAGCCCAAACATGGTCACTGCAAGACATACTACACCACTGTTCACCTCAGCAATGGGAAGAGTAAATGTGTCAGCATTCCCATGTCCCAAGAAGGCTAGGAGAAATAAGATACCATGCAGAATGGACAGTGAGTTACACACAGCCATGCCTTACCTTGGTAAGTCCTGGCCATTCACTCGCTGCCTCTAGAAAGGTCCCTGACCAAACTAGCTCTCATCTCCTTGTATAGGAATGAGCTCTTCCTTTTTTATATCCCACCCCAAAGATTGCTTACAGCTGGAGGGCTCTGCCCAGGAGGGCATGACAGCATTCTGCCTTCAGGAGAGGGTTCATTAAGCCCTTCCTGCTTTGTGCCTGCTATGAGGAATTCTTAATAGAAGCTGATGTTGAACTTCTTAGCCCTGAGCCTAACCCCATTTCTTCCCGAATTGAGCTTCACTTGTCACTGCAAACAAACCAACCATAAACCAAGCTAAAGACTGTCTTGCTTTCCTTCTGTGCCCAGATGAAATCCCAGATGTTTACATCGTGGAGCGTCTGTTCTCCAGCAGCCTTGTGGTTGTGGTCAGTCATGCCAAGCCACAGCAAATGAATGTCTACCACTTCAAGAAAGGGACAGAGATCTGCAACTATAGCTATTCCAGTAACATCCTGTCTATCCGGCTGAATCGTCAGGTAAGGAGCTGGGGAAATGGGTTAGCCAGAGTTGTCCCACTCTGGCTCTTTACTGGTGCTGACTCTACACAGACCAGAGTCCATCTGGCACCCTGCTGTTCAGCACAGTAGCAGCAGCCTGGGTTTGTACAGTGTTTCTGCAGAGGGTTTGGAGGGATAGGCCCATGTTCTCTTCTACCAGCTCCACCTCAGTCCTGGTTACCGTTGAGAAAGGAGGAGGGTGGCTGTGGGTATCATCTGCCATAACCACTTCAGAGTCCTTGTTTTCTTAGCAGTTACACAAAGGCTTGTTGTTGTTTGCCTTCTGGCCTACTCAGCATGCAGTTCTGCACAAAATAAAAAATCAAACAAACACCTTTTCTTCATCTTTCTCCCTCCCCTGGATTCCACATCCTGAATCCAGGACCACCTTTGCCATCTTTATGCAGATGAGACTGTCAGAGTTTGTAACAAAAGCCAGGAGTAATGTGAACCCCATGATGGAGGCAAAAGGCTGCTTCTCAAGTACTGCTAGGGACTGTGTTTTATTTTTAAAGGAGTAGAAAACGTTCAGGCCATTTGGAAGGAGGCTTTTAGACTGTTAGCCTCTGAACTGATGTAGCCTTATGCAGCTCTGAGCCCTGTTGGAAGATTTAAAATCATCTTTCTTTTATCCATAATTATTTTCAAAGCATGTGCCATAAGAAGCTAAAGACATTTGACGATGAAGAAATAAGCAGTCTGGGTAATTGTATGTAATCAGCTTCTCCTCACTTAGCAACAGTGGGACCTGCAGTAAGGCTCTCCCATAAGGAAATGCAGGGTTGACTTTCCAGTAAGGCTGTATTTGACCAGAAGTTCCTGTACTACAATTAAATCTGTCCTAAATGGATTTTTTTCACTTAAGCTTACGATGAAAGCAGCAAAATAAGAACTTCCTTTGAATTGCAGATAGATGTATAAAAAGAAACTGAGAGGTTCTGCTTAGCATTTCTAGGAGACAAGCATGTGAGTAAAACAAGTCGAGGATATTTCCCGTGTGCTGCTCCAGTGACTGCATGAAGATGATGTTAAAAATCTATATAAGGCCAAATCTCACATAAGCTGTTAACACAGGAAAATGGTAGTAAATAAAACAGGAACAGAACTCAAACAGCGCGTGTTCTGACTTGATCTGTCTGTGAAAAATCCTTGTGCAAACAAGAGAGCCCCTTGGATGTTGCTGATCCACTGGAATTCTTTGTTTCAGGCTCCATTATAACTCACATACACATTAACCTAGGTCACGGCGTGTCTCAGAGCAGAGAGTGAGGCTGTACTGTGAGACCAGTCAGAATCTCCCCTGCAGTCTCCCTGGGTTCTCAGTCACTGTGCTAAAACCCTGCTGATTTTTTTTGAGACATTGGATAGTTTTTTTCTGACTGTATCCACATCCAACACATCTGAAGTCCTCGACATACAACTCAGCCACCCCACTCGGTTTGTGTCAGACTTCAGTTCTGAAGAGAAACGTGAGATGCAGTGCCTTGAATGGTGTGCAGCAATCGCAGCACCAGGCACCTTCTGCGAGGCTCTTTGCACAGTGAGGATAAAACTCATTCCTCATCTCAGCAGGTTTTGCACTGATGTCAGCTGGGGCTGCACAGGAGGCAGAGAACCAGCCCTCTCCAGCTCCCACTGAACTCACCCAGGCTTCTTTTACCTCTTCACTTCCCACCACCCCTCTTGTGCTTTCCTGGATTTTGTCCCCATCAGCACCAGCATCTCTTGCTACAGCTCTGGCTTGCTGCTTTACTATCATCTGGAGTATTTCCCTTCACCTGTACATCAACAGCAGTGCGTTCTGCAGTTCTGGGAAAGTACGTGGTGGCTTTGCTGAAATCAGCTGTATAAATATGACTCTGACAGTCCCTGCTAGCAAGTTGATGGCTGTTACTGTAGAAAAGGCAAAGTCTTCCTGGAAATGCAAAATGGCTGTGACACAGCCCCAGATGCTGTGGTTAGCAGGAATAGAAGTGGGAAGGAGTTTGATCTGAGAGTAATGGTGGAGCAAGGCAAAGATTTTCTAATGTGGGTGTTTTCAAGTTAGTAACTAAACTCCATATTTAGATACTAAATAAGTGGCCTCATTTCTAAGGAGGTGGAGGCTCTGTACATCCTGTACATGGATTTGGGTGCTTCAGCTATAGGAGCTTGGGCACAGTCTGGCCTCACACTTTTATTGGGATGTTTTCAGAGCTTCTGGACACATGGCACTAATGTAGGTGGAGCTGTGCATACCCAGGGTCAGAAAGCACAGCCCTCCAGTCAAATCCAAAGCCTGGTCCCCAAAAAGCCTCTATGTAAAATGCCTCTGCAGAAACTCATAGAGATCTGGACCATGCTGAGACACAGAGCAAAGCAATCACAGAAATGATGGCCCAGTGCTAAAGTGACAATATTAGGCTTCCTTTTTCCTTTCTGTCTTTCCTGCCTGCGGTTTGGCAGCTCCTTGTTCCACAGCTGCCTCCTGCTGGGTGGGTGTTTGTTGCTGATGAGTTCAACAGAAGAGGTGCAAGCATATAAGCTTGGAAATACCCTGCCTGTCTGCCAAGATGGTGCAAACACTAGGTGTGAAGCACCAACCTCTGTGACTATCCCTGAACAAACTGTTCCTAGCCCAGTTTTAAGCAATTCTGCCTCACAACTTTGGGCACATGAAGCACAGTCTTGCCTGCTTATGCTGACACATTAGCTTTAGCAGTAGTGGGAGGCCCACCACGTAGTTGCTTGCTTCCAATTTGGGAAAAAGTCAGGGCAAGGGCAGGAAATCCCATCTGCAGGCAGGCTAACAAGCAGGACTAGCAGCCTCTCTGTTCCCTGGTCTTCATGATCACAGTAGTTTGCTGTGAAAAGAACTGCAAAGAGAAGTTGGGGTAGAAATAGATGCTAACCAAGACCCATGGCAAGGGTATAACCAAGGTCCGTCTTTGTGTTCTTAGGGCTAGGGATGTGGAAGATCAGTTTGTAGAGTAACAGAGATGTTGTTACCATGTTTTATGTGCTTTCTAAGGCAAAACCAGATGCAGTCAATTCTCAGAAGCAGAGCCATCCAAAATCAAAGGGTGTCCAGAGGGAGGGGATGTAGAAGCAGAAGAGGTCATTTTTCTGCAGCATTACAGCAAAATCCCTGCTGAGTTTTTCCAGCAGCAATATTTGAGTGTGCCAAGTATGGGAGCAGTGCTGGTGAGGCTCTGTACCTGTGTCCTTGCAGAGGCTGGTTGTTTGCCTGGAGGAGTCAATTTACATCCATAACATAAAGGACATGAAGCTCTTGAAGACTATCCTGGATACGCCCCCAAATACAACAGGTAAGCAAAGGAATCTGTGCGTAAGGGAGAGGTGAGCTTTGCAGGAGCTTTCCATAGCCACAGTATTTGTTTTAGAATTCAGACCAGCCTGTGGTGTGTGTATTCTTAGCAGCATGATTAATTCAGCATTGGGGAACCAGAAATGTATGGAGACAGTCAGTCAGGCTGATGAGAGAAGAAACCCTGCTCTGTCCTGAGTAAATGCTTCAAAGACAGCAGCACGGTTCCAGTTAAGTTCAGTCCCTTCCCATCCTGGAAGGGATACCCATGCAGCTCACGGCTTGCTGGAGCACAGCTTTGTTCCCTGTTACAAGACCAAAGCTGTAAGGCAGGCCAGGACTTCAAACTCCCCTCCATATACAGGGCAACTGCGTGTTCTCCCTGTGGGGCTCCCAACCCCTGCCTTCAGCGTGCCCTGTGTCAGAGTCCCACAGTGCTTTCCCTCAGGACAAAGGGGCCCTGCTTCCCTGCTGCCAGCGTGAGTCAGCTGTGGAGGCAGGCACACCTTGGCAATCCCTGCAGACCTGCTTCACACCACAGGCACGCTGCTCCGCCAGGCAGGCGGCTCCTGTGATCAATTAGCTGCTCAGAGCAGCTCCCAGAGCGAGCAGTGTTGCATAGAGCACCTGGGACAGAAAACAGCCAGGCACAGTGCTGATTCCACCGTGCCTCTGAGCCAGCCCTGCCAGGGAGTTCCCCCGAGCTTGGGCTGCCACCTGGTATTGTTCCACACGCAGGAGAAACCCGCAGGGCAGGGCAGGTGGCTGCGCAACAGATTTTCCCTGCAGTGTGGGGTGAATCCTGCTGATGGAGAGGAGGAGTTTTTAGCAGTGAGCAGGGAAGCCTGGCTGAGCGCCCGCGGCAGCGCTGCCGGATGGAGCTGTGACATCCCGGTCGCAGACCGCAGCAGCCTTCCAAGGGCGGTTGGTTGTGAAGTTATTGATGTGCTCATGCCTGGCTTCTGGGCTTTCAAGGGATGCTGTTCTGGCTTCTCCCCTGACCTACTTCAGGTCTTAACAGATGGCTTCCTCGCGTAGATTAAACATACTAAATACTGCAAATATAATTAAAGTTTAAAACCTTCCTGAGAAAGCCCAGCAGCAGCACGCAGGAAGGGGATATTCCGGGCCTGGAGCTGTTCTGATCAGGTCACGGTTTAAAAGCAACAGCAATCAGCAGTCACTGGGACAGGACTAGGCTGCTGCGGATCGTAGGACTTCATGCAGGCTTAATTTTCTAAAACCCTTTCACCACAGCAGCTGTCATTGAAATGAGCTCAGTGACAAGCGCTGTGACACGTGTGCTCCCTTCGTCCCCCAAGCTTGGCTCCCAAGCCTGACCCCAAAGCCAGCGTGTCCAGGAGGCCAATGCAGGCCCAGCCTACTGCTCCTTTTCAGAGCAGGGATCTGGGGATCTGCTGCACACCCATGGGGCAGTCACTGCAGGGTCGCTGCCTGGCGCTGTGCAGGACTCAGCTCCCAGCTCATCGCTTTCCTTCAGCTTGGGCCGCACAGGAGGGACTGCAGGTCGAGCAGCCCATGCTGCTGTCACACGGCTGAGGGAAGTGCAGTGACCTCGGGCTCCCCTCGCACACACATGCCAGGAGAAGCGATGCTTCCTGCGGGGCGATGTGCGCAGCCTTTCCAGGATGATCGCACGCGCCGCGGGCTGCCGCTCGGTAATGTCTGGCCAGCCTCCTCCATGCAGGAGAGGAAAATGCCCGGGGTGGGCGAGTCTGTTGTTTTTCATGCATGCTCAAATAAGGAGTGAATTTCTCTCCTGAGAGGAAACCACACTGCTTAGTCGTGAGCTTTCAGCTCCAGGCAAGCACACGAGCCAGGCTGATTGCTCGTGCATGAAGCAAAGCCCCTGGGAAGCACGGCTCTGCAGAGCGGGGCTGTCTGTCACCATCAGCATGCTTGCTGTTCAGGAGAGCACTGGTGGCTCTTGTCCTCTGGGAGTCCCAGACCAAACTGCTCCAGGGAGGGCAGGAGAGCCCCAGGGAGGCTGTGCGGTGACTCGTATCAGAGGCAGGATATGCACTGGGGTTGTTGTGCTTGTAGACATGCAGACACATGCAGACATGTAGACACTGTGAGGGCTGATCTGAGGAAACAACTGCAGCTTTGGAAAATACTTGAGGTGATTCCCTTGAACTCCAAGACGCCACTGGACTTGGTGCCCTGGCAGCAAAACCAAGTTTCTCCCATGCTGTAGGTGTTTCTCCACGCTACCAGAGGAAGCCCCCTGTGATGTGGCAGCTACAGAGATGCTGTACTGAGCCATGCCCACTGACCCTTGCTAGGCTGCCAGGTGCCAGGACCAGAAGAGCATTTTCAAAGGCTGCCGTATGGCTTGTGCTCTGTGTTCTTTGTACGTCCCTGAGGTCAGCTCAGTACACTCACATCTGTGTTTTCCCCTGGCCTGGTTTCCCATTTGCTTCTCCCAGACAGGCGCATAGCAGAGAAAGAGGGTGACTCACACCGGCCGGCTCAGAGCTTGCTTTGTTGAGCTGCAGCCTTCCCTAGGCCCTCACTAGAAGGAGTTACACCGACCCCCGGTGCTGTCTGGGCTGAGGAAGACCCTCCTCAGACACACAGTTGCTCTTTTCAGCAGTCTCAGAGCTGTCTACGTTCCCCTAGCCTGCCTTTCTTGGGTGCCATCACCTCTGCTGCCTCTGCTCCACTTCCCTGCAGCGCACACAGTCCTTGGCACGATGTAAATGCTTCTCATTGATAGGGAGTGGACCTCAGGGGCCTCTGGCCCATCCTGAAGCTCCTGGCTGTGCTGCGGTCTCTTTGTTTAGTTATAAACAATGACCTAAAACAAGATCTTCAGCTGATTCTTCCCTACTGCTGGGCCGGGGCCAGAGCAGTGTCCTGACATGACAGCTTGCAATGTCCGTGCGCGTGTCTGTGCGCATTTGTGCCCGTGTGCGTGTGTCCTGTTTGGGCAGTGAGGAGCACAGCCCTGCAGCCTTTAACCCTGCAGCTTCCTCCCCACGTGGGGGACGTGGGACCCCTGGGTGGCAGCCAGGAAGCTGGGGTCGTGCTGAGCCCCCGGCTGAGTGCTGGGATGACTGGGAGCACGCAGACACGGGGCAGGAAGCAAGTGAGATCCATTGCTATGTGTGACATGATCCATTGCGATGATCCTCAGCCAGCAGCAGAAATGAGAGGCAGGAAGAGGTGCTCCGTTCCTGGGTCACCGGGGGGACAGGCGGATGGACAGCCCTACACACACACTCATCCATCCCTGTTGTTTCCTGCAATTCCTGCTCACTTGAAAGGGGATGTTTGGGCGACTTTATTCTCATGTTGGCGTAAAAACAGATGCTTGTTAAAGGGAAGAAATCCTCGTGTGGGTAAAATTCAGCTCAGCTCAAGTTCCTCATCTTCCAGAACCTCCCTGCACAACTGTGGCATTTGCTTTATCTCCCTCTGCTTCCTTTTTCCTATCAGGGAAGGAAGTGGCATTGCCCGGCCCCATGGCTGCAGCTCAGAGCTCCAGCTGTGCTCTTAGCCCTCCTTACATCTGCAGTTGTCCAGATATGCCGGGACAGGAGCCCTGTTGGCCCTGAGACCAACGGTCCTTTGGTCCCTACATTCTTGCCTTCTCAAAGGACGTGATTAAGGAGAAGAAGGGAAGAGCTTCAGCAGGACAGGGGCTCTCTCAGGTCAGGGTTTGGGGAGGCCGTGGCGGGGTGCAGGAGCCATACTGTCCCGTACCAGCAGGTGTCCCCACGGCTGAGGCGTTGCCAGCATCCAGCTGGCGCACACCCGGTACCGGACACCATCCCAAAATGTGACAGCACCCGAACCCCTGCGGTGTCCATGGCCACGTTTCTGCTTTCTTTGCTCCACCAGCAAACAACCTCAGCTGTGTCCTTCTTGCCCTGCCAGGTCTGTGCGCTCTCTCGATCAACCACGCCAACTCCTACTTGGCTTATCCCGGCAGCGCAACCAGCGGAGAGATCGCACTTTACGACGGAAATACTTTGGTAAGTGTGAAGCTCGCCCATTTGGATACCGGCAGGGACTGAAAACAAACAGAACCACAGCAGAGCCAACAGGGCCTTGGGGAAAGATGAATAAATGCACTCTGCTGCGCTGCAAGGAATATTTGCCTGGGGCAGGCACATTCCCTATCCCGTTTGCCTGGACATCGCACAAAGCAGACAGCCTCTTTGAGATCAGAACATCCATTTCCCAGTACTGGATAGTGACCCATGCTCGAGGTTGGCACAGACAGGGCTCAGCGAGCTTCAGCCTCAAGCCCAGAAGGAGTGATGTGAGCTGGGTGGCTCATAGAGCTTTGAGCTGCACCAGGCGTAGGATGTGGGCAGCTGCTTTGCCGTGCCACAGGCTGCAAGGGATGCTGAACCCCGAGCCGTGTGGAGGACGAGGTGCTCACATCCTCCTCAGGAAATTTGCCCCTGGTTAGGAGCAGGGTTGTGCTTACCTGCGGTTTATGCCAGGGCTTTGGATTACATAAGGCTGCTGCTCTGTACATGCAGCAGGAGCTGAAGATCTACAGCAGAGGAGAGCAGAGCACATATGGGGAAAACACACTGCTGCTGTGGGGAAATGCTAGCAGGAGCCAGGGCTCCCCACAGGCAGTGGGGCCACAGCAGTATCTGCTGTACAGCCAAGGCACAAAGAAATGCCAGGCTTTGGAGGCACGGCTGCGAGCCTGCAGCCTGCTTGAGGGGCAAGGAGCTGAGGACATCTGTGTCCAGGAGGAGCTTTTGATAAGCACAGTGCCTGTAGCAGGTGGAGAGTGAGCTCGAGGCAGGGCAGGGACTGTTGGAGGGATACCAGAAGTGCAGTACAGTCCCTTGAATACACATGGGCAGTTCTGCCTAGGGCATGAGGCAAGAACGCCCTGTGCTTACGCAGTTTGAGAAGCAGTGTGTCTCTTTACTCTCACATCACCCTCTGTCCTACAGAAAACAGCCTGCACGATTGCTGCCCACGATGGGCCTCTGGCTGCCCTAACCTTCAACTCCACCGGGTCGAAGCTGGCGAGTGCTTCTGAAAAAGTGAGTGAGCACTGCTGGGAGCAACCTCCTTGCCATTGCCAGCCTGTGGCTGGCAGAGGAGCACAGCCAGCCTTGGAGCATGGAATGGAGGGACAGGGGGATGTTGGGGTGGCCCCTTTTTAAACACAGTTTCCCAGGAAGGGGCACTCAGGTAACTGACTTATAGGAGGCCAGCATATTGTGCCTGTATTGACCCAAACAGAGCCTCTACACATTCTGAGTTTCCTTGGTGTCAGGTCTTGTGCTCTTTGCCCTGCTCCTGTGTGATCTTCCCATCTGCATTTTTTGCAGGGCACAGTCATTCGTGTATTTTCCATTCCTGGTGGGCAAAAGCTCTATGAATTCCGTCGAGGGATGAAAAGGTCAGTTCATGCTTCTATCAGTGACAAGTACACAGAGGGCTCCTGGAGCAGAAATGTAAACATAGGGACAGAGCACCGTCAGATCCTGGCAGCTTTGGCATCTTTTGCAGAAAGAAAACAAGAGTGAGCATATCAGATAGAAATGTCATTGTGCCAGACAGCCGAGCTGCACCCAGCTGCCTCCAGCAAGCTTAGCAATTCCATTCAGTGTGTCACAGAACAGAGCAATCACAGAGAACAGAGGTGGATTCAGTCCATCTTCTCTGTCCATTTTTTGTTTCTTACTTGAAATAATGAAGTCTTCAGAGCTATCATCCTAATTCTTCTCAAAGGAGGTGTTTTGAAACTGCTAAGCCACTTGCACAGAGCCCAAGTCTTGATGGCAGGGGTGGGCTGGGTCTTCTCTCTCACTGTCCTCTGTGAGCAATACCTTGCAGTTCCCATGCAGTGGGGTGCCAAGTAGTGAATGGTCTGTGCTTGGCCCTAGGTATGTGAATATCAGCTCTCTGGTGTTCAGCATGGATTCCCAGTTCCTGTGTGCTTCGAGTAACACAGAGACAGTGCACATCTTTAAACTGGAGCATCTCACTGACAGGTGAGGGAGTAACCTGAGCTAACCTGCTCCAAGAGTGTCCATTTTGAACATCTGCCTGTACAGCTCTGTTTGTCTCCCCTCAGCCGGCCAGAAGAGCCACCAACCTGGAGTGGATACATGGGAAAAATGTTCCAGGCTGCCACCAACTACCTCCCTGCCCAGGTGTCGGGCATGATGAACCAAGATCGAGCCTTTGCCACTGTCCGCCTCAACATCTCTGGACAAAGGAACATCTGTGCCCTCTCCACGTATGTACTGACATCTGTGTCCCACTGCCAACCAGCCTTCAGGCAGACACAGCTATGGATGCTTACATCCACTGCTGTGCTTGTCACCTTGCACCCTGCAGAGCACACAGGCTATGTTTGTTGCCAGTGTGTGCATGCAGCTGTTGTGTTTGAACTCGTGATGCTTTTCTCCTTAGGATTCAGAAGCTGCCCCGACTGCTGGTGACTACATCTGATGGACATCTCTATATCTACAACTTGGACCCACAAGATGGAGGAGTGTGTGTCCTAATTCAGAAACACAGGTAAATGCCCCTCCAGCGCACTGATGTTCCCTACACATTTGAGATAAATGCTGATCCTTAAAAACTAAGAAAGGGAAATTTTACCTGCAAGCACAACATGGAATGGTAGGAGCAAGAACATTGGAACTGAGTTGTGATTTGAGCTGCTTGATCTAGCAGACATCGGTGAAGACTGCGTCAGCGGCAGGGACGTGGGGCAACGTGCAGAAGAAAGCAGGCACATCTCAGGCAGCTGTGGGACGTAGCCTAAATGGCAGAGGTGGGCTTGAGGAGATGCCTCCATCAGACCCGAGGGTGGCAGAGAGCACAGCACTTCTCCCAGGCATCAGCGGGTTCTCAGAGCCAATTGTGGGGCTGCGATCGTGTGGAGCAGCTCTGGGAGCTTCCGTCAACAAAACCTCACACACACGCACGCCTGCAGGCACGCAGCGCCTCAGCAGAGCCTTCCGTGCTGCCGTTCCGTTTGTATGCCAATTTGATGAAGCACGTAACCCCGCATCTGGGCTGCTTGGCTCCAGATGTGAAGCCTTTGGGGTGGGGTGCGATGTAACATGCGCTGTAAGCCAGGACGTGGCTGGCAGCCAGGAAAATGCCAACAGATTTTTAAAAGCCGCAAAACAAAAGCGCTTCAAAGCTGCGCTGTCCAGCGTGCTCCGGCCGCCGGCCTCCCAACTCCTTCAGACACTGCTGACCCCCCTCCCGTGCTCCCATTGTGCTGTGGCTGTCCGGAGCTGGCAGCCCTGCGTTGTATGTGGGTTCCTCTTTTAGCATCAGAGGACTGAAAAGGGCCCTTGGGTCATGAGTTACATTACATCATACTATATCTCTGCTCAGGCTCCGTCCGAAACTAGCCAGCGCTGCTTTTCCCATCTAGTCCACTCCTGTTGGAAGCCCTTTAGAGCCCCCTCCATGATTAGAAACACTGTTTGCCTTTGTAACCTAAAGCTTTTGTGGTCAATCTGTTCCCTTCTATTCTCATGCCAGCATTGTCCTCTAGCTGAAGTACTGCTTTCCCTATCTTCTGCATCCCCCTGCTTCATTTGGAGAGCACAATGATCTCCTCTTCTGCAGCGCTGTTAGGGCTGCAGTCAAAGTTTCGATGCAGTGTTACAAATCATAGAACTGTAGGATGGTTTGGGATAGAAGGCACCTTTACAGACCATCTAGTTCCAGTCCCTACTTGGCATTAGCCTGGGCACCTTCCAGCTCTTCAGTTGGGTGATGTGCCTCAAGGAGACACGAGTGCAAATGTGTGTCTCAGCTAGTGCTGGGGGAGGAATGAATGGGATCAGAACTAACTCTTCTTCCCTCTTTTGCTCCTGTACAATCAGTCTGCTCGGCTCAGGAAAAATGGAGGAGAACAAAGAAAATGACCTTCAGCCTCCATTACCTCAATCTTATGCAGCAACTGTAGCCAGACAAAGTACAGTGCCTTCAACTTCGACCATGCCAGGTAAGCACCACACCTGCCCTTTCTTGGAGCAAAGAAAGCAAGACAGCCCCTGTAGCAAAGTGGGAAGTCTCTGAACAATCAGATGTTCACTCTAACCATAAACAGTCCATGTGCAAGGCACACTGGGGCAGCAGGGCCTTCTGCAGCTCACCCAGTTCATTCTATTGGGAATGGGTCAGTTATTTTCTGCTCTCTGCCCATTGCCAGGAAGCTGCAGTCCACTCCTGATAGGTAGTGTTGATTGTGATACCTTTCCCTTCTGCTGCCCCCAAGTGCTCTGCCAAATGCCAGAGAAATCAGGATGTGTTAAAACAATGATAACAGCGTTGCAGCTGTTTGTTTCCAGCCTCATAGCACCCATTTATCAGCAGTGCTTTGCATTTCCACTTCTGCAGGTTATTCGGAGGATGGTGGTGCCCTGCGAGGAGAGGTTATCCCAGAGCATGAGTTTGCAACTGGACCAGTGTGTCTCGACGATGAGAATGAGTTTCCTCCTGTGAGCATTCAGGACCCCTAAAACAGCAATTCAACCCCAATGCTAAGAAGTATTAACCTCTGACAGAAGAAATTCTGTTGCCCTGACCTTGTCCCAGTTAGCTGTGAAGCTTAGAATAACTAATTCAGGTATAGGGAGAGTGCCAGGAACATCACACCCCTGCTACATGGCAGCTGGGATGGGGCAAGGTTATCAGCCTCATAGTTAGAGAGAGACCTGAACAAATGAGCAGAATGAAGTTCAGATGCAGAACGGAGTTCAGATCCAGACCTGACCTTTGTGCCTTGCTCAGATTTCTAGTATTATCAGGAATAGCTTTAATTTGAACCATGCCATCATTTAGAAATAAAAACTTAGTTTTCCCTGTTGGATTTTCAATCAGTTGTATTAGCTTATGGAAAACAACTGGAACATACCTGAACCTCATCAGCCCTCTGGAAATATCTCATTTCCAGAAAAAGAAACAAAGCAAAACAGATTTTTAAGCCATTGTTTTGTTTTTTTAAGTGGCACTTTCTCAGTTACTGTTGGAAGAACATACTGGCTTTATAAAATCTAACTTAAGCCTGGCAGTGTCTCTCCCACTCTTCTTCCTGTTATATAAGCATTTACTGTGTTAAATGCTTGACCCCTAATTGGGCAGATATTGCTTACACTGCTGTGATCTGGCTGTAATCAGCAGCATCTTCATGATAGTAATGCATTAATACAGCAGAATATTGTAATGGATTTCAAGCTGTAGACTTGGCAGACTTTGGAATTCCTTACTCCACTTTCACATATCCTGCTGTTGGAGATTTGCCTGAAGAAGGAGGAAGCAAAAATTTCATTGGGATCCCAGGATTTGTTCCATATGCTGGGGCTGACCTCCTCTGTAAGGCACTTTCAAATTAAGTGATGCAAAGAGTTATTTATATAAAAGATGACTAATTCGTGCCTCCCTTTGAAACTCTGCCTAAACGCAGCTCTTCAAGTCACATAAATCTCAGACCGATTCTCTTTACCTGTGCCACAGCTTGTTGGAGACGGAGCATGAGAGTTTCTATTTCTCCCTCTCCATCCCCCAAGGAGGACATTTCAGTGTCTCCCATCTGGTCAAAGCCTTTGGGCCGCAGAGCAGCTGCAAGGAATGTCTGAGGAGCAGCACAGCCAGAGAGAAATCCTTTGCTTCCTTCTGACGAACCTGCTCTTTGAGCATGTGGTTTGGGGCCATGCAAATGCCAGCAAGCAGGAACCACGCTGCTCCTGAATGAGCCTGCCTGCTGGGACTGCGCTGTAAAAACCAGCCCCAAACCCCTGCTGTACAGGCAGGGGTTTTATTAAATGGACTTTGATCTGTCAAAATCCTGTGCTGTAATTAACCTGACGGAGCAACTTACATGTGTAACGTTAGGGAGGAGGTGGTGTGAGAGGGAAGGAGCTTTCCAGAAACGCTCCCTGATACGGCAGCTTAGCAATTGGAGCTTCCAGATAAAGTGCGTACAGTCAGGACTTCAGCTTTGCCCTCCATTGCTGACGGTGATGTGTTTTGCATCTGCTCTGCTCGCTGGCGCTGGCTCCCGCTGTGTGCTGCATAGGGAAACTTGGTTGGGATGTTTTGATGTTCTGAATTTCACTCAGCTTCGCTGTTTTCTCAGCGCTGAGCAGTTTGGTGACTCGTCCAAGAGGGGTTTCAGGGATCGGTCACTTCTGTGCAGAGAAGGAGGGAGAAGAAAACTGACCTTATCCAAGAAAAATGTTTTGACAGCGTTCTGTTTTGCGGAAACATGGGAAGGGTTTTGTTTGTTTTCCAATGTGCAACAAAAAGACATTTAAAAACCTCAAAACTTGTGACAAAATGGAATATTTACCCACAGCCCACGAGCACAGCTTTGAACTCAGACGTACTTCTGAGGAGGAACAGCAATGCTGAGACCCAGCGGATCCTCTCCATTTTGAAATGGTTTGCCTTCCCCTGACCTCAAGTGCTGGTGAGCAAGACTTCAGAGGCTCAGCTGTTAATAACAAGGAAATGCAGCTTCGGTCTAATGCACAATCTGTGGCTGATGGTAGAAAACTGCTTCTTCATTAAATGGAAGGAGGGACAGGTCAGAGAAGAGAGAAGCACAAGGAGGGCTTGTAAAAACACCTCAATAAGAATGAATGTGGCTATTGCTGCTGATGATGCCAGCCCTGCTGAAGTATCCTGTAGCAAGAGGTTAAGCAAGTTCAATTATGTGTCTTGCTTACACTGATGGGCTGGATTAAATGCTCTCAGGTCTCCTAGGGGCTCTGGAGTAACTGTGATCTTCTGCAGAAGGTACTCTGGCATTATTGAGATGGACAGCAGGCTGAAGGAGAAGGTGAAGAGAAGATGCTGTGCCTCAGATGGGCTCAAGGAAGCAGCACTGCACCCTGAACTGAGCAATTGGATGGCGTCGTGGGAAGAGGAGCCCAGCTGTGGCTGCAGGCAGTTGGGATGGTCCCTGCCATTCTCACCAAGCAGTTGCCACCTCTCTGCAGGTTCATTGGTGTCACTGAAGCTTCTAGCAATGTCAGAAACGTTGGTGTGTGTTCACTGCTGGCTGCTCAGCCTCAGCAGGCACCACAGGGTAGGGCTGTGAGGTTCCACATAAGAAGTTCCATAGGATTCAGTAAGAATGAAGCCAGATGGTGCATGTGGCATGTGTTCATACATCAGTAGCTCATGTGAAGTGTTTCAAAGTCTTTGCTGCTCCCACTTTCCTCTTTCTGGCTGCTTTATGACTAAATGGTTTTGGCGATACTTAGGATTGGTTTTGCCTTGCCTTGTTCAGGTTGGATATTAGGAACAACTTCTTATCTGAAAGCGCAGTCAGACGTTGGCACAGCTGCCCAGGGAGGTGGGGGAGTCCCCATCCCTGCAGGGGTTCTAGAACAGTGCAGATGTGGCACTGAGGGATGTGGTCAGTGGGCACAGTGGGAGCAGGTTGGGCTTGGGGATCTTGGTGCTCCTTTTCGATCTTAATGAGTCAATCATCCTCTAATTCTATAATTCAATCTGGGTTCCATCTGCAGTCCCCAGCGATGCACACTGCGTTCCATTCTCCTACTGTGTCAAAGCTGAACTTCTAGGGGAGCTGGTGGGGCAAACACAGCTCATCCAGAGTGACCCCAGTCCTGCAAGCAGGGCTGCACTCAGTGCCATGCCCACCCCAGGAAGGACACAGCACCAAGGCAGCTGGTTCCAGTTCCCAAGGCTTTAAATTTGGGGAGGGGGGGGGAGTAAATAAATAAACCTCTAACAAATCTGCCTTTGAGTGGAAATTAAAACACTGCAGGACATCCCTCCCCTTCTCCTCCCATGTACGTAAAACCAACTCGAAACACACCCTGTTGCTGGGAAAAGTAAGGCTGTTCTGTTTTGATTTTGGTAGATAATCTTGTGCCGTGGAGGTCAGTCGGGCAAAGCGAAGAGGTCATGATGGAAGCAAACATCCGTGTGTAGGACAGCTGCTGGGAAGTGCTTTGGAGCAGCCAGGAATCTCGAAGAACAGATTTGTGAGTCTTCAAGAAGACTAAAAAATCCAAGGTGGGCCACTGCTTTTAGCCAGAGTACGTGTGAGTGAATAGCTGGTCCTGCTCACCCCTTGTTTTTAATCCTTGTCTGGGTGGGGTGTCCATGTACTGTATGCACGTTGCTATATTTAACAAACCATATGTTAGAACCACATTGTAAATGCTAATTTAATCAGATCTGTATGTAACCAGGATTTTATATACCTGTTTTACCCGTTTCTAATTTATGCTGTTTTATGTGTATAAATGTACTTATAGGAAGATATATTAAACTTATGTCTTTGTACAGTACATACTATTTTACCCAAGCAAAGTATTTTTGCAGTGACACAAGAAAAGATGCGATTTGCTACAGCTAAAGACAGAATAAAGTCACAGTCCGTCCCTGGCAGCTCGCTGCCCGTGCTCCTGCTGTTCTTTGTGGGGCCCTAAAGATGTCAGTCTTGATTAAGCTTTAGCAAGTGGGTTTGGGGCTCTGCTGAGAGGTTGGTGGCTCCGGCACCATCCGGACCCAGCCCAGCCCAGCCAAAGCCACACTGCGCTGCTGTGGGAGGCTGTGGGCCAGTGCTAATTGCAAACGGTTGGGCAGCCCCTCTAATTTCAGCAGTGCTGCCCGTAATTACAACTCCCAGTGGCTGGTGTAACACCTTGCTTTGCTTGAGACAAGCCACTTACGGCTTGTCCAAAGAAAGACCTGGGTGCGTAATTTGGAGTCCAAATGTGTTTCAGAAAACCCTCACTCAGTTGCTGGGAAATCCTGGTGGTTTTTGAGTTTCAGTTGCAACTTCAGTTTTGCCTCTGCAGCTCCTCAGGCTTTTGCATGTGCCCACAAATGTCCCACAAGAGCCTCGCCCAGCCCTGCAGCATCGCATCAGGGTTGGTAGGAGCTGAGTCTGCCTGCAGCACTGGGCTGCCTGGACACCTTGGGACCCTCTCTCTGAGCTCCCTAGAAGATGCATATACACAGTTGACAGGGAGCAGTTCCTCCAGTTCTGCATTGCACACCTGTTTACACAAAGCCTTTCAAAATATCAGGACTCAGATACTTCTCCCAAGACAATCTCTGGCCTCCGCTATGCAGTGCACAGCAGCTGCAGGACACACCAAGCATCCCATCTAACAAGATGTCAGGGACGTGTAGCCCTGCAAAAAGCCCAGAGCCACCAGGTGCTGCAGTGACTGCTCCAGCCAGGGGACAGTGCTGCTCTGCATAGAGCTGCAGCAAATGGGACCCTCTGTCTGCTCCCTCACACACAGCCGAGGGAAGGCTCTGTGCAAGGCGCAGAGCACGGGGAGCTGCAGCCTCCATCCCTGCCCTCTGGGCCAACCTCAAGCCTGCAGCCAGCATGAACAGCAGTCCCATTCACAGAAACCGGGATTGGAAGAGAAGCAGCTTGAGCAATGATTTGCTTACACACAAAGCCGTGTTGCTCTTCTGTCCGTGCGCTGGTGCAGCGAGGCTGTGTGAGATGTGGCTGTGTGGCACCGGCAGGCCTCGTGCTGTGTGCTGCAGCAGGGCACCGCTGCCGGGTCCTTGGAGTAGTCTGCAACCGTGATGTTGTCTGTTGCAATATCCTCCAGGGCCTGGGCATAAGCCCTGCTGATTGCAGGCAGCACTGCCTGATACTCCCTGGATGCCACGTCCAAAGGCTCCTGCTCCTGGATATCGCGATCCAAGTTGAAAATGAGTGGTGGCCAGTGATGCTCTTCTAGCCCAATGCTTCCATCACAAGCCTTCGCCCCTCCTAGGGAGGAAAAGAGAAACAGTGCAGTGCCAGGCTACTCACTGCTGCCCAGGTATCACCTCCGTGTCGGCCCTTTGCCACCATAGTGGCTTTGGGAGCACTTTGCTAGGGCTGTGACACGCACACACTCCTTGCTGGGGTTGCTGTTGTTGGTGTTAATCTGATTTGGTTTTCACCCATCCCTGGCAAGGAACTGAGAACTCCAGAAGTTGTTGTCCTGACTTTAGGCTCTGTAAAGCAGCTGCCCTACCTGTGGTGTAGAACGCCTTGTACTGAGCCAGCCGCAGCGCCTCGACCGCCCCGTCCTTCCCTGCTGCCCCGCTGTTGGGGTGAAGCAGCATCTGAAGGAAGAACACAACACAGCAACACAGCCCACTGCAGACAAAACCTGCTCTGTCCCAAGATCTCCCAGCACGGGGTCACCTTCCCAATAAAAGCACACATTTAGAGGCACTGCTCAGCCCAGGAGCTGCAGCTTCAACCCGAGTTCTGCCTGCTGTGCCCGCAAATGGAGTCAGGGTGAGGAAGAAGGGAAGGAGGGAGGGGTGGGTCGAGTCTCTGCTCTTTGGTATTTAGGACACTTGATGCCTTGGCACATGGCAGTGAGGAGACAAGTGAGCTGGACGGTGCGCGTCCCTCTGATCAGATCTGCAGCAAAGCCAATGGCTTCGCTGAGTGATGAGTCACCAGAGGTTTCCTCCCTGGGAATTGAATTTAAAAGTGATTCAAGAAATTTCCACTGTGCTAAAAATTAGAAACATCTGCCGAAGTTGTAGGCAGCTGCGGTGCCAAGTTTAGTAACAGTGTTCACAGCTGATCAGCACTGTAATGACCTAGCAGGTGTCCGGCGGCACCGATTGCTCTGCCCGGCACCCCCAGCAGGGCCACGATTCGGGGGGAACTTCCCATGCCTCTCAGTTTCCTCTACTGCCCTCAGTTGCAAGGCATGAGAGGCAAAAATGCCATCTGAAATTTAGTTTTAAAACGGTATTTTATGGGGAAAAAAAAAATCTGAGCTGAGGAGGTGGTGTGGTGTACGTCTGCTGCAAGGAGGAAATCCGTACTGCCATCCGCTCACATTGGCACCCCTCTGGAAGAAGCAGGTGGCTCCAAAGCAGAAATCAGCATTATTTTAGGGTGCCTGAAGCCAAACTATTAAGAACTGAACCTATCTGTCCGCTTCCAGCTTTACAGCTCAGCTTTGCTTGTCCCCTTTAACTTGAGCAGCATGGGCTGGATGGTGCTGTATGGCTGCAGAGCACCGAAACAAACAGCAAGCTTGCTCACACCCCGACCTGCCTCCTGGAGCCCCAGCATTAAGAAAACCCATGAGGACTGACTGCACACAAAAAGAGTTTGCTTCAGCTGAGCCCTTTCAGGAAACATTCCCAAGGTTTGCAGCCAGGTGACTTTGTTATTAAAAACAAAAAGAAGAAATAGGAAAAAGAAAGACAAACCCTCTCCCCAGAAAACCCTCCATCCGCACGTAGAGCTCCGGGCTGTTTTCACAAGTGAGCCGTGCGTGGGGAGGAGGAGCACAGCCCTCTACATTACGCTAATGGAAAGAGCGTATTTGTGTGACACTCGTACCCTTGATACATTTCGTGTGATGTGTTTATTTTTACTGTAAATAGCCTTTGCTCAAAACAGGGCCTTGGCTGCTGCCCAGCTCCGTCACAGGTTGTGCCGGTGCTGAGCCGGGCTGGGACACAAGCAAGGTTACGGCCGCACCGCGAGCTCAGCCCCCACCCGCCTGAGTGGGAAAGCAGCTGTCAGCAGCGTGCGTGGATCCAGCGAGCGGGTGAGAAGAGGAACTGCTCTGGGAGGATTTGTGTCAAGGAAAACCCTGCGACATCAAAGGTGGTTTTGCCATTAAGAGATGAAAGCGCCGCGCTCCCGCTGCTGAGCCGCGAGGGGATGAGCGCAGACGAGCGGTGCAGGGGGAGATGCTCACTGCACTTGTCTGCAGGGCTGGGCAGGGACAAACCCTCCTGGGACAGAGCAGCTAGGACAGGCAGGGCTCTGACAGCAGCACAACACCCCCGAGAGCAGCGGGGCAGCAGCTGGGGGCTCAGCCCGGGTTTGGGGGATCGCCTCCTGGTCCCAAGTATGCAGTAAGGGATGGTGAGGGCTGCCCCACGCTGCTGTGCCTCTGCAAGAAGAGGGTTAATCCCTGAGCCACGTCCCATCCGCTCCCACGGTTTATCTCACAGTTCAGTAGAGGGTTCCATAAATACGAACTAAATACCAAAACCCTGATGGACGCAGCTAGCAGATCCAAGATTCCTGCTGGGAGCAGGAACGTGGTGCTCACAGGAGAGCCGAGTTGAAAAGCAAAACCAGGCTCTATCTGTGGGTCTGCTTTAAAGCCAAACTTCTTTTTATTCGGTTCAGTGAAAAACTTGTAAAATTCTGAGAAAAATATATTGCCGTACTTCTCGTTCTGGTAGCTGCGTTTCTCATGCCTAAAGGAGCCGTCAGCAGCTCCTATTGTTGCAGGGGCAGAGAGCTGCAGGGCACGGGGCTGCCTGCCCCTCTCAAACATCAATAACAGGCACGTTTCCGAGCCAAGGAGCTCAGAGAAGGAGTGCTTAATTACATCTCTATCTGTCAAGATCAATAAAGTAGATAGAAGGAGGTCTGAGCCCCAGGGATCCTTTGTTTCCCATGCCTGTGCACCTCTGGTGACCAGGAAGGAGCAGCGCCGTGCTGTGCCCATGGGGACACAGAAGGGACGATGCTCCGGTTTGAAACCATTTCCCCCTTTCCCATCACAACAGACTCCACTACAGATTCTGTCCCTTTCCTTCTTGCAGCCCCCCTTTAGATCTGAGGACATCCCCAGGATGGGGCTCTCCTTACCTTGTGTCCCACGTCTGACAGCCCAAAGAGAACCGGGGACACGTCCATGCCATCAAAGCGCCTGTTTGGGGGAAGTGTGGCTCCAGCCAGGGCCACCAGTGTGGGGAAGACGTCCAGGGTGCTGGGGAAAGAAGCAGGTTCCATCAGAGTACAGAGCAAAGCCCCCAGCCCCACCTGCACCCGCTATCCTTTGCTTGGGGGGCCCTGGCTGCTTCCCTACAGCAGAGCAGGGTGCAGCCCCCGCCACGTCATCCCCCCAGGCACATGGGGAAGGCCCCGGGTCACCCAGCACAGAAAGTGCTAGCACAGGGACTTTTTACGCCAATCCCAGCAGATCCCGCAGCCCCAGGAAAATGTGGTCTCGCTTTTGCCTCGCACAGCACGAGCCATAGCAGCCAGAATGGAAAATGAGAGCGGTGCTATTTTGTGCACTTATACCAAAATGCCTGTCAGCATTTCCACCATAATCCTCTCTTTTCAGGGGCCTCCGCCACAAAAAATCTCTCAGGGCTGGATCTTGGTTGCATGGGTGACCCGGTGCCCTCTCACTGCCAGTGCTGACACGGAAGGCAAGCAAGTCGAGCAAAGGCACGTCCTGCTGCAAGGCACACCTCCCTCCTGGGCAAGTGACACACGGCAGTGCTGTGCTCCCTGGGCGGCTGGCTCGGCTGCGGTGATGCTTGCACCGTGCACCCTGCACCCTACCAGGAGCTCTGAGTCCCAGCATCCCCCAGCTGAGCAGCCCAGGGCGCAGCAGCAGTCCCACTGCAGGAGCAGGGCCCCTCGCCCGGTGCACACAGGCTGTTGCGTGAGCAGAGAGAGCAAACAGCCCAGGACTTTAGGGCCCCTGTTTCTCCCATTCAATGAGTTTTAATTTAGCTGCTAAGAGACGGAGAGGACAAATAAGAACAAACAATGCTGAGGAGAGCTGAAAGGCAGCCCCGGCTATGCAGCTCTCGTGGAGACGGCCGGAGCAGCCAGGAGGCACCAAAATCCTCGGCTCCCCACTGTGCAGAGCTGGAGTGCATCCCTGCAGGATCACACTGAGCTCTGCACGGGGCTGCCCCACATCGCTGCTGCGGTGCTCAGCACCCACAGGGTGCAACCCCAGCACTGTGATGTGTCTGTACCCATCCCATGTGCAATTACCCTAAATCAGCACCTGGACCCCCCTGGAAACCATGAGAGCTCGCAAAAAGGGCAAAGCAAGAAGGACTGGGACAGAGTCAGACAGGTGCAAGCAACACACTGGGATGAAAGAAGGCATTTTTCAGCACTTAGCAAGGGCTCCATGGGTACGGACAGGCTCCCAAATCCCCAGCTTGAGCTCAGCACTCGCAGCAGCAGCCCCGTCCCTCCCAGCGCCGAGCACTGCGCTCTGCTCACTTCTTGGCCACTCCACTGACCCACTTCCTCAGCACCCTGCAGGGTGTGGGGCATGGCAGGAGGCTCCCACCATTAGCTGTAATTAAGAAGAGCCGATGAAGCAGCGTGGTGCAGGGCGCGGTGCGCGGGTGCAAGTCTATGCAGCTCCAGCTGCTGCCTCCCCAGCCGCCGGCCACGCTCACCTCCTCTCACCCAGCAGGGAGGTAACGAAGAGAGGTGATGCCACACAGCCCTGGGCAGAAGGAGGGCCGGGCTGGGGAGCTTTCTCCCAAGTCAAGCTGTAATCACTGCCAGCACTTCCTAACCCCAGGGCAGGAGGACGCAGGTGATGCCTGCCCTTGCCCAGCCTCGCGAGCAGGCTAGCAGAGGTCACCTCTCTCCAGGACAGGATGAACGAACCTGCTCAACTCAGAAGCATTAGGGTGGGACCCCTGCTGAGGTCCCCAGGAGCCCCGTGTCCCATTGCAGTGATCCCCACAGCCCCACCGTGCTGCACAGCTCCAGCTGCACAGCCGGGTCGGCTGGGTGCCAGCACAGCTCCAGCCCACAGCTGGCAGCTCCCTGCCCTGGGTTGGTTTGTATCACACGCCTGAACTTTACGAAACCTCCCTGGGCTGTTGGCTTTGAATTTCCACGGTGGAGGCAGGCTCCCCTGTAGGCATTTCTGAATAAGCAAAGCTGTGCAGCTGGGTCAGCAGTGGTGAAAAGCAGGATGGGCTGTGCTTCCTGGAGGAGCCCCGAGGTGCAATGAGGCTCAGTGCAGGGACATCAGCACCGAGGTGACCACAGCCAACCGGCACAGCAACCACACGTGGCTGGAACTGCACAGCTCTGCAGCCAATGTGTGGGCATAAACGGACCCAGCGTCGCAGCTTTGTCTTCAGAAGAGTACAAAGTAATAATGATAAAGAGCTGAGGAAACCCCTGGGAAATGGTGGAGCCCCTGCGTGAGCAAGCAGTGTATGCAGCATAGCCCGGTGCTGGCAGCTGTCTGCATTTACAGCCGCCCAACCTGCTGGACTGGATCTGGGAAATGCAGGAGATAAGGAGTGGGAGATAACCGGGTCCCCTGGGGCTGTTTGGTGCAGGGGGACGCAGGCTGGAGTTCCCCATGTAGGGAGGGATTTGCAGGTGGAACCCCATGCTTGCCTGATAGTGCACTCATCAATCAGCAAGCATCAGAACTCCAGTGCATGCCTGCAACCATCAGCCTTACAGAAATCCCAGAGCTGTTTGCTGCAAGGAGGGATGCAAGTGCTGCAAGAACTGCAAAGAGAGCTGCCAGGAGAGCGGCAGCATTGCTGCCATACGGCTTTCTCTGTGCCAGTCCCTGCAGTGCCACCATCCCCACCATGTCTGTCCCCTCTGCTCTCACCCATGTGCAGGAGCAGCTCAGGACTACCTTGGAGCGGGGCTGCTCTGACTGCCAGCACTGTCCCTCCGGACAGCCTTTCCCACAACCGCACCCTCCTTCACATTAAGCCATTTGCAAACCACAAAGCCTAAGCCTGCTTCTCGGTGGAGAGAGAGAACATCGTCATCTTTTAATTATCGGGAGGCACTCAGCCACCGAGGGGAAGAGAAGCACGGAGCCCCGCAGCTGCTAACGCGGATCCACCAGCCGCACAAAAAGAGCTTTCAACTCCTATTTGCTGAAGCATTAAAGTCTATGGGGAGAGGACAAAAGTGCGGCGTCACTCACAACGCAGGCAATGCCCAACCAGGGCCCCGTGCTGCCAGGACCCAGATAACCACATGGCTCTGGGGCTGTCAGCACGTGTGGCAGCGTGACCTTGCAGACCCACGGCACGAAGCGCAGCGAGCTGTGGCACAGGCACAGCCCACCCCATTTCCCAAACCATCCCTACCTCAGCATGGCGCGGCTGCTCCGCTCGGCAGGGACGTGGCCAGGCCAGTACACCAGTGCTGGCACCCGGTGCCCTCCTTCCCAGGTGGTTTGCTTGGCAGGGCTGCCTCCTGCAAGAGAGAGCAGAGTGCTCAGCATCCCCTGCATGGGAGCTGTGAAGCGGCGGGGATCCTCTGACCCAGAGCTGCTTCAGGAGCAGGAGTGCCCTGGGACACAGAGCACCCAAAGGGAGGAAGGTGGCAGCGGTTGGAGCTGGGTCAGGGGAATGAGAAGAGCTGAAGGAGTTGTTACAAGAAATAGGGAGAGGGTGGGAAAGGGGCTCAGCTTGGCATTGCCTTTGGTTTCACATCTACTCCAGCAGTTAAGTGATGAGAAATGGAACTGAATACTGAATCCACCTCCTGGCTTAGGGCAGGTAGCGAATGCAGGGATTAGTTCTGGGGGCTCCCAGCCGTGCCCACGTGTGTGTGCACAGGGTGCAGTACCTGACAGCACATCAGTGGTCCCCAGTCTCATTAAAAATACATCCCCGCTGCTGACCCTGCAGCAATCCCACCTGCTGACCAATTAACCCTTTTCCTTGCTTCCTTGACACAAAGTCTGGGAAGCACAGAGGTGGGAGAGTCACCAGGCCCTGCCTGCAGCTGAGGGCTGAGCAGCACAGAGAGGGGCTGAGGATGTAAGTGGGGATGAGCAATAAAAAAATGTGCTGAGCCGCATGACGGGGCTGCTGGTGGATGCCACGGAGCTGCTGCCTCTGCTGCAGCACCAAGGGCCCCAAGCAGCCGTGGGGAAGAGGTTGGGCATGGGGTGAAGGGAACATCCCAGCCCCATTCGCTGTACAGAGCTCCCAAGTGGCCGCTGCCCTTTGTCTGCCTGGCTTTCAGTGTGCACATGGCAACGGCGCGTGCCCGCAGACATTTCCTTTGGCAGAGGCAACAGCCAGGGGATGTTCCTGCTGCGGGACCCCACGGCCAGGCACGGCGCTTTGAGGTGCACCATGCCTCCTGGGTGTTCAGCTCCCAAAGGAAATGATATCAATTATAACAAGCATTAAATAAGCCTCACAGTATTGCACCTACGTTTCAAGGGATTTGCTGCACAGCGAGCAGCCTGAGGGCAGCGGGAGCAGGGCAGCAAACCTGTCCGTCTGTCCACAGCCAGAGCAGCCCTGGGACAGACGCCGTGCTCCTGCTTCCCTGCAGCCTGCCTGCTACGGCTGTGGAGCAGGTTGGGAGTCTGCACTGCCCGTGTATGAGCTCATGTTCCCACATTCAGCACTGAACTGGGCTGCAGCACCCCAGACCCAAGCAAGGATTTTTCTCCGGAGCAGGGATAATGCAACCATGCTGAGGCTGCTTTCCAGGAACGCAGAGCTGAGCATTCCCACGCAGGGACAAAAATCACTGCGTCCCCATTCCTCAGTGGGATTGCAGACCTCCAAACTTGGCTCTGAACATAATCATCCCAAGACAAGTGTGTCCCTTCCTGGGCTCTTGGGAACAAGGGATGGGGTTGGGTTTTACGGGTGGGCAGGACGCTTCTGGGGAGGGAAGGGAAGCTCTGCCCTCAACTTGGAGCTGGGGGCCCAGCACTTGTGTCTGCTGTGCTCTGCGTGCAACGGCCAACTGCACCGAAGCAAGTGGAAAACATTCCTGGAATTTGGGTTGGACCCTAAAAGGAAACGCCAAGCTCTGCGAAATGTATATAACCCTGAGCAACAGTTCCTCCCCTTCCTCTCTGTCCTTCCCGGCGTGGGGAGGGGAAGATGCCCAGCAGGAGGCTATCTGACCGCCAGCTGGTGGCTATGGGCAGCCCACCCTCCTCCAGCATCCCCTACTCCCCAGGGCAGGGTTGTTTTGGCAGGGCTGCATGCGGGCAGCGAGATGCTGGAAAGGGGCCGTGTTTTTGTAGGTTTGTTCCCGAACGCCGCATTGCCCGTACCATCTGCTCCAGCTTGTGACCATTGGTTGCTCAAGAGAAACCCAGGTCGTCGGCAGGGCTTGTTTACTAAGAAAATGAAGGTTACGATTTCTTCCCAGGGTTGGAGCACCCGAAGGAAGGACCCTGGGAACCGGAAAAGGGAGCGGGGGGAGCCAGCGGCTGCCAGCCTCGCAGCCGTGCTCACACAGCACCGGCAGCGGCTTCCTCCCCCGGGTAGGTGTCAGGAAGCAGATGAGGAAAGAAAACGGAGCTGCCTCCGTGTCCCCCCCGCTGCTCCCCTCCCGCACTGACCCCGAGCGAACGGGGAAACATAACCCGCCGCATTTACAGTGCGTAATACAAGCAGAAGTGGGAAATGCCTGACTCATGCATGTTTCTGGCCGCTCCGGCTGAAAGAAACCCACCAACCAGATGGCTTGGCCGGAAAAGGAGGAAATAATAATAATAATAAAAACAAAACAAAACAAGAAGTTAGAAAGAAAATACAACTCCCGCTAGGCTGGGCTTCAGGGAGCCGGGCAGGGGGTGTAGGGGCACTGAGACCCGAGTGGATGGAGGGCAGAAACTGAATGCTCCATCACCTGCAGGTCCCAGGAGCTGGAGAACCTCAGGAGCTGCTGCATCAAAGGGATGAAAGCAGCGGCCACCGATCACCAGCTTGCCAAGGGTTTGGGGCAACAGTTCCCACCTGGTTGTAGTTTTAGGGGGAAACTGAGAAATAGATGGATCACCACATCTGCTTTGAAATACAAGAAGTTGCTGGAAAGGCTGAGGAGAGAGAAGCGTTCCCCACTTTCTGCCTGCAGGCAGAGCAGGGCTGTCTGGCATCAGCCCTGTGTACACCCCCTGGAAGCCTCCCCAGCCCCTTGAGGTCACCTCGTGCCCTCTGCCAGGCCCCCAGCAGTGGCCCCAGGCGTCCCGCCAGCTCACACTTCTGCATCCAAGGGCCGTTGTCACCTGCAAGAGACGGAAATGTCCCCATGAGCAGCAAGCAGGGGCACCTCCACTCTGCAGGATGGCGGAGGACAAGCAGCCCCCACACCTCCTTGTGGTCCTCCGGGTGCTGCCTTACACCAACAGGAGCAGCGCAGGGTCTGGCAGCAGAGCTGCTCTTGTTCCTGAAGGCTTATTTCCAAGAGATGGGGCCCACTTCTGGGGGTTCCAGGTAAGGGGCTGCAGCAAAGCCGGGCACAGAGGTGGCTGTCACCAGCTCTGGGCACTAATGAGCTGCAGAGCAGTTCCTGTGCCAGGAGCAAAGTGTCCTCATTAGGGAGGCTGCACAGCGCCAGTGGATTTGGGCTTCTTAATGAGTGTGGATTTGAGGTTCAATTAGGCAGGCCATGCCCGGGAAGGGGGGTGGGGGGGTGGCAGGATGGGCACTGGCTGAGCTGCTGCCCATAGGGCCAGCATGGGAGCCACATCCCCACAGTGACAGCCCATGTTTGACCCGTCCTCCTGTCACAGCACATCAAGGACTGCGGAAAAACACCAGTCCCATCTCCTTGTGCCACTGGGGCTGGTGCACAGCCATCACCCACCACCACGGCCAGTTGCAGTGCTTTACCTGTGAACCACAGCAGTGTGCTGCCCTTCCCACAGCTGTCAGCCAGGTGCTTGAGACGTCCCACCAGGGCATCCATCTCACGCAGGGCAGCCCCATAGATGCCCCTGTCCCGTGGTGGGGCGATCTGCAGTGGCACGTGCATGTGGGCCAGCGCCAGATAGAGGAAGAAGGGACGGCTGCTGTCCCTGAAAGGAACAAGGGGAGAGGTCAGTGAGGTTGGGGTGAGGTGCAGGGGGTCACAGCTGAGCAGGGGATGTGGTGCGGTGGCCCTTCCTTGCAGGAGCAGCAAACTTGCTATAGCTCATGCAGGCAAACTCTGCCACCCTGCAGGACGCTCAGCCCCCAAAACACAAAGAACCACAGTGGGGAATGAAAGCAGAGGCCGCCTGCCCCCAGGCAAGTGAGACACGTTCCCAGATCACTGCTTGGGCAACACTGGGTGAGCAGCACCTGCCCCAGCACCGTGCTGAGAGGAAGCGGCAGGACAGCACGTCTTCACTGTCCGTGAGTCACTCTTTCCCCACTGAAACCTCCCCAGTGCTGCTTCCTCTCCCCTGCTCCCCCCGGTGCTGACCTTCCCCAGGGCACCCACATTCGGGATGAGCTCGTCCCTTCCTCCATCTCCCACGTCCTACGGCACATCAGCCATGGGCAGAATGCCCCGCATCGATGCTCCCCTTCCTCCCCTTATGCAAGAGGGGAGGCAGCAAGGCGGCTGTTTGCTTTTAAATCACCAGAGGACACGTCCTGTTTTCTTGTTTATGGCTATATTTATCTCCTCCAGTGTGGCTGCTCTTCCTCAGGGAGCTCAGAAGGGAAGGGTGGGATGGCGGGGAGGGGCTGGATCCCTGGGATGTTCTGGTGTGGGTGCCCCATAGCCCCACTGTGGCCAGAGAGAGATGGGGGCTGCCGGGATCCCACCGAACTGCAATTCCTTCCTTTGCCCCCTGCACATCACTCACCTCGGGATCTCAAACTAAGAAATCTCACCCTTCCCACAACAGCCATCCCATTGCACAGAGGCGGAACCCTGCGTGGATTTCAGTCCTTTCAGCACCCTGCAAACCACTAGGATTTAGGAAACAGAGGGGCTGGCTGCACATTTCTGCAACTGGCACTGCGAAGCACTGCCTCTTTCTGTACATCCCACCATTGCCTGTGGGATTTCTGACACCCTGAAACAGGGGAGCATGGTCAGCTCCCAGTGATCGCCCGCTGTCTGTGAGCCAGCAGAGCACAGCAACCTGCCTGAGCCCTACCCTGCAAGGAGCCACCCAGCTTCAAGCAGAAACCTCCTCCACCACGCAAAAATGCTTAGCATCCCCTTCACTTCTTATCAGCAGCAGTGCTCCAGTGTAGCCTATGATTACAGCTCTCAAGGGGCAGGTCTGTTTTCTCATTCTATCCGTACCACTCTGGCTCAGGCTCAGAGCCCCAGCATGAGTTTGTCCCATGCACCTCCAGGGGAACTCTCAGACGGGGAAAACAGTGCACAGGGATCGTTATCCTGGCACCCCACTGAGAGCCCTGCTCGCCTTTTGCATCTGCATTTCATAGCTCAGCCCCTCTCCTGAAAACTGAGCAAACATTTAATCAATAACTTAAGACTTAATGTCCTTGGCTTTTGCTCCCGTGTTTGTTGTGCTCTAAGCGTCCTGGCCAGAGCAAAATCTCACTGAATTGCTCAACCTTGACACGACTGGTTAAAAAAACAGCGAGATGACAAATCCTGTGTTCTTTTCGTTGCCCCATAATGAGTGAGTCAGGCAGAGGAAAACTGAAATAAACCATCAAAGGAGAGGAAAGGCAGGCACCTGTTTAATCCTGTTCTCTGTAAACGCAGATAACCCCAAGACAGTGCCCAGACTTCTCCAGATCCCTGACACAGCCCTTTCCTTGCACTATTCTCTTTGCCTCCCCCATTTCTTTACCCCCTGCAGCACACAGACCTTTTCCAAACCCCCCTGCACAAGCAGCCCTGAGCTGTGCCAGGCAGCAGGCACTGTCCCTCAGACGGCCTCTTACAGAGCTGCAGAAAGGCGTTTTGCAAAGTCACAGCTACTAATCCTTGAATAACAGGGATTAGCATTATGAAACCCTTCGGCAGGGCTCGGGGGCCGCTGTTTCCCGGAGGTGCTTTGCTCCTCGGGGAGCAGCAAACCTGGGCTCCGTGTTTCCCTGCACCGCAGGGGAAAGTCATCCACGAAACGTGGTGACCCCGAGGCCTTTATTTGGGTGCTGCCTGCACCTCCCAGCACAGCTGCCCAGCAGCTGTCCCCTGTCACCTCTGGGTGACACCACCACAAGGACAGCAGCACGGCGGAGGATGGATGCTTCCCTTCACTGCTAGCCTGGATGCTGGTTCATGTCCAGCCATGAAGATGCCCCCGGATGAAAGGCCGTGACCTTTGCGGTTAGACTGTATTTATAAATCCCTTTGCATGTGATTCTCTGAAGGCCAAAACACTTCTATGGGAGCCCTGTGGGACCTCGGAGCAGCTCCTTCCTTACCCAGAACATCAGAAAACAAAGCCTGGAGACTCCGTCTCCGCAGATCTGCTCACCCAGCACAGCACTGCCACGTGAGTTCTAGGCATGTGAATTCTGGCTGCCACAGCATGAGCAGAAAGTGCTTGCCAGCTTCAAGATCTGGTGTGGGGAGAGGGATGGGGATGGGGTTGGTGTGTGGTGCCCTCACCTTGCCTGCCGGATGAAGCGTGCTGCCGCCTCCACGTACCGCTCCGCCAGGCTGCTGAGGTTGACGGGCTGCTGGATGATAGTGAGGTTCTCAAAGAGAGGAAGGGCTACATCCGTGTAGCAGTCTTTATTGCTGGGGCTGCAGGAAGAAATCACTGCGTTATCATCACTGCAGCAAGGACTGCGATGGCTGGGAGCGGGCACAGAGCCCACCGTACACCCAGATTTGTAGAATAGCACTGCCAAGGGTGGCAGAAAGGGGACAACGCTGATGTCCCCATGGCACAGACTGCTCCCTGCCTAGCCAGACCACTCCAGGGCCCCATGCTTCACCTCTCCACACCATCTGCAAGGAACGTGAGGGAGACCATAGCAGTGAGCAGTTCATCCGACTGCAGCTTGCAAATCCCAAATCCCAGCATTCAAACTGCCCCGTGCACGGTGTGTCTCCCCCAGAGATGTACCTGGTGGCTGCGCTGTGCTGTGGGCACGTTGGGCAGGGTGGCACGTTGTAGCCAGGGGTGTCTGTGCAGCCCATGTCATGGCTGTAGGGGATCCCGAAGTAATAATCGAACCCTGCAGGCAAGGTGGGGGTCAGTGGGGGCCAAGCAAACGCTGGGCACTCATCTCATCTCCACCACATCCTTACCACGGAAGATGGGGTGGTGGTGGCCATGGTGCCCCAGGTGCCATTTGCCTGCGTGGAAAGCACAGAAAATCATTTGGGAGGTTACTCAGCCGTTGGGCGCTGCCGTCACCAGTGAAACCCACAAGGCACAGTGCAGGATGTTTTAATCTAGCAACAAGAAAGGCCACTTGTTTGTGCTGGCTGGATTTCTTTTTACAGAAACCCAGAAAAAAATGCCAAAGGTATCTCATGTCTATCCAAATCAGCCATCTCCGACTTTAAAAGGCTCTTTCATGTGTTTGCGTTCAGAACAGACAATTTCCTAACCCATCCCAAAGAATTGGATTCATCCTCTGATCTGCAGTGTCCCAAGGCTTGGCTGCACCTCGCACGCTGATATCAGAGGGGGAGAAGAGACAGCAAGGGCTTCTGTGCTGATGAAACCCCAACACACACATGATCACAGGCAGCTCCACGTGCAGAGGACTCATCACCACCTGATGCACTTTCAGACGGGTCGCAGCGCACTGTGTGCACAGGAGGGTGCCCAGCACCATGGCCCAGCAGCACAGAGCATCCCAACCTGCACTGCCAGCCCCTGGGGCATCACACTCAGCATCACACCCAGCCGGGGCGTGCGAGGGCAGCGTTGCTCTGCACACTCATGCTTTCTCAGGAAAACTCAGCGTTCCCATTGAAAGGTTAAGCAACTTCAGATTCCAAGGAAACCTGGGGCAGGCCCAAACTTCAGGCTGTGTTTGAATACGAATATGAAAATTAGGGATTGCAGAAAGAGTGGGGAAAGTGCAAAATCTCTCCCACCCGATCCTTTAGCTGCCGGCACTTGCCCTACGTATCCGTGGCACGTTCTTTTTGGGCACCTTCATCTCAGCCACAGTGTGGCTGGTGGGTGTTACCTATAGCTGCTGTGCTGTAGCCTGCTGCCCGCAGCACCTCAGCCAGCGTGGTCTCATTGAGGGGCAGGCCGCCCAGCGAGCTGATGGCAAAGTTGTGGGTCACCCCATTGCGCAGGCCGAGGCGCCCCGTGAGCAGAGAGGCGCGGGATGGTGAGCAGGTGGAGGCAGCCGAGTGGAAATCCACAAACCTGGAAAATGAATGGAAAATAAACCTCGGCTTGCAAAATGTGCTCAGTGTGAGCCTGCCTCATCCCTCCCGGCTCACACACAGCCCTCTGAGCCCCAGGAACAAGGGGCTGAAGCGGGACAGAGGTACCAGGGATGCTCAGAAAGGCCCAGGGTGGGGATGCACTGTTACCTTGTCCCTTCAGCAGCCAACTCATCCAAATGTGGGGTCTCCTTCGTTTCGGCCCAGTTGGCCCCCAGGTCCCCCCAGCCCAGATCGTCTGCCAGGATGACGATGAAGTTTGGCTTCCCCTGTGCCACTGGGGGAGCACAGAGCCCCATCAGCACAGCGAGCAGCAGCACAGACCCTGGGGCTGGAGCTCCCATGGTGCTAACGGGGTGATGTTCTCTCCAAAATGCTCCTCCAAGGCCAGGCTGTGTGCCAGGCACCACTTCACAACCTCGGCTACTGACCTGGCTGAAACACCTGCTCCATCCTTCAAACACAGGCACAGCTGGTACTCCTAAAACCAGCACCAGCAAAAGTGTTATTCTTCCAAGTCAGACACCCTCTTTGAAGTCACTGTCACTCTACTTTTAACTTTCTTTCCTTCCTGGTAAATATCTAAATTGTTATTTTTTCCTCCAGAAGCGCACTTGAATTCAGCAGCTCCTGTTGGGGTGACATCTGACAAATGGCTCTTCCTGTGTAGGGTTTCAAGCACAAGTTTGGCAGCAGGCCTTGTTCCCAGTTCTCTGAAGTGTCCCACGTGGGTAAGAATCACCGAGGCTCTGCTGGCAACTATCAGCAATCCTTTGCCTCCTCAGGTGGTCACGGCTGCAGGAACTCCTGTGCAAGAGACACAAGCAGCCATCAGGACCTGCAGAAGCTCCCTAACCCCAATCCTAAACCTAATTAACCCTAACCCAATCAGCCCCTCCACAGACACAGCCTGCAGGGAATGGCTCATCCAGCGTTGAGGCTTTGCCTTTGATGTTGCATTTCTTGCTGCCCTGCCGCCTGGTGCACAGGGCTGAAATCATGCAGCAATCCAGACAAACCAAAAATGCAATAATGCCCTGGCATTTCTAGGCGTAGAGAAGTAAGTGCAGCACTTGAAAACTGTAAGCTGGGATGGCTGCTTAGGGCAGGATTTGTCTCCAAGTGGCAAAGAGGCAACAAGAGCAGACAATCCAAAAACCAACAGCTGCGAAACCCAGCATCCTGAGCACATGGGGACGTGCAGCCAAGCAGGACAAGAGTCACAGAGATAAAGTGTGAGGGAGAGGAGGGAGGGGATGGTCACAAACAAACGAGGACAACATGACAGAAGGAAGCAAGAGAGGGAATACGATGAGCCCCATCTGTAGGCCAAGAGTTTCGTAGCTGGCAGAACAATTTATTTGCAGGTTTCGCTGTGCGTGACTTAAAAGCTTAGGGCTGTCGCTCAGATGGGCAGAATCAGGGCTTTCATCACAGCATTAGGGACAGAACTCAATTCATGATTCATGGCCCTGAGCTTTAACTCATCAGCTCCCAGCAGAGCTCTGCAGCTCTCCGTGAGCTGAGCAGCAGGCAGCACAGCAGGATGAGCCATGGGCGCAGTGTCACAGGGCCATCGCGCACCCTGAGCCACAGCTCAGCCCTGCACACCCAGCTGCAGAACAACCAGAAAATGCCTGCAATCTCTTTGAGAAGCCCCTGGGATTTTGGGGAGGAAAAGGGCTTGAAAGCATCAATTCACCCGGGCGTGGGGAGGACCTCAGCCCCATTGCAGCTCTGTGGCTGGAGAGGATGAAGTTAAGGCTCCAGTGCTCTCCTTTTCACTACTGACCCAGGTGAATATATCTATCTAGAAACCTATGTAAGATTTCACACACACTATCTAAACAGAAGAGAGACATGGAGCTGTGCTTGCAATTCCTCCCTACCAGCACTGAATGGTTTTAGAAAGATTTGCTCCCCATGTGGGCACAAAGCCCTTTCCAGGGACCACCGCCCCTCACAGCGACCGGAGCAAGGCCACCTGCAGGTGAAAGGGCTGCCATCCAGAAATGGCAGGGGAAACCACATCAGTGTGCTGCTTTAGCACAGAAGGGCTGGGGACAGGAGTGATGTGCCAGGGCTGCCAGCATGCTGACAGGGCAGGGGGACGGGGAGTGCCACCAACACCTCAGCGCCCACTGCAGTCGATTCAGGGGGACCAAAAGGGACAAAGCTGAGCCCCCCATGGGGACGTGCTGATCATAGACGGATGCAGCTTCGCCAGAAAGCCATGCCATAGAAGCCAGCCCCCTGTGCTGAGGATTGCCCCGCACCGCTCCCCACAGCCCTCCAAACCCCATCCTCGTCTGAGCTGCAAAGGCGCAGATCAAACCCCCGTGCTATCTGCTGAAAAGGCAAGGGGGGCAAATGTAAAAATGCGGCGTCTCAGAAGCTGCTCGCTAGGACGAGGGCTGCAGGGCTCTCCTGGCACACTGCCTGGCAGGGGCGACACGTCACAGCAGACGGCCGGCACACCTACGCCTTCAGAGCATCCAGATAGCGGAGTCACCCCGAACTTGGCAGGGGCTCCTGTTTGCTTTGGGGAGGTACACCAGCGTAACACAGCTAAGAAAAACAATCACGAGCGTTTTCAAAGGACATTCTATTCTCTCTAATTTACAGGGGGAAGTCAGCCGGGCCAAAATTTATACGCTGCTGTCAGACAGGGAATCTGAGCTCCGATTTTAGAAGCCGTTTCCAAAAGATGTTTAAGAAAGACAAATGGAAAAGTGGGACGTGACGACGCGGCACGCGCTTCCCTCCCTTGTGCCAGAGGAACCGTCCCCATGGGCAGCTCTGACCTCCAGCATTACCTGCAGGAATTGAGACCTCCTCCACTCGCCAGACAGCCCGCACTGAGGTTCAGGGTGCTGCACTGCCAGCACTGTGCGGCTCGCTGTGACACCGGGGCAGCTCAGCTGGCTGTCAGATGGGTGCTGTAACAAAGTGAAAGTGTGCTTTTGCACGCCAGATAACAAGAGAGGGGGATAAGGTGGAACCAGACAAACCAGTTCAGAAAAGCCTCACAGCCTCTGCAGGACACTGCTGGGAAAGGCAGAATAGGAAAAGGTGCTTCTGGGGCTGAGCCCAGGGACGCCACCACCAGCTCCCAGCTGCCTGCAACAGAGCCCCAGCCAGAGGATCTGCCATGTATTTATTACACATTAACCAGAAGTTTGCAGTCTCGGGGCCAGCATGATGACTTTCACGTTTTTCACATTCCTTCACATTTTCAGGCCCGTGGAGCCAGGTGACAGCTGTGGTGCTCAGAGTGCTCTGCTGCTGTGCCCCAGCGCCACGGCACGTGGGGATGCAGAAGGACAGCAGAAACCCAAACAGCAGCTCTGCTGCTGCAAGGGGCCATGCGGCTGCTGGGATGGACACAGCCTGGTAAGGGGAAAGGTTGTTTTGTTTCCACCTTACCACGTGCAGGTGTTTTATTTTCATATTTGAACGCAGCAAAGGGCAGGCAGTGCTTTGTGTGCGAGCGTTTTCACCGCCCCATTCAGCCTCCGCAGTGTGAGCAGAGCCCATTCCTGGTAACGCTTGTCCTGACAGTGTTCTGAGCTGTCAGAACTCCATTCCAGGAAAAGGTTTCCGACTGGAATAGTTTATACAAGCTCCCCTCGCAGAATAAGCAGCACTGACAAAAACATACTTCAGCAGACTTAACTAGGATTTCTGCCAGATCCTGAGACCGGAGAATGTTTTCCACTCATCTCACCGTTCGGTCTTTGAGGAAAAGCATTACACACACACAGCAGTGCTGGACAGACCCGAGCTGAATAACTGAGCTCCAGGTCCCTGCCCCACATGGGCAGCACAGTGCTGGGTGAACCGCTGCTTCCCAGCAGCCGCCCCCTGTGTTGTGCCCATGGTCAGGCTTTGCTTTTCATGGCATTCTGCAGAGCTCCATCTCCAGACCTCAAACCACTCCCCGAATCCTTGGGAAGCAGCAGGGAAAGGAACGAGAAGGCAAAGCCAAAGGACAGATGCAACCTACTGACAAGAAACACCAAGGAGCGAACGCCTTCGTTTGTTTTCATGCCAAAGATATCTGCATTCTTATTTCTCCCTTGGAGGCACAACCTGTTTTGTTGTCCCGTAAGCGCTCACGCTGTCACTGCTGGGCTGAATTACAGCTTGGGGAGGGCAACGCCAAGGTGAGGCTGTGTAACAGAAACGTGAGAGGTGCTCACCATGCACCGCAGGGCATGGCACAGCTGGGACAGCAGGCTCAGTGCCAAGCTGCCCTGCCAGCACAGGAGCATCAGTGAGTGGCCAATGGGTTGGTGCTGCTGCAAGAAATCTGTGGGTTGTGTCTAAGTTACCAGGTGGGACTTGTATCTTCTTTACCCAACCTCCCAGAAGTTTGTTGCCCAACCTCTGCAATCTTCACTGTTTAAAAAAAAAAAAAAAAAAAAAAAAAAAAAACAGAAAAAAAAGCAAAGGGACTCCAGCCCAACCTAAAGCACTGGGGTTTACTGAGAGGTTGGGAACTGAAGGAGCAGTTTCATTTGGGTTATTTTTCCAGCTGTATAAACCAGAATCAACAGGTTACACGCTGTCCCAGCAAAGTGCACCCAGCACAGTGCAGGAAGGAGCACAGGGCAGGGGTATGGTGTGCTCCACTGTTATCTATGGGTAAAAGTCCCTCTCTGTGAGCCCTAAGCGTGTGAGGCCCCGAAATCACCCCCGCAGTGTGGGCAGAGTCCATCTGTGCCTGGCACATCTGGCATGGCGAGCTGGGCACTGCAGCACTACTGCCTGAAGGATCCTTCCAGCCCCAGCTGGAAGTTCTAGAACACTACTATCCCACCACTCTGCAAACAAAGGGACATTTAGCTTCCTAGTGCAAACCTAGCGCCAGGTTCTGCAAGTCCCCAGCGGGCAGAAGTGATGGAGTAAACCCAGACCTTCTCCTGGTAATGCTTAACGCTGCTCCCCAAAGGCACTGCCTGCTCCCCTCTACCCTTTTTATCACATTTTGTGCTGAGTCCCCAGTAATAGGACCAGAGATGACCCAGTACCACGGCTGGGACACACCACCCCAGCCCCAATTAGCAATTGGCTGGAGACTCCAGAAGCACACCTGGAGACTCTCCTGGTCAGGGACCCTCCAGCACCAGGTGTGGAGACTCCTAGTAGCATGGCTGCAGATCCAGCAGCAGGGCTGGGGATCTCCTGGTAAGCGGTCAGGGACCCCCCAGTAGTAGAGCTGGAGATCCCAGAGTAACAAGGCTGGGAATCGCCCAGCACCTGGGCTCCAGACCTTCCCTGCAATAGGGCCAAGGACCCCTCCAGTAAGAGGGTCACAGACCCTCCAGTACCAGAACTATGGACCCAACTGGGCTGGTGTCTCTCCCAGTACCAAGGCTGTGAACCCCCAGCAGCAAGGCTGAGGATCCCCACAGTAACTGGGCTGGAAACCCAGCAGCAGGGCTGGGACACCCCCAAAAAAGAGAGACAAGAATCCTCCACTCCCAGAGCCGGGACCACCCCGCAGCAGCAGGGCTGCAGAACCCCACGTACCAGGGCTACGGACCCGACGGCAAGCAAGGCTGCAGACCCAGCAGCAGGGTCGGGGGCCGCCCATAAACAGCCTCAAGGCTGGAGAACCCGCAGCACGAGGGTCAGGGAGCCGCTATTAGCCGGGCTGGGGACAGTCCTCTGCCAGCAGGTGCTGGGCCGCCCGGCCGTACAACTCTCCCCCCACCCCTCCGCACCCCCCCATCGAGGCGCGCTCCCAGCACCGCCCCTCCGCGGCACACGCGGTACCGGCGCCGCCGCTGGGGCGAGCCGGGCCCGGCGCGCACATGGCGCTGCGGAGCCGCCGGCGGAGACCGGCTCCAGCCGGTATATAAGGGGCTGGGAGCGAGCGCAGAGCAGCCGCCGCCGCGGGCAGCGGGAGCAGCGAGCGGCCGCCGGGCAGCGGGGCACCTCGGCACCTCCTGTCGCCGCCCCGCCGAGGGTCTGCCGGCATGGGCAGCTCGTAGCCCCGCTCCTCGCCCCGCCGCAGCACCCAGCGCCGCCCGGTGAGTGGCTCCCGGGCTCGGGGACAGGGGGGCTCGGTTGGCTTTTTAAAATTATTATAATATATTTTTTTAATATAGATATATCCATATTTTTCCTCCTTTCCCCCACCCCCCCTCTCCCTCCTCCTTTCCTCCTTTTCCGCATCCCTTTATTTTTAGCCGGCGGCCCCGGCGCTGCAGAAACCAGGTCTGAAATGTTCGGAAAGTGATGCAGGGAGGGGGGGGGCACGCTGCGTCCCTCTGCTCCGGCATCTTTAATTTTTTTTTTTTTTTTTTTTTTTTTTTTTTATTCCCCTTCACGGTTCACCTTAATTTCTTTTAATTTTTAAACGCACCTTATGCACGTTACGGTTGTTTTTTTTGTTTGTTTTTTTTTCTTTTTTCTTCTTTTTTTTTTTTTTTTTTTTTTTTTCTTCTTTGCTTTAATAGCGTGCTTCCTTCCCCTCCTCGTGCCATGACACAGGCATCCAGCGCCGGCCCATCGGGAGGGATCGCGGCACTTCCCACAAACTTTGGGCACCGCACGGCGGTGGTCGTGTTTTTTTCCCCCCCATCGCGCCCCCCCCCCCCCCACCTACCTTTTCCCCCTTATCCCTTCTAACTCGGAAGGATGCTAGTGGCAAACCTCCCCCCCTCCTACACCGGCCGTGACCCACCTGGCGGTGCCGCAGTGTGGCGGTGGGTGCTGAGGGGGGAAAGGATGGGGGGGGGTCCCACGGGGCACCCACTGTCACGGCTGGGTGCCTCGCTGCCAGGTGAGAAGTTCCCCGGTGGGATGGGGAAGCGCTGCCGGAGCCGCCCAGGGTTCAACCGAGCGTAAAATGGAGGAGGGAAATGCCTGGGGGGGGGGGGGGGGGGGGGATGCCGTGCACCGGTGGCCCCTCTCGGGTGACGGCTGCAGGCGGCGCCGGGACCGCGTCCCTACGGGCAGCGCAGGTGTTGCGATGCAGAGCTGAGCCTGGGCCGCCGGGCTGGCCGTGCTGAAAAGCACCGCAGCGGTGCTTTTGGGGTACAGGTGTGCTCCCGAGGAGTTGCCGAATGCCGACAGCCGCTCGATGCGACGTTTGAGGGCTTTAAGGAGCAGCGGCTTGCTGCGGTGTGCCGGTGTCATTGATCGACGCTGCGGGGAACGAGAGGCACCCCGAGGTGCGGGCGGCCGCGGGCCGTCACTGCCCAGCGAAGGGCTGCGGATGGGGAGGTCGGGCGCCGTCGGGAAGCCGTGCAGCCCCGGCAGCCCTCTGGGTGCCGCGGTGGATCTTTCACGAACTGCATCCATCCTGCTGTGCTGGAACGCAGCTGATCGCTGGGTTTTGCTGATGGGAACGGCTCAACCCGGTGCTGAGCGGAGAGTTTCTGGTCCTTGGTTCAAAGGGCGCGGGTAGAAATGGTCCCTCTGGGACTGTCGGGGGAGGGACTTCAGCCCAACTCCTGGATTTAATTCCTCAGCAGCACGGGGACTGCCTAGCAGCTCCGGCCAGCTGCTCAGCCGTGCCTTGGTAAGCAAAACTCATCTCGAGCTGATGCATGGTTTGTTCTCTCCTCTTTTCCAGATAAAAAATGACTGTCAAAGCTGTAAAAATGCCGTGCACCACTCCAAATGTTTATACTAAAGTGCCTGATGGAGGATGGGGCTGGGCAATTGCTGTGGCTTTCTTCTTTGTGGAAGCTCTTACATACGGCGTTATAAAATCATTTGGAGTTTTCTTCAACGACCTGATGGAAAGCTTTGATGAAACCAACAGCAGGATATCGTGGATCATATCCATCTGTGTGTTTGTGCAGACCTTCACAGGTAAGAGTAAAGGGCAAGAGCCAGAAGGTACAGTTCTGCTGCTGACTCAGCACGTGGAGGCCAGAGATCAGGGACTTGTGTCCCAATGGCTCCATGTTAAATTGCAGCCTCCAGGCTTTGTGGCTGTTTTCTGAGACACAACCAAATGGCTGTCCCAGCCCCCTGGTCTCCCTGAGCTACAGCTCCTGCATGGCACAAGGACGTGGCCCTTGGCCCAGCTGCTCAGCTCTCAAAGGAGACGAAACTCTGACAGCAGAACATCAAAACCTGACTCAGTGGTGGAAAAAGATCAAAATATAACCCGAGCTTCACCAAAACCCATTTGCTCCTGCTGGTTTGTTCCAGGCTGTCCACCCATGCTGGTTCTTATCCCAGTGCCACGAGCTGCGTGCTGCTGCAGGAGCGATGCTCCGCTATGCGAGCAGATGGGGAGGTGTCACATGGAGGGGATGGGGGTGCCTGCAGGAGGTGGCTGGTGGTGGAGCTGCTGGTTGTGTTGTTGCTGACCTGTGCTGACCGCAGCTCTCTTCCCATCCAGCTCCTCTGTCGACGGTGCTCAGCAACCGCTTCGGTCACCGCTTCGTCGTGATGGCTGGAGGGGTGCTGGTCAGCACGGGCATGATCACAGCCTCCTTTGCCCACAGTGTCGTTCACATGTACATCACCATCGGCATCATTTCTGGTGAGTTCCCCTCTTCTCAGATCCGCCATACGCTTGGCTTGCTCCCGCTGCTTCCAGCGAGCTGTGCTGGGGAACGCTGCCACGCTCGGGCAGGAGCTGTGACTGCTGGGCTCAGAGGAACGCCCTTCGTGGGATCACGTTCTCTCTTCTCCTTTTTCTCCCTGTTATTTTTCCCTTGTTCCCATCTGGCCTGGGTGTCCTGCTCACATCTGCTGTCAGTGAGCTTGCCTCGCTTACGGGAGCGATTGCTACAGGCTGAGTCCTTGAGCAGATGGGGTCCTCCAAGTGACGCTGCTGGCTGTTTGGGAACAGGTTTGGGGTTTTGGGCGTTTTGTTTTTTCTTGGGTTTTGCTTTTGTTATTTTTCTCTCTTCCAATTTAAAAAAAAATAACATTCTGGTTTCCCCAATGATTTTTTTTCCAGGGTGACTTGCTGAGTTGGCCGAAATGATACTGTGTAATCTCGCCATGGGGAAAGCTGACTTAACGTGTTCTCGCATCGGTGTTTCCCCCTCCCTTACTTGTTGTTATGGCAATTTTTGGCATTTATTCACAGGCCTCGGGTACTGCCTCTCTTTCCTCCCGACTGTCACCATTTTATCACAGTATTTTGACAAAAGACGTTCGCTGGTCACAGCAGTGGCATCTACAGGGGAATGTTTTGCTGTCTTCCTCTTTGCACCAGGTACAGTGCCGGAACACCACCAATTCATGCATGCCTAAAGCACAGCACTACTCTGATCTTTCTCCCAACAAAACGGTGCATGCTGGCCTCCCCGTGAGCTGCTGCAGCCCATGGGTGGTTCTCGTGTACTCATGTCCTGCAGGCAGGGTTGCAAGTAATCCTGCAGAGCTGAGAACCATATCTGACACCCTTTCCTGTCCCAAGGAGCTGTGCTGCAGGATACCCACGTCCCCAGCACAGGGGACACAGCAGGGAGCTCGCAGCTGTCTTAGGCCGCAGCAGGGAGAGGGGAAGAGGCACAGCCAGGTGCTGGCAAGGGCTGGGAAAAGGGCTGAGCTCACCCAGCATCACCAGGCAGAACAGGACATGCTACACTGATACACAACCTGCTGCTTCCCTATATAGATCTCGCAGGCTAAAAATAAGACCGAGAAACTTCAGCTATTTAAAACATAAGGCAGTACGAATCACAAGCCCACTAACCTTTAGGAGCAGTCCTAAGCACAGGAAAGTGACACGTCCCCATCACCACCTGCTCCCCACCAGCGTGTCACAGCTTCAGAAGTCATTTCCCCCCCACTTCTGACGGGTTTCTGATGTGCATGCTTGCTTCCAGCTAATACCCATCACAAAGCTTAGCTGATTGCAGATGAAGGCTTGCAATTAAGCAGTTACATGCACCTTAGAGCGAGGCTAACAGGCTTCCTCTAGTAGCTGGTTTCAGGGTGGGGTCAGCTGTAAGAGGAAACTCAAATGTTGAGTTCACTTTCATTCACTAAAAATAGCACCACCTCTGTCCTTGCGCATCCCCAGCTAGCTGGGACCTCAGAAGATAGCCTCAGCCCAGTGACAACCCAGAAGGTGTTTGGAGTTGGAAGGGACCCTTAAAAGTCATCTAGTCCAACTCCCCTGCAATGACCAGGGACGTCTACAGCTCAGTCAGGTTGCTCAGAGCCTTCCTTAGCTGTAAACTCAAATAGCTGCTTGGTGCAACTGCAGGGATTTCTAACGATGCTCTTTTTCTGCTTTCTTTCCTCAGTAAACACTCATCTGAAGGAGCAGATTGGCTGGAGATACAGCCTCCTTTTCGTTGGGGCACTGCAGCTGAGCATTGTCATCTGTGGATCGCTGCTGCGACCCATGATAATCAGAGAGCAAGAAGAAGAAGCAGTGAAGGCGCAGCCTCCAGAAGAGCCTGCAGAGACAAAGTACATGCTTGAAAATGAGCAAACACGCACCTCAATAGAGTCCATTGACTCAGGAGTAGAAATAACTACCTCACCCAAAAATGTGCCTGGAAACACCAAAGCAGAGCCGAAAAGTGACGAACCAAAGGACCATGTACAGATAATTGTTGAAAATAACAGCACCCCTACAGAACCAAAAACCAAACTACTGGACTTCTCTGTGATGAGAGACTATAGCTTTATCTGTTATGCATTCTTTGGCCTGTTTGCTACCCTGGGATTCTTCGCTCCCTCCCTGTATGTCATTCCCCTGAGCCGCAGCCTTGGCATCAGCAAAGACCATTCTGCATACATACTGTCTGCAATGGCGATTGCAGAGGTCTTGGGCAGAATTTCAGCTGGCTGGGTGCTCAACAAAGAGCCTATCCGCAAGATCCACATCGAACTCATCTGTGTCGTTCTGCTGTCCGTAGCACTGTTTGCCTTCCCTTTTGCCTCTGAATTCTGGGGGTTGATGACATGTAGCATATTTTTTGGGTTCATGCTCGGAACAGTGGCGGGCACACACATCCCACTGCTGGCAGAAGACGATGTGGTTGGCATTGCAAGAATGTCTTCTGCAGCTGGAGTCTATGTCTTCATTCAGAGCTTCTCTGGGTTGGCTGGGCCACCCCTTGCAGGTAACACTTTCATTGTGGGGTGGTTTTTTTGTGTGTGTGTTTGACAGATATTGGTGCTGGCTCATCTAGAAAGCTTTCTGCCAGCCCTAATCATAGAACTGCCCTGAAGACCTGCAGCTAGCATGAGGAGACTCGGAGCCAGAAGGCTGCTGCAATGCAGCTCTGCAGAGTCCCACAGATGAGGCAGTCTCCACCGAGGAACCTCAGAGCAGAGAAAAATACTGCAGTGCAACCCTGATCTTGTCAGGCACCTACTGCTGGCATCACTTCAGGCTGTACTGAATGGTAGAAGCACACGACTTGCCCTGTCCATGTTTTTACCATACTCAGCCAAAAGACAGACTCTCTCATAAGACAGAGATGCCTAAAGTATTGCAGTCCTAGAGTGACTGCAGTGACTAATGCTCTGACTTGCCTAGCAGTGACTTGCAGAACACATTTTTACTGCTAATTTTAAAGTAACATCTATTTGTCATTAAGTGTCCTTTCCTTGCAAATTATGATGCTGTGGTACCTGGGTTAGAAGCGCTATGGGAGGGATGGGCAAGAGCGTGGGGGCAGGCTGTGGCTAACTGACTTATTTTCTGTAGGTGTCATAGTGGACAGAACACAAAACTACAGCTCAGCCTTCTACTCCTGTGCTGCTGGCACGGTCATGGGTGCTGTGTTTCTGTCCTTGGTGAGACCGTGCAAGGTTGGGATGTGCCACCAGCAGCCACCGGGCGCAGAGGGAAGCGTGGTGGAAGGCACACAGGACTCACCAGAGGACTTCATAGACATGGACATTGGAAAGGCAGATCATTCAGGAAAAGGCTCTGACAGCGTGGCTTAAAAACCACTCCTCTACCAAGCATCCTTGGTGTAAGACTACGGAAAATGTCAACTCTGCTCCACATTTTAAAACTGCATTCTGAAGGGAATGTGAAATTTTAAATGTGAACAGAACAGTTGCTATCAACAACTTTTTTTTTTTTTTTTTTTTTTTATTCTTAGAAAAAACTTTTTTTAAAACCAACTGAAAGCTCCATAGAAAGCCACAAAAGAGCAGCTCCTGCCTAGCATGAAGATGTGATGCACACTCCTGCTTTCCAGTACCACCTGTAGCTTGTCTTGACCGATTCCATGTGGAAAAACTGAAGAGCAGAACCAGCCCATGCAGCTCAAGCCAGCGGAGCAGTCTGACTGTCTCCATCCCATGCTGCAAGCCCTGTGCAGTCCAGAAACCAATTACACTAACGAGAGAAGAGTATTTCATGCAATACCAGTAGCCAACTGCATTTTCTTGCGGAAGAATATGGACTGATGTTTCAGATTTGAGGAGGAGGCCAGGCTGGATAGCGGCTTAAAACGTTGCAATTATTCTTCTAATTAACTTGAATGTCACAAATGCTGGGAAATTGGAGGTTCCATATGTCTTTATGGCCAGTTATTACTGCACATGTATCACAATAAGGTCATTTTTCTTCTCCTGATTGATTTTTCTTAACTATTTTCTATTCGTTTTCTGTTTATAATTTAACTATTTATTAATTTATTCTGATAGTTAAAGGACGTTATTTTAAATAACTGGAGAGGAAAAATTATCTTCTGCATAGTGGGAAGCTGTCTTTACGTTAGTCTCTTCAATACCTATATTGTATTGCTCGCTTGTGAAATCATTAGGAAACTTAATTTTACAGCGTAGTTGTTTTTAATAGGTAGCTCTTAGGTAGCCCAATTATTTAAAAGATGACGATGGATAATAATAATAAACTACAGATTCAGCATCTCTTTCTGTAAGGCCTCAGCTGCTGGCAGCAGATCTGGCTGTGCTGCCACGATCAGATCGCTGCGCAGGGAAGATCCGGCCCAGCATGTGTTCAACCATGTCTGAATGTACCCCAAAATTTCCCCTCTAGGGGCACAGAGCTCTGTGCCACATCACTGAGCAAAGGCAGGTTGGTGCCAGCGGCGCCCCTTCCTCCCACACTCGGTGAGAGGCTTCTTTGCTGCTGCCTTCAGGGAGAAACGAACTGGAGCCCATGTGCATTTAATCTGTGAAAGGGAGTGCAAGACAAAGTAGTAGCTGTTCATGTAGTCTTAGGGGGAGAGGCTCCCGCTCACGGTGACACAAGCTTGCTTACCCCACCTATATGCATCTTAATGCCTCTAGGCAACTCAGGGGGATCAATAAAACAAGTCTGCTTCGGTTCGATGCTTTGGAAAAAAAAGCATTTCTGTGCATTTAAGTGGAAGTGGCATCATGCATTAACTGCTACACTGACACGTCTGTGCGTTCTACCAGCCATAGATATGTGGGACAATCTGTTAAACTCCTCTTTGGGAAGGTGCTTGATTTGTTTTTCTGTCTTAGATGTCCAAAAATGAGACAGGCACTCGTGCAACCAGTTGGCTGCAGCAGCCCATTGCCATTGCCTGGCAGCTGTCACGTCCACGCTGCATCTCGTGTCCTTTCTGTGCCTCAGCACTTTATCATCCCCAGCAGAACCTCACGCCAAGGACTGGAAGACCCCTCACAGAGGACTCATGCATTGTGAGTCAGTGAGTCAATGATCAAATGTGTCGCGTTTCGATGTGCTTTTATTTATTGTTAATTTATGATACTTCAAGCACGTTGGTAAATGTTCTGTAGCCTATAATTGTAAGGTTATTGAAGTCTTTGTAATACGAGACCTCACTACAGCACTTTGCTATTACAACTCTGCTTGAAAGTGGAATAAGGCCTCCAGGTTCTGTGTGTGTGTGTGGAAGTTCTCCGTTCTGCAGATTTACGAGGTTCTACTGTATTATTATTATTATTGTTTGTTTGTTTGTTTTTTACAACCGTTTCCAATACAGCTCAAATCCTACATTTGTCACTGACCTCACAGCACGTTTCTGTCCCGGCTCCAGCAGGGCAGCACGGCTGTGCCGGCCCGGCAGGTGCCAACGAGCTCAAAGCAGGATTTACTGATTTGTTTGTAATGTATCTACTGGTCTCTGGAAATACTCTAAACACTGAGTTTTTGCAATAAACTTGTTTTTTTTTTTTAACCTTTTTTTTTTTTTTTTTCTTTTCATTTTGAATTCATTTTGAACCTCCCTCTCCCCCCAGGGCTGCTGCTGCTTCCCCTACCAGGAGGGCTGTGCTGCTGCACATTGTTCCTGGGGCTGAAGCAGTGTGTCTGCCCTGCAGCTTGGGCAATCCCACGTTCTATATGGGCTGCCTGGAAGCTGGTAGCTTAGTGCTGACCTCAAGGGTACTCTTGTCAACCCTTATAGCACAGGCCTGATTGTAAGCAGCCGCTCCTGCTGCTGCTGCTGGGTGTGAGTGGGAATTGAATTGGTGCTACTCAGAGAGGTGATCTGCATGTCTTCAAGAAGCAGGCAATCATGTCATTATTATATCATCTCTCTCAATTGCAGAATGCTTTCTACTTGCCAGGCTGGACAGCTTGTGTATCAGAAACCAAGCTAAAAAACTTCAGGGTGGTTGCACTAAGTGACAATTTTCTCCCCCTCAAACCTCACTTCTCTTTATACCAGTTGAGGTTATGTCCTCCCTCGCTTAGTCTGTAGCTCCCAGAACCGCCAACCCCTGTAAAGAGCACTACAGCCATGCTGCATCATTTCAATGAGTGCATATATTCAATTTGCAAATTAACGACTTGCTGAAAGACTCATCACACCACTGATACACACTAATTGCAATTTGCTTTCATTCCAGTTGCAAAAGTTCTAGAGCAGAGATGATAATATGTGCAAGCAGAGCAGACGGCACAGATACCAGAGTGCCAGGAAGATCATCAGTCTCCAGATCTGACTCTGGCTCGTTTACAGCAGTGAACAAACATTATTTGCAACAACTTCCACAAAAGAACAACAGAAGAGCTTTACAAAGGCTGCTCTTAGGTATAAGAGCACATAAAGCTGTAACACTATCACACGTCTCCCAGCACACAATTTTGAGTCATTCTTCCCACCTGGTTTAAATTAATGGCCCATGACCTCCTCTGTTATCCTGGTCTGAAGGCATTAATACCAGAGTAAAATAGAGCAAAAACACTTCTGCTCAGTAACTGTATATCCAATTTGAACCAGTAAATAGGAGGACAGCGTGGGTGAGAAGAGCTCCCTTCTGCAAGCCTCCACACTCCCTTCAGAAGGGATTGTATAAGCTCTGTAGTCATCTTGCCAACGAGGGCAATGCCAACCAAATGTAAGCACAGGAAATTACACAAGGGCAGCTTGCAGAGGGCAAAAAACACCAGCCATAGGTGTCTGTCCATCCTAAAGCAGAAAGCTGTCTTGTTCCTTATCTGGGGGAATAGAGGTCTTTAAAAAGAAAGCCCCTTTCTTTTTTTCCCCCCATTGAAAACTAAAAGGAACAGCAACCTGTTGGCCTTGCTTTAGATGAGCTAACATCAGGTACTCAGAGGGAAAAATGTCTTTAAAAACAGCTAAACTGGTTTGGGGAGGAAAAAAAAAAAGTGAAGTAGGTGCTTACAAAACAACACAAGTGTTTTAATGATTCCCTTCAGATGTTAGTTGTTAGCATGTGAGATCATTGTTTTCCAGCTGCCCATAGTAAACATGACCTGAATTTTCACACTGATGCAAGCACAAAAAGCAATCCTTCTCCCTCCTTAGAGCTCACCCTGAAGATGTCTCAGAGTTCAGTTTTAGAGAGGCTCAAGTAACTGCTGGCTTTGTTTAAAGAGCAACAAAGAGAAAAGCGCTGTTTGCAGAGGAATTACTTTCTACTTGGTGACCAGTGGGTAACACGGAAAGGCAGAACCCCTCCTTTGCACTGGAACACCGCACCAAGAGCACGTGTTTCCCTTTGGCCAGAGATGCTTTGCACAGAAATCTGCCCGCTGCCCATCAGCACTGTGAGCACAGACCCACAGGGGCCTGGGGACTCTGGGCTGGAGAGGGAACGGTTCCCTTTAGTGCAGTGCTGCTGCAGGAGGCATCCAAAGATGCTCTCAATTAAAGAACCCTGTTGGCAGCTGAAGTTTATGTACCTCCTATGGGTCGAGGCAAACTCCGGGGTTCCTGGCACAGATATACAGAGTTTTTCCCTCCCCACTGCACTCACACAGACTTTTATTTGCAAGATGTGCAAACCCATAGCCTACGCTAGCATAAAGCTCTTTTTTTTTTTTTTCCCTGCAAATTGCAGCAAGTCATGCAATAAATCAAATACAACCCCCCACCCTCTTTCCTACAGCAGTTGTCAAGCCCCAGTTACGACAATTTGTGGTAAAATATTACTCACCAGCATTTTGGCCTGTGTGAGAAGCTCTGCCTCTGTAAAGACAGCCCCCTAAATCACTGCTTTGTCACAGAAGCCACAAGCGTAACCAAAAGACTTATTACACGCAGACATTATGAGAAGAAGGCCAACAAGACAATAGTTCCCCCTGCTTCCTTTTTGTCAAAGCTTTCACTAATGCTGTGAATGGCTTTTGCTCCTTCAGCTGCTGCTGGCTGCTTGCTGCGGGCTGCCCAGCCCTTGGGCACTGTGAGCATTGCTGGGAGCTCGTGCCAGAGCCTGGCACCCCTCACCACGGCCCTTTGCTTTGAGCACCACAACAAGTTAGCACAGGGCACGTGAAGTTACCACAAGGTAAGGCTGCTTTGCATTTGGCCATTGATGTCTCTCCTGTGCTGAGGACTCCACATCTGGATGCAGTGCTCCAGGTGAGGGCTCACCAACATGGAGATAATCTGCTGCAGAATGATCCAAAGACCTGGAATAAGCAGAGAAATTACAGCCATGGTTTGTCTAAGGACCTTGGGAGTTGGGCACAGGGAACCAACCCCAGCAGGGAGAGGAGTTTTGGTTCTCATTGCTCCCCATGCAATGCTGCTGCTGGAGCAAAGCACTCTCCAGCTCTGCCCTGGGCACTGAGCAGGTGCCCCAACCCCAGCACAGCCCCTGCTTATCCCCATTGTGTGCAATGGGGGAAGGTTTCCTGCGGTGGGGTTACTGTAAATTGATGACTAAGTAACACAGGGATGGGTGCCCAGGTCACCTGAAGAATACACAGACATTTCAGTCACCTCTGATCCATTTCTGACACTGTCCCCTGGACAAATCCACTGCTGAGGCCAGTTTGAGTTTCAGCCACTTCCAGACACAACATTTGAGCAAAGTCACTTAAAACCTTCCCCTCGCATGCCTGCTTTTTCTGTTGGTGTCAGCACACCCTGGGCACACATCCTGGCTGCAGACAGCAGTGCTCTGGGGACACCTCAATTCTCATGGGCACTGTTATTCATGGCTCAGCACTGGCAGCCAGGAGCTAGCACAGTAAATGCTGCACTCTGCGTTCTCCTAGAAAGCCAGCAGCAGGTGTAAGGGAAGAGACTGCTTGGTTTGCACGGAGAGGAGAGCAGGGCAGGATCCAGCAGCAAAGACTGGGCTGAAGTTGGGGTGCACCCACAGCAGGACTCCTCTGCTCTACTAAGGCAGCTGCGTGCTACAAGCCAGCTTTTGCTGAACTGTGCATCGTGCATGCCAAGAAACTTGGCATTTGGCAACACATGTGGAGCAGGAGGACCATACCCTGCTAGGATCTGAGCACTCTGCCCCTTCCCAAACACTGCAAGGCTCCCTGACTGCTGGGAAACATCCCTCACCCTCCTCCTGCAATAGCCCATGCCTTCAGGCTTTGAGCTCGCCCTCACCGCAACACATTAGTCACCAAAATGCTGCCTGCACTTGTATCTCCCTCCCTCATGCACCCCAGGCTTTATCAACAACAGCTTATCAGTAGCAGCCACTCAGAGGAGCAGCCCCACAGCACTATCGGTGACGTGAGGCAGGGCTGGATCACTGCTGTCAGCTGGTCTCACCAGGCGGATGGATCAGGCTGGTTTTGTGCCTCCAGGAAAACCCAGACCCCTCCCACGCATCATCAGAAAGACCCAAAAGCAAAACCCATGCACTCTCTGCACAGAGCTGCCTGCCATACTTCAGTCCTCCTGGCCTCGGGGTCCAACAGGAGCACTGCACACCTCTGTGAGCCCAAAAGCTCTGACTGCAGCAATTCTGCAACAGCAAAACTCCCCCCATGTCCACCTGCAGGGGAACCACTTGGTCCTTGCAAGACTTTCACTCCTTCAGTGACTCAGCACAAGTCCCCATGCTCTGCCAGAAGTAAAACACATTAAATAAACAGTACCTGGAAAGACAGAGTCTGCAGAGTCTCTCCCATTCGCAAGCTGTTTTTCTCCTGCCCCAGCTGGTGAGGAGTCAGAGCCCTGCACAGCTTCTTTCAACATCACAATTGAGCCTTGAATAAGCCTTGAATAAGCCTTGAATAAGACAGGAGTTTTCAAGAATTTCTTCATGCGTTTAAGATCAGGGGTGTATCTGAAGGAAGCAGGGCTGGCTCTTCTAAAGGTAGATACAGCTAGCCAAGTCCAGCCAGTATTTCTTTGTCACCAATGCATGTGCCTGTAGTTCTGACCCAATTCTGCAAGCTGCTCTGCTGATGAAATCTGACAGTGGCAGCACTTAGGAATGTACCTGTACAGTTGGAAGTGCTTCTTGGACTGTATTCTTTAAGGACCAGACCTTGCAGCCCAACCTGCATGTTGTACTTCTGGGGACAACGGCATCTTCTGTGCAAAAGAAGGAGCCAAACTGGTCAGCTAACAGTGTGTGTAAAGCAATAACTGAACATAAACGGTATATTTTTATAGGGTTAATTTGTTTCTGTGTAAAAACAATAACAATAAATATCAGAATGTGTGTTTCTATTTCAAAATGCTATTTATATACAGAGATGCAATTTATTGTGTGCTTTCTCACTGGCAGAACAGCAGCTAATTCACACACTTCAGAGAAACTAATTGCTCTCAGTGTGTAGGAGCAGGAAGGGAGCACCAAAGTAGATCTGTGCAGCAGGGTGCACAAATTAATGCTGAAAATGATGCCCAGTGGGAATATTCTCACCTGCCAGCCTGGTCTGGGGCCCAGGGATGAGTGAGTCAAGTTACCAGGAAAGAGAGGAAATATCCTACCTAGGTGATGTAAAGCGAAATGAAAGGCTGACCACATCCTGGTAACATTAATTAAAAATAACACCCCGACACAGGAAATTAAACCTCTCACGTGAGGCGCCAATTAAATCTGTGAGCCCGCTTCAGGAAAAAGAAATCATAAAAATCAGAAACTATGTAAATAACCCGGATTAAAGTCCAAGGCGCCTCCTCTTGATCTCCACACGGGCAGACGTCTGACCCTCTCCCTGCAACGCACTGCCAAGGACAGGGCCTGGTCCCAGGACAGGCTCTCAGGGCAGCACTGCCCTCAGATGATGTCTCCCACACCCTCAAGAGCAGCAGTTCACTCACCGCTGCCTTTCACCTGCAAATACTGTTTCACTTGTGCACAGGGACTCTCATTCCTGCAACTTTAGCACTAGCCTTACAGTACATGAGATATTAAACAGCACAAGAATCTTTTGCAGCTGTGCGTAGTGCAGCACACCCCAGACCCTATTTATAAAAGAAGTGTTCAACAGTGATGAAGACAAACATTCCTGGATACAGGCGGCATCAGCAGAGACCAAACACTGCAGCATCCTGTTAGCAACCAGTGTCAGCCAAGAGATGATACAAACATGAGCTTTTCAGTGAAGAATTTTTAATGCACTGGTAGATTCTCATCACGCTGTAAATTTTAAAATAGTTCGTAGTAAATGATGGAAAGTAACCCTTTAAATACCCGAGCTTTTCTGTGTGTACTCTACACATCTTTTGCCTGCTTTTTCTGTATGCTTTAGTCCTACACCACATCAAAACCTGCTGGTGACCACCTGTGGCTCTTCTTGAACACTTCCAAGGACTCGGGGGAAGGAGACTTGATGGCTGTGCTGGGCCCTGCCCATGACAGTAAGGCTTTCACCATAAACAGACAACACAAAATGAGAAAGTTGCAAGATTTTAACTTGAATGCTGTAAGACCAAAGACTTCAGAGTCGTTTTCTCACCACTGCATTCTGCTCCACGCTCTTAATAAAGGTGGGGTTAATGCTAGCTAGGAGGTCTTCAGCCCCTGTGTGCAGCAGAACCCTCCTGCCTCTCTCCCTCCAAGTGCCCTGGCAACACCTGCTTCTTGTTAGCAAAACAAATAAACAGTTTGTTTCTAACCACAAGTATAACTCTCTACCGCTGACATTTCTTTGCACGTCTCAGACCGCAGCTTCCTTTTGAAACCCTAAACTTACATGCTCCCTCAGTTCTTTAGTAAGACTGTAGAAAGATGAGAAAAACAAGCAGCCGTGCAGAGACAGAAGCGACAGTATCTACAGCAACAGCTGAAACAAAAACTAACGCAGGGGTTGTGAAATTCGCCATGCAGGGACACTCAAACAGGCTGAGTGGTACACACTGATGGTGAAATAAATCTCACGAGTGAGGCATCAGCTCCCAGGCAGGGCTCGTGCTCCCAGCCACCAATTCCCATGGCACTTCCCAGGCAGAGGCAAACCCTGGCAGCGGTGCTCTGCTCCTGACACCTCTGTCTCAGGAGGCCGTGGGAACAGCTGATAAGAGTTTTGAAGATGCAATACTGGCATTCATGCCCTGCTGTACAAGATCTGCAGGGCAGCGGGTGATGGCATCAGGATGGAGGTGGGCGAGCAGCGAAAGAGCCCTGCAGCAGGGTGCCAACAGCACGGCTGCTGAAGGAGAAGAAAGAAAAGTTTGGCTATTGGCTTCTGGGACTGCCCAGACCTGAGAGCTTTCAGCGTGGCACACCGCAGCTCACACCTGCGAGCTGGGCACAGCACAGAGGACACCTATCTGAGCTCCCCAGGTGCCCATGGCACTGGTGCAGTCCAAAAACCCGCCCAGTTTCACAGCCTGCGTTAGGTAAACTCTTCTTCTCTACATCTCCTCATCTTCCTCCGCTCCTTTCCGCTCACAGCCCCGCTGCACGCCGCGCTCCCCCCCCCCCCCCGCCGGCGTGCAGCTCGGAGCCGGGGCCGGGCGGCGCTGCGCAGCCCGCTGGCGCCCCCTGCTGGCCGCCTCCGCGGGGCTCCCGGATGGCAAAGCGGAGCCCGGCGTTGGGGGGAAGCCGGCACTCCAGCTGAGCTCTCAGCGATGCTTTCAGCTCTTCATACGGTATTTTTGAGGCTGAAGACACTGTGGGGTTGCTGCTGCCCTTACCCGCACACCCCGTCACCATGCAAATCTGATTGTTTGAGCGTGACGTGCCTAGCAAAGTCTGACGCTCGATAGCTTTATCGGGGAAGGGCCAAAGAGCGTAATTAGGACTGGCACAGTTCACTTACCAGGGAGCCCTGCTGTGATCAGCGGGCCAACCCACGCTCTGAACGTGGCACAGGTCACTGAAACTATCAGACTTACAGCTCATCTCTCACATGTCAGGAAGTTCTTAGCATGTAAAAAACACGCTGCTGTTTGTTAGGGACTCCCCTCTTGGTTTTATTTGCATATGACACTCAGCAGAAGAAAGGGGGTCTGAGCAGCACGGTTCCACCCAGAATTTAGCACCCGGCATTCCAGTTAAAATCGTTAGCACCACAGCAGAATCAGTGCCACTCGTGTGCCCTCCTTCTGAGAAGATTAGATAGCAATGAAGTGGAAATACATCCATCTTCTATCGCGTAGTCATAAAACAAACTAAAAAGCAGTAACCCTGCTCACCTTCCACCACTCTTCCACAGCAAACAGAATGTGATGATTTTGTATGATTAGCGCAGAACAGAACAAAACAATTCCATTGGAAGGGACCTCAAAGACCATCACGTTCAACTGAAGCTGACTGTTTCTGTTTTGAAAGTCATCTGAGTTTTCAAGGCACACAAAGTCATTGCTGTAAGACAACACAGTACCTTCTGTCACGGGAGTCTGTCCAAAGGAAATTCCAAGACTCAGCAGGATGGAGGTGTAGCACAGCTATCCTCACAAAAAGCATCTCCTGGTTTTTGTCCCCTGAGATAAACAAACGAATAAAGAACCATTGATGACAAGGCTATTTTCAGGAAACGAGTGGAAATACAGAGAAAAGGTGTGAACATGCAGGGTCATTTTTACTAAGGAAATGTTCAGTGTTGAGCAGGACAGCCTGGGCCTCCAGGCAAATTAGCCTAGGTGGTTTGGGTTGTTTTGTTTTCTTTTTTTTTTGGTTCACAGAAAGGACAGCAAGAAATGTAGATGCTTGAATCTGCTGCTGATTGCTGGGGGCAAAGTCGTCTTGGCCCTATGGATATTAGAATAGGCTCAGCAAAATACCTAATGAACTGCACCACAAGAAAAACACCAATATGGGCAAATAGCAAATTTTATTACTGTACTTGCCCTAATTGTTTTCTCAACTTACACTTGACAAGAACATAAATCCCACATTATTATGCTCAACAAAAGGCAAAACACCTCTCTGTCCACTGCAGTTATTGAGGGAGTTTATTTCTCATGCACAGTGGCTGACAGTATAGCCTTCACAGAGTAATTCCACCAGCTCCCGAAGCACCAGGCTGCTGCTCTCAGATCACCCTGCCATCTGCAATGGGACTGCTTCAATGAATAAAAGCTACAGAATCAGCTACAGGAGCTGGCATTTGGGCTTGCAAGATACTGACCTTTAAAGTGTCTTCACACCTGTTCTCTCCAGCACTAAGCACTGGGAACAGGCTTTTAACAGACATCTCCACCTTGATTACTGGCCAACAAAGAATCTCAAGTTCCCTCTGTTTATCACCTAACAGCATTAAGTACCTGAGTAAGTCTGCAGGCTCACAGTGTGCCCATTTACTTGAGAAGCACACGTTGTATCTGCAACTGGAATAGGCTCTGGGATCTGTACGGTCAGACCACAGCAAAAGGCTTCACGGTACTCCTTCAGCTATCTCCTATCATCCTCCAAACTGAGTTCTTGAACAGACCTGTACAAGGAATTCAAAATGGCACGAAGTTATTAAAATAACATCAAATTATTAATTACCTTGCGGCAGAATAAGCCAATCAACTCGCTTAACAGCTTTTCTCAGAGCTGCAATATTCCCACTTATTGTGATTTTTAATGAATTTCAGTCCGTTTCATGGCACAAAAATACACAGACCAGCTGCTGTGCAGCACTGTAACATGTAACACAACATAGAGGCTTCAAAGATCTTGTTGTGTTGATATCTCCCATCTTTACCAACCCTGCAGCAGCACTCTGCCCATCACAGAAGTATAAATGTTCACCAACGACGGCTGCAACGCTGCACACCGAGGCCACACAACAAGGGCTTGGCTATCTGCCATCACACCCAACTGGGCCACCAGCAGCATCACTCCCCTCAGCATGGGACAGAACCCCAACAGGACTACGCACATCTCAACATGACCATCCCATCCCACATCCCAACACATCCCACCCCACATCCCAACACAACCATCCCACATCCCAACACATCCCATCTCACATCCCAACACATCCCATCCCATATCCCAACACATCCCATCCCACATCCCAACAAATCCCACCCCACATCCCAACACAACATGACCATCCCACACCCCAACACATCCCATCTCACATCCCAACACATCCCACCCCACATCCCAACACATCCCACCCCACATCCCAACACATCCCACCCCACATCCCAACACATCCCACCCCACATCCCAACACATCCCATCCCATATCCCAACACGTCCCATCCCACATCCCAACACATCCCATTCCACATCCCAACACAACCATCCCATATCCCACTACATCCCACCCCACATCCCAACACGACCATCCCCCCCTCCCCCCCAGAGCTGTGCAGTAGCTGCCCTTACTGCACTTGGGATTTGTTTTCTAGCACTCACTGACGGCAGGAGCGCAATTACTCGCTTTACATGTCCGCGTGAGAGAGAGGAGCGTATTTTATTAACGCAATTCATTCCACAGCTAGGAAGACAACCAAGCAAACGCTAACGCGCATACACAGCAACTGATCGGCACCAGTGCAGGCGTCACACGGACCACTACTAAACGAAGAGCTGCGGATGGAGTACCCGAAACAGAATCGCTGTGTCCGTGCGGCGAGGAACGGACCTGCGGACGGGACCCACGCGGGACCCACACGGACACGGAGCCCCGCAGCCGGAAAAGGCCCCACCGCCCCGGAGCCGCCCCCGGCCCCGCCCGCCCCTCCGCCCCTTCCCCCGCACGGGCGGAGCCGGGCACGCCGACCTTCCGCCTCCGAGCCGGGCAGCGCGTTAAGGCTGCGGAGCTTAAGGCAGAAGGTGGTGATTCCTGCGCTGCCCTGGATAAGCGCGCCCATCGATGGGTTTCTTTCTCTACGCGGAGCAGCAGCTGCTTTGTGCGGAGCATCGCAGCTCCTGGATTCTGGGTTCTGTAGGTGTGTTGTCTGTGTTTCCCTGCCAGGAGCTGCACGGCCCCACAGCTTCTGTTTCTTTGGTGTTTGCATTAAAACAAGAAACAAAAGGCAGGTCTGAAGCCCCGTGATGTCTGTCTGCCTTTAGAGGCTTCTGCTAGCATCAGTAAGGCGTGCTGCACGATCAGGGAATCACGGACTGTCCCGAGGTGGAAGGGACCCATAAAAATCACTGAGAAAGAGGAAGAATTCAGCCCACAGATCCAAACTGTGTTCTGTTGTTTGTTTGTTTCTTGATGTTTTCATTCTCCCAGACATCTGAGAGACACAAACCAGAGAACAGACAGGATCCCAGCTCTCCCAGTGCCAAGATGGGGATTTAATTTCACACTTACAGCTCCGTCCCGGTGCGGGATGTTATCTGCTGTGCTGACTGAGCACAGCTGCTATATTTAGTGCTCAGATCTCCTGCACTTCAGTCCTGTGCTTGGACCACAGCACTGCTCCCTCTGCCCCTCTGACATGATTTTGTCTGAAGCAAACGGGTGGTTTGGATGCATGCAATGCCCCCAGCCCTCATCATTTCCAGGCACTCGGAGGCACGCTGCTGAGTGTACTTGCAAACATCAGCAGGCAGTTCTTTGGACAGGGTTGAGAGCAGAAAACAATCTCACCATTTACGTGTGCTATGGATCCGCTGTTTCTTGTGGTGATGATTTCAGCTCTGACCTGTTTGACAGACTTTGCATTTAGAGCTGGGTTTACCTGCGCCGAGTGAGACGTGGGAATGGGGAGACATCCAGGTCCGCAAGAAATGCAAGCAGAATGATGGAGAAAAAGTAGTCCACACTACAGAAATCCATGATCCAAAGAGCTGCAGCTAAGGAAATGGGAATTCAAATGAGGATTTTGTCAGTTTTTTGCTTGTAAGGAGCTGTAAAATGTGGGGTTATTTCCTACACCATTGCCAAGACCTGGAGCCATTCTGCAGTGGTCACTGCAAAAGTGAATGTGGAACAGGACTGATGAAACCCAGCCACAAAGAGCTGCTGGAGGACCTGCACAGAAAGCGATCCTTCACGAGAAGACAGAGCAGACCTTTTCTCCAGGAGTCTGAGTGCTCTGCAGAACTTATCTCAACGTGCTGCCCGTCCCTCAGTAAGGAAGGCGGCACGCAGACTGGAGGTGATTTCATTTCACTCCCAGGCAGTGACACAGCCTGGGAGAAAGCAGCCCGACCAAGGAGAGACTCACATGAGCAACCTGGGACACAGCTTCAGGCTGAGAACTGCTCTCTGCAGTGGTTTTTCTCTCCTTGATGATGGAAGCTGACCCTCGTTCAGTTAGCTGCTATAAACACTGCTTAAATTTGGGCAGTAGCTCTGATCCAAGGAAAGCTGCCCTGGGCTGCACAGGGCTGCTCCAACACCAAGGGCAGCCAAAGGTGTAAGCGAAGGTGTGATGCTGCACGTCCCCCTGTGCTTTGGTATAATCACAGACATTTGTCTTGCTGCAAGCAAATGATACAGGGCACAGAAAATAAAGCCTGGCTCCAGCTAAAGGCTCGGCTGTCAGCCAGATGCTTTCACATTCGATCCTTGCTTCTGTCAAGGGAAATATAAAACATTTTACCTTGCTAGTCTTAGTGAGGAGCTACTTTTGACAATTGATTTGCATATCACATGTATAAATACTCGCTGTGTGTTTATGCTACTCTTGCAGGAAAATGGGGTTTCCTTTCTGAAGGAGGAAATCTGTGTCAATCAGTGCTTTGTCTTGACAAAGAAACAGACAGGGTGACTTGCTGCTGACGTTCATCCATTGAAAAGATGTTCCCTGGCCTCGCTGGCATCCACAAATAAAAGATAGTAGGGATGATTATGCACCGATTTATTACACAATGAATGGCAACATTTCACTTGGAACAAAGGATCTGCTGCGTTCTGAAAAACGTGTTTCTCCCTCAGTACTGCAGTCACGTAGACAGAGCACCCTTTGCAGCAGAAGGCAGGTTTGTGGTGCCCAGGTGATAAAACTGGAAGCTCTGAGAGTTTTTTTTTAAAGGTGTAACTTAAATGCCAAGTTCACAGCTGCAGGTTGCAAGCGTGGATCCCCCCGTCAGCTCACAGCAGTGCTGTGCACACAGCTCCTGCGTCACACTGAAGACAGCAGCTCTGATGCCCATCGCTTTGCTGTGCCTGGTCTGAATCACCTCCCCTTTTCTCCTCAACGTTTTGTAAGAGGGGAAGGGAGAGAGGGTGAAAGGCAGTCTGCTTGGGTCATCTGCATGAAGAAGAGGAAGTTTTTCCCTTAATTCTAGACGGTTTTTTTAGCAAATGTCAGACATGAGCTAAAAAGGCTGCCACTGCTCAAGGCTTGCTCAGCTTGCTCAGCTTTCTCCCCTGCAAATCCTAACATTAACTCTTCGAAAATGCTGGTTGTTTTGGAGGTTTGCTGTTTGCCTGTTTTCTCTTTCTTCAGGAAAAAGAGAGGCTTCAATGGGAAATGGTCATCAATTGGTAGCTGCTTCTGTGACTAGACGTGGATTAATGTAGAAGAATCAAGCTCATACAGAAGACAGTGCAAAACATTACACCTAGGCAACCCCAGAAGGCCTGCATCATTTATAGATATTGCCTTTTCTTTCTATAGAAGCTTAAAAGCATTCTCAACCAAAGACTGCAGGTACACAGAGCACTCAAAGTCGAGCCTGCTGACATGCTGCTGAGCACACATACTAATTGTGGAAGTGCTGACTGACTTAACAGCCTGATGTGAGTTGCTGGCCATTAATGACACAGGGTTGGTGTCATCCCACAAATGTCATTTGCATGGTATATGATCAGTGTGGAAACAGTCATTCATCATCTCAAGTCTGCATGGGGCAGTTTCAGTGTTAAGATACATACCCTTTTTTTCCTCTACTGTTTCTCCTTTTGAATCTGAGAAAGAAGTAGCTTCCTTTAACAAAAGTTGACTGTCTTCCAGGCTTTGGCCAACAAGAACTAGAGAACACAGGGCAGAGCCTTTACCATGGCTCAGAGACATCACACCTCTGATCCTGGATAGGGGAAAGAAATGGAAACCTAGCAAGGCTGCAAGCATTTTGACTGTAAGTCTTGCTACCTGTCAATGGGGAGAGGCCTGGGAACACAGCACAGCATCTTCTACACTGGCAAGATACAGGATCCTTTACATTGAACACTGCATTCAAAGATAGCAGATACTGAGAGGCACAGAGTTTTATGCTTCCTCTGAAGTCCTAAATTAATCAATGCTAGCTTGCCTTGATCAGTGTCAATTCACTGATCCATATTACGTCATGTTTTAAACTCTCCAGACAGAGAAATTAGGTTTATGCACTTACTGTGTAAGCTGACAAACATGTCCCTACCTTATCCTCCCATGCCCTGCAGCCCTTGTTGCCTGCAGAACAAATGTACATCTTGCTAGTGACAGCCAGTAGCTTGGAAGACAAGCCCTTTGAATTTCACCCTTTGTATGAAGGCACAGGTTGGAAGTTGCTCTGAACCAGAGCCCTCCTCAAAGCAGCCTACATCAAATTCAGGCTTGTCAAATCGAGTGCTCAGCAATTAATCAAACTGTTCCACTTTCTCTGAGGAGCAAAGCAGACACAGCAATGTGGTCTCCAGTGCCCCTGAGTGCATGTGTGAGCGGTGACCATTTCTAACATCTCAAGTGTGCACTTCTGCTGGATGTTTTGATTCCTTATCTTCAAGTCATCACAGCTCGTTCACTGAATTCACATGCAAGGATTTTGACTGCCACAGCAGTTTTCACAAGCCAGACTGGGAAGCTCACAATAGAGCCTTCCAAGAGCTTTCCTTTTAGCAATAAGGAGCAAGAAGCACGGAGCCCAGACAGCTGCTAAAAATGGAAGTTGCACTCAACCAAGAAAAAACATTTTGTCCCTCAGTGAGCGTGCATAAAAGCACAAGGGAAGAACGCAGAATAATTTGCCACAATCCAATACTATCTAAATTAGACACAAAACGACCCACCCTACTGCAGGACCTTGTGGGACTCCTTGGACCGAGTTCATTGAGTAATTTCCATACAGTTGTAAAGAGCTTGTGTGCATTAGGCAAGACACTCAGAAGTAACTCGCAGCAGAGCAGACTCATCCCATTTCCACCCATATCCCCAAGATTGCTCCCACCTGGCAGCTGCTGCTCTAGCACTTTGCCATTCAGCCACTCCAGAGCAGACTGTCCATGTCAGCTCCTCACCAGGGCTTTGGATGTCAGCTCCAGGAGCAGCTCCTGCCTGCAGCCATGCTCGGCTCAAGCAGTGAGCAGGGCTGTTCCAGCACAGCTTCACTTGATTTTGGTTCCCTTGTCAGTTATTGTGTAATCACCAACTAACAGGAAGGAAGAGGCTCAAAAACCCAACCTACATGCAGTAGGCCGTGCAATTAGGTGTTCTGTTAAATAATTTATCAAATGCAACAAGACTTCTACTTGCTCACAGACCCAGTCACAGCCCTTCTCTGCCCACATGGCTCTCCCTGCTGCTGCCAGACACAGCACACAGCCACATTACCAGAGCCCACAGGTTACTGCTCAGTAGTCCATTACCAGCCCTGGCTCTGCTAACAGAGCTCACATCCCAGCAGCATGCATATTTCAGAAATAGTCACTCAGCGTTACCAGCACTTCTGTTACAACTCCAGTGTATCCTCAGGCAGGTCCTCCCAATAAGGAAAAGCTATTTCTATGACAGCTTTATTCAACAAGGCCATAACCAGAAGCCTGGGTGAACCTTGCTGCAGTTCCTCTGTGGCACTACCCTGCTCTCTGGATGTTGCTAGTTTTATTCCACACGCAACTGAGAGCATCTCAGAAAACAAGACGTACAAAAACAAGATCTCGACATCATTAAAAAGATTGAAAAGGGAAAACATCACTAAGGCTGTTCCAACTGTTCCAGTGCAAAAAAAGTGGTCAAGTGCTCAGTTTCTGAAGAAGCAGAAGCACCTGCTCTAGAAACATGGAAGACTCAGAAACAAAACTGCATTGCAAAGCAGAGCAACGCTTTGTGTTTCTCACTCCTGATTCCAGAGATCCATGAGATGCTCTTCACAATCAATGCAGAGGGCAGGGGAGAGGATGCAGGTCCCTATTAACCCGCAGCAGATTCATGGCAACCCAAGGATTTCTATGGCTTATTTATTAACGTTATTAAGACAAATACTCATGCTAAGAAGTGGCCATATATATCATTATTACTTGGTCTGAGTATTTTTCATGCTGTAGTGCCCACAGCATGCCAGCCATATCTGGGCTCTGAGGAGAAACTGAAGCTTCTCAGGCCTAAAAAGAAAAATTGCTAAGGAGAAATCAGTGTTTTGCTGCAGAACATTGTTTCACATTGCCAAACAGCCAGTGACCCATTTCTGGAGGAGGCAGAATTTGGCAGAAAACAGCCATAAATAATGAAAAAATCTAACTATACAGTACTGAGATACATAATTGATACAGAAGTTTGCCACTGACGCCAGCACACACAAGCATCATTAATACTTTAAATATCAAGTAACCAAACCGATTGCCAAATGCAACGACAGCAATTTCACTTACTGGAGAAAAAGGGAGCAGTGTGAACACAAGAATCAGGACGAGCCATTGAAGCAGAGTTTGCTTGAGCCTTGAGACTTCCAAATCACATTTGTGCAGTGCAGGCTGTGGCAGAGGCACAGCAGTTGGCCTGATAACCAAAAGACAAACGACCTGACTGCCATGTAAGTATGAAGCTGAAGAATGATTTCCTAACACCAATGTGAGGCTGTATATGTTTATTCATCGTCAGTAATTTTGTACACAAGGCAAATATTAATAGCTGAAAGGCAACGCTTTTGGAGAGTATGTACAGAGCGATGTACAAGCGAATGGAAGAGGTTTTAAACTATAAATTGATTTAACCATTTTATAAAAAGGAAGTGATGTTTTGTCTTCTAAGACCTCCCTTAGAAATAACTTATTGCCAATCTAAAGCAAGGAGAAAAAAAAAATTTACAATAAAAAGTAGTCCCTGGAAAGTTTATAAAAAGTTAAACATATAAAATCGTAAGCCACAAACATTTATACAAAGCTAATACAAATCTTGGTTCTGTTAAAGATCTATGAGATTGTTACAAAATATATTTTTACATAAAGGCTTCACTTAAGGTAAGCTCTCACTGCTACTGAAAGCGCAGGAAAGCGGTTTTAAATAGTCTGCAATTCAACTTATTTTCAAGTACAATGCAAAGAAATTGCAAAATGGCACTGTATTGCAATGCTGTATAATTAAAAAAAAACAACTACGTTAATGGTACCATCAAACAGACAAGACCTGTAAAGTTAATTTATGAGCATCTCAGTATGGCGTGAAAGTTCTGATCGTTTTGAAGCAGGAAATGCCGTTGGAAAAGGAACGGCCTGCAATTGACCTTGAAGAGAAATGAGCAGGGAAGTCTTCCGATGGCAACGGACCATTAAACATGCTTAGGTCTGCGGTTGAGCAGTGAGCTGCTCCTAAACATCACGAGATCAGTTGGATAAGCTGTCTGAAACCGACCGTAAATACGATTATTAGCCAAGTGTCACAAAGCTTGAAACACCTCATCTGAGCAGTTTGCTACTACAGTTCTGATGGGCAGAATATAAAGCCACTTACTAGACAAATGAGTCCAATATACAGCCGTCAAGATGAATGAACCCACCTGATTCTTTTTTTTTTTTTTATATTATTATTTTCTTTTCAGATGAGTGGGTATCCCAAAAGAAAGCTTTACATTTCACATAAGCTGATGGCTTACGCTCCCACATACAACACACAAAGAAAAAATTTTTAAAGCCTCGATGAACAGCCACAGTTTTAAGGTATCAATTGATGCAGTTGAACATACTGCAGCAGGGAACAGTCATTAAAACACTGATTTCACTTCCGAGTACAGTAAGCCTGTACAAGACAGTGGTATATCTCCTTATGGTCATTGAGCAGTCACCTTTTTTAGCAGGGCTTGCTAACTCTCTCACTAAGAGAGTTCTGGGAACCTTGCTTTGCCACCTGCTTTTCCACCTCTCCTGGAAATGCACCTTGACTGGAATGCAGGCTACCAGGCTGACCCTTCCTACCCAGCAGTGATTGCTTCAGGATAAGAACCAGTCTGTTCCACAACAGCAGACTTGTACCAAAATTAAATAATGCTGTACAGGAATTATATTCAGAAGAAAATCTAAAAAGCAATACAACAGTACATGATGTGCTCCTTTTCAGGTAGCTACTACGTTCAAAGATGGAAAAGCCCACTGTTGATTCAGTTTGTTTATCCAGTATGTTAACATAGGAACCATGTAAACAGTGACATCAAGGTTAGTTGCCTCCCTCCCTTTAAAGAAGCGGGAGTGGGAAATGCAAGTGATTTCACTTAGTAATTTCATTTAAATAATTCATTTTTGCCTGAGATTCATATAGTGCTCATCTCCCAGGGACTTCTACCTTGTCAGAAGTGCCCCAACACTTGGGTGCGCCTTGCTGCCTTATGGGCCCCCACATGCACAGAGAAAGTCTTCTGAAAGCACTGAAAACAGCGGCGCTTTGCTGTGTGTGTGTGTGCATTGGTTCATGGAGAAGCTTGCTGAATATTTTCCTACTTCAGCTCATGTCAGAAGTGCCTCGGTGAAACTGACTGCATCCTTAGGCTGACATCAGTTTGGAGGATTTTTTGTAAATTGACACCAACGTCCCTTGACACAGAAAATTATCAACACTTTACATTATTATTTTTTTAGACAAATTCCTGGTAATATTCTTCATCATCCAATATCCAGTCTTCAGTCTTCTCTGCAGCCACCCTGTCTGACATCCCACAGAACACTTACTACAGACCCTCTCCAAATTAATTATTTTAATCAGCACAGACACAGTCTCTTTTCAAAAGGAACTTGTTCAAACAACTGTCAGCAATGGAAAAAAGTCCCTTCTTCCTCCTGTCGGTTTGTTCCAATGGTTAATTGCCCTCCCTACAAGGGTGTGGATTTGTTCAAACTTCTGCTTGCAAACAATGGACTTTGTTATGCACTTAGAGGCCAAAAGGCAGAGGTTTGTCATCTGCTCACACAGCATTTATAGCCTGACCAAACCAACCTGCCATCCTCCCAAGAGGAAAGTGGAGAACTTCTGGACTGACACTAGAGGCATGTTGGCCAACCCTTTAAATACCCCCAACCAGCCTTTTTTGAGGTGTCCCGTTCACCATCCTTGAGTTGCTTACACATGAACTGAAGACAAAAGTAACCGTATCCATGCCTGCAACAGAGGCAAAGTCTAAATATCCCCATCTAACGATTGTATTAACCCTCTCGACAGCGTTGCACTGTGTTGATAACACACTGCGACTCCTTCCAACATCTTTTCAGAACTCCTTCCTCCAAAACAGTGCCTCATTGCAGCAAACAGACTAATCTATGACTATTCACTGGATGATATAAAAAACAGAGGTCTTTCAAAGCACTTAACTAAATAAAAATACACTATTCTCCATCTGTGAACAGGAGAATGAGGTACAGATGGTAACACAACTTACAATCACAGTAAGTAAGGTTTAAGTTCAGAAGACAGGCAATTTTCCTATGTTCCAGCAACATGATCCCACCTGCAGGGACGCTGCTCCAAGCAGTGAGAACGTGACATCACACCTCTTGCCACATATGTGCTATGCTGATAAAGATTCATTGTAAGAAAACATTGGCCAGCATCACGATCCACAGGGATGTGCAGGTTCCACGGGGCACAGTGGCAAGGTGGGCAGAGTTGTGGATCTACAGCCTGGGGAAAGACTTGGAGCAGCTCTACTTTTTAAAAACCCATGTTGGCAAGCTCACTCTTACTTAGTAGCACGCTGCACGGTGTATGAGGATTTCTAGGCAAGAAGCATTTTGTTTTTCTTATTTTGTAATCACACGGCAACAGTAATACCTCCCCCTACCCTTTTAAAAAAAAAACTGCAATGGAACTTTTGGTAAAATATTATTAGTCACAAGCAGCACTCTAAAGTACGCTATGCAACATGTTTGGCTCAAGTACACTTAGGATTGCTAGACCCAACTGGGAAGTCTCAGAAAGAACCTCATCAGCTGAAGCATATTCTGCTGTGACGCCCTTTTTTCAGAAAACACATTCATCTTCACGGTGTCAGCTACACAAGGCCTCTGCTGGGAACACACATTTGCATAAGGCCACTGAAAATACTGTAGGACAGAACACAAGGAGGCACTTAGGTCTGCGAGTACTTCTATCCATCCAAACCCTTACTGATCACGAGGAGGCACACTGCAGGAACTCATAAACCAGCCATATATCGAAGCGCTTCTAGAAAAGGCAAGGTACCTGCATGTCACATCTGGTTTGTGAAGATAAGTTCAGCTTGCTCCCCTTCCCACATCAGAACTTCAAGAGGACCGTATCATCGTGCTCTGTGTTTGCCATGGCTCCAAGGCAGGGCTTACAATGCAAGAGAGTGGAAGCCTGCTCTGTGCCGTTCACTGCGCCCCGCTGCACTTGGGCCTGCGCCGCTACCTCCTGCCACGCGACTGAAGCCCCCAATCCAAGGATTTTTAAAGCACATCCTGGTCAAAACCCACGCAAAGGTTTATGCTTAACAGGAAGAACGTTACACCCAGGAATCCTAGCTTCAGATGCACAATTCCAGTGAGAGATTTAAGGGTTTTCTATCCAACAATAGACCTGAGAAATTGTAAGTCAGCTACAGTATCACAGTCTTCATTACAAAGTCAGATGTGAAAGGTTTGCCCCCCTAAAATTACTGCCAAAGCTCAACAATTGCAACAATTTCAATGAAGTTTGGACTTGGAATTCTGAATATAGAATGATTTTCTAAGATAATATACGTGTTCTTAAAAGGTCAAATTTAATCACTTTACAGGTAACTTAGACATAGGTCTGCTATAAAATTACAACTTGAGTCAACTTGAAGCTACACTGGGAGAGATTAAGCCTGAAATTCTGCAGAAATTGGCAATAATGTTTTCAGCAGCAGCTTTTAGCCACATATCAAGAAGTCTGACAGGATCTGGATTTCTCTACTCCTGCTGTAAACTTCTAGTTAAAAAAAAAACAACACACAAGAGTTACTCAAATAAAAATGTCTTTTTGCACATCACTGTAGCATAAGCTGCTTGAGGTTGTCATGAAGGATGGTATCCTTGACATCACGGAAAACTAGCCGGATGTTTTCTGTGTTAATAGCAGTGGTGAAGTGGTGGTAGAGGGGCTTCTGCTGCTGGTCCCGGCGTTTGGTACGAAAACAATCCACCAGGAATTTTTGGACATCCGTTAAGCAGTGGGGATCCCCTTCAAATTCTGGAAAATAGTCTTTGATGCTCACTTTTTGTACTTTTTCCTCAAGCAAGTCCGTCTTATTCAAGAAGAGAATGATGGAGACGTTGCTGAAAACCCGGTTATTGACTATTGTTTCAAAAATGTTCAGGGACTCCGTCAGGCGATTCGTCTGCCGATCCTCCATGAGCACTTGGTCGAATTCACTTGAGGAAACAAGGAAGAGTATTGATGTGACACTGTCGAAGCATTCGAACCAACGTTTCCGTTCTGACCTTTGGCCACCTACATCAACCATTTTGAAAGGAACATTCTTTATTTCAAAGTTGTACTCATGAATCCCTTTTGTGGGTCTTCTTGCCAGCAGTATATCTTGCTGTGAGGGAAGATAATCCTAAAAAATAAAGCAGTTTGATGATTAGGACAAGTCACAGGCACGATGATGGCAGCTGACTTGCAATTGAGAGAAAGCTTGCAGAGGAACAGCACGAGGCTTTGAACAAACATGCACACGTATGTACATTCATATTCCAACACTGAAGCATTTTGCAAAGATCTGGAGTCAAATCAGGAAACACACCCAAGGTTAAATCAAAACATTTATTGCCCTGCAGAGAACTGAAGCTTTCCATTTGCCACATGACAAGCATTCACAAACAACCCTGAAAGGTGCACCATCAGCTCCTCATGCCAATTTCCCTTATTCTGAACTATTTTCCGTTTCATTCATCATCTTCCCACAAAGCTAGGAAACACATCTGACAGCTACACAGGAATGCAGCAGATGGGCTCTAAAATGGGTCTCTCAAACCAATATTCATGGTAGTATTCCATTCTACCTATGGGCAGTGAGCTTGCCCCATGTTCTCATGCATTCTGCACAGCTGCCTCTAGGGCAAAAAAAAAAGAGCTGCTTCAGTTAGTAATTAAAGGCAATCAATTAATTATGCCAGAAAAGTCAAACCTAAGCAACTTGCCGTATTTGTACCATGGATCTTTTGGATCCAGCTGAATCTGTCCAAAACAAACCCAAAAAGCACTCCTATTAATTAGCTGTGTCCCTCCTCTGAGCTCCCACAGCTTGGCTTTGTCCAAACATCCTGTGCAATTGCAATTAGCAGAACAGAAGGAGAAACAAGTAGTTGATGACAGCAGTGCTTTTGCAGTAGCGCAGCCTAGGGAAGCACCTGAGCCAGCTGTCCCTGTGGTTCTCCAGCCTGCCTTTCTTCCCAGAATTTCACAGGCAGCATTAAGTTTCTGCACTTCTTACATGATCGTTGCAGATGCTTATGGAAAGAGGAATTCTTATGAGTCAGCTTTCGATGGTACGAAATTCAAGATGCATCATATTGGGTATTTCTTCATTCTAAGAATTACGTTTAAGTCTTCTCCCGTTTAAAAACTGCACCTAAACCAGATGGCTGATGCTGATGTTTACAGCTTTTTTGTTCACTTCTTACTGAAACTCTTCCATACATTTTTCCAGCATTTCTCCTAACTTCAGAAAGAATGATTTAGGTTTCAGAGCTGGAACTTTAGCCTCTTCTAAGTGATCTACGTCTTCCTTTGACACTGCCAGTTACCAAACTGAAAGCTTTTATAAGGATGTCTAAGATCATAGTCCAGAAAGTCTGATTCAGCTAATAAGCTGTGAGTTAGGAGCGGGAGAGAAAATATATGGCAATTCAAATACTGGCATTTCCAAGTTTGAGAGAGCTAGAAAAATCTGAACCACAGCAAAAATTGCAAGGGAAGTGTAACGCTCCAGACATTTGATTTGCTTTACTTTGTAAGCTCAAAAGTGAAACTAGCTAGACTGTTTTGTTTGAACTCCTTGCTCTCTTCATTCGAGCCGCCCAGGACTAAGGCACTGATTTTTATCATGGCTTGCAATCTCAAAGCAGTTCTCTGAAGCAAAAGATCCCCACCCTGCACGGCTAATACAAATCCCAAGCCTGTACTACTTCAGTCTGCAGGACAGTTCAACAGCTCTAACAGTCCCATGTTCTCTTCCAGCCGTGCACCATCTGTGCTTCCAGGCCCTTCTGATGAAAGAGAAGGGAATATAAAAACTAATGGGATGTTTGTATTAGTCACATTTATCTTGGATTTTTTCTACCAAATGCTGTTAAGAGAAGGAGGACAACAGAAATACAGTGATATCAAATGGCAGTGGGTACACATGAAGGCATTTTGAGTAATGTTGACTGTTAGCTTTTTAGCAAGAGAGCTTAACACATATTCCATCTGACAAACAGCCACCTATAGGGTTTCTTATTTGGGAATTCAGTCACAAGTTCTCAGAGCAAAACCAGGAAGTCTTAGAGAAGCTCAGGAGTGACTGATATTCTTAAAAGTGCATAAATGAATAAGATCAAATAATAGGAAAGGCCTTATATGCTTTGCATATTGCTTTCCACATTGAAACAAGAGGACAAAGCAAACTCCTCTGGAAGCCAGCCCTGACTGTTTATTCAGTAAAGCTTTCAAGCAAAGGGCTTCATCCTAGAATTCCTGACAGATTCCCTGCACACTGCAACCACAGATAAAACACTTTCAAGTGCTTTCAAGTTCCACATACGTGGAGAAGACCTACCACATGTTGTCCCACGTCGTTGGCTACTCCTATGCAACAGTTGTGTGCACTGGAAGTCAAGTGCTTGCTACAGAGACATCATTTGCTTACCAGAGACTAAATACAACTCCAAAGTAATCTCCCAGTATTTTAATGCTCTTTTTGAAGGACAATTCAGTTCTCTTCATAGAGAGCTTTGGGATACCAGCAGCTTGCTACTGTAATAATTCTAAAGCAGCCCCCTCCTCACTACTGATCCCACTCCCTGCTGCACCACTGCACTTGTCCTGTACCCACTCTTCTTCACTTTGTCCACTCTTTCATGGGGATTGACTTCTTCGCTACCTTCCTTTTTTCCCCTTTTTCCTCCAGGCAGCTCTATTTGTCTGTAAGCACTGGCTCTTCCCAAGGACACACATCAGCAATGATTCCTAAAATCCAATTTAACTTTTTCCTACCTCCTGCTTTCTTCCTGAATTGTCATCCTCCTCAATTTCATACAGTCTACCTTTTTCAACAGCACAACTTTATGTTATCAGGTAGCTATTTTGCCTATCGCATCACTGTTTGCTTACTTACAATTGGAATTCAAGGTATGAATAAGAGCCAACCACACCATGGAAACCAACGTCTCTATGAGCTTTTCTGAATCCATACAGTCTGCACTGGCAGCAGAAGTAACAAGCAGTTGCAAGGAATGCAGCCGATCCCAGCCTCTCTTATTTTGCTGCGCTGATTAAATCTGAACAGCAAGTTCTTTTCCCTACATGCTGTTATCAGCAGCTCCCTTTTTGGCAACAGGCAAAAGAGCTCCCTTTTGGCAAGGGGCACACAAGCCAGAGGTCTATCTGTTTATACACAATTCAGTTGCAGGCCAGCCTCACTGTATCAGATTATCAGATAAAAGCAGTAAAATACTTACATTAATACAGTTTGTTGAAACAATCATTAGATAAATCTTCTATACAGATAAGAACAAACCAGAAGAACCTATCAAATCTTTCACTCTTAGTAACACAGCTAAGAAGTTTTTTCCACCAAGATTAAATATTTTCTGTGACTGCAGATCTTGAAGAATCCTTTGTATCTCATAGTATTTGGTCTGACCTTAAGCAGGAAATGCTGTCATTTGGAGTTCAGCACTCCCACAGCAACAGCAGAAATACAATTGGAGTGTGCATGCATACAGGTCTATATAGACACACAAATTTTTTTGCTTTTGGGTTTGTTTTTTTGTGTGAGTTTTGGTCTCACACAAATTTAACTGATTTAACACAGTTTTCCTAAGTGTGCATCTATACATATTCTGGAGTCATTTTTGGATAACAGTTGATCTTAACGTGCTACTTTAACAACCTTTGAGTGGGCAGCCATTTGTAATTTGCTTCTTGCTCAATTTCCACACAAGAGCTTTATTTCCCAAATCTCCTGGGAGTTTTTGTAGTGAGTTTTGGTCTCACGCTGTAATCAAAGGTTGGCAGAAGGTTTCTCATAAAGACCTTTGAAAGAGAAGCTGCAATAATTTGCACCCAAGTACACAAAAATAAGTGCAAAAAATCCCTTGAAATTCAAGTAGCATTGGATTTAGAGTATGAGAAATCCACCACTTGCAACAAGCTTAGTAGTTCATTGAAGAGAATTAAAGCAGTTTTGTATTCCCTCATAACGCAAGGCCAATAAAAATTGAGAGCGAGTGCTGGGCTTGCAGCAAGATACCTGGAAGCACACACGTTCCACAAGGCATCACTGGTGCTCTACTTAGAGAAAAGAGCACAAAAAGGCTGGCTCCACTTTTTTTCTTTTCTTTCCCAATCTGTTACAAAGTCAAATGAAATTAAGCACGATGTAACAGCATTCATCTGAAGCGGCTCAGATTCCTTCAGTATTTGTTACCCATCTGCTGGAAATGACCATGGAGCAACATGGAGCTGAAGCTAGCATTCTATTTTAAAAGCAATTTTCACATGCTGTTTCTGCAATACAAGGCTAACGAGCATAACTTCATCACTGAAATAGAAACCAGCATCGTATCAAAAATATTCTACAGAAATTTCAGCTTTTTCCCCAGAGAAAACACATTCTATTCTGTACCAAATTCGTCCACTTAAAAATAGATACTAAGTCAGTTACTTCTGGTTTATATATTGATTTAACTCAGTTTTCCTAAGTGTGCATCTATACATATTCTGGAGTCATTTTTGGATAACAGTTGATCTTAACGTGCTACTTTAACAACCTTTGCGTGGGCAGCCATTTGTAACTTGCTTCTTGCTCAATTTCCACACAAGAGTTTTATTTCCCAAATCTCTTGGCCCTCGCTTTGCCCTGTGCTGCTGACACACCAATGATGAACTGCTGAGGTAATGAAGTAGGCAAAGGTAACTAAAGTTATTTTGATAGACACTAATTACATTTGACCAGCTTAAAATCCAGTGATCAAAGAATCCTTTGAGGAGAGGAAAGACGAGAGGAAAAACAAAAAGCTTACCTGTTCTCCAAGTTTATCCAAGTTGTCCAAGAAATATTTTACGGATTCCCCCTAGAAATGAAAGCAAACAATTCCTTAGCAAGTGGCTCACTCCATCTCCATGGCTTATACTCTCAAGTCCAGTTAATCTAAATCTAAACTGAATTGCTGTAAGCTTTCTTTCCTTACTATCTTTTTCCCCCCTAAATCAGCAATCCTAAGAACACAATTGAAGTTTTATTTAGGCCAGTTAATATTTAAGCTTCAAAAGCACAGTCAGCCACGTTTAGGGGAAAATCCTTTCCAATTTTAGGATTGCTAGATAAATCCTACAGTGTTATCCACAGGAACAAGCAAGGAAACAACCACGCCTTCAGTATGAAAAGATGCATTCAATTCTCCCAGTCCTTTGAAGGTTCTGGGCACATGCATTCAGATGCAAGGGCTGAGCACTGGAGGCAGATGAATTTATAGCTGTACTGCCATAGGATCCACTCGTGTGCTGCCCCTGAGCACAACAAACAGTGAGCAGAGGAGGAGAAACAGAGGAAGCATTTTACTAGGCAGGCTTTCCTGTCAAAGATCAAGTTGGAGAAGAACTCCTTAGTCAGGGATTAATACACTGAGTCTGTGCTGCAATGACGTGCGATGCTGCATCTACTGTATGGGCAACCTTCCAATTCAAGCTATCACTATCACAGTAACAACAGTTCTTAACCGCTCCACTAACACAAAATTGAAGATCCTTTCTGTAACTACAGTCAGCATCCCAGGACTCTGGGGGGGCCCTAGAACCTAGGAAGGAACCCCTCTCACAAGGACACTGCTGGACCCAGAATTACTCAGTGTACCAATAGAGCTCACTGAAAAGGAAAGGACTTAGGACTCCCAGCATCACAACAAAAACATAACATGCTTCCCTCTGACAGCTCTTGATTAGCAAGCTGTAACATAACTTACTTTATTATAAATACACAAAGAAAAGCATCTGTGTTCCCACTCCGATGATGGGAGAACAGGAATTCTGACTGCATTTTCTTGAAGAGAAAACCACAAAGCATCCAAGACTGGAACAGCTACATCCAAGCCAGACAAGTGAGTCAGGACAGCAGTTACACAGCAGTAGTGATGACTTCTCACTTGAATTGGGCTCGATAAATTTTTCTAGGAATTACATCAAATCTCAGTGTGAACCTGTGTCCTCAAAGCAGCAGCACCACACTAGGGTAAAGAAACAGAGCAATAAAGGGTTCCAGCAGATACGTGTGCAAGGTTAGTAGATCCTATAAGTCACTTAATAGAAGTAGATGCTGCACCTTTAATTGGGCAATTTGAACATCAACTTCTAATTAGGCAAGAGTGAAACTTCAGTTGAAACATGCTTTGTGCTTGACACACCTGCAGAACAGAGTCCAGCACAGATCTACCACTCTACCTGTTCTGTCAGTGGGGACAAAGTACGGCAGTGACACCATTCTAAAGCCTGCTGGTGCACAGCACCAAGTGCCTGCAGTAACTGCAGGAAGTACTGTATTATATTTTTCAGCATTTCAGAGATCTGTTCTAAACACAGCCCTGCAAGGAACGTGTAGGTGGAAGAGCATTCTTATTTCGCAGGCAATAAAAACACAACTGCTGTACACAAACCTACCAGGAATACTTCAGCCTCAAGCTTCCCAAACAGGAGTAACAGGAACAGAACTCAGCCTTCCAAGAGCTAAACCCACTGCCTTTAGCTGAATGGTATGGCAAAATAAAGTCAGACTCAATTTCTCGTTTAGGTTCTAGCAGGAGCTGAGAACCTTCCTCCCCCACAGGGTTATTTAAAAAAATAAAAAAAAACTGGCTAGACATCAGATTCATTAAGAGGATATTTATTCTAGAATACCTGGGCCTCAGGAGCTGTAGGTATATGTGTGTGTGCATATATGTATTTTAATGCCAGCTCTTTTATATACTACTTATGGCAGCTCTTGTTCCCTGAAGCATTAACTCCACAGTTCAGGAATGCATGAGTTACTGCCTCTCCTTCAAATCCTGCGGCTTACTGCAGACCCGGCAGCTCACGCACACAAGCAAACCACAGCCTTCAGAGGTCATCAAACAGCACCAGAGGCAGCTTCCCAAGGAGGGGATTTCCAGAAAGCACAAATGCAAAACGCATTGTCCTGCAGCCGTGGTAATGCTCTACAGTCACATGTCCAGGAACAGCAAAGAAATGCAGAGAAAGCTGCTTAGGTTTTTAGGCTGCCATGCAACGAAAGTCAGTGGCAGATAAATATCAAGGTGGCCGTACTGAAATTCAAGTAATTAATCTATAGAAGTAATCAGATGTAAGAACAGTGAAAGTTAAAAAGCAGAGATGTACTGAGCTTCCCTCCTCATTGCCGTTGGATCAGTCACCAGGCTCCTTCCTCATGAAAATCTTTTCAGACAACCAATAAGACACCATTCTGAGCAACTGCCAATGGGACTCACCCCTGCAGTGTCTTTAAGCCATTCACTCATTGGCTTTTATTCATTTGGATGTCACCGAGAATTTCCAATGTCTCCAAATACAACCCGTTTTTTCCTTCATATTCCAGACACCCCCCCTAGATCATACAGCTACAAGCCAGAAAACTAACTCATACAAAGCCACTCCGACCTTGACTTTCTCCTAGTAGCAGGAAAAGCACCACTAATTTCAGATACCTTTGAACAGCAAACTATCATGATTACCAGATTGTTATCAGAGTGCAGTACTGCAGAACTGAGGAGTTTTAACACATTTAAAATAAGCTTCAAAAAGCAGCATCGCAAAGCACCCAAGCAAGACTGATGCCTTGGGAAGGTGCCAGTCTCTATTTTTTTTTTTACAATAATGGAGAGCAATCCATAGAAAGGAGAAAACAAAACAAACCGATGGAAAGACTTCATCCCAGTAATTGCTAAAACCGAGTAAGCAGATGATCTGTCTGCAATCTTGTCTCACAACAGGTCCAAAGACGCCTTTCACATCAGGCTATTTCCTGCTACCAGACACAGAACTGGATCTCACACTGTAAACTGATGGCAGTGGCTATATTTAAACAGTCGGACTCAACAAACATCCGTCACGTTCTGAAGTTTTCTCTCAGACAAACTGTAAACTACCTGCTTACCTGAGATGACTAGAAAAAAGAAGCTGGGTTTCCCTGTGCTGCCCTGGCTGGTCATGCCCCTCCTGTCCCACATGGCTGCTGCAGCCACTCATCTGCACTAACACTGCCAGCTGTGAAACAGAGGCCACCAATGACCAACCAACAGCAGCTTGGGAAACAGCAGGATTTCTGTTAAAAAAGGCAACTTTTCCATTACACTGCTGTTGCCTTCCAGCCCTCATTCTGTGAGCATGTATCACGGAAAGTCCAGCTGAAGATCTAGTTAAAGCACGGTGATGCAGTGAGCTCACGTCAGTTGCCTCATGCTCCAACAGAGATCCCTGAACAAGTCACAGAGCCAGGAATAACACATCTCTGATGCTATTTTAATGGTTAAGGAGATGTCACAATGCTCTCATCAGAGAGACTGGAGAGGAGGGGGAAAAAGAAAAAAAAATAAGAGTACACCACACATACTGTGTTTGATACCAATTACATAAAAATGAGGTTACAATCAATTGCTGTCAGGCAACATCAGCACGTTCACAAGTGAGCTTGTTACACAGTACAGCATGGTTCTGCTTGTACTCTGTGAAGGTCCCAGGTGTTGGTTTTTATGTTTGTTTGTTTTTAAATGCAAGTACAACTTTCAAAGCGATTTCTGCAGCTCAGCAGTTCTGCACAGCAAACTTGTGAAGTGTGTGAAAGGCCCCCAATGACCCCACCTGGTGCTGCTCAGTTCCTTCTGCTCAGCCTGCAGCATGGCCCTGAAGGCACCAACACGAGCACTGAAGTCAAACACAGGCCTCAGCACATTTCTTGCACTCACACTGACAAGCAGCAGCTTTACCCAACAGCCACTGCAGTCAGCGCAGCAAAAATGAACGGCCTACATCAGCTGTAAAGATCCTCCAGCGTTAGATGACTGTGCTCTTACACCTTCCATACAGGACTAAAACAACATATTCGAATCTCAGATTTGAAGCAATCTCTTTCACTGCTTGTAGAAGATGCCCTTTTGACTTCAAACAAGGCGCATGCGTTTCAGCTGCAGCCCTTCAGCCTCCTCCTGATTCAGAAAAGCATGTAAACCACAGGAAGTTGACTGTTAAGTAACTTTACTCATAATCGTCAAGTATTCCATTTTCAGAAAGGTTTGATTCAGAACAGCCTGTGTGCCTCCTGGAGCCTTGTGATCCCTACGCTGAAGTCAAGCCAAGTCATTTTATTGTGAACTCAGGAGTAATTCACAAAGCACAACTAAATCATATTCTTATCGAGGTGTCCCATGTTAGAACAACAGCTTCCCTCACAAAACTGCAATCCTGCTTGTGTCAGTACAATGAAGGACCTCAAGCTCTGTGCAATGCACTCTTTCTGCAGCAGTGATTTACCTATAGGACACCAGTGCATTTTATCTGCTGTTCTAATTCAGAAGACCAGAAGATTAAGAATCTTTCATAACAAAACATGGTACAGAGACAGATTACTGTCTAATACGTTACCAGTGAGTACCTACAACAAAGCAGCCACAAATATTTTGTGGGAAAGAAAACTACATGAAATGCACAGCAGATGAACACATCTTTTAAACTCAGGAAGTGACATCAGCTTACTCGGTTTCCATGAAAACAGTATCAGCCATCACATATGATTTACTGATACCTTAAGATAGCTAAATGAATTGTAGCTGCTTTAGGGGAACACAGATGCTATAATTCTTCTTAAAGCTATAAATTAAAAAAGGCCTGAGAATCTGAAAGAGTAAATCAGGTATTTAATGAGAACAGGAGATACAGCTTGGTAACTAGAGCAGGATGATAGCAAACACCAATCATTCTCTCTTCCTGACCCGACTTGAATTTCTGGGAAAAGAGAAACCAACATTTCCCCATCTATTAAAAACAAACAAACAGAAACCCAAACAACCAAAAAAACACGCTTTTTTAAAGCTTAGTTTAAAGGAAGAACAGGTAACTACAATGTTTTTGGGTTGCTATGCGTATGCCTAAGTTGACATAGAGAGCAAGCTGCCTAAAGCAGGGAAATGCAGCCTGAAGAAGGAAAGATGTAGGAGGAACCAGTGTGTTAAATAAGATTCTGCATCTTACCACACCCATACAATCAAGGACTTACAGCTTCTGCTATTACAGGCTTAATACAGATAAAATCATATCTGAAGATTTTTACAAATAATCCAACCAAAAGAACCCCTAACCTTTATTTTCTTGATCTCCCTCAGCCTCAAAGGAATTCAAAGCAATTCTGACTACAGCTCAGCGGTGCTGCTGATGACCCACCACAAGTCTTCTGAAATTTCAGTGGTAAGCACAGGAGCAATCCTCAGAGGTGTCTGAGTCAAGCCAATGACATTTCCTAGTGAGACGAGCAGGTGGGAGCAGCACAGCTCACCCTTCACCCCAATCCCCGAGCCTCAAAATGCTGCAATAAAGAGTCAGATGATCAAGATGACATTTATGCCATTAACACACCTACCCCTAATTAAGGTAACCATCTCCAATCTCAAATTATTCTGATAGAACGGTGAAAGCTGAGGCAAGCCCTACATCCAGACATGAAGTCTGCTCCATTTCTCTCACTAGCCTCAGAGTGAGGAACACTCCTGGGCCCTTCTCACCTTTGATGTTTCTACAGATTAACTTCTCTCATTGTTCACTCCTCTTGGGCCTTTTAAATGGGGGTTCCTCTTCCAAACACATCTCAGTTAAGAGAAAAGGATGGAAATTCTGGACATCCATACGTGTAACTTCATTATTCTGATCAGAAAAAAAAACCTCAGACACCCACCTTACTTCACAGTGACTTCAGTTACTTGCTTGGTATCTGCTATGCCTGGGGAAAATTATTTATTTCCCTATTGCCATTCATCTGCTCTAACTATAATAACTTTACGTATTGCTTTCTGTTTAAAGAGAAACTTTATTGGCAGTGTCTCGGGAGTTTACAACAAGAATATCCAATAATTCCTTTTTAATAAAGCACTTTGAGAAAAGTTCAGTGTAAGCAACTGTCCATTCACTTACTGAACTGAAAGCTTTAACTAACACAGAAAACAGCTCCCCAGCAGAAATACATTTCCTTTAACTACGGACAGTGTTATGATAAAACCAGCACGAACTGACACCAGAGCAAACCACCCCATTTATGCCCACAGAAGCATTATCACACCTTTGTGGCACAAACAGATCCAACATCTGATCCATTTATACTCATTTGTTCCTAAGAAGTGATGGCAAACTGCTTTAAAGCAGTGTTAAAAGAACAGTCTCGGGAGGGCTGAAGCACAGACCTTATGTTATGATCAGACCTTTAAGGATCTATCTTCTTTCTCTCCAGTACAACCATTTGAATAGTCAGCTTAAGTCTGTTCTGCCTGTTTTCAAGATAAAATTTAAGTACACTGGAATTAGCGACAGGTTTTTGCAAAAGTGCAGAGCCTCAGATACAAAGCACATCTGCTTTCACAGGGGTACAAAACAATGCCTTCCTCCACCAATGCACGTCACAAATGCGTCACAGCTCGTCCTACCTCTGCTCAGCACCATCCTATTTCCTCTTTTCAGCACTTCCTGTGTGCAGCTCACATTGTATTTGACTTTTCTTCAGAGCAAGAAGAAACGCATCACGCAGCGCACAGGTGAGACCTCATTCGGGCACATAACTGAGGATCTGGCCTCAAACAAGAAAGGTTTAGGTCCTGATTCATAAAAAGTAATCTTCTGTAAAACCTTTTGGTAGTAGAGCAGAATTTGGAACAGCTGGGTGCAATTTGGTGGAGGGCGCTCAATAGCACGAAGCTAAAAATGAATCAAGAAAGGGAGGAGTTCCACTGAGTTCATTGCATGCCTGACGTTTTTATCTCATACAACAGCACTAACAGCAAAAGGTGAAGGAGTTTAAGAAGGGTTTTTAACCCAATTATATCCCTTTAATCTATTATTCCCTATTTACCAAGTAATCCAATTAAACCATAATTCTCAAACTGGTTAAGAAATGGAGGTAGACAGAGCACGTCAACCTGAGCACACGCACTGCAGTCAATGGCAGCACCTGGGGGTGCTGGAAACCCTGCTGGAAACCCGGGGACGCCTGCATGGCTGCTGTGTCCCACAGGAAGGAGCAGAACGCCAGGCCATGAGCACTCAGCCTAGAACACAGTATTCCAAACAAGGCTCTAACATCTGTTTTCTTCTTGCACTGAACGTGGCTTTGAATCATCCTTCAAAGCGCTTCGTTGACTTAAACCTCCGATTTCATTTGTTAGCTAGGTATCCCTCCCATCTCCTGATGAAGTGATTTAATTGCCAGCTTCCTCATAAAATTTGCTTAAAGATATGAAAATACACTACAGCTTTTAGGCTAGAACAGAGATGGCTTTCCATTAAAGCCTACAAAACTACAGTTTCTTCCATGCACGTCGCTCAGTTATGACATTTCCAAGTAATCCTGAAAGCCTACTTGGAAAGCAAGATGTGCCATATTCCATTAGCAGCTGAGAATTTTAAGAAATGGAACAATTTTGAGCTGTATGAAGTGATATTCTGTTTGTACAACTCAAGAGCAAAACCCAAGAGCCTGCTGAAAAGCTTTCCCACAGCTAAAAGCCCAAGCAAAACACAGCATTTACGCTGGCATGCCACGCATCCCTAGGACTGCTCTCAACGATGCAAACAGAGATCTCTCCTGCAGCCTCCTGCAGAGGTCAGAGCCAAGTTAGCAAACACCACAAACAGAATTTAGGACACAACAACTGCAAAAGCAATACATCGAACAAATAACACTCAGGTTTGCCAGAACCTGAAGTCAACCCATGACTGCAATTTAGGATATACTGTTCAGAAGATCAAATACAAGAGACCATTCAAAGACCATTTTCACTTGCTCCCTCAGCATTTACAACCAACACTTGTCTTCCAGAACGTTTCCTTTAGGAAAGGCACTCAATATTTTGCAAATATTTTTCACAGTTTCATTGATGAAATGATCTTTCAAGTCAAAACACACAGGGACCTAGCAAGAAGCCATATGAAAACAGACACTGATGGAGATGAAACAGCCACCTCCCAACGCCTATTTACACTCTGGGAAGCATCTATGTAAACTTTAGATGTTTTGCACACAAAATAGACTGGAACAAGACTGTAAACATTTGTTCCTCTTCCAGTGCGCTGACCCACTGGCTCCATGACTTCATGTGTTTGCAACTCAAACTGCATTTAATCTAACACTGAAGCAGCAGTGAGTCTACAAATCCAATATCCATCATTTAGAGCTTTGCTTGCTTCCAAGTTGTATAAGACTGGCAAAGGCTCCAAAAAAATGAGAAGTATTTGGCATGTGGGAACACATCAGCACTAAAACTGGTCATGTTGAACTTTAAGATGCTTGAAAATTCCATTATTGCACATTCAGTAAACCAAATCATAACATCCTAAAAGCAGAACCCTAAACTAGATACTGATGCATGCACTGAAGTATCCCTAGGATTCAGTTTTATAACACACATTTGGTTTCTATTTCAGCCTCGTGAGAAATCCAGGCGACCAAATGCTTTTCAGTCCTTCCTCTGCCTCCATTAGCAGAATCCATTTCAATTAAGTTCTGATATTTTTGTTTGCAAACAGCACTAAACCAAGCATTAGAACTAAGCATTAGTACCGTACTAGTGTATCAGAGCTTGTAACAAGATATTTGATGAGATTTAGTGATAAATTTACTACCTTTTTGAAAGACCTACAAGTACCGTTAGATGAATGTTAATTTAAGATGCAGTAAAAGTTGTGTCTAAAGCACTCAAGACAGTAGAATCTCGGAAACTTCCTAAATAGAAGCAATATCCAAACATTTCACATCACTTGTAGAATTCCACACTAGAAGATAACCTTCTAAAAGAAATACATAACTGTTGTACACACTTCTACAGAGATGCCCTGGATTACAGAAGTACCTGCATGCTGTATTCCCTTTCCTGCAACATCCCTGTCCTCTTTATTCAGTCACTACTGGTGACCAAACGCCATAGCACAGCCGGTGAGAAGTGCTTCCAGCTGTCTGCCGAGCCCCCAGTCCAGCAGGTTGCTTAAAGCCATTTCTCTGACATCATCAAACAAAGAAGGAAGATACAGAAACTCACCTCTAACAAAAAAAAAAGGATGCAGGATCTTTTCAGTTCCCTGATTAAACGAAAGAAAAGGTGCACATACTACAGTAGCCAGTATAGTTACTCTATGTAACTATGTGTGTTTTCTTATGTATTAAGGTCAGCTGCACTTTTCTTTTCTCACATTTTCTTAAGCAACTTCCTCAGCTACCACAAGTTAAAGTTTCCTACCATTTTGCTGCTTCTGCATAAGAGTTACAGCATGAGCAGGGCACATTTAAGCAGCACTCATCACAAACTGAAACTCATACCAATAAAGACAGCCTACGCACACATCCAAATACAACCAGAGTATGTGAATATGTGCTCAGCAACAGCAGACTGGAACCAGGCTGAAATTGAGGGAATAGCAGCATGAGACAGTGCTGCCCCTGGCACTACATCTTAATCCTAAAAGATCCCACGTTCACATATGAGAAAGCTCACTCTATTCTTTGCCTCAAGTGTAAAAATTAATTTAATGTATATAAATGGAACATCACTGCTGCTTCCACACGTTATGCCAGCACGGAGATTCGCAGACTGCTGTGAATATTGGGATTCTGCAGCCTAGATTGGCTTTATACAAAGTAACTTCCAAATGGATAAAGTCGGAGCCACTGCCACATCGAAATTGTGTGAAGTAACAGTGCTACAGGTACTGACATGCAGGTTAGTAACTGGGAAGGAAATTGGCTCCTAGCCTGTGTTTGTACCAAGGTCTCATATTAAACTTCAGGCAGCAGAAGCACCAAAAACATCTAACACTTTTGCACAGATTTCAAAGAATCTGAGAGAAAAAGGTTCATCCACTTAAATCTCTTCGTCTGAACTCTTGGTTGGAAGTCAACTCAGCACGCTGCCATCTGATGCAGGCACTGACATAACACATCCACATCGAAACAGCCTCCACTGAAACGATCCCAATCCAGTCACATCTGTACACAGAAATAATGTACAAGATATATACACACTCATTTGGAGTGGTTGTGAAAAGGAGCCACTCATACAGCCACTGGCTGCACCAAATACATCAGCAGTACGCCGCACAGCAACCACATTCACCACTCAACTCTGCCAGTGGAGACAAAGCCCATACCAAAATTACTTTCAAACTTGAAAAAAAAAAAAAAACAAACTATTGTGAATAACAAAAAATCTACTTCCTAGGTGTTCAGAAAAATACATGACACAGATGTCCATCCTTGTATTGGTAAAACCAGGCCAGCTTATGCTACGAAGCCAGCAGGCAATACATGGCCACTGCTCTTCAGATATTCCGAACCTTCCTGCTGAACTGCTGGCAGGCAGACAAGGTAGAATGGCAGAAGAATCCAGAAGCAGCCTTTCGAGGCACAGGAAATCAAAGAGATTGAAACAGAAATCCTAATCTGAATTTGGAAAAGGATGAAAGTTGGCATTTTGTGTAAAATTAGTATTAAGAGTTCATTCAAAGGTAATTCAGCTCGGTCACAATATTATGATCAATCCCCATTACCCAAAGCACCCGTAGACATGTCGGGAGGGTTTTCAGCCAAAAAAATAAGCCTCCTTAATGTTTGGCTCTAGTGTTAATCTCTGTACAAAACCTTATTAATATAGATCCACATAATCTTGTCACTGGAACAGGAAAAACAGCAGAACAACAGAGACTCCCAGTCTTCTCTGAGGATTTGAATGATTCACTTTATAGAAATGAGTTTTGAGGAAATTTGTGTTAGCAACAAGCTTTGATAAATCCTTTTAATACAAAGTAAGGACAGAAGATGGCAAGCAGCTCTAACCTTTCCAATGGTTTTAAGGAGTCGTGCTCACTGTACACATGCCATCTTGTCATGTGCTGTTTAGCAGACCTATGGATCAGGGAAAAAGGGGAAAAACAATTCATATTTCAACACTGACAAAGCAGCAGCAGTTCGTTATTTTTTATCTACAAAAATTCAAGCAACATGCAGTGTAATCACCATGTTTTATTCAAACACACTAACTGAACTAAGTCAATGCATGTTTATAGAAACACTGTGTGACTGGATCACAAGAAGATTCTCACATAGAAGCACAGAATTGCTCAGGTTGGAAAAGACCTTAAAGATCTTTGAGCCAACCACAACCTAACCATGCTACCAATTCTGACAACCCTCCATGAGTCCATACAACTTTCTGACAGTCTGTGCACTGAAGCTTGCCCTCCAGTTCAGGGAGAATGCAGAGGATGAATAGTGAAAGGAGTACTGGCACATTCCAGAGGGTACAAGCTGTTGAAAGCCATCTGAAATTCAGTGTCACAAGTGTAGAAGACACTTCTGATGAGGCGTGGGCAAGATGCTCTCTCTTTTTCCAGGTTCAGAGTTGCTGAAGCACTGAGTTCTGAACTGCCTCTAAGACACAACTTCCTCTTTCTTGCATGTGGATGCATCTGCTTTGTCACGCAGCCCAGTCTACCCTCAAAGCATTGGCCTCCTCAGGATCACTACTCTATACGTGTATTTCAAAGATATGTTGCCTTTGGACCTGAAAGAACATAAATTTTGCTAGTACTTTGCAAAGGCCATCTGAGGACTGATTCTCTCCCTAAGAGCTAATTTAATGTTCTCTTGCATACAATAGCCCCATCAATATTCAGAGGCAGAAGCTAGAAAAGCTCCAAAAGAAGATGAAATACAATCTTTCAGAAAGCTGTACAACACTCTCCAGAAGTGCCACTCTGCATGACAAAAAAATACTACAGAGAAGCTGCAGCAAAAAGAACTTCACTCTGAACACACCTTTTCCTGTCTTCTATAATCTGATCGAGCACTTGCAGGCATGTCACAAAAGTAAACAGGACCCAGAGGTAAACACATACCCATCGTCTTTATGTGCCAGCCGTGTCTGCAGCTCCGGATGAATGCTGACAGAATGAAATGTCATCACTGCCTCCTCACACTGAAGGGTCATGGCATTAAAAAAACATCTGTGTAATGTGCAAGTAGGGCAAGAAGCACATACCTGAAGATCAACAAACACCGGTAACAAATGCTGAAACCCACCCAAAAGGTATCTTTACCAAGAAGAAACCTTTAGCACGTTCAAAGCTCGTCACGCAGATGAGGAACCCAGCTCTCATCCCACTTTTCCACTCTCAGAGAGAAGCAGACTGTTTCAGAAGCAGCACTTGCACAGAAGTGCTCTCCTCAGTTACTGGATGCACAGCACCAGGATGAGATGCTTTCTCAGCTGCCAGTGCCTGAAAGCAAAACTCAATGAGAGCAGCAAACCTTTACAACTACGGAACGAAGGATCCCACGGGTATAAACATAAAAGCAAGGAAGTCTCTACTTAAGCACTCAGACATCCCTCACAATCTGTTAAAAATACCTCTGCTTCCCTCCTCCTCCAAGCAATACAAACTTCACTCCAGTGCTCAAGCAGCAGCTTTCCAACCGAATGGAAAACCAGCCTGCTTTTGTATTTAAACAAACCACTGGTCTGTGAGTCACACAATTAAGAGAAGGTAGATTTATCCAAGTCACTTCAGGAGATTACATTTACTGGAAATCAACTTGTAATGGGAAACCCAAAGTGTGAATGAGATGACAAAGCATTGGGGGGAACAGACTAACTCCATAGCTAATCCATGCTTGCTGTCGGACACAGGGCCAAAGGAGGAAAGCTCCATAGACAAAGCTTGTGGATGACCAAAACCCCAAGAGCAAATTACAGGGACTATGCTATGGAGCCAAAGTAACCTGTAGCTAACCGTGTTAGAACCTAAGTGGTTTTGGTCTGTAATAAAATTTGAGGGATTATAATATTAACCATCAGAGAACTACTGAAGTTGCACATACTGCACTGTAAGCTGTCATTAGTTCTTCTCAGTTTTAAAGCATTACACAAGGATGCACTAATGAATTTTCTTAAGTACTGCTGTGTTACTGGCCAGAAGGCCCCTATTTTTATACAGAGGGAACTAAAAGATATTAACTATCCTCATGACCACTTAAATTAACAAAATGAGGAAGGACACCAGTGAACTAGGCTTGGAAATGCTGATTTCTAACTCTATTAAAATACAACCGCATTCCCCCCACACTGCTATAAAAAGACAACGCTGTTTCTTTAGGCTCCCAGCATCATTTGGTGCTGCAAATGAAAGATGGAGAAAAACAAAACAAACAGCTCAATGACCTCTCACAATACACAGCCATCTTCAAATTTTAACTACACACGTGCGTAAGCCTTTCATCTTAATCTCTCTTGTTCTACACTTATCTGCTCAGGCTATAAATGGCATCCAGAATCACACTCCTGCATCCTTCCCCTCCAAAATTTCAATGCAAATGTTTGTTTCGCTCCTTATCCATCATTGCTCTATTCTTCATTTGCTCACTTCTGCCTTTGCCTTACTCCCACCATAAGCTGTACTTTCCCTGCATCCCTGTCTGTGCCATTATAATACCAGCCATGTTTTTCAGTGCAGTCCCAAACTCAGCACAGCCTCAAACTCGCTCATCACTCTGAAGTTAGAGCACACACACACAAATAACACTCCTTTCTAATTCCTCTAGTGCTGATTTCTGGTTACATTTTTTCATTACATCTCATTTTTTGCTACACGCAGGTGAACTGCACGCAGAACAGTATTTTTTCTTTTATCCCCCACGCTGCAACACAATTTTCAGTTTTTAAGCCTCATTTGAAGAGTCAGTACTCAATACAACTGAGCCACCTGCACGTGCCCTCCAGCTCCCCTGCCCTCCCTCAGGTACACCCTCAGCTCCCACTTTAGCTATCTGTCTTCATTCCACACCACAGCACACGTCTGGACTCCCTGACCACACTCCTGCAAAGCCTGCCAGTGGCTATGTCAGAAGTACACACTGCTTTCAGGAGTTCTTTGTCACTCTGTTGACCATGTGTACCTGTCATAACTTAATGCTGAAATGTACCAGGGTAAAATTGACACTTGATATTTGGGTATGCTGCTTGCAATCCATGCAATGACATCATTCAGCTTTTTTTTTTTTTCCATGTTTATATCATGTGATAAAGAAATCCTTTCAAAATCTCAGCAGTGTAAGTATAAATAAAGCAGTTACCTGATCTGCAAAACCTATCACTAGGGCAGCACTCAACTGTGAATAGCACATTAAGAAATACTTTAAATTCTGCCTAAAGCCCAAATGGTAACGTGTTTTTTGCAGAGCCCATTACACAGCTTTAGGAACCTCCAAAACAAAACTTTCTTTTCCCCCCTCCCTTCACAGATTCAGTAGAAAACGTTTTCAGCTCCTACTCAAAGTGAAACTCTGCACATGGTTCAGTTATGGAAAGAACCTACTTGTCAGAAACCCAAGGTGGCAGAAGTACAAGAAGGAAAAGGGAGCTACTTAGCCTCAAGTTATTAAGCGTATCTAATAAAAGATGAAACGTTTTTACTCAATGGATTTTAAAACAGATCACTCCAGCATAGCAATTACGACAACAAGGAGTCACATTTGCAGCAGAGCAATTATGAGGAGAAGTCACATTTGCAGCAGATAAAAATCTTGAACGCAGTTGTGCAATTACCCCTTTGTGATAATTTCCAATGCAAAATGTAAGATGCAACAGGCCTCATTAAAAACATACTGAAATAGCACAAACGGGTCGGGCAGGCGATAAGCAAGTGGGGCACCTCTCTGAGACATTCCAGGATCTGGGCAATACATATTTATAAAGAATATTTATACAACCTATTTAAGCCAGCCTGTGATTATACAATCGTTCATAATAGCTCAACAGGAGACATCATCAGCCATTGTTCAGATTCACATTAAGACAAAGGTTATTTTTAAGACATAAAAGCACAAAGCCAGTTAGCTTTAAGAGACCAACAAGAACAGATTTAATCTATTTTAAGGTTGTCAAACCCCACCCTCACCCCTAAACAAGCCTATGCCACTGGCATTTACTACACAAGCCTACAAAACAATAAACAGCAAACTAAGTCTTCATTTCCTCTTGCATTATCAGCATGGAAACGGAACGAAGGGGCTTTAGCTGTCACAGTTAATGTTTCAGCTCGAGAATCAAGGCAATCCTTTTTCCTTTCCAATCCCACTACTGAACTATATGTTCCAGCCTTAGCTGAGGACTTCCATCTAACAAAAACCTCATTACATGAGAATTAACATAGACATCCGAAATTAAACAGGAAGTATACAGAGGGAATGTTTGCTAGATTGCTCAAATTGGAATCGAGAAGGGAGTGGTTTTTAAATTCTTCTCATTAACCCATGCATATCTTTTGTTAAAGATCATTGCAAGTCGTCCCTCCAAATGATGGTTGGTGTTTTTTTTTTAAAGTAGGAAAACATAAAAATAATCATTTCTTACAAACACTATGCAGTTCCAAGCTTTGTTGCTGAACATAAAAGGTAATTGATACGTCAGCTTTCTCACATGTTAAAGGAGGACAATTACATCGGGTGCTCCATGTAAATCTTCATTTTGAAAGAAAAAAGGAGGAAAAAAATGGAGCTAAATGCGTGAGTTTAAAGTAACACAACAACAGACTACCATCCAAAACGCTGAGCATCCATAAGGAGGTCGCTTAGCAGAAAGCATTTCACCAAGAAGCGACATAGGAACCAGGCAGCCCGCACACCCCAGACTCACAACACTGAAAAACAAAGCTTACCAACTGGAATTCTCTGCGCCTGTCGTACGCATGCTGGATCCCACTGTCTGCCCACAGAGCTCTTATGGCAGGGAGGTACTGTAAAAAAACTGCTGTCTCCACCATTCCTTGCACCACCGTGACTGAGCGGGTATCGAAAGCCATCATGGTATCTCCGTTACTCTGGTTAACAGGATCTCCCCAGGGGATATGAAGTTTCTCTCTGGCATCCACAAGGACTCTGACACCTTTAACAACATGAAAGAGCGCTGCAATTAGAATTTGTCTGCACCTATTATCTTTCTAGCCTATAACTCTGCAGAGTCCAACAATACGTTTACTCTGCACAATCAAAGCTCAGTGAGACTCTGAAGCCAGGAGAAAATCAGAACGGTTCAGAAATATTGAATTAAAATGGGAGTAACAAAACTCAGAGAAGAGCCGCTATCAAGAAAACACAGCCTTGAGAAACAGGGTAATACCTGAAATACAACACTTCCAAAAGTGCCATCTTTAAACCACTAAATCCCCAATCTATGGTATTATGTAAATATATTTCACATATATTTATACTTTCCACTGATCTCCTGAATCATTTTACAGCTGTTATATTTACTTGGCAGGAACACAAACAAATGAAGTATATTTAAAAGTTTAGTTCAGAATATGTTAAACCACTTGATGGCTTAATTTTAAGGCTCCCCAGTGCCCACAGGGAGCACATCTTACTACTTTGTTACAGTGTTGTATTGAATTGTAGAGGGTTGACAGTTCTTTAACATCTTCATGATGCGCAGACTAAACACAGTAAAAACACAGAGCTTTCTGAACTGTGTGGTTTTACTGCTTAAGAGCAGCTGGAATTGCATTTACATGAAGACTTTCCCACACTTACTATAATTAAAAAAAAAAAGTAAATAACCTCTAGGAGAAACTGAGCGTCTTGGAACTGTCTCACATAGATCTTAAAGGGAAAAAAAAAAAAGAAATAAAATTGTGTTGATACCAATCACATAAACAAAGGGAAATAAATTCTAGTATTATGTTTGCTGGTGGCAAAGAAATAAAATCTGGTAAGAAACAAGCAACTGTAAAGGCACAGAGAAAGATGATGTGTACTAATGGAGGAATAATGACCCCCCCACGGCAGCGGGGTGAAACCTTTTGAGATCCTTTTCAACCCTGGCCATTCTATGATTCATCAGTACCAAAGTATCCTTCCAAAATCCATTCTCTTTCTGTCACTGCTGTATCTGTCAAAGCCATGCTGCTGCAGCAGACCCGCACTTGCTCCGAGTATACTTTTACAGTACGAATCACCCGGCTTTATTAACAGACTATCACCTCAACATTTCTGCTCGTGATTTCTACTTCCTCGCTACGTTTTTCAGCCTTCATTTGAAGTACTGTTATAAAACAGCTCCTTAAGAACAGCTGGAATCCCTGAGCCCCATTTAGAAAGGCTAACGTCTGCCCACAATTCAGCCTCAAGAAACACACTGAAGACGGTACCAAAGCGTTACAGCACCCAAACTCGGAACGGGACGGGTGAGAAGGCAGGGCCGACAACGCGCGGCCGGCTGACAGCGGTGAGGCGAGGCGCCCAGCCCGGCTGCGGCCGCTCGGAGCGCGCAGCTCTGCCCGCCGCTGTCAGCCCGCCGCCGCCGCTCCTCGCACGGAAGCAGAACGCGCGCCGAGCTTCCTGCCCGGCACGGGGCACGGCCCGGATTCAGGTGCGGCTCTTCCCCACCCAGCACTCCGCGTCCCGACCCCGCCGGCAGGAGGAAGGCCGCCGATGAGGACCCCGAGCGGAACGGAGGCTGAGGACCCCCGCCCGGCCCCCGGCCCCGGGCCCCGCCGCCCTCAGGCCACCCCCGGCCGACGCACCCTTGATAACGTTGCTGTAGATGGTGGCCCGGAACTCCTCGCGGGCCGCCCGGTCCCAGTCCTGCCCGTGGATGATCCGCATCTGCTTGAGGAAGGTGGACTTGCCGCTCTCGCCCGCTCCCAGCAGCAGGATCTTGACGAGGCGCTTCACGTAGGTTTTCTCCCGGTTGAGGCACTTATCGATCTCCTTAGACTTGCGCTGCTGTTCGGCCTCGCCGCTGGTCAGCAGGCAGCCGGGGAAGCAGCCCGACAGCACGGAGCGCGACGGCAGGAAGTCCGCCATCTTAGCGAGCACTGCCAGCGAGGGGAGCGGCCGCCCGGCCCGGCCCGCACCAGCCCGCTCTCTGCCCGCGCATGCGCATCCGCAGCCCCACCCTCGGCGTAGGACGCGCCCTCGCGCCTCGCACGCGCGTTCACGTGACCGCCTGCGTCACGTGACGGTTCCAGCGCGCTCGGGAGCGTCACGTGGCCGCGAGTCGCGCCCGCTCTGGGCGGGAGTCCCGCGCGGCAGCGGCTCCTGACAGGAAATGGCGGGGGGGAGGCGGCGAGCTCTGAGGGAAAACGAAGCCTGGGCTGGCTGGGTTGGGCACCTTTACCACGGTCTGGCACGGTGCTGGGAAGCTGGCCGCGGGAGGTCAGCCCTCGGTCAGAAGAGCAGGATGGAGCTTTGCCAGCTCAGCGGTTTTTGTTCTCGGTACGAGAAGCAAACGGTTTTGTGAAAACGCTCAGAACGGTTTGGCACGCATTTCCTCTTCGGTGCTCTGAGAGCTTTCCAGTAGTGCTGCGCTGTGGCACAGACTGAGAAAACCACAGAGCACACACCTCACAGTGATAAAAAGTGAGCGGGGTGTTTATTTACCAACATTAAATGAGCAAATCCAGCGTTCTGGTGTGTCTTGTAGTGAAGTTTTCCTGAAATTTGGCTGCTCTTAGTGGGGTGGGCAGAGCAAGTGATGCCAGTGAGGTGGAAGTTGAAACTGCTTTCCTTCAAAATGTTCGATGTTCTTGATAAGGGAAAATGAACGTTTGTTGCATCCCAGTGATGGAGACAGTTAAAGCTGAGGGCAAAGCATAGAGACCATACAGGTTGTCTTCTTTTTGGAAGTGAGTTAATGCCCACTAGGGAAGCATAACAAAAAGAGATGTAATTAGCCATAGAAACAGGTTAAAAGTCAAAGCTGTGCAGCAGAAAAGATAGCTAACAGTCGAGGTTGTGCATGGATATCGTAGTGAGTCTTTGCCTTCCGTGCCAGCAGAGAAATGCACATAAAACCTGTGCTGCAACAACGAGGGAAAGAATAAAGAAAGAAGCTATTTACTGATGTCTCCGCATGGTAATATCACCTTCATCCAGAATATCCCTCACAAGAAGTATTTGCTGCTTCAGGACAGAGAAGTATCTCCTAGAGCTACCTACACTTTGTTTCAAAGGCTACTTCCATCTCCTGTTGGCTCTCCTTGGCAGTCTTAGTTTTGCCCTTTTCCTTCCTCATTTTCCTCCTTTCACTTCACTTTTCCCCATCCGCTTGCCCGCCCGGTTACTTTGCTCAAGCCCCTCCCTGCAGCTGCCCCTGCAGCCATCACTATCAGCTGCTTCCTGCTGCCCCTCCCTGTGCAGGTCCCTGTCTCAAATTTGTCACCCAATTTTCCAATACTTGTATTTCCAGCTATTCAAGTCACCAAGTTGCAGGGTCACCCTTGGCCTCCTCCCAGCACTGTCCTCTCCTCTCACTCCCAACAGCTGCCAAGCTTTCCAAAGCTTCTTAGGTGCACCATTCCCCTCCCTTGGCAAAGCAGCATGGCCCTCAGCTGCAGCAAGAGGAGGGTATTTGTGCCCCAAGGATGATGGATTTGCCTCAGTACTGCATCAGCTGTGAGCCCGGCTGCGTTCTCTCTCCTCAGCAGCAGCCTGGTTTCATCTCTGAGGCATGGGGCATGGAGTATTTCTCCGTTTCCCTTTTTTCCTTCTTCTCTGCCACTTCTTTGCCACTCCCTGGAAAGTTCAGCAGTGATGGGAGACCAGTGCTTGCTGTCTGTTCCTGCTCACTACTGTTTTTTGGCAATTAAGGATCCCTCTTGTTTTCAGTGCTTGTGCTCTACCAGCTGGGACAGTGGACTCCGGAAACAGTGCTTCCACTGTTGCCTTACTGGGAGACCTGAGATTAAGTCATGTCTCTGTCTGTGCCAAGTTTACGCTATTTTCTGATAAACTACTTTGAAATCTTCCTGGAAGGAACTGCGTACTGAAATTCAGCCTGAGCCTGACACTCAGAGTGCCATTCATTTACGTTGATTCATTGATTCTTTTACCTACCTCTTCCTTCCCCTCGCTGCTGTCCCCAGTTTCCTCAGATAGAAACGTAGTCACCACACGTCTTTTGTGTTGCATGATTCAACTTCTGATGTGTGAAGAAGGGGCAACCACCTAGGAAATGTGATCTTCAAAAAAGGGGGGATTCCACTTGCAGTGCTTTCCACAACAGAAAGTAACAAGAATTGTTGCCTTCACAGTGAACCTGCCTGGTGAGATCAAGCATTACTGAAAGGGACTTCACAAGGACATCAGTCTGTAACGGGGGAGCTGGAAATAAGCAGGAAGACAGTGTGCATGGCTTCTGCTGGCACTCTTCTGCTCTGCCCTGTTGCACAAGCTTTTTGGACTGACAAATTCACCTATAAGTCTGCCAGATTGTATCAGGGATGGAAAAAGTCTGTTTGCTCTCCACAGGTGAGGGTTTTGTCATTGGAAGCTGAGGACTGTCTGCGCTTTGTGAACTTGTATAATCTGATTGAAGTGCCTCGTGCTTCACATGGCAAAGCTGCCATCACACATTAACTGCTGGTGCAATTCACCTGGGCAGCAGGTGAAACACAGTTCATCTCTGATCTCTCTTTGGTGGTTTGCGTCATTTTGAAATAGTATCACTGTTGAGCTTATGTTTGACGTTTTTATAACAATGACATGAAACAGATTTATAATACACAGAGAAACGCTCTCACATTTTATTTTAGCTTCTCAGAGAAGACTAGAAACTGAAAAAAAATCCAAACCTGAGCTATGAGGGAGGTGTTAGGGTGGAACAGCAGGGTTTAAAATTACCAAGAGTGTTGGAGCTCAGCAAGGTCAGAGCTCACACCACAGCTTGAGTGCTTTCAAAGCTATTTCTCCTGGCTCTCCTGCAAGGAAATTTTGTTTTTCTGAATTCATTTATAGACCACGTTTTCAAGTGTCTCTCCTAAATGAGACACCTGTATGGCTCAGTGGAACATTTAGAGTGAGAGCTGTGGTGTGAAATGGCCATTTTTGCTCCTCTAACTGACTGAGGCCCTTGTGGTTGGTGGTGACTGATCCTGTTTTTAGGCCAGTTGTCTGCATGTCATCTGGAGAACTTCTGGAACCTTCTACAACACAGCAGGGGCAACGCCAACAGCCAGTTAGAGAAACCTTTTGCAATTTACTGTGATTTTTTTCAGTTTGCTTACAAAGCCAAGACACTGAACTGCATCTTTTTTCAGGGCCTCCTTCCCTGATATCATGTCCAAAAGAGTTACTTACATTATCTCTCCTTCTCAGAAATGGAATCACTTGTCTTACTTAACACCTTCAAAATGCTTGCATGTTTTCACTGTTATTTCCCTTACCTCATCTCACCCCACTTTTAATTCCCTCTCTCCTGCTGTTTGCCTGCAGAACAGTCTGTGCTGCTACAGTTTGTCACCTTGGCAGTATCAGAGGGCCACCAGGATCTGAGCTTGTTTTGAAAAACCAAACAGCAACACAACACTGGAACTACGAGCACTGCAAATGCATGAAGAACTTCTCCTTCTGGCAGTCAGCTGATGCCGTGAAGCATGAGGTGTGATAACTTTGGTATTAATGGAATGACAGGTTACTCATTGTCATTATGCTAGCTAGCAGCACAGAGCAGAAAATGGTGGAAAAGCCTTTGGAAAGTAAGAAGTGTCTGCGATTCAGCGGCTGCTGTGACTCACAGGGGGATTTCACATGGGAATGACTGAAAGCAGACACAGAAGAAAGGCCTTCCAAAGCACTGGCTTGTTCAGATAGTATGAAAGAGCAGAGATAAAGATAAAACCCTTCCATGAGGGCAGCAGAGCAACTGGGAAAGCAGCCCATGCCCTCAGGGTGTTATATGAATGGAAAAGAACTTGGCTCTGTATTCAGAGCCAACATGCTTTCCTCCAGCGCAGGGATTGTAATGTCAGAGCAGTAGCACTGGCTGTGCTGGGGAAGGCAGTGCCTCAAGAAGCAGCAAAGCACGTGCATGGGAGGTGCAGACGCTCCAATGCATGACTTCAAAACAGCAGTGCTGCGTGTGAACGTGTGGGCTATCAGTGTGCCTGGATGATCTCTGTGCGTGTCTGTGGATGTGTGACAACACCGGCCATGCTGGGCAGGTGAGTGAGGGCCGCCTCTCCTCCTGGCTGTGCTGTCTGGCCGCACCTTGGCAGCAGGAGGAAATCCCACCACTGAAGAAATCAGAGACACGAAGCTCTTGGTTTTTAGTGCTGCCAGTCAGGTTTCTGTTCCCCCACCCACTGGCACGAGGCAGCTCTGTGGTGAGGAAGCACGCTGTAACCCTGTGCTGTTCCTCTGGTCACCGTTAGTCATAATTTCCCCCCATGACAAATCCGCTGAGTTCCCAAACCGCCCTGCTGGCTGACAGGCAGCGGCGTTGCAGTTACAGGTGCAGCTGCCCGAATGCCGCCCGCCTCTCGCGTTGCTCCATCCCAGCAGCTGCACGCTGGGAGCGTTTTGGGAAGACTCTCCTCTTCTCCCCAGGGCAGCGCAGTGTTGGGGGGCTCTGCCAGCTGCCCTCCCAAACACCAGCGCACTCTGTGCGAGCACAGCTCCCTACGTGCGCTGTCACCCACCCGCAGCCCGCGCTCCCTGCAGCTCCCGCTCTCGGCCCCGCCCGGCTCTCACTGGCGCCCCGAGGCGGGAGCCGTGCCGCCCCGCGCCTGCATGTAAATGTGAGTGGAACGGCGGGTGCTCATTGGCTGCGGCGCACAGCGGCGGCGCCACCCTCGGCGAGGACGGGAGCCGGTGGCGGGGGGCTGCAGCCAGGTGCGCTGCTGGAGCTGCCGCTCTGCCCGTTCGCTCGCCGCGCTTTCCGCCCATCGGCAGCACCATGACCGTCGCACGGCTGGACCAGGGGCAGCGCTACCGGCCGCGGATGGCCTTCCTGAAAAAGGTGAGGGCTGAGGAGCTCCGGGTGACGGGCAGCGGCCGCTCTGGGCGTCAGCAGCGGGGGCGCAGATCGCACCCTGCCTGATGGCGCTCCGGGTAGCAGTCCCCGCGGCCGTATGAGCCGTCCGAGCATCCTACTGGGCGCTGCTCCCCGGAGCCCCCCGGCAGCGTGCTGTCCGCCGGGGAGAGCATCGTCCCCAGGGCTGTGCCGTGTGGCCACGTGGAGCGCCCGGCACCGGGGCTTCGGCTGGTGGCTGAGAAGCAGCGTGTGCAGAAGTCGCGGGGACGAGAAAGCTGTAATTTGAAAGTTATTTATATTATCATTATTAGCTTAGCTGAATTACTCGGGCGGTTTTCTTCCCTCTCTTGTCTTTTCCCCTAAATCCCTGCAACCCAGTCGTTCCCTGGGGGAAAACTCCGTGCCATGGCCGAGGCTGTATCCCCTGCTGCTTTCCCACCCGCTCCGCTGCTGTCTGCTTTATGAGCGTGTGTCATGGCCAGCTCTTGCTTCCTGCCTCCTTCCACATTTTCAGAGACGAGCGTCTTTGTGACCACAAACAGTTGAAAGAGTGGGAAGATGCATGCCTACGCTTTTGGATGTGATGCGTAATGTTGCATTCAGTGTTGGGTTGGTTTTTTTTTTTTCTTCCTTGTAGCATTCATTCAAAAGTGTAACTGGGTTTTAGCTCAACCAATATCTGCAGAGATTTTTAAAAGCAGAGTGTTAAGCTGGCTGTTCTTCCACCCACCTCTCCTGCCTGTGGCTTATCTTGCTGAGTGGAATTAGCTGAATTTCCAGTGACAGCCAGCCAGTTGCTATTCGAGTCAGCTCTCCTGCAATGCCTATGGCCTACAGAGACACGAAGGTTCCAGGGATACAAGTGAGGAAATCAGGGGCTATTCAGTGCTCAGGTGTGAGCCTGGCAGTGCTTTACACAAGGAAGGAAGCAGGAATTATACATTTGTGTCTTTCAAGGTACACTTGGCAGGGAAACCCTGCAGAGGAAATACACAGGGCCACATTCTGCACTAAGTAATACTTTGTGGGGTTTCATGCAGAGGTGTAGGGGAGAGGCTGCATGCTTTGAGAAAACAGCCTCCCACAGCTGTGCTTCAGCTGCTCCGTGGGTGTTAGCAGTCTTTGCAAAGTGCTCTGAGCTCCTCAGGTGGGAAGATCTTTTAAAATATAGCACTGCTTATGGAGCACGCACAATTCACTCTGCAAGAAGCAGGGGGGTTGAGTAGTTACAGTGCTTTGGGAGCGGCGCTGTGAAAGGACACCCCTGGATGGTCCACGAGCAGGCTTTGGCTCTTCTCTCTGCTTTTTCAGTCCTTGGGGAAGCCATGGACAGAGCCTCAGCTGTTATACTGCAGTGTGTACATGGTGATGGTCACATCCCCTGATACACTGAGTCCTTCAGTGTTGTCCCGGAGGGGAGCTGAAGATGCTTGGCGCGCATCCAGCGAGCGCTTTGGAGGCTTAGAGCCTCGAGGAGCTAAAATCGTAGAGAGAAGCTTTGTTAACTGCTTAAGTCTGTGCTGAGGCTTTGCCACGGGCTGACACGTCTGCTGTAGCCATGGGTTTGTGCTGCCCCAGCAGTGAGGATCTGGCCTCGCAGGGTGGCAGGCAGCAAGGCACACAGCAGCATGGGCTGTGCTCCCAGCGCCTGGTGGGCTCTGTGTTTTCCTCTGCTGTGCTTCATGAGCTGCATCGTGACTCAGACCTCGTGGGCTGGGCTGATGGATGCCTCTTGCCTTTTTCTCTGCCTCTTCCTTATTCAGTTCCTTGATGTCCAGGCAGGCAGAGATGAACCGGATCCACAGCACTGGTTGGGGTTTCCCAGCCCAGCTCCATCTTGGCTTGAATTCTCCCATCTGATACTATTCAGCTGCTTCTTGTCTTTCCAGATGTTTTTAAAGATGTCTTAGTGCTGGAATTGTGTCGTGGCTGGAAGGGGCTTCTCTGCAGGTTCCTGCTCTCCATTTAAATGAGGTTCAGAACGTTGCCAGAGTTGAGCTGTCAGCCTCTTGGCTTCTTTGATGCCATGTGTTTTGTCCCATGGATGAGTTAGTCTGAGTGCACAGGCAGGGGCTGTGCTGGCAAAGGGCAGGTGATTCCCTTCCTCATTCCCTGTGCTGTCTCCTAGGTACAAGAAGTTCATCACCAAGGCATCTCAGAGGGTTGGGGCCCTTCCCATCTAGAAGTGGAAATGCCAGTGCTGTTTGAGTAAAGTGCTGCACGAAGTGTGAAATGCTGTGAGCATCCCTGGTGAGAAGCTGTATGTGCAGCTAGGCAGGGCTGTCTTTTGGTTTGGTTTTGTTTCCTTGTGGGTTTAATTTGGAATGGAGATGGTGGTCCAGTGAGAAAAGACAATGCATGGCACAAGAGACAGCTGCAGCTCCTTTTCCCCATTTGTGGATTTACTTCTCTTTGATGTTGGATTGCTTTGCTGTGGTGGGGTGGGAAAATCTTCCTCCTCTTCTCAGTCTTGCTTAAGGAAAAGCAGGGAGTTTTAGCTGGTTAACAAATGACTCATGTCTTTTTTTTTTTTTCCCCTCATCATCTATGAATGTGCAAAGCAGGACTGTTAATTGCAGACCTAGAAAACTGGTTGAGTTCATCTTTTGAGCCCAGAGTAGCAGTGAAATACTGCGTTGCTATCTGGGAAGTCAGAATGGAGAGGGATGATCTTTAGTAGGCGGTGAGTGGGACCATAACTGCGCAAGCATTCCTGCTGGAGAAGGCAGCAGATGTTTAACTATAGCACCAGGAGTGGGCACTGCACGAAGCTGGATCCTGCTGGGAAAATGTGTCTGACATCATGAATGGAGATGCCTGTGCCTTCATGAGGGGGCTGAACTCCTCCCTTTGGCGTTTTGCTGTTGTGTTCAGACCCTGCACCCAGCACACCCTGACCCTGGTGGGTGCCCAGAGGATAAAGCCAGGAGAAACAGGCATGGGAAGTGTGACCAGGCAGCTCACCCAGCTGCCACCTGTCCCCACTGCTCCTGCCCAGGAGAAAGCCTTCACCAGGGTTGTGTTGCCCCAGCAGTCACTGGTTGTCTGCCAGCGTCCCCAAAATACAGCGATCCTTTTTCTTATGGTTCGTGAATGTAAGAGGTTTGCTTGTCACGTAACTGTCCCTCTGACTTGCAGTTAGGAGACAGTTTTCCTGTTGTATTTGTGCTTTTGGGGTGAAGGCACTTCTGTGCAGAGATTCCTGTTGATCTGATGGGAGACCTCAGTGGGGTTCATGGTTTTCTGTGGCTCTGTGCTAGAAGTGAGCTCACCCCATTGCCTGGCTCCGTTAGCAGTTTTCCTGCTGATGTTTACCTCTGCATATCTCCACCCATCATCAAAGGCAGGAAGTGGCTTCTAGCTGTACAAAATTAAAGCCATCCAATGCTTCTCTGGCTGAAAGTGTGATAAAATGTGTGAAAGTCCTTAGCAAAGCAAGCAAATGTTCTTGCTGTATTTTAAGCAGCCCTTCTGGCCTCCCGCTGGCTGGCTCCTGCCTCCAGCAACCTGCCATAAAGCAGAGTGTTCCCTTGGGAGGAGAGGAACAGGCAGGCAGAGTATTGATCAGCAAAGTGCCTGGTTTGCAGCCAGAGCAGCAGGCACCCCCTGGCAGCAGCAGCTCCCTGGCTCCTCTCGCTTGTTTCTTTTTGGTATACATTATTTTTCCATTGATAAGAGGGAGCCCAAAACAGAATGAATGCGACGACAGTCAGGAGCTCTTTGCTCATTAGTGAAGAACGTGCTGTGCTGGGAGGTGTGGGGGGGCTTCCAGGCCAGTTCCACACTCTTGGCTGCTAAAGACCTGTCTGGAACTCACTGAGGAAGGGAAGGCAGCCCTGAGGTGCTCCAGCCATGCAGACTGGGGCAGAAGATGCTGTGCTCTACTGCAGGCAACAAGTGCAGAGTCCAGTGGTGATGGGCACTGCTGTCTCTGCATCCCAATATCCCTTGGAGTAAGGGAATGCTGAGCCTGGCAGAGATGGTGCTATTGCTGCAGGGGCAGAGTGCTGGGTAAGGGCACTCTTGTGTCCTTTGGCCCCATCTCTGGTGCCACAGCCCAGGGTTCAGTTAAAATATCACACACACAGAGAAAGAATATTATGTTCCATTGTTTTGGGCCTGGTTTTGCTGTCTCAAAGTATTTATATACAAGTATTTGTGTGAATTTTTACCAGATTTTTCTGTTTTAGTATTAATTTGACACTGGCTTAAAGGACAGCTGAAAATTCATTTTTGCTGTTAAGCCTAGATTGCATCCTGTCACTATGGGCTTAAATCCTCACTGAATTTGGCAAGACTCAGGGCCAAAGTCACTGTGGTGCCTGTGAAAACAATGCCCTTCATTGTGCATAAGTGTCATCAAGTCACACTTGTTAAATCCACAAATCCTAGTTAAAAGGCTACAGCTTCTCCTGAAATGGATGTGCAGAGAGACTAAATTGGTCTTGTTGGACCAGTTCTGATTTAATGTCTCTGGAAGCAGAAGCAAACATCAGAGCATCTCACAGTGCCAAGGCTCTCATAGCCCTCAGCTGAGCATCACATGGAAGGAGGAGGTGAGCACATCCCAGGCCCACCATCCTGAGCATACTGTGACACTCTTGCACTTTTAGGATGCTGTTATCAGGAAGTCAAGGGTAAGAGAAGGATGTAAATGTAACATGTGAACGCTGGTCTCTGTTGTAATCGATCCTTTGCTTGCTTCAGAGGCTTGGTTCAACGTGGCTGTACTTTCTCAAAGGATGGGTCCTTCTCATCTCCCTGGTGTTTGCACCTCTTGCTCAGCCCTGCAGCAAAGCAGTGTGCTTTTCCTGCTGCCCTCCTGAAGTCCTGTCTGGTTATTATCTGCAGACCAGAAACAGAACCTTTGCTGTTTGGTCGCCAGCCAAAATACTGCCTTTTTTTTTTTTTTTTTCTTTTTTTCCTTGGTGAATGATACAGTAGCTGTGAGTCTGTGCACAGCTGGGCTATTTGTACAATAAAAGCAACTTTCCATGCTTTGCAGATTGAAGCGCTTATAATGGAGATGCAGAATCCAGACATGGGCATCAAGACACAGACTCAGAGGGTGATGATCACAAACATCCCGCATGCCGTGGCAGGTAAGAACTTCTCCAAGGGAAGAGTTGTGGCCAAATTCGGCAGAGGAAAGCTGTGTGAAGACCCCCTGCCTATCCCCAGGTTATTGCTGCATGGATGCCTGGAGAGGCTGTGGATTCCCCGTCCCTGGAGGTGTTTAAGGCCAGGTTGGATGGAGTCCTGGGATATCCAACCTAGCACTTGATCCAGTGATTGGCAACCCTGCTTGTGGTGGGGAGTTGGAACTTGATGATCCTTGAGGTCCCTTCCAACCCAAGCTATTTTACGATGGAGCCCATGCTCCTGATAAACATTTGCTGTATGTCCTTTGGGGCATGCCTGTTCCCTTTATCTCAGTCTCACTTGTCTCATTTTATTCCTAGCTCTTGGAATAAGAGACAAAGATTTCTAATCATGCACTTACAGCTCTCTCATGTGAGTTTCACTCAACTTGTGCTTTTTCTTGGAGTAGAGATGAGAAGGTGTTCTGGGCTCCAGACCCATTGTGTTCCTGGTGTTGCTGGATCATAAATAAGGATAAATATTAGATTGTGATTACAAGAGGCAGAGTGGAATCAAAATGACATATCCTGCATCAGAAATGAACAACAAACAATTAGTCTTCCTTTTAACGTTTTCTGATAGTAATTGTTCTTTTCCTGCAGGTTGAAGAAAAAAAATATATATATTCAGCCCACTTCTCTACCTTTAAATGACAGCTTTGCCTCCTTCAAGCAGGCTGGAGGAGAAGCAGATGCGTAGCTGGACTTGATGTGTCACGTCTAGCATTACAGGCAGCTCTTATCACAGCCCTTCTTTATGACTGCTCGCTCCTTGCCCAGGGCAGCAGAATGCTCTATCAGTAGCTCTGCTGCCTGTTCTCCAAGCCTCCACAGCAGCACTTGTGAGGGATCCTCTGCTATAAATATTCACACGTACTTGTACCAGTATTTTCTCCTGCTTCATTTTTTCTGCAGCACTTTGAAATTCAGAACCAAAACTCCTGCTCAGACCCGTGAGCTTGCTCTGGGCGACTCAGGAAGAAGTTTAGCCCCCCAAAATTAATTCATCCTGACTGTATTTGTGGAGCCCTGCAGGCCCTGCGTATTTCTTGCCTCCCTTTTTTTTTTTTTCCTTTGGTACAGAAGCAGAGGCATGCAGATTAAGCCATTTGCCCATGGTTCCAGTCAGAGTCAGTGTAAGGAGATGTCTGAAGCTTGTTCTGAGGAGCACCTCAGTGTCTTATGGCGCATCCTGTTCCTGCCTTACAAAGCAGCCATGAATGACATTTGGTGGACTGTTTTGCATCTGCAAAAGATCTGGCCTTGCCTCTGCTAGTTCTTATTGAATGTTAAGGCAGTGCTGTAGGAAAGTTGCCCCGTTGCTGTAGATGGTGTGCCAACTGGACTAAGTGCTTCTCCTGATGTCTGCCCAATAGAAAACACCACTTCCTAAAAGTCTGTGGCTAGATAATGTGGGGGGAAGATGCCCGTTGGTGCTCGTTGTCTTTGCATGCTGTCTGCTTTATTCTGGTTCCTTAACCAGAATTGTTACGAGTTTTTTCCTGCATAAACTGTCACCAACTTCTGATGGCCATGTGAGTTGCGTGGCAGTCATCACGCTCTAAACTGCGATATATTTAGGGCTGCAGAAATTGCATATTTACTGATTGGTTTCTGGGTATTGCTTGAGAAATTAATTTTTAATGATGGAATGGGAAAGACAGTAGAACAGATCAATCTGTGGACGCACATTCACTGCAAAGAACTTTGCTGTTTGCTTGCAGGGGGTGAATTAGGTAAATTCTGTATTAGTAAAATGGCTTACATCAGAAAAGGCAAAGAAACATCCATGCTAAACATGTACCTGTGGGAGATAATACAGAGAGAACTGTCTAAAAATGATTGATGAGATAATCCTTTAATTTCATCTATTTCAGGAAGCAGGCAGTAGGATAAGAGCTCTGAGCCCTTATTAGAAAGTTAAGTCATCACTGCAATGTCGAGAAAGGTTAGCATCACAATCTACAATCCTAGGGGACTGGGGAGAAGAGACCAATAACTGATCAGGGGTTGAGTGCATTTCTGCTTGGCCCTATTGAAGCAGAAGGAGATTCTGCCTCCCAGAATGTGAAAATAAAACCACTGGAGATCTGTGCTGACTTTGGGTATGACTGACCACATCCCAAGAGAAGAACTGGGAGAGCTGCAGTGTTTGCAAATGAAGAGAACTCATTTGCCTTTAATATATCCTGTTATCACTGCAACCTGGATCTGAGACTCAGACATCCCTTCTGCTCTGAAGGTCGCATTCCATAAAGCACCAGAGCAGACTGCTCACTGGTCTCTAACTCAAACTGAGACAGAACCATGCTCTGTGAATCTGGAGATACTATGCAGTGAAACTTCCAAGACAAGATAGTGCAGAACAAGGGACGCTTACTCTTCCTTGGGGGTGTAAGCTGTTCTATTGCTTAAGTCCTTTCTAAGCCAGTGATTAGGGTTTAAATGTTGCTTAGGCCACGTGGGTCTTCTGCACGCTCATAGCGTGTCATCCTGAGCTCATTGCTGCCCTGTGCTCCCACTCCCACAGACTGGCTCCTGCTTGGTCAGAAGAAAGCCAGAGTAACAGCATGGCCAGTGAGATGCTGGTTGTGCATTTTATCTGTGTGCTCTCAAATGTGTCATGCAAGAGAAACATTTGCAGGGAGGAATCTACAGTTGCTTGAGCTCCCAGGCTGTGTTAGGGGTGAGGACTGGAAAGCTATCATTTTGACCCACAAATTGTACACTTCTGGTTTCAAGTGCCCAGTATTTTCTTTGCTTTGCAGGTAATGATATATTTCAGTGGATTCTCCAGCGTTTACAGATCACTAATGAAGGTGGGTAGAAATGTAAGGTAATGATGCCTTTCCGGATTAGGGTTGTAAGACTTTAAGATCTCCATAGACAAATCTCCTAGATGAATCCTCTCCTGACTAGCAGCTCACTGCTAAATTCCAGTGCAGTGTTCCCATGCAATCAAAACTTCTACCTTCCCTATTTTCAGAGGCATTGCACCTGGGGGACCTGTTTGTCAAATATGGCTACATCTACCCTCTTCAGGAGCCAAAGAATCTCACCCTCAGGACAGATGGCAGCCTGTACAGGTTTCAAGTGAGTTGCACTTTGTCTAATGCCACTGTGAGGGAGTTCAACACAAGTTTTGAATACAGGCACCTAGGGCAATTCCCCAGGAGTTGGAGCCATGAGTCCCTGCTGTGCAGCCATGCTGATCATCCAGTGTAGAGGAGGAAAAGGGATCCACAGAGCAGCTTGATGCTGGTTCACCCAGTCAGATGTCATTCCTGTGTATCAGAGCACAGATTACAGTCAAACTATGATATTCCTCTAAGTTAAAGTTACTGCTCCAGCTCAACTAAAATAGCTGAGAGTTCTTCCAGATATGTTTCCTTCCAGGTTTGTCATAGCAAATGGAATATTTGCTATGTTTGATGTATATATCAAACATGGTTGACTGTAGAATGATCTGGGGAGAATGAATAACGGATACACAAAAACCCACAGTGATAATGAGATTTTTTTCAAGGTTCTCAGTTGGAGAATTTCTGCTGTGATGGGAAATTAGCCTGCTCTCATTAGTACTTTAAATGAGAAAGTACTAATGAGCCGTATCATGCTCCAGCATCTCAGTCTAAATGATCATGCGGCAGGGAAAGCTTGGACACACTGACTGTAGAGCAGAAGTGGATTTGAAATTGTCAGTCTGACTTAAATTCTCATGCTGTAGCTGGCGTGCACCACTGTGCGTACTGAGACACTGCTGAGGAGCTGAGGTCTGGGTATGGCAGAGAAAAGCTGTTCTCTGCTTCCAGTCGGGCAGTGCTGTGTGCCACTTGGCATGAGCTCACGGCTGCTCTGCACTAACAAAAGACTTGTTCTCCTGCAGACCCCGTATTTCTGGCCCGCACAAAGCTGGCCTGCTGATGACACCGACTATGGTAAGTGATAGCTTTGTATTTAGGAGAGGTAATTCTGGTACAAGTGTTTGTGTAGGCAGTCCTGCATTGTGCTTGCTCTTTGTCTTTTCTTGCTGCCTTTCCGCATGGTGTGACCAGCCCTTGTGCTTATTTTATCTTGTGAATGACTCTGAGTGATGCTGAGCTGAGGGAATGCTCTGGATGCGTGCACCTCGTGTGCCTTTGATGTAAGGGCTTATCCTTCTCTTGCGTTCCAACCAGAGACGTAGGACTGGAAAGTGTCTAAAATACTCTGCTGGGTTGGGAAGACTTTAAACGCAAGGTTAGGTTTCCCTGAGTAGTTAAGTATATTCCTGGATGTGAGCCCAAAGCTGTCTTCTGTAGGTTTGGATCAAGCCCTGCATTCAGAGATGATTCTTTCTTTACATAATGTGCACTGACTGCCAATATCTCTTGACACCTCTTCCCTTCACTCTTTTGCTGCCGTTGTAATGCCTTTTATCATAGGGCTGGTCATGAACCTTGGGCTGATCAGCTTAATTACTCCTTTAGGCTGTGCAGTTCGCAGATGGGTTTGTTTATACCAAGGTTGTCCTCTGTGGTTTTTATCTACATTATGCTGTAGATCTGAAAAAGAGCACATTCTACACGGGAATGTTTTTAATAGAAGTTGAAACAAAACATTGGCCTGCTTTTGGAAAACGTGGAGGACGAGCTCTGACAACCTCAGTATCTTAAAGATTTGGCTCAACATACTGTGGCCTATGAAATCCTGGCCGAGTTCCCAAAGGAGGAGCAGCTGCTGGTGGAAGGCACACAGCACCAGTTGCACGTGGCTGCTCCCACCCATACCATGGTTTGTGTGGTACTGATGGCAAAGCACAAAGTTTGTTTCTCTTCGGTGAGCTTTTGTGAGCCTGGAGCTCGTGCTCAGAAGGATTCTGTAATGAAGACTCCTGTATTTGCAGTGTAGGCAATTTATTAATTATTCTTGGAGTTGTTTGCCTAAGTAGAACTGACTGCTTACTTGTTTCTCCCTCCACAGCAATTTACCTAGCAAAGAAGAACATCAAGAGGAAAGGGATTTTAGAAGAGTATGAAAAGGTGAGGAGGTTCTGTACTTGTTCCATGGCAAGCTCCTTATTTGCTAGAGCTTAAGCCCTCTGTTGCTATGAATGAAGCGTAGCAAAAAGTCGCCTCTTTTCAATGAGGTGTTACTCCAGTGGTATCAAAAGCCAAAACTGTGGAAGTGAAAAATTGGCTGGTGCAGAAAAATACTCTGAAGTCAGTGATAATTTTAGCAGGAGTAATTGCTTTCCTTGCTGTGGTATTTTTAAACTGTTGCAATTCATATAATTACATTCAGAACAATCCAGATTTCTTGGCTCAGTTAGAGCTGAGCTACGGAGAGTCAAGAAAACCCTAGCATGGGAGTGCCTTGTCCAGAATATTCACACTAACTGCTTTTTTGTTTTTATTCCAGGAACATTACAACATGCTCAATAAAAAAATAAACTACAAGTGGGATTTTGTTATTATGCAGGCCAAAGAGCAGTATAAGTGAGTTGACTTGTGTTCTGTTATTTGCATCAGAGGGGTGGGTATGAGAAAGCAGAGCTTCGCTGTCCTGCTACACAGTTAAATTACAGTTTAAAGCATAAGCTGCAGTTTTAAAATAACTTGCAAGGACCCCTTGAAATTGTGAGACAAACCTGCCTTTCATATCAGGCTGCAGGTTTTTCCGTTTAACGTGGGAACTTTGTTCAGTTTGCACTTCACACGTGAAGGATTGCAGCTGTTTTCAAATGAGTGGACATCGGACTTGCAGAGTCTCACTCTCTCCTTCTGCATCTGTGTTTCTCTCCCTGCCTATCCTTTGACCACCAATAATGTGAAATCGGTGGTTTGTCAGAGTGAGAGCAGGGGTTGGGGTGGGTGACTCAAAGGCATGCCTCTTTGTGAGTGGCTTTTGCTACAGGAGGCTTAGGTTTTGCATTTGATGAGATTGAGGTTTCCCTGCAGAAGCTAAGGCTTGATGCTGCAGCATGCAAGCCCTCATGAGCTATAGCTTCTTTTAGTTCAGGCATCAGAGATGGCCATGTGTCATTATGGGTCAGCCCGCTGGATGTAGGAGCTGTTACTGGTCTGGTTTGATTATTGTTTGCCCAAATCTCACAGCAGAACTTCAGTCCTGGAATCAAGAAGTGGTAGGAGTTCCCAGCAGAGACTCCTGGAGAAAACTGAAGTGCTTTCTTAGGTACCCAGACAAAATGGCTTGATGTGGGGGGCTGAATCCCTTAAATTCCCATGAAAATCAGTGAACTGAGATGGGGTTACTCCTTTGAAGATAAGGTATTTCCTAGTTCTCTGGGTTCCTTCTACTTTTTTTCACCTTCTGCTTCAACAAGCACCACCTCTACTGTTCAGCAGCCATTTCTGTCCTCACTGGGATGGTAGCCAAGTTGTCAGAATACAGCTCATCTGATAACCGTCTCATTAAGCACAAGATTGTTGTGCTTGTAAACTGAGGTCAGACTCAGGCTTAGAGGTTCCAAATGCAGTTTTAAAGGTGGGTACTGAGGCACTATCTGAAGAAGCAGATGAAATGCTTCTGGGGCTGTTTGGGGCTGCTGCAGCTGGTGGTGCAGGCAGCCAGCACCCACTAGCCACTGCTTATGGCCGCAGCAGATGGCCTGTTGGGAATGCTCCCGTGTCCATGCTCGGAGCTGATGTGTACCCAGGACGTGTCTGGGAGAAAAATTACTTGGTTCGAGCCTAAATCATGCAAGTCCCTCTTCTATTTAATTGTGGAGGTGATTGAAATGTAGTGCCTGGGAACTGGTGCTGTTTCCACGTTGTTTCTGTGAGAAATGCTGAACTGAGATATGGGTCAGAATGTGTATGGGCAGGACCTCTGTGTAGTGGCCCTTACATACTGCCTGGTAATGTCTGAGATGGGTAAACATCAGGCAGCGAGACTGACTGCAAGGAGAGGGTTGTTAGTATGGGACTCTCTGAAAGGGCTGTCCGTCGGCTCAAAAGAGGATGTGTCTGCTCCCAGCTGAGCTCAGGAAGATGATGATTTCTCAAAAGCTAGAAGCAGGGAGGAGTAGCAGTCACGTGTGACCATGTGAACTGTGTGATCCGCAGCCCAGAATTGTCTGGGATAAGATGTGGTCAGGAGCCTGCATCAGAGCTTTGGCAGGCAGACTGGAACCCAGTGGGGCAGGGAGGCTGGGGATGTGTCCACTTTGTCATCCTACTGGTTTTTGAAGAAGAAATCATGATTTCTTCCAGTAGAGTGAAATCCTTTTCTTGGCTTTGCAGGGCAGGAAAGGAGCGGAAGAAGGCGGACAGGTACGCTCTGGATTGCCAGGAGAGAGCCTACTGGCTTGTGAACAGAACTCCTGTAAGTTGCAGATGATAGTGTGTGGCTTTTGTGTCTCAGCAGGGCCCTTCCTTAGAGCCCCTGGGATAAGTCCCTGCCCAGCTGGGGATCAGCTGTGGGCATGAGCCTGGGTGTGCATCCTGTTGCTTCACCACAGGGAACGCTTGAAAAGGGTGAAAAAGGGCCACAGGGTTGAGGAATCAACTGACTCAGTGACAGTCCTGGAGAAGAGGCTTGAAGGGATGTTGTACATACAGAAGAGGGAACGTCCCACAGCTCTCCCAGCCACAACCAGACTGGGCTGCAAAAGAAAGCCCTGCATCCACACCACCTTCACTGTGATGGTGTTCAAAGCTGCAGGGGAGGGAGGTTCAGCTGCAGCAGCCATGTGGAGAGTAGTGCATTCCTAGGGAGGGTGTCATGCACGGCAGTGCCAGGCCAAGCTGTGCTGCTCACAGCCTAACTGTGGCTGTGCTGAGATGTGCTCCCTGCCCTCCAGTCAAAAGCATTCATCTCATGCACTGGGTAAGGTCACAGTGGAGAGCAATGAGTGACAGCCCTCAGGCTTTGGGAATTCCCTCATGTGTTAGTACGTCCAACAGACTTTAAAACAAATGAGTGGCAAAGCTTTTGATGTTTCCTGTTCATAACAGCCCGGCATGCTGGATGTCCTAGAGTATGGAATAGACCGTGTAACAGATCCCAATGAAGATAAGGTAAACCAGGTGAGGAAGCATTTCTTCACATCTGTTGAATCTGTCTGGGAGGATCCAGGCAGTGTTGCTGGCACTGTGGTGTTTTTGGAGAATGCAGGCAGAGCAAGTCAGCTCAGCCATGAGAGCCAAGAGGCCAGAAGCTGAAGCTGTCTCGTTGTCCACAGGGTGTGGAGCCCTCAAAATAGCTTTGGCAGCTTCTTTTGGCTTTGTCAAAAAAGTACTTTGTCAACTTTCTTGCCACATCCATTAGTGAGAGTGTATAGCTACAGGAGATGCTTTCTCTGCTGGTGAAGCTGAATGAAGCAATCTTCTACCTGCAAATGCTTGTAGCTGCCTTCTTGTTAGTGCTGAATGAGCTCAGAATGGGCTTGAGCAGTAAGAAGAATCAGAGGATAGATCCAGTTTTAAAATACGTAAAACAGAATACCTCCAGAAAGGTAATATGTGGTGAGAGGCGAAGTTGCTGTGATGGACAGAGGGACAAAATGTTCTCTAAGAATACATATTGTGGTGCTAGACCATAAACAGAACTAATGAACTGAGACTGTGGAGGCTGTAACTGGGTGGGACTGGTTTGGAGTTCACAGTAAGATGAAAGCTGTGGATGAGGAGCTGAAGCCTGTCTTCTCTTCCATCAGTCCTTTAAAGGGAGTCTGCATTTGTGCTCATTTGAAAGTGAAGGCAAAGTGTGGCTCAGCAATGAAGTGCAAATGTTATTGCCATCACACTCACTGTATTCCCACAACTTCTCATTTTCATAACAGCCTTTAAACATCTCAACGGGCAGAGGCAGGATAATTGCTTTGGCCAACTCTGTTCTGTTACCATAGATACTGAAAATGAGCAAAATGTAGGCTTGGGGTTGGTTTTTTTTTTTTCATGCCATAACTAGCAGCTGCTAAGAGCAGGAGAGGAGGAAAGAGAAAGGGGGAAAAAAGCAGTAAGCCAACATCTCGCCCACAGTTTTACAGCTGACACGGAAGGAGATTTTCAGTTTGCAAACAGTCTGAAAGCCTGTAGCTCTCTGCCAGCTGTTTGGTAACAGGGAAGTGAGCTGAGGGATCTCAGTTCAGCTCACACCCTGGGCACAGGAGGAACAGACAGTTCCCCATCTCGTAAGGGACTGAGCCAAAGGACACCAACTTCGGGGTGATTCACTGCCTTTCTGCTTCAAACTGATCTCTGAGCTGCCTGTCCTCTCTGTAGCTTGAGCTGGAGAGGATGAGTTGTTCTCGTTCTTCCTTTTGGTTTTGGAAGAGCAGTTGGCAGTACACGGAGCAGCCAAAGGCTGACATACATCCACTGTTGGAATTGCAGCTTTTTTTTTTTTTTCTTCAAGCAAAAAAGCACCTGTGGCTCAACAGCCACAGCTGGAAGGATGGCCCAAGGTCTCTGAATGCAGAGACTGGGCCGTGCTTTGTTGGACATGCCTTACCCCTGCTAAAGGCAGCATGGGTTGTATCTATTGATGTTTTCTGTGAGCCCAGCCCCTCTGGTTCTGACAGAGGTGAAAGAATGGAAGCAGAAAATAAGTGCATGAATCCAGCACCCATTTATTTGATTTGTGACTCTGTTCCTTCTCAGTCTAGTTTGGCGATACTGGCCAATTAGTTTACTTTTATCTTGACAGCTGAGTAATTCAGCTGATAATTCATTTCTGACATCAGAATGAGTTCTTTGAAGCTGATATTGGCACACACATCTCTTTTCAATCGCCTCAGACCCTTTGGTGGGAGGCTCCCTCCCTAATTGATAGATAAACAGGTGCTCAGCCAAACGCTGCACAATTTGAAGGGGACTTTTATCACTGACCCGTGGGCATACTGCTACAATGAGTTAGGAGCTATAGTTGGACGGGGAGTAAGGCAGCAGTAGCTGGCCATTGATCAGCTAATTAAGGGCTGCTTTAGCCTTTTGTTACCCAGGTCTCGGGCTCATGATCAAGCATCGCTGCTTAGTGAGTTACCAAGCAACTGCAGAGCCCACTGTCTCCTCTGCAGTTACTGCTTCTGCATCCTTCTATAAGCAGAAAGCCTTTCTAAATGGTGCTTAGGTGGGCCAGAATCACCGTGCTAGATCTGGGGACTTCTGAGTGAAATACTCTCTGTTGCATGCAGCAATGAGCTACGTGCAGCAGTTCCTTGCAGTCTTTTTGTTGTAGGACTTTAATTTTTTTCTTAGGCCTCTGTCTGTTGGCTGCCTGATAAACACACAACTTCCGCTGCAACCCTCACTCTTTTTGAAACAACAGGATCAGAAGCAAATAAACAAGATAGAGGAAACCCAGCTATTTGAAGGAAACCAGACATCTGGACATCTAAAAATCTGATTTCCAGCTGTGGGGGTGGAAACATGAATGCAGCAGAGGTGCATGCTTGGATGTCTTGTGTTAGATGCAGACAGGATTGGCCTCTGGAGTGCATTCTCATGGTGTTTATCTGTATGGTGGATGGAGGGCACTCCCAGCATTCAGGAGAGGCAAACTGCAAGGCGCTTTTGCAGTGACCAGGTCTAAAAATGAACTCTGGATAACCATGGTCTGTGCTCGTTCTTTGCTCCAAGCTCTGGCTGGGCGTACGCACAAAAGCTGTTGTCCAGCTGTTCCTGGCCTCTGTAGATGCTGGATAGTGGCCAGACAGGCAAAAACACAGTCACCATGGTCTCCACAGTGTGCTCAGAAAGACCCACGCTGGGAGCAGATGAGGTCTGTCCAGTTGGAAGAAAAGAAAAAAAAAAGCAGGAGAAATCCCAGCTTTTGTAGGAGCTCTTGGCTTCAGCCACGTGGATCAGCTCTGGGCTCAGAGCCTGGGCTGGCTCCCAGCTCTGCCTCAATGGTTGCTTTGAGCAAGGGGTGACAAGGCCATACAGGGGTTGAGGTGCTGCTGTGCCTCTCAGGGAGGAGCACGTGTAGCACTCAACCTGAGAGAATGAGGTTTTATCACTAATTGCCATTTTGATTTGAAGCCTGAAGGGCTGCAGAGCTTATCCACAATAATTGCAATAAGTCACTCGTTAAGAGCATTGCAAAATTAATCTCATTATAAGAAATGACTCTTTTGTTCCAAATGTTATTTCCAGTCAAATGATGGAGGGTGGATGGGTGCTGTGGTGTGCTTTGGCATCGCTGTCAGTAGCTGGAGATCAGGATGGGGAAACTGGTGCAGACCACTGGCAGTGTTCAAAAGGACACAGAATATTCAGGGTTTCTTGTAGCAGCAGTAAAGCTATAAACACTGGTGATAGGAGAAAGGATGGGATATTTGGGAGGAAGGGAAATGAAATGATGTGCAGCTCTGGGGTGAAACAGCTGAGATCCTTCCCAGTTACAGAGCTGGAAAGGGCTGAGCACAGCCAGCACCTGTAACCCTCAGCGGGCTGATGGATACTGTGCTCAGTGCTGGGCTGGTTTGATTCCTCTCCAGTTCAGTGTTGGCCTTCTTGTGCCATAGCCCCCTTTCTGTGCAATCCCTTCCCCTTGTGGTACCCCACCAAAGCCCCCAAGTTTCCCAGGACCTGTGCAGAGAGCTGACCTGCCTGCTCAGGCTGTGACAGGATCCTTAGAATAGGATGCACTTTCAAAATAATTTGTTTGCAGATGTGGCAGATGTTTTAATTTACATACACAACTTCTCTGCAGTAAGGACAGCTTAATTTATTTTTTTACTCCATGTAACATTTAACTTACTGAGTTCCTCTTCTCTTTCCCAGCAGCTGTTTGTCTTGTGTGTGTGTGGTGTGCTGCCTGCCTCGCTAAGATCCTTCTAGAAGACTAATACAACTTTACCATGTGAGCTGCCTTCAAGCTGTTATGCCAGCATCCACCTTCTCTTCACCCCAGTGCACTGCACCTGGTCAAGGAACCCACCTGACAAAACAGAAGAAGACATCAGAGTCCTTTTAAAATCATCTAGGAATTTTAACCTGTTGATTTTCCTTAAGTAAAAGCCCTGGCCACTCTTCAGTTTCATCAAATGGAACAGTTCAGCTGGCACGCTGTAAACCTAATGGGGCCTGATTTGTATCTCAGGTTCCCTAAGGAGATAGTGAACTCCTATTGTGCAGGAATTAGGTTGCCTGAAACAGAATCAAAGTTTTCTGATGCGGGCATTTCTAGGTCAGTAAATGAAGCTAGATTCTCTGTGCAAGCAGGTGACTTTTTTTCTGCCTTCCATTTCTACAATGTATATGGAATAGTATTAATACTGTAAAAAAAGAGGGGAAGCAGTGATGCCTACGTGAAAGTTTGCCATCAGGGGTATGGCCAAGAGCCAGGGAGGGTGAAAAGCTGATACTCAATGTTTATCTTCAAATTATTCATAAGATGTCCCAGGAACCTTTGCATCAGCAAGGGAAGCTGCACAACCCTGTGGCCAATGATCCTATTGTCTGGCAGCTTTGTACTCCTGCTGCCATGTCAGCCCTCAACCCCTCACGTGCAGTTCCTTGTGTGCAGTCAGCAGGGCATCTCTGCTGGTGCAACTAGTGTTTGCTGTCCTGTTTGTCCCAGCTGAGATTATCCATCATTCAGAGTTGGTCATGGTATTTCCAGCAACAAAAGCTTCCTCCCATTGCAATGCCAACGCAGTCAGGATTCCTGTTAGTACTACACCAGCCAGGCTGGGTTGTGTTAAGATCACTGCTGTACATATTGGCTGATCTGCTTCTACTTCTGAGATGGTGAGTGTGCCCTCTTAAAAACAACCAGGTTACAACAAGATGTACACATTTTTCTTCCAATTATAGAACAGTTTATTCCTTCTGAGTAGGGCTGCTGATCATGGTTAAAATACAAAATCAGGTCTGTATCAGTGCCTCTCCAAAAGCAGCCTGGGAGAGCATCCTGCCTTCCCCAGAACAGGGGCACAGGGGCAGCGCTCTGCAGGTTCTTTGGTGAGAGGAGAGAAGCAGGCTGTGTTGCTTGTGTTGTTTGGCAGCAGATGTTCTGTTCCTGATGGCTGACAGACACTGTGCTTCCACAAGGCACTCTGCAGGCCACTGTCTGCTGCAGGGTTAATTAGGATAATTCTGGTCTGCAGATTATCTGTGTGGCTCTTGTTAGCTAGAACAGGAAACGCAGAACTGAAAGCTTGCAAAAGCCTTTAAAGGCTTGCTGGGAGCATCTCTGATTTAGCCTGTGTTTTCCTTTCCTTCTTCGAGTTTACTTCACAAAGTAACTGTGCTTCAAAGAAAGATGTGTGCATAAACACCCTGCAGTTAATTTCTTGCCTTCAATTGCTTGCTCATTTGTGGATGACATGTAACATAGTCTGAGTTACTCAAATCACAATGTAAGCACCCTTTGCACAGCAGATACATCTTCTGAGGCTTTTAATTGTGGTGTTTATATTTTGCAATGTGTTGGTTCCTGTCTCCTTTACCTAATACTGAATGATCTAATCTGTGTCTCCTAAATGAATCTATTTTAGCTCCATTAGAATGCCCCTTTAATTGAAGGCATACAGGCAGGCTGTGATGGAAGAAGCAGTGCTAACAGTAAATACAGCTAATGGAACAATTTACGGTGTGTGGATGCTCTTAGCTTTGATGATACCCTGATTAGCTGCGCTGCTGTGTTTGATTTTACTTGTAATGAGAATTAATTGGAGAGCACTGCACGACAGCAGCAGTGCAATGATGTTTTCATGTCTCAAAGAGGATGAGTGAAAGCACCCGCCCCAATTTCTTTATTTTTGTTTCTTTATTTTACAGAAGAAAACAATGGATGTTTATAGGAGAGAGGTAACTGGTCATTCCTTGATTTCTACTTGTCCAACGTGTGTATATTACTTTTATCACTGTTACTTGAGGGATCAGAGCCCCCTTTGCAGGGGATAGTCTGTGTTAAGAGTGCTTTGGTTTGGCTGGCAGAGTCTCTGCCCCACAGAGCTTTTGGTCGGTGTGATTTTAGCACATTTCCTCCCACTGCAGCAGGCAGGCAGTAGCTCTCGTGGTGATGTGAGGAAACACTGAAGGCTTAGGAAGGGCAGACAGATCCAACAGATCAAAATTAGTGGTGGGGAAATCACAGGAGATGCATCCAATGGCGCCAGTGTAGAGACAGCCAAGGATCAATGATAATTACATGCTAAATCATCCGGAGCGTTTCTAGGTGCCAAGAACGGTAGCTACTATGCAGTTCTTTTATAGCATGGAGGCTGTTTTTGCATTACTTTCACACTGAAAAATGCTTGGCTGGTATTTTCAGTGAGCTCAGTGAAAATGGCCATTTTTCCCTGACAGTTCAGGGATGTTGTGGTTCCTCGGACATCCAATAAAGCGCTGGGAGGAGGAGCTCTTAGTTGTAGGTACTGCAGGTACTGCCCCCCTCCTGCCTGGGAGAGGGCATGCCTGCTGTTCAGATAGAGTTGGCCTGGTCTGCGTATCTCATTTCTCCTAACCATGGGCATGTCTGATCCCTTTCAGATTATGTACTATCAGCAGGCCATCATGAAATCCAGAGTGAAATCTTCTGTCTCCCTTGGAGGGTAAGTCCCAATTTCCTTCTGTCCACACATTAATTAGTCTTTGGTGCTCATCTCTTAGCGAGATGATGAAGCTGTCTGTTCTTGCAGCTGGTGACTCAGTCTGGGGAATGGCTACGGTGGCCACATGGCCTGTTTGTACATTGGTGGCTGGGCTGTGTGCTCCTGTGCTAGAAGGCACAAAGCAGAGGAGGTGGCAGAGTCCTCATCTTCAGGGAAAGTAAGCAGCTAAGGGGGGCTTTGCTATAAACGTCTGCAGAGCAGTGTCAGCCTCTCAGTCAAGATTCCCTTTGAAATAAAGAGATATTCAGGCTGGGCTGTGGCTGTTGGATCAGCACAGCTCTGCAGTTTGGAGGAGTTTCTCACCTGGAGTCCTGTGTTGGCAGCTCCCACGCCACCAGTCCATGTTGGATACGTGTTATTGCCATCCAGCAACTCCTCTCAAATCCAAGATAAACGTGGAGCTTGGGCCTGTTCCCTCATAGAAAGACATTCATGGATGAATGAAATAGGCTGGGAGATCTAGGAAGTTGTACCACAACTTGAGAACCACAGCTTGTAAGGCACAAGCAGTTTTGCTCCTTTGTCTGTCACATACGCCCAGGTCACGTAAAACTCTCCTTGCCTCAATTATGTGAACTGTGAGGTGGAGCTGGGGACACCTGTCTATCTTCCAGGAATTTGGGGTACTTAAAATAAAGTTATACATTGGTACTAGTCATATAAAGGAGTATGGCCAATACTTGGAGCAAGAAACGCTTGGGAAAGTTGGATCTCCATCTTCAGCTGTGGGATTGGCTCCAAATCAAATTATTGTTGACAAGGATAAGATCAGTAACTTGATAGTATGCATGCAGCAGGGCACCACATTGATTTAGGAGGAGCTGCAAAGCATTAATCATTAAAAGAACAGAACGATGTTACCTGAGTTGACAGGTTTAGATTTGCAGCTTAATTAGAATGTATGGAGTGGAGAGAATTATGTAGGTGCTGAATGCCTTGGCATTTCCAGTGAAAAGATAGGATCAAGCACTTCTGTGCCAAACCTGTGCTATACTTTGTGCAGAAGCATTGTATAATCACAGGATCTATGCCAGGGTGCCTGTTAGCAACAGGCCCTTGGACAGTGCACTCCCTGCTTTGAGCACATAAAAGCAGTTTTGCCCGGAGGGAATTTTAAACAGAGAAACCAGATAATTTTTTTCAAGAATGAAAAAGGGAGGAGAGAATTAAAATTCCAGGACATTAGTGAAATTGGTTGTAATTACAAGTCTCACCAACTCAGAAGGTAGAAGGGTTTGTCTGGTTCCTGCTAGGATAGGGAGATTTTTGCATTGTGCTGAGCCCTCACCCTCGTGTATGGGAATGGGCTTTATAGCATGTCAGTGGAGAGAGAAGTCAGGAGGTGCCTTGAGCACTGCCTTACCTCTTCCAGAGCTTGCTAAGATCTCTTGCACCTTGTGAGGAAGCTGCAGAGGATCCAATCTGAGCAAATGCAGTGCTTGCTTTCCTTTTCTCTGCAATGTGTGGCACAAAACAGCACGGGGGCAGGTATTTCTCTATCTGACCTATTGGCTGCAGGAGACAGCTGTCTTTTGGGGGCTTAGTCCCACTTCCTTGAAGTGAAGAGGCGAAAGGTGGTGATGAAGGAGCCTTGGATTTCCCAGAAGTTGAGCTGACGAAACCAGTGCTTTGAACGATGCTTGGGAGATTTCTGTTTGCGAAGCACAAAAGATTAACTGTGCTACTGAATCAGTTTTTGTAGTTAGGCAGGGGCCACATTCCAGATCTCCATGGTAAGGCAGCTGCTCTGAGCGTACCCACAGTCTGTACGTTCGTTTGGTTGTAATGGGTCTGATTGCAATTCTGTTGCAAGTTATGATTTTGATTTTGTTGAATTTACTTGCAGGCTTGTGAAGTACTCTGAGCAGTTTCTCTCCAATGATCCTATCCTGTCTGGATGTCTCCCTAGCAACCCCTGGATAACAGATGACCCTGATTTCTGGGATCTCAATGCAAAGCTGTACGTAGCTTTTTTGCCAGCTTGTGGTTTACAGTGACCTTTATGCTGATAGAAATCAGAAAGGGGAACTGCTGATCTCATCACGACATCCAGTCTGTGATCATGAGCAGGGCAACAATTCCCCTTCTGACATGGCTGAAGTGGGGAATATCCATGCTGAACCTTCCTTAACATGGTGGAAATTCCTAAAATGTTGGGAGTACGCACTTAAAAGCTGCTTAGTTGTCCAAATCCTCTCTTGAATTACCTCAGTTTTACTAGCAAAAGAGTAGAATATGACAAGTTATGCTCAGGTGTAGCACTTGATTTAGGATTAACCTTGCTAATATAGCTCCTGCCAATGGTATAGCAATTCGGCATTCACCTGCTTGGCTTCTTAGTAGGGAGTTTGGACTGGGGACATGTACTGATGGTCCATCCCTTCTCTGAGGTCTCCCTTGGTTCCTATTCAGATAGCATTTGCTAATTATGTATTAGCAACTCTGGGATTGAAGCATACAGCATATTAGTGGTTCTCATTTAAGACCGGCAATCCTGTTACAGTGATAATACCCCATTAAGGCAGCCCCAGAAGATACCTTCACAGAATGGAAGCTTTGAGCAGCGATATCCTCCTCCAGGATGGGACTGAGTCAGACCTCCAGCAAAGCTGGGCCAGCATTGTGAGAGCAGAACAATCCAAGACAAATCCTCATCCCATTGTGTACCAAGTTGTTTAATTACCGCTTCCTTAGCGGGCTGACTTGGGGAGCTCATTACAGCATTCTGGAAAACAGAAAGCACTGAGTCTCCTGACATTCCAACATTTTGGTTTTCATTAATCTGCCATTTAGATGGGCCTCGTGAAACTGGCAGTACTGCTTGTATTCAACCTTTGCAGGGTGGAAATCCCCACCAGGATGCGTGTGGAGCGATGGGCTTTTAATTTCAGCGAGCTGATACGGGACCCAAAAGGTCGGCAGAACTTCCAGCTCTTCCTGAAGAAGGAGTTCAGCGGTGCGTTCCTTGTCTCTCTTTCCCTGGGGCGCACAGCTGAGCCTGGGCACCAGGAGAGATCCGCGCCTTTGCAGTGCCGTGCGCTGTCACGGTGATGAAGCCATGAAGCGGAGCCGCTGTGCAGGCAGTGCGTGCAGCGCCACCTAGTGGCACGGGGCGCACAGTGCAGCTGCGCAGGCCGCTCGTGTGAGGGCACCGCTGCCACGGGCTGAATTCACGTGCTCCTGCGGGTCTGTCACTGGGCAGGGGGCAGTGGGAAGCTGCGTCCTCCTTCAGCCTGCAGGAGATTTTTAGGGTGGCTGTAAGAATTAGAGAGATTCTGAATTGGGACGGTGTTGTATGGAATCAAACAAATTCAGTTTAGGGGTTCATAAATGGGATTTCCTTGGTCTTGCTGTGTACTCAACGAATCCTTCTTGTGCAGGAGAGAACCTGAGTTTCTGGGAAGCCTGTGAGGATCTCAAATATGGAGACCAGTCCAAGGTCAAAGAAAAAGCAGAAGAGATTTACAAGTGAGTGTGATGATCTTACGTTCTTACACTCTCCACATGAGTCTCGTATCCTCCCTGACACGTTGCCATTCCCCTTGTGATTTATTCCTACAGGCTTTGCCCGTGTAGGAATGGAGATTGTGAAGGTGAAAGCTTAAAAATTGTTGCACGGCTGCTTTTCCCCTCTGCTCTCCAGTATAATGTTTAAGAGAAATCTTAGCTTGTAGTTTAAATACCAGAATAGCAGATGTCTTGGGGTTGCCACAAGGTGAGTGGAGAGACCCTTTTTCCTTCCAGAGGGCTAAAATTTGGTTTATATTGTGTGTTACATTGCAAGAGGAAGTGACTGAATGTCACAGCTCACTTTGCTGGAGAGAAGATTAATTGCTCGAGATCATTTACAGCAAATTGTAGTGGGAAGTTGAAGGGACTTTTCCTTTCGTCCACAGACAGAGGAATCTGGGGGAATTCACTTGTTAATGACGCTGTTGGTCCACCTCTCCTCTTAGGCTGTTCCTCGCTCCAGGAGCTAGGCGCTGGATTAACATCGATGGCACAACAATGGGCATCACGGTGAAAGGCCTCAAGCACCCTCATCGCTATGTTTTAGATGCTGCTCAGACCCACATTTACATGCTGATGAAAAAGGTTTGTTATTTGTTTCCAAGCCTCAGGGGGATTCCAGGTCTCGGGGCCTTTCCTTGTCTTTGACTGTTACCAGCTGTCGCTGTCGAGTGGCCTCTGTTTGAAAATCCCTCAGATTTGCTGATTTAAGCAAGCACTGGGTCAGCTCTTTGTATTTTGCTGCTGCTTTTTCCCCCAAGGTGGCTGAGGTTAGGTGTCTGCTACGAGTCTTGCTTTCTAAATATTCCCTTGGTCAAACTGCACTCAGCAAGGAGGAGTGCTGTTGGCCAAATCAGCAGCTAATGCAAATGGACAATGACAGAAAAAGTTGATTTTAAGCCAGCTGCTGAAATGTTTGGCTTCTGAAACATACATTCTTCACCCTGCAATGATTGTGGGACCCCTGGATTGTACCTGGGAAGCTTTACTAGGAGATGAAAATTCTTGGGAATTTTACAAGATGAAAGGGTGCTGGTTTAAGTACCGCATTTGCCTGAAAATGCAAAGTCACTTGGGCTGCTGGGTGAGGTATCCAGTTCCCAGCCTCCTTGGCTCCCGAGCAGATATATTTGGTGGTGATTTTAATAAGCCCATAACTACCAGCTTCCCTTTTTTCTCCTAGTAGGACTCCTATGGCCGCTATTTGAAGTCTCCAGTATACAAGGAAATGCTGGCCAAGGCTGTTGTGCCACAAGAAACTGTCAAAAAAAGGCAAGTGAAACTAAACACAGTTGTGGGCTTTGCTTTTCTTGTAGCAAGGGTTGAAAAAGCCTGAGTTACAGCAAAATTACTATAATTTAGATATTTGCTTAATTAAATACATTTTTTCACTGAGAAGATGCCTTTCTTTGAGATTCATTATGCTGTTTATTTGTGAGCCCTTTGGAAATGCCTCATGTGCAATCAGAATCTGCTTGATGATAACTCAGCTGCCTTGCCTGTTGGGTCTTTTCAGAAATGCTGTGATTGTTGCATTAATCATGGCATTTCTCTTGGAAGGAGAGAGCACTGTGTACTGGGCATGAGAACTCTCAGCCATGAAACACTGGCTGCCAGAGGAGATGCAGAGCTGCTGCAGGATCCTCCATGGGTTCTGCTCTGCTCTGCCTGAACAAAGCTAGTTGCACCCTGCACAGTGAAGGTGAAAGGCATCTTACCTGTGGGTGATACAAGGTAGGCAGCCTGAGAAGGGGAAGGCTTGAAATGGCTTTTTTCTGACCAAGGTGGGAGTTGCACAGCAAATGCAGGCAATCTGAACTGCAGTAGCTTCTTAAAACAAAATGTGCACTGTCAAAGCCGGACCGGGTGATGTGCTTTTCTCTCTGTTCCTCTTCCACTCGTCAGCCTCGCAAACAAAAAGAGGAATAATGGACTTTCACACTATTGTTTCTTCTAAAGCCCAAGTCAGTGGAAAGGAAAAAAAAGCAACAAAACACCAAACCAACAAACCCTCCTGTTTGGGGCTGGGTTAGTTTTTCCCTGAGCCACACAAAGTCCCTGGCAGATGCTGGATTACCCCTGGTGATTGCCATCATATCTTTCAGCGCCTGTTCTGGATGCACAACACACAGACAGCATCCTGTATAACCAGAGAGCTGCTACACCAGAAGTGGTTTAACGTTTGTTTTCACTGCTGCTGGTCACGATTCTGCTTTGGGAACCACCTGTACTGGTCTCAGTTTGATGGCCGTTGTTTGGATTCATGCTGAAAGTTAGTTATTATGGAATCACAGAACTGTAGGGGTTGGAAGGGACCTCTAGAAATCAAATCCGACTTCCTTGCTTAAGCAGTAGTGAACTTCTTGTGCTCCAGTTTCTGCCTGTTGCCCCTTTCTGTCACCATGTGCCACCATTGACTGGACGCCCTCACTTTAGATATTTATAAAGAGCTTTCAGATCACCTCTCAGCCTTTCCTTCTCCAGACTGCAGAGTCAGAAGTCTCTCAGCTTTTCCTTGTACAGAATATGCTCCAGGCCCTTTCAGATGCTTAAAACAAGAAGAGTAATGTTTTAGACATCTTCTGGTTTTGGTGTCTCTCATTAAGACCAGGAACAAAGCTGCCTTTACTCTTTTAGTAGTTCTGCTGCTATATGACAGAATCACCAAGCCCTGCTTTAAACCACTTAGTCTGTGTTTGCACTTCATGTATGCTTCTTTATCTACGCTGCCCTCCTCATTAAATGATCTCATGGAATATTCACTGGCTTCTCTTTGGGAGAGATTTTAAGAGACAAAAGTGCTTAAGAGGAAAGTCAGCCAAAATACTAAGGTGCACCTCTGTATTTAATGTATGAGGTGCCTTTCTTTTGCCTGGTCAGGTAGCAGCAGGCACTGTGACAAGTGCCTTTCTCCCCATGCATAGCCTCAGAGCCCAAGGAGGTTTATCTGATTGGTGACTCTGCTCTATCTGGGGTCATCCAGCTATGCAGAGTTTCTACCTCTCAGTAACATTCTGTTTCTTTCTCCTTCTGCCCAGTTCCAGTTTCCCATTCGGACGCCGTCATCTCCGCTCCAGCCCCAGCCCCATCATCCTGAGGCAGCAGGAGGAAGAAGCCAAAGCCAAAGAAGCTGCTGCCACCGTGGACATCACGCAGGTCATGAGCAAGCTGGATCGGAGGAGCCAGCTCAAGCAGGAACCTCCTAAGTAGGCTCTGAGCCCTGCAGGGCACAGCGCAGGGAAAATACAAGCTGAGGACAGTGTTGAGCTTCGTCTCCCTTTCCTGAAGGTGTCAGTGCTGCTTTAGGTTTCCCAGGCCAGCTCTGCCAGCAGCCTGCTTCCTGCATGTTGCCATGGCTTCTGCAGCAGCAGATGTCACTTCCCAGGCACATGAGGCATGGGAATGCTCCTGGAGCCAGGCTGCTGGCTGTGCTGGATGCACAGCATGAGGCCAGAAATCCCTCTGTGCACACCATGACGGGGGATGCTTCTGGCTGTCCCAAGCCCCAGGAGTCTGGGCAGCCTGTGTGCCTCTCCCTGTCTTCTGCTCCTCCAGCAGCTGGGATGGCACAAGGTAGAGTGAAGCTGTGCTGTCTCAGTCCTTTGGGTTCATACTGGCCGCCTTTGGAGCAGCAGCTGAGGACTCTCCAGGGAGCAGAGCAAGGCACCCTACCTCAGAATGTGTCCGTGCTGATGTCCATCCTCTGAGCAGGATGTGCACCCTCCTGTGGTGTGCGTCCACTGAGAGCAGTGGTCACATAAATTCTGCATCTGCTCTAAGGCACTTCAAGTATCCTGCGCCTCCAAATCAGTGCAGAGGGGCTGCAGGCAGAAGAACAGGATAGGCTTCTTGTGAGAACAGTGCAAGGAGCGTTTCCGAAGGTTTGGGTGCCCCTTTGAATTTTAATGACAATCCCAAGTCCCCCTGGTACACTGGAGATGAGTGGAAAGCTCTGCTCTCTCCCTGTTACCCTGCACTCAGTGAGCCAGGTGTGCAGGCTTAGAGCTGTCTCTCACAGGAGCTTGCAGGAGTGCTTGAGAGATGCTGCCATATCTGTGTCTCTTTTATCAAGTCCTTTTTGCCTCTTGTCTTGTCTTTTTCCTGCTATTCTATTTTCTGTAAAATAAAAAACAAAAAAATAACAGGAGGTAGTTCCAGTTGTCACTGGTTTGTAGCCCAGAGGCAAAGAAGAGCCAGGGCAGAGGTGTTAAGAGCTGATTTCAAGTTTAAGAGGTGATCTTTGTTTTTTGGTTTTTTTTTTTTTTCAATTTCTACTGTCTCTCTTGCTCCTTCGAATAGGAAATCTAACCAACTATGTTAGCACTAAAGAGCTTGGGGAGATTCCAGACTTTTCTGGGAAACCCCAGGCTGTCTGGGTTAGGCTGATGACTATCAGAACTGGGAAGATTCCTGCAAAGCTCAGTAAAGGCAGTGGGGTGGGGGTGGGGAGGCAGAAAATCTTGTTTGTTAGAAGCTAGGGGAAGCAGAGGAACTGGATGGGAAGAGCTGAAGTACAGGAAACTTCTTAACTCCTCTTGGTATCGTGAATCCATTTTTACAACTGGAATGAAATTGCAGAAAACCAAAAGTAGAGAAACGTGGGTGTGAGGGGGGACTCAGGTGCATATGGACCAGCTGCTCACTGAGAGGGAGACAGCCAGGCCTTAGGCCCAGGCAGCTTTGAACAGAATTCTTGCTTCCCCTGTGCATCAGGTACAGAATCAGGGCTACATGATCTGATGTGATGTCCTTGCAGAACCAGCTTCCTTCGTTTTGCAGCTGAGCTATGGGAGATCTTCATGACCTTGTTAACCTAATGGGGATATAATGTTTTTAGAGGAATTGAAATCAAGTTGCATGAGTCTTTTGCTCTGATGTCAAGGCCTGCTTGCTAAATCTCTGTTCAAGTTCCCAAAGGAATCAATGGTAAATTTTGCAGTACCATAAAGGGGGAGCAGACTCAGATGTAAATGCTTAAAACCACAAGGCTTGTTCACACGAGGTACTGAGCACCATCAGCTTACCTTGACAAGAGAGCACTGAAGAGCTTGGCAGGGTTGGTTTGAAGCTGTTAGGGTGTGATGAGCTCTACACTCTTCAGAGCTTGTGTAACATGGAGCACTGAACGTGTTGGGATTGCCAGTAGTAGTAACATATGGAAGATCAAGTCAGGATATAAATAATAAATAACAAATCTGTGTGTTCCAGTCAGTCCCTCTGATTCTACTTCTGTTTTGTTTGTAGCTGTGCTTTTTATGTTACCTCTCTCCATTCCTTTCTCTGATTTTATTTTTTTAACATCTCAGCTTTACCTTGCTGTCCCACTGGCAAGAGTTAATGCTGCTGCTGGCTTAATGCTGCTCTGGAGTCCCCATGCTTGTGAAACTCCAGTCCCACACTTGCAGGTAGAAGCTGGCTCTGTTCTGCTTCTAGGTTGAGTAAGCTGGCGTGACGCAGTGTGCCATTCCTTGGTCCCTTGCTGCTCAGTCCCTAAAGAGGAAGGTTGCGTGGTATAAAGTGTGACCGTGGTACAAGCTGAACTTTGCTTTATGTCAGCCAAGAAATTGTTTCCATTGGAAATCAGAGCAGTAGGCTGTTTGTTTCTTGGCCGTTGCTTTCACGCATTCATTTATCTAATAAAAATAAATGTAGAAAATGAAAAAAAAACCAAAAACTGTTCATCCTTCTCTGTCATGTCTCAGTGTGTTCATCCTTCATCCTTCACTGCCATCTCTTTGCCATGTGTTTTCTGTGTGTACTTCTGCTCTCAGTACTTCTGTCTGAAGCCTTGAGCTGCATTTCATCCTGCTGGCAGCGAGGCCCTGGTAGCTGGGTGGGGGACCCTGGTTTGCAGCATGTGCTCTGTGGATTAATCTCTCCTATTCATCGCGAGGGCTTTGGTAACTGAGCCTGAGCCATTGCAGCATTCAGCTGGAGACATGGGGCTTCAGTCTGAGATGTAACACCGTCTTCTGTTACATCAGTGACAGGGGCTTGAGCTCACTGCCCTATTTGCTGGGCACCCAGCAGCTCGTGCCGTTGTGCCGTTCATAGCCATGTGCTCAGGATGGCAGGCACTGTGTGGACAAACTGATGTCTCCTACAGCAGCGTCAGCCTGGAGCAGCAACCCTGCTGAGGCCTGCAGTAACGAGCCTGGTGCATTCCACGTGCAAACGGCTCCTCCGCACGCAGGTACCAACTCCGCTCTCCTGCAGGAGCTGTGGGACCAGCAGGCGGTGATGAGGCCCCATCCTCACACCTGGGGACACAACCAGCCCTGACCAAAGCTCTCCTTTTCCTCCCCACAGCCGCACCTCGCCTCCCCAGCCCCTCATCCGGCCCATCATCGGCCCCAGCAGGCAGCCCCACAGCACTGCCCCACAGCACTGCCTGCCCCCCGCCATCAGCACGGCGCTGGAGAGCAGCGAGCTGCAGCAGGAGCCCAGCAGGGCCGGGCACAGCCGTGTTCTCTCAGCCGCAGCGAAGGCGGGAGCCATGGCGCCCAGCAGGCCTCACATGGCTGCGTTCTCCTTCGGCCGCTTGCTGAAGAGGGGCTGCCTCAACACAGCCGTCTCGGCCGCGCTGTCGCCAAGATGCCCAGTGTCCCACAGGAAGCTGCAGCCGCTGGGCGGGAAGGAGCAGCAGCTGCCGCGGAGCAGCATGGCGGTCAGCAGGTAGGAGCCGTGGCTGAGATGGCGGCCGCCCAGCGCTCTGCTGAAGGCAGCTCTCGGCATTGCTCCTCCTGCTTGCTGTCTGTGTGCAGCGTCTCCTCCGATGGCCGGGAGGTGCTGGCGGTTCTGCTGCACTCGTGTCTCCTGGCGATGCTGTAAAGCTCGCAGGTCTTCCGATCCCTGAGTTTTGAAGGCCGCTTGTGTGTTTGTGTCAGTGCTGGTTCTCGAGCTCTGCTTCAGGAGCGGTTTAAATGATCCAAAAGTCGGAGGAGACCCAAAAGTAGCGAGGGAGCAGAAATCCTGAGAGAGATCCTGGAAAGGTTTGTTGTTTGGAGTGGGACGCTGTGAAAATGGGGATTTTGGGGCAATCTGTCACTGCTGTGACCCATTGCTGCCCTCGTCCCGTGGTAAATTAACTTGCTCTCAACCTCCACATTAATGTATGTGTATTTTATAACCAGCCGTGCTGCAGGCAGAGGGGATGAGTCCATACTGTAAATTTACAACCTGAGGGCTCTTTATCCGCCAGGCTGTGCTGCACAGCAGTTCTGTTTCTGAGGAATCAGACTGCACCTTTTCTGCAGTTTTCTTCATCTTCCATTGATGTGGGCCTGTGCCCAGGGGTTTTGCTTTGGGGTTTGGGGGTTGAACGGTAGGAAACTCAAAGCCAGACTCTGTGCTGCGTGCTCGCTGCCTCAGAGAGCACATCAGAAAATGCCTTGTGCGTGATGAGTCTTCATTTCACAGCACAGCTTCTTCCAAATAGAAATGGACATTCCCCTGGAGAGCCGAATCTGCCCCATGGACTCTGAGGGAGAGGATGGGCAGCAGCAGGACCCATAAGGACTCTGCAAAGGAGGTCATCTGCCCATGGGAGAGCCCCACAGAACAGCAGGGCTGGGTAACCAGCAGCTCCTGAAGCAGATGGGATATTGCCTGTTCACAAATGCTGCTCACTGAGACGATGAGCTCAGCCACGTGTGGTTCAGTACCTGAGCCGTGCTGCTGAAGAAGTGCATTAGAGCTGACCTTCAGCGTCAAGGAAGCTCAAACTACCACAGCTGTGAATAATGGGCCCTGATACACCCGTGTGTTTGTAATTCAAGAATTCGAAGCATTTCTGGATTTTTTCCTTCCTATCTTTGGCATATTCAGGTCCCTCCATTACAAACTTCTTGATAAATGAACCTCTTTTCTTGCCCAATAGCAGATGGAGAATTTATGCCCATATATCCTGGAAAACGGTCTTATCTGAATTACTTTCTTGGCCATGAGGTGTCAGCACTCTGTACAAAGCACAGCTGGAGCAGAACTTGCAGGCATTTTTCAGAGCGGGACTAAGACTTCAAGCACCGAGTTCATTAAGAGCCAGCTAATAGTTGGGACAAAAAGAAAACAACGCTAAACCCTTCCAGGGAAGCCGTGGAATGGTATAATTTCTTAATCAAAACCAAAAAGAATCCCAAAGAGCAAACAAGGGCAGCAAAAGCTCATGAGCACTTCTCTATGAACTCCACTTTACCTTCTGTGACTTCTCAGTGCCAGGATGGGTCCTGAAATCACAGAGGACAGAACTCCTGCAGCACCTGAGGAGGGCAGCAGCAAGTCTACGTTGGCATTTCGAGCCTCTCCAAGCTTAGACTGAGGCATTGCCACCATTTAAATCTGTGTTGTTCTCAGGAGCGTTAGAACACTGCTTTCTATACCTTATGCCAGTGTTTCAAGACGTATTTCAAGATGCTTCTTTGTGGAGGGGTTTCCCAGATGTGTGTGGTGTGGGCCGTTATTCTGTGAATTGCCACGTGGCCTTGGACTTTCAGTGTTGCTATTTCATACTTCTGATTGTAAATGGAGCTTTACCTATGTGGCTGACGTTGTCCATCATGCAGACTCCTGCTGTAGGATGTAAAGTCTCTCTTCCATTATGCTCAGTGGTCCCCACCCCATGACAGGAGGTAAAGCTGCTGATCAGTACATTGTATGGGGCTGACTTTGCAGAGTTCGTGGAATCATAGAATGGAATCATAGAATCATTCAGGTTGGAAAAGCCTGCCAAGATCTCCAAGTCCAACCCCAACCCATCCCACCGGGACCACTGACCTCATCCCTCAGTGCCACATCTCCATGGCTCTGAAACACCTCCAGGGAACAGGGATTCCCCCACCTCCCTGGGCACCAGTCTGTGTGCAGAAAGCACAGCCTGTTTGAGTGACGTGCCAGGCTGTGAGCACCATCCTACGTTTGGATGCTCCAAAATCTATAGCATTGTTCTCATATTCAGAGTTCTCCCAATCTCAGGGCAGCTGGGGAAAAACAACAGACTGTGACATCTCCATTGCCACAGAATCTCCCAGAGGAGCAGAACCCTGCAGTACCCAAAGCAGAGGTTCAGCAGGAGGCTGCTGCCTGCACTGTCCCTGTTTGTGCTGTGCAGTCTCTAGAGGTGACCACCCATCCCCAGTGCGAGTAAAATGTGATGTCTTCTGTGGCTGTTTTTGTTAAAAGTGTTTCTCAGCTGCTCCTGAGTTCTGACTCGTATATATTTTTCCCCTGCATGGTCGATCTCAGGTGATCTGCACTACTTTCCTTCCTAATGGACCCCAGGCACCCACCGCCTGTGGGCTGGAAACCAGAGCTCCAGAAGCTCCACGTCCCCACTGCCATTCAGTGCTCACACGGTGACATCTGAGGTTCACAGCCCCGTTGGAGGCTGGGCACGTTGGACTCACAGTGCTTTCAGCTCCAGCAGTTCAGTTCCCCTCGCTGTGCAGCCCACTTAAAGCCGCCTGGAGTCACCTGGAAGAATTAGCTCAGTGCAGCAACTTACACATCCAGAGTATTCCGGTAATGCGAGGGATGTGTAAGGTTAATGACTGGAAAAAGGGATCGCTCCCTGTGGGCAGTTTCTCAGAAAACTCCCTGCTGTTTGGCTGAGAGAAGAAAGGAGTCTGCAGCGGCGGCGAGGATCCCAGTGCCCTGCTCACTGCCTGCTGTACAGGGGGCACACGGCACAGCGCTGGGAGAGCTCTGTGTCTGAGCTGCCATGCTGCCGTCGGGCTCCAGGTATGGTTTGAATGCATGGGGAAGGGTGAAGGACGGCGCTTGATGAATGCTCTGCTCCTAGGTGGAGGTCCTGTGCCGTGTGCCAGTTCCAGCTCCTCCTTTGTTCAGCCTGCCCCACAGGCACTGGGGTTTGTTGCGATCATGTTTGTACTTTCCTTTGTACTGTCTTGGCTACAAGGGAGGATTCTGGGGTTCCCCACATCCCGGGCTGCATCCCAGAAACCTCAGGGGGACTCTGTTGGGACGGGATGGGAGCAGCGGGCAGTGCTGGCAGCTCTGCCACTTGCAGGGCTGCTCCTCAATGGGCACACAGCGCTGGTGTGACCCGAAGGCTGGAGTGTAGGACGTGGCATCCCCATGGAGCCGAGCCCCTGTTAAAATGCCCAAATTAAAAACTGTTCTCCAGGTGATGGATGTCTCTCAAATCTTCCCCCAAACCTAACATTTCCCTCTCTTCTTCCCAGCTGGGAACACAAACACCAAAAGCATCAAGCACCTCTTTTATTTTTTTCCCTCAAGTCTCTGACTCTGCGTTGCTCAAACCTCATTAATTTAAAAATGGAACAAAGAATGCTCAGCATCCCACAGGATCAGGCCTCGGGAGCAGGAAGCACCGGTTGGCTCAGGAGAAAACTGGTTCCCATGGGATTCGTGGGGAGGTTTTGGCAGGCTGTGCAGTGGGATGGCTCTGTAAGCAGGCTTGTCCTGCCCAAAATGCTGCTGTGGGGAACAGCTGGCCCAGAGCATCACTGCATCCCCTGCTGAGATGGGAACCTAGCAGTGTAAGAGTTCTGTGGCTGGAAGTCACCTCTGCAGCGTGGCATCCAGCTCAGGCCCTGGAATAGGATCAGTTCAGGGCATCCTCATCCCTACCTCTGAATGTCTGAGTATCTGAATGCTGATAAATACATTATTAGTCAGCTTTTTTGGGGTGTGGAGCCTCAGGGATGCAGGAGGAAATCCAGGCGGTGGGGGAGTTTTCCCTTTGCCTCCAGGGATTTGTTTTATGCATTTTGCACTACGGCTGGCCTGGAAGCAGAGGTGAGCACCTCATAGGACCCCTTTTGGGCTGCAGGTTCCCAGATCTCTTCTACACCACACCAAAGAGGAAAAGATAAGCTATTGCAAGTCAGTTTACCTTTTAAAATTCATGTTGCCATAGCAGCTTAGCACACTGTCTCAAGTCCTCTTTCTTGGGAAACTTTGATCACCATGAAAACAGAATTATGTTGTTCTCCAGCATGTTCTACATATAAATATACCAAAGTTCCCATAGTTCATGCTTCAGCATCTCTGCAAAGACCTCTTTTATTGCTCCCTCACAGCATTTCCCAGGCCAGAGGACAGCACTGGGCTCCACAGCAGTGCGAAGCCATGCCCCCAGTGCTCATCTATCAGCTGAGCTTTCGCTTCCAGCAGTTTCCAGCACACACTGGTACAACACAGCACTGAGCCCAGCTGCCAATCCTTCCCCATGGATGGCAGCAAAACCCCCCTCCCTTGGCTCTGCTCTTTGCCCACCAGCTCCATCCCTTCTGTGGAGTGGGGTCATCATCACAAGGGGACACCTGAATTTATTCTCAGCATCCTCCTTGCTGGAGCAGCTCTTGCTCCTACACCTTCCCTCTGTTGCACTGTGCTGGGAGCAATGGGAGGAGTTTTCATAAGCACCATCACTTCCAACCCTGCTTGGAGCAATCCTTTCGCTTTCATTACGTGTCCCATTTTCTGGTTGCATTCATGCTGGCAATACTGGAAGTGAGCAAAGAAAGAAAGAAAAAAATTAGACTGGACAAGGATAAATTTGCAACAACAACCATTGCAGTCAATGGGTTAAACAGCACATTAACCCAAGCTACCATCCTGCTGCTGTTGTTTGCATCAATCCATCTCCCCACACCAGGTGAGACCCTTCCAGGCCAGGACTGCGAGAGGGCAGTGGGATTTCTATTAGTGTGCACAGCCAGACTTCTTCTCATCAGCATTTTCTTTTTTTTCTTCTTTTTCCCAATCAAATGAAGGAAAAAAAAATAATAATAATAAAAAAGGAGAAGAAAAAATTGGGGTAAAAGTTGAAGAACACTTTAATTTATAAGAAAAAGAACTAAATAATTGATGTAGTCATGGTGCCAAAGGTAATTTCTGCTGCTCCCTCTATCTCACAAAGACATTTAGCATTGATTGAGATCAAAGTATCAAAAACCCCTGCTGCTGAGCTGAAAGGCAAAACTTTCGGCTGCCTTTCTCCGCTCTAATAATATCGTCTTTATGTAGTTAATAAACTGCACACTTCAGTCAAACTATATCATTACAGAAGACTTAGGGAGCTAATAATTTAAAAGCAAAGAATTGCCTCTGTTCTTCGCTTTGAACTAAACAACATTCTGTTGAATGAAGGGGACATCAAAGCTTTGTTACTATTACCAATGTGGCTGGAGCATAGGGCCGCACAGAGTGTGTACTTCAGTCATCAAGAGAAAAAAAAAAGAAAGATTAAAGAAATTGGCTTATCAACCCACAGGCAGAACCAGGTGTTTTCTTTTCTGCTGTGCAAGCATCAGGTGGTTTGCTTATCAATGAGTTTTCTTGTTAAATAAATGTACATGACTTAGGCTGGTCCCTCCCATCCCGGCTGTGGCCCTTTTATTTTCTTTGGAAAACATGGGATGGTGGCTGTTTGTTGGCCAACCAGGCCTTCTCGCAGGGGCTGCCTCCGATTGCTGCCCCACTTTGCTCCCCGTGTGCCATGGGGCAGCAACACAAAGTCCATGGCCGCCAACAGGGCCTGGTCCAGCCCCAGCTTCTTCCCCTTGGACGTTGCTCCATTGCTCGTTTCTGAAAGCGTTGTCATAAGAATGAGAATCAGCATGGAATCATAGAATGGCCTGGGTTGAAGAGGACTTCAAAGGTCATCTAGTTTCAACCCCAGTGCCATGGGCAGGGTTGCCAATGCCCAGAGCCACATCCAGCCTGGCCTTGAATGCCCTTAGGGATGGGGTGCACGGAACAGTGGATTTTCTTTGGCCTTTCCATATATCTGACTAAGTGCAGAGGGTTTTCCCTGGGGCAATAGGAGAGTGAAAGTGTATTCCAACGGGACTTTCCATGATGCCAAATTGGACCTTCCAGTCCCTTAGGCTGGCGATGCTCAAATATGGGGCTGTGATGTGAACTCTGCGTTCTTCTGTTGGTGGCTGATGTGGTCAGCACCTGAGAACAGGGCCTCTCACCCCTCCTGCTCACACCTCACAGCCCTGATGCTCCCCTGGGTGTTCCAGGCAGATCTCAGAGCCGACAGTTTGGTGGGGCTCTATTATGGGATGCTTCTACTTCTTAAATGCTGCTTTTCATTTGCATCAAAACCTCTCCTTGCTTCTTGGCGGTCTGGATCTTATCCCCTATTAAAGACTGGAATTTAAAGAAGCAGAAAATAATGGCTTATTTCAAAGTAACAATTCAACCACTTTTTGAAGCGGTGTCCTTATTCAAAACCACTTAAATTTATACATATTTCCAAGTCTTTATTATCCTCAGAGGCTGAACCAATTTGGATCTTGATTTCTGCAAGCGTTCTCCTTGATTTCTGCATCAGAAAGTCAAGATGTGAGCAGACGGGACGTTAACCATAGGTAACTAATGGCTTCCTGAGAATTATTGCTTCCGTTGCTCCTTAAAATACTTTGCAAAGCCTATTAAGGTGGGGAGAAACTTCATATCAAACAGGCTTCTGCGAAGGGACAATCTTCTGCTTTCGGTCCTGTGGAATAGCGGGCTGGAGCTTGTGCCAGAGCACACGTGCAGGCGTGTGCATGTGCTGTTGGGCTGCACTCATCGCAATAGAAGTGGCTTCACTGTGCACTGCGGACAATCTTTTAGCCCTGCTGCAGTTGCCTTTCATTTCAGTAGGGCTGACACCTTTCTCTGCAAAGTGGAAGAGGTTCTTCCAGCAGGTACACTTGTGGTTGACCTCCATCTAATGACCAGAAGAATGTAAACCGCATTTTAAACATAGAGCAGCTTGCCCATCACTGCTTGCCTTCTGCAGAAGCAGTGGTGAAGACAACCTCATGGGTCATCTCTCAGACAGCCTGAGCCAAAGGACCCCTGGCGTGCTCTGCTCAATGCGTATGGACTGTCTCTAATGGGATCTGGCACAACACCCACAATTTGCACGCAGAAATTAATGCTGAGTGGGAATTTCAGACAACCCGTAGAGCAAAGCATCCAACACAGTTTCTGGAGAATAGTGTCTGTCCACCTGTCTGTTTATCTGTCTACCTGCAGGCAGATTCGTTCACAGAATGATAATTTCTGCAGCCTTTAGAAGTACTCCCACATCCACGCAGCTCTGTGAGCCAGCACGGTGCTGAGAAAGGCTTTCCAGTTGGGCAGGGATGCAGAGCTAAAGGCTCTTGAGCCAACCTGCGCAAGATCTGGCAATACAAAGAAAAGAAAGTGACTCTGATGGGAGTGCAAGGCAGAGTGAGGCTGTCTTTAGCCTTTACCAAAACCACTGTCAGTGCTTTTGCCTTTTCACAGCACAGCTCTTCGCAAAGCTAATTGGGTTAGTGCCTTGCAGGGGGTTTTCAGTGTCTGCAGGAGATGGGCTGCTGCAAACACCTTCCCCTTCAAGGCGCACAGCGTTGCCTTTTTCACACCACAGCTCTCTCCCTGGCTTCTGTTCTCGAAAAGCAAAAGTCCCAGGCTGTTCTTCAGTATCAGCCATTACAGCATTTCAGTTCTTTCCTCCCAGCCATTTTCAAATGTTCAACTTAAAAGGAAGATGTTTCATTTTAGGCCAAATTCCCCCCTCCTCTTCCTTTCCCCTCTCTTCTCCTTCCCCCCTCCTGCCTTTCTCTGGAAGAAGAACAAAGTCATTCAAATCAGGAAGCTGAGGAACTCCATGTACACTTTCCACTGGGACCTCAATCCCTACTGGTTTGGCTTGATTTGATTGAAGTGTAATTTAATCCTTCACCATTTGTCATAATGTCATTTATGTATAAAAACAACACCGCATCCAAATGTCAGATGAGCAGCGAGGAGCTCTCTGGGAGGCACAGAGCCCAGTGGGGCGGGCTGCGTGCTGGGGATGGAGGGGCCACGTCCCCATTGGGTCATTGCTGCTGGGACGGAGGGTCTGCACTCACAGATGGGGTGATGGTGAGCACATCCGTGCACGTGCTGGTGAAAATACCATGGGAACAGTGCAGTGGTGGTGACAGCATTGGCCTGTTGCCCTCCACTGCCTGCAGGAGTGTGGTAGGGCTGCACTCTGTAGCTCAAACCGTTGAGCGGAAACCACTGAAGAGGAAGGGAAAGAAAGGGAAGGGCACTGCAATCAGGATTCCCTTCCGTCATGTCTGGGCTTCTTCCATCCCCTTCTCAGTGACCTCTCTATTTTGGGGGTTCGCCTCCAAACATTCACACCTGCCAGCAGCCCAGCACAAGGGGAACAGAGAGGCGTTGGGAAAGCTCTCAACCAGAAGCCCTAAGGATTGTCTTCAGCTCGGTGTCTCGCTGAGGCAAGGTTTGCTCCCTGCATGGCACTCAGAAGAGCTGACCTCTGTGTACATTACCCACAGACTCCCATCCCCCTGCCACCATCCCCTCCCAGGGACTGGGATGCTGTGAGCTGCCCAGGAGAACAGAGGCTTCTTGGAGGCACTGAGCAGCAGAAGTACTGAGGAGAGCGCGAGGACCCCCACCTCCCCACCACCCTGCTCTGTCCCCTCTGTCTAATAGCAGTGCAGAGTATCTGTGCCCAACACTTGTCAAAAATTAAAGCAGAACCTTCCTTCAAATGCTCCGTCTGTGCTTCACTGCCAGAAAAGCGATTCTTCCTCCCGCAGAAAATTTGCATTTAAAATTCCAAATATGCACTTTTCTCAGACGAAAGAATGTGTGTTCCTGCTTTCAAGTCGGGCTCTCCATGACCCCTAAGTTTTAATATTTTCAGCAAAGTGTCATTTGACAATTCAAATACAGTCAGTAAGCACAGGAAAGTAAATGTCCTTTAAGATAAGCGCGCATTATATTGAGAGCTGGTGATGAGAAGATTTCACCTACAGCAAGAGACTTCACAGCAATATGTGTGACTCTCTGCATATTAAAAAGTGCTTTGGTGAAATATTGGTATTTCCAGATTTCAGCTTCACCGGTGCTAATATATTCCCTCTGTTTAATTCATAGGGAAGTGTGTGGAGAGATTTCACTGTTTGGCTTCGGCTTTTCAGTTAAAAAGCAATCCGTGCTCAAACGCAGCTTGCAGCAGATCGCAGCAGCAAAGGACCCCCAGGTCCGGACGGATGGAACCACACTGCCCACCTCTGCGTTGAGCTGCAGTTGGGGGCTGGGCCCTGTCCCTCAGCTCTGGGTGCCCTGTGCTCTCCCCTGGGTCCCCAGTTTCCTTGCATGCCTTTGGCTTCACGGCTAGCACGGGGCTCGCTAAGATTCTGCACACCCATCCCTCCGAGCGCCGCTCAACACACAGATCTTGTCACAATAATTAATAGACCTCCCTGCAGCCCCCGGTAATCCATCCCAGGGCTGCACAGCACCGGCTCTGTTTTACTTAGGTACATGTGAGCCTCTGAGCTGCCCCAAACAGAGCCTTTTTCATGGGGCTGATTCATTCAACACCTTATAAGGGCTGCGGGCGCAGGGAGGGGGCACGTTTACACAGATGCTAGTGTCTCAGGACGTGCTAGCAGGTGTCTCCTAACTTTACGCAGACCACCCTCACACTAAAGGGACTCTTTTGCTTTGAGCCTGTTTGAGTTACAGGGCTTTGGTCTTCCAGTTCCTGCTCAGCAGACGATTTATGGCGTTGCTCATTGATAACGGCCCTGGGAGCAGAGGGACGGCTGTCGGCCCCCAGTGTGGGGTTCAGAGCGGCCCCTGATAGCTGAAGTTCCCCAAACATGCCATTCCAGCAGCTTTCTAGGGCAAGGAAAACAACAGCAGCCCGGGGGCTGAGGGGTTTTTGGCTGTTTGTTTGTTTATTTAAAAAGGGGGATGGGGAGGAAGAGCTAATGATAGGTTTAAGCAAACAGTTTCCTCTGAATTTGGCCGTTTTCTCTCGCTGAGGTCATATGACAGCTGAGATTACATGATTAGAGACATTTTTAAGGCATTCCTTCAGCCTCAAGAGGAGAGGAGAGCAAATATTTGGGGATTGCGCTGTGCGGCTCATGAACACACATCTGAGCAGCTCTCCTGTGCAGGGCGACGGTGGAGGGCAGTGCATCTCTGGGGGGGGATGAAGCTGAGGAAGAGCAGGAGGCCCCACGCTGTGCCCAGGTATGGGACAGGCTGCTGCCCAGCTGAGGTCATTTCTTGCTGTTCTCTCAAACCTCTCCACCTTTCTGCATTCAGATCGGTGAAGGCACCACTGCTGGGTGCTGTGCTCCATCCGTACCAACACACAGGCACTGCGTCCCTTTGCCACAGCAGAGCAAACCTGGTCTGCTTCCATTCTACTTAAGTATCAATGGTGAGAAAGTGTTCCCTGTGCAACTGTCGTGCCTGGAAACCCCACCCCAAAGAGGTGGCCTCTGCCTCAACTCTCTGCTGCTTCATGCCCACCATGTTGTTCATCATTGCTGCCACTGCTCCTTGTCACCCCATAGCCCTCATTCATTCCTTTGCTCTAGGAGAAAGAAATCAGCCTGGAAGCATCTGGAAACAAAGATTAGTTCTCTTTCCCATCGGTGTGAACGCAGGATGGCAATTAGGATTTCAGCTGATGGTCCAGAGGTTCTGGATGCACTAAAACACCATTCAGTACAAAGTGGAGAGTGCACCGTTGCAGGTTGCACACCAGCTACTACCAGTTAAAGAACGGATATATAACCAGTGCAACAAGGGACAGCCACAACATTCATCTTCATCCCCTGCTCCACCAGTTCCCACTGGAAAGGGAAGGGGGAAGGTCTGCTGCCCAAGGGCACTGGGCAGTATTTACAAGGGCACTGTATTTATTCTTGGCTGTATGATAACTTCATGCTTCAGCCCTCATCCTTCAGTTCCCAGTTTTGCTCCTACAGCTGTAGAGGCACTCATCAGCCACACTGACCACACTTGTGTCAATTACCAGACCAGTGTCACCCGGTGCCACATGCGAAGGGTCCCAGGCAGCTGGAAGATGTCTCCCACACCCAGCTCCCTGCCTCACACCTGCTCTTCTGTGCTGCAAGGGTGAACCTGGACAGACACGATAAAAAATAAATGAGTTTGTTGTGCGTTCAGAATTAAATAGTGCTTTAATAGCAGAATCCTTTTTTAAAGTTAGCAGTTAAGAGCAAGCAGTACTTCAGGCAATCCAGGCATCTGCTGCAGGGACTTTCCCTCGTAATTAGTTAATGAGCTTGATGTACTTTTCCCATCTAATTAAGATGCCATCTTTTCAGAGCAGTAAAGTTTTGAGCCCTATTGGTGGTGGGTTCCTGCCTGACCCCAGTCTGTGTATCCTGCAAGCTGGTAGCCACCTCTTGTGAAGGGAACGGATCTGAAGGGAACGGATCTAGACCAATCCCTGCTTGTTTCTATGAAGAGCTCCCTGGAGCTGGGGGAGGCTGTGCCACCAGTTCCCCATCCCCTCCTCGTATGTTCCGCCCCACATGCAGTGTTTGCACCCAACCCACCTGGCTGCCTCTTCAAACTGAACAGGGGTGAATGGCTGCACTGGGATTTCTGTTGGCCTCCTTCCCCAGCTGACCCCATTTCCATACGCTCACCTCAACATAGCTGGCCTCCAAAGCCTGGATGTGTTTCCTCCCAGCTTGCCATCGTGCTGATTGGATTTGAATATGAAAAGCATGACTCAGTGCAAGTTCAGACTTTGGCTAAAAGTGCAGGATGTGAAAAGGTGCTGGATTTTTTCAGTCTCTCATAAAGTCTTTTTTTCCTCATCTCCTTTTGTGGTGGCCTTGAAAGGCTCTGATATAATGATCTCACACACAGCACTGTATTTCTCCTCCCGTTATGTAGAGATTTCCCAGCTAATTTCACAATAAACTTCATTAAACTGCCATCCTCTGCCACGTGCTCTGGAGGATCTCACTGCCACATGGTACATGTGGCTGCTGCTTGCATATCTGCCTTGAATAAATGCAGATGGCCTTCGTCTCCTGCAGCCTTTTGACAAAGCTCAGTGAGCTCATTCCTTGTCCTGCAGGATAAGGCCCCACAGCCACCCAGATCCCCTCCAGTGAGCAGTCTTTACCCCCACCCCATGATCCAGCCTTGTCTCTGCAGCCCCTGAGCTCCAATTTGAGCTCCTCTGGTTTGGGGAATGGAACTGCTGGAGTTTTGGGACAACCAGAGCAGCCCATTGCACAGCAATCCTCCTTGTGCCCCCCATTTGGAGGAGTAAGGTTGCAGAACGCTCCCTTCTCCCCACAGAAGCTTCAGAATAAAGGGAGAAGGAAAAGAAAAGGGGAGCACACATGGATTTAGGACAGTCACCACCACAAGCCACTGCCTTCTCCAACCCTTCTCTTATGTTTTCCAGAATCCCCCAGCCCAAGACCTCATGCACAGCCCAGTGCTGTCAGCAGTGTTCTTCCCATTGTTTTCAGCTGGCCATAAATCCCAGTCCCTGAAGGTGAACCCCCAGCCACATCCCCTGCCCTGGCGCCAGGCACGACCCGTGCCCTGTGGGGTAGCACTTTCTGGCATGAGACCCCACCTATATGACAAGGACAAAGGGGACAGTGGGTCATGCAGCACATTTTTATGGTCACATCGCTTCCTCATGCCCAGCCAGGAGAAGATTAATCAGGGATGAGGGCAGAAAGAGAGAACAAGCAGAACAAACCACACAAGGAGGCAGTCCAGCTGTAAGCCGTACCATCTTGTGGGTGCCTCCTATGAGCACACAACACAGGGTTGAACAGCGAGGAGATTCTCCCAGCCGAGCAGCACAAGGATGAGCTCAAAGCAACACTTCTGCTGCTGCCTTCCATTTGTTGTTCATGGAAAGGCACTGCTCTGTGTTTCAAGATGTCTGCATACCTACCCTCCCGTTCAGCTTTATGCGGATTAATTGCTGCTTTCCATTCCTTCTGCCATGTTTTGCTCTAACTCCCTGTTTGAACAAAAAAACTAGAATTACAAAACCCAGCTGAAGCTTAATTGGAAACACCATGTTCCATCTGGCCTCAAATAAATTACAGTCAAAGTTGCCATTTTAAAGAACAGTTGTTGTTGTTGTTGTTGTTTTCTAATGCCAAACTATAAATCAGTTCAATTTGAGTTCAAACCAGCTCCAAATTGGGACCAGGTTCACTTGCAAAATTTGGGCAAAACACTGAACTTGAAACAAGCCGGGCAAGCATGGGGCTGTGCACTGAGCATTATCCCAGAGCTGCATGGCAAATGCTTGGAGCTGATTTGGGCCAGGTGGGGCTATGGGGGGATGCCTTTGTCTTAGCAGGGGGGACACAGCTCAGGTGGCTGCACCAAACACAGCTGTCCTCGTTCCACCCTGACGATGCTGCTGGCCCTGCTCAGCCCTCCCTTAGCTGCCCTTAGCAGTGCTTATAGCACTGCCCAGCTCCTGCACTGGGGAGTAGGGGACTGTGGGCACCCTATCTCTGTCCTGTGTGGTGCTGGAGTGGTCTCATACCAGTACAGCTTGCTCTGCTGAGTGTCTGCTGTAGAGCTGAAGGACAGTGGGACCAGGAGAGCCTGATGCTCAAGTTATGCAGGTAAGCAGAGTGCAGTGTGTGTGTATGGAGGTGTGCAGCAGAGGTCCTGGCAGAGGTGAGTGTATGTGTCCAGGAGAGTCTGGTCCTTGCAGTGACATAATGTCTTACTTATTCCTAAAATAAGTTGGTCTGAGACTTGTGTTTGTTTTTTTCTTTTAAATCTGTTGTTTAATGCTAACTTTTGGTCCTGGAAGCGATGCATGCCTGTGTTTTACATCCTCCTCGGGCTTTTACTTCCCAGCCAGGTTTGGGTGCTGGGCTGGCACCAGCACTATGTGCTGTAGAGACATTCTGAGTGCAGGGAGAGCATGGCCCTGAGGCACCAGGTGCATTCTACAGCTCTGTCCTGCCTCTCTGCAGCAGAGTGGCTGTTGAGGGGCTGTGAATATCACAGGAGAGATCCTGTGGGATGGATTTGTTAGGGGAATCAGATGTGAGATTACTCAGTGACACAGCAATGAGAGCCTCTCTGAACACACTGGTGACTGGTGGAGTTAATTGTTGCGTAGAGCATGCGTAAATTGTCTGAGCAGAAGCTGCTGCCTTTGGGAGGGTGAATTTTTTGGTATTTTTCTTTAAGGCCGCACAACTCTGAGGCACAAACACTCAGCTGATCCCACTTCCTTTTTGGCTGACTCTGTGCCTTCTGGAGTTGAGCATCCTCCTGTGAAGTGTAAATGATGAGTGACTTCTGATGATCAAAGGGCCTTGATAGACACATTTCAGCTACCTAGTTGATACCCAGACAGCGTTTCCTATCAGCGCCCGCATCCAAATGGATATTTCCAGAGCACTTACTACATTAATTCTCTTCAGGCAAGCAGGTTGATGAGATCCTCCCTTCTCCAGGCCCCGTTCCTGCCATGTGTGTAGGTGCAGGTGGCCCTGCTGGTGTGGCACTGCCCCTGGGGCTCAGTGTGCTCTGGGCAGGAGTGGGAACGAGTGCTTGGGAAAGCATTAATGCTGCGTCATGGTACTGTGGGTGCAGAAAGAGAAATACTTGTATGTGTGCACACAATTGCTATATCTATTCCAATTTTTTTTGTATTTTACATACCTATATGCAGACGCTTTATAAAGGGACAATTAATGCCAGTGTTCTCCTTGCTTTATTAAGGGAGGACAGTTTGTGGCACGTGGGGGAACGCGTTGCTCTCCTCCCTTTCTGCTGCTTCCTATTGCCTTTAGCCAGAGGGGAAAAAAAAAAAAGCAACAACAAAAGGCAAAGCTGTGTGTGCAGCTGCTGGAGGGAGTTGCTGCAAAGCAGGCGCTCCCTGCACAAAAAGCAGCGATGCTGAAAGTGGTTCTCCTGCATCATCTTCAGAGGTGGGGGTGATGAGGTGGGGCTGCGTCCCGCAACCTCACCTTCCAAAGTGAGGAGAAACCCATCAAGCTTTTGAAGGAAGCACTGCATGGCCGGCAGTGGCTCCAAGATCCTGCAGGAGTTGTGGGGCTTTGATCTCCCTCACCTCATCTGTGCATCGCTCATGATTTTCCCAACATTGCACTCCTTTGCGTAAAAACTCACCTTTGCGTTGCTACACACAGTGACTGAATAACGATAATAACAGTAAAACTCCAAGGAAGTCTCCCTGTGGCAACAAGTAATTGACCCAGGAATTCTCACTACGAGGAATTATTCCTGTTTTATTTTATTTTATTTTTAATAACTCACAGCATTGGAGATCCGTGCGTCCGTCAGGGGATGCACCACCATTGTTCTCGGCAGCCCCGATGCTTTGCCTTCACCCTTTGAGTTTTCTCAAAGGATTGAGATTATTTGGTTCCTTTGAAGAACAAAGGAGGAGGAATTTTTTTTAGATGACTGGCTATTTTGATCTGCAAGGTCTGCGCACAGTGTGAGGGAACAAACATCACTAAATCATTAAGGGGAAAAGGAAGGGTATGCATAATGGAAAGGAGGAACACAAAAGCCACTGCTCAGTGGTGGGATGGGCGCTGGGTGCGGTGCCTCTCCAGCCCTGGTTTCTCTGAAACTTGGCAGGGTTGCTTTCTGATGTTGTCAGGTTATGTTTCTTAGTTATAAGTCACTTTCAGTTCCTTGTGCCCTTAGAAATAACGGGTGTTAAGCAGGATGCCTGACTGGAGCAGTAATCCTTCCAACCCAACCATGCTATGGTCCCAAAGCCGTGGGTCCTGCAGCCTTGCCCCCATCTGTGGTGCTGCACAGCTCACCCTGCCCTCCTGCAGCCAACAGCACTACCAAATCCAACAGCACTCCTGGAGCTGTGTCGTAGGATAGCATGCAGGCACACTTCCCATTCAGATGTGCCTCTTCTTTTTTGGGAGATAAGAAAGTGCCACACGCATGGAGGACGCAGGGTTAGCCTGTAATTAAGCAGGAATCCTTCTACTTAGCATGATAATTCTTTCAAACAATTAGAGTATTACCTGCTAATTAAGGGACTCGCAGTATACACAGAATCGCTGAATCATTCAGACACTGCTCTATGACCATCCTGCCTGGACTGAGCACCCTCTGTGTGATGGTTTCCATCTGGACTGAAGCTCTGCAGCACGATTCTTGCTTAGGACCTACAGTCATGTTGAGCTTGTTCTGGTTTTGTGGAAAAACTGCTAAAACCTGGTATCATTTCTACCAAGTCTGGATGTCTGCAATTGAGCTTGGACCACGTTGTGGTTGAACTTTTCTGTTTCTCTGTGGATCATGGGAAGTGGCTTCCTTAAGCTGCAAATGGCAGCTGACCCCTACTTTCTCTAAACGCTGACCCCCATTTCTCATCAGTTTTAGATTTAGTTCAGGATTCTGCAAACACTTAGGCACGTGTTTTACTTTGCACAGTTAACGGCAGCATTTGCTTATATGCCATTAAACACGTGTACTGTTCTTCATGGGATCAGCCTGCCACAAGTATTTTGGGTTCAGCTTCCACTTTGCATCCCCTGAATTAGAGCTGGCCTTGTTTCAGGAGCAACCCAGTTGTTGGCTGGTTGCTTTAATGCGCTGATTCCCTTCCTGCTCTGCACAAACTGACATGAGCCTGTCCCTAATCTCTAGTGGGGATTTCTTCCAATGACTTTGGGTTCCGTATGTCTCCTTGATCTGCGTGAGTGCTCCTGACATACGAGATGCTGGTGGTTGTGGGGTTAACCAGAGTAACTTCCGAAAACATGTGGAAGGAGAAAGTCTCCCATTTTCCCTCCTGCAGCTGAGTATTTTCTTCTGAGTATTTGCCCGTGCCTGTGCTTTGGGATCATGGACCTGAGGGGATGGATCACATGGAGGTCACTTTCTCTTGGGGGGTTCTGTATGGAGCCAGGAGTTGGACTCAGTGATCCATGTGGGTCCCATCTAACTCGGGGTATTCTGTGGTGTGTGAGCACGGGCTGACCCTGAATGTGGGGGGAATGGGGCAGCCACCCCCCTGCTGCCATGGGAGGTGGTGAGGGGCTGGTGTGCAGGTACTGACTGTGCTGGGTTCACTGCTTCTCCCTGTATCTCAGCAAATGTGAAAATGCACCTTGCAGCAAAGTGAGATCCCTCAATTAATAGAGGTGCTCGCAGGCTTGCCAGATGAAAGAAATGCAGAACACCGTGATCACTTCTTTTATGATCATTAATAATAGGATAGCTTACCTGAAAGGCACAGTGAGTGTCTCCAGTGGTTTTGATCTGTCATGCCTGGCTATGCGGGACGGGGAAGGCTCTGTCTCTTCGGGGAGTTGTGAGATGAGAAAACAGGCAGCAGAGATTTCTCCACCCCCTGCTTCGCTCTATTCCCAGCACTGCACAGCTCCCAAGGATCGATATCTGAACTGAGAAATTATATGATTAAGCTGCATCTCATAACCACACATCAAGCACAGTCCACTGCTTTCCCCTCGGTGCCTGGTCGCGGGCCCTGATGGAGTGATGTTTCTTTTGAAAAGATTAAGAGCATCCAGCAATGCAAAACGCGTGGGGTGCAGGAGGGGGACGGTCCTTGTGCAGAGCGCCTGACTACTTTGTGCAGATCGTTCCTTCTGAATTTGCATTACAGAAAAACAATCTTTTATTTATTTAAGTTGGAAATCCCTTTGCATCCGAACTTCAAGTGTGCAGCAAACACACTTTGATCATTTTAATGCAGAAGTCACTGATTTACAATAAATATTGTGTTTTCTTTTCGTACTTCTTTTTGTTCTTTGAGGAGATTAGAGCAGAGGAAGGAAAATAATTTTGACCTCGTTAGATTTGCCTGGCAAAATAAGCAGGAGGAGGAAGGTGCTGGGCTTTAGCTTCTGTCCCCAGCTCAGGACAGCTGCAGTGCTGAGCTGTGGGCCCTCATTCCTGGTGCAATTCACTGAGGCGGGGAGGAGAAGAGATGTGATGTTTGGGAGTCATCCTTTGGCTGTAGAGCATCAGGAGGGACCGATGTGTGGCCCAGGGAGGAGGTGGAGTCTCCAGAGGCAGGGATTGCTGTGACGAAACAAACCTGGGAAGCACCTCTGGGGTCTCCTTGATGTGTGCTTTCCAGCTCTGAGCTCACCCTGTCACCTTTGCTTTCACTCTGTGATGATTTGTCATTATATGGGACTGCAGTTCAGCTCAAAAGTGCTCCACCCTCAGTTAAGTGCAACTGCGTTACCTCTACCAGAATGACCAGAAGCAGCCCTTAATCCTGAGCATCTCACACAGATGGAGTGGTGGGGTAGGTGGCAATGTAAACAAATCCAGCTGCCCTTTTTGGAGGGCTGTGATCACTCCTTAGGGCTTGTTCCCATGCAGAGCACTGAGCCCACGCAGCATTTCCAGTTGTTACCCCATGACCGAGCTTAGGTTTCCAGTGACAATACAGCAGAAAGTGATTAACACTTATAACTCCATCCAGGTCCTCCTCCTCAGTAAAGATCCTTGCTTTGTTTGGGGACTCGGAAAAGGAACTGTACGTTACACTGCTTGAAAGCATGTCCTCTGTTGTAGGAAATCTCCATCTATTTTGCTTCCTTGTTATCTGCACGGCTGTAATTAGAAAATGATGTGCCTGCTATGTGACCTCCTCATAAAGAACATAGCTAAAGAGAGGCAATAACATTCAATTCCCTTTCTAAACCATCGGAAAGAAAATGGTTTTCGAGGCATTTCTTCCTCCTTCAGCCACTTGGGTGGTCTCGTCTGACAAGTTTTACAATAGAGGGTGGTTGTTTTTTTTTTTTTATGGACATACATGTAAGTGCAGGGGGAGATCTGGAGCTGGGACACAACCCTTCCCCCTCCCTGTGACACTGAACGTCAGCAGGTCCTTCTGCTGCTGCTCCTGGAAAGGCAGCACCAGAGGGAGACCTGCTTGCATGGAAAGGCAGCTCAGCCCTTCTGTGCTCCCACCTGTGATGCTGCTGCAGAAATCCCTGCTGGAGGGAGCAGCAGCAGTGAGGGCACGTTCCATAGGAGCAATATGCTTGCAGCACTCCGTGGTGCTACTTTTGGTGCTTCCATACAACCTGAGGGTCAGAGCTGCTATGAGCTCCTGGTGTTGATTAGCAAAACATCATGTGCGTGACTGTCACTTCACTGAGGCCCTTTAAATGCCTTTGCCAACCGAAAGAGGCCTCAACATGAATGAGAAATTGTATTCATGGCAATGAGCAGGAGCACAGGAAGGTGTCTGCAGGGGTGTTATTGCACAGCTCAGCTCACAACATATGCCAAGGGCTGCATACATGCATGCACCCAGGCTGCACCCTGAGCTCTTTGGGTATGCACGTGCAAGAAGCAAGCTGTTTGCATTTCACTTCTTTCTCTATCTCTCTCTCTATTTATTTTAAGTATTTCTTTGTTAATTCAGTTGTGTGCTGTTGTAGAAGAGCTGATTCCTGGCTGGTGCATCCAGAGCAGCTCTACAAGTGATCTCTGTGCTCTGAGAGCTTCCCATACTGTGATGCCAGGAGGGCACAGGTGTGTGGGCACTGAGCACGGATGGCTGTGCTGCTGGCAGCTCCACACTGCGAGGTGCTGCTGCAGAGTGCACTCCCTGCAGCCCCAGCTCTGCTGTGGGAAGTGAAGAGCAATGTCTGGAGTGTGCAAGGAGCAGAGGGAAAGCAATGGCTCCCTGAGGAGAGGTGTGGGGCACGCTGGGCTGCCCAGGGATGGGTGAATGCAATGGACTGTTCCCCAGTCTGCATGCAGTATTTCAAACATGGAGGAGGCAGTTTAACTCCCCTTTGCTTTCCTCCTCACAGCACCACTGCTGCGGGTGGAGCAGGAGCAGCTCAGGAAATGGCCATTTGGAGAGAGGTTGGGAGGGGAATCCTGTCCAGCTTTGGACATTGAAACCATGGGACCAGGTTATTTGCTAGGAACATCTCAGGACTCAGATGTCCACCTCTTCTACCTCCATGACATGGATATTCTTGGAAGGGGCACAGCTGCCCAGGGGGTGGGAGAGTTCCCATCCCTGGAGGTTCCAGAACAGTGGAGATGTGACACTGAGGGATGTGATCAGTGGGAAAGGTAGATTGGGTTGGGATTGGACCTGGATATCTTAGAGATCTTTTCTAGCCTGAATGATTTAGTGATTCTTCTTTTTTTCTGGACTATTTCCCCTTTCATTGCTTATAGAACAGCATACACCAAAATGCTGGACCTGTTCAGAGGCATCTCCATTTGGGGTGGGGATGGTGATGTCTGGGACACTGTTTGACCTTTCCAGCTGCAGTGAGGGGTATTTGGTCCCTAAGGCAGGGGACAGCACTGCAGGCTTCAGTGCCTGAGGCAGTGGGGCTGTGAGGCTCAGCAAATGATGATCTTTCTACATTATATGTGATCCACGTTGAGGGCAAGTCAAAAATATTATTCTCCTTAGCCATTTCCAAGATATTTCCCTGTCAAAGGTGAGCTCCTTGTGATCCTCTGGACCAAAAGCAATGCACCAAGGTGCGCTCACCTGGCTGCTGTCACTGCTTCATGGTCTGTGAAACTGGAGCCGAGCAGCGCTGCTATTTACATAAGGGACAGCCTAAGAGTGACAGATCAAATAATCAGATTTTGGGGTGATTTAGGGAAATTAATTAATTTGGTGAGAGAAATCATGAATCCCCGTGGAGATTGCAGGGTGAAACTTGCTTCAGATAGTTCGTAAACAAAGGGATGTGTTGCTAGGATCGCCAAGTTCAATGGATTTTGCTTTTGCAACCCACTGCTGTGGTTTTATTCTTTCCCTTTCAGACTGGGGGATATTTAACCACCTCTCAGTTTTATGCTTTCCTTCTGATTCTTTTTTATTTTCATTTTTTTTTTAAATTGTTTTCAACAATCCTCGCAGCAGGACTTGCCTCTGCAGCCTGCAGGACCAAAAAAATAAAATAAAAAAATCAGATGGTAAATAACAAAGAATATCAAATGTTGATGAGCAAAAGGAGTGCCGTGGGGCAGCCCAGCCAAACACAGGGAGCCTCTGCAAGGCCAGGCAGTGTGTGTGTATCCATGGGCAGGTGGTGGGGAGAGGAGCAGTGGCAATGTGGATAGGGTGGGTATATCTTTCATCATTGCCCTTTGGCGTGGTTAAGTGCTGTATCAGGGTGCCTTGGCACATCCCCTGATGTCATGATGTTCCTTAGTGACTCTGTTTGTTCTTGGTCTCGCGTTGCAAAACACATCAGGATTCCTTGATCTTCCCTTGTTTGGATTCTTTATGAATTGCATCCATGTGTCTGATGCGCCGAACCATTTCACACGATTGGGCAATATCTGCCTGAAGATCAACTGTTCTTTCCTACGTGAGCGTGGGTCGTTGTTCCCTCTGGTCCCAGGAGAGTCAATGCAACATGCAGGGCTGGGATCTGTGCACGTGGCCGTGAGTCTGGGAGATGGGGCTGCAGGACAGCATCTGCTCCACCTGGGTGTCCCTCAGAGCAGCTTCCCCTTCCAGGACAGTGGCCACGCTTGGGACCATGTAGAAACTGCAGGGGGGGCCATAGCCTGCCTGTTAAGGGGGGTTTTGTGCCAAAGCATGTTACATATGGCTTTCTTAGAAAATGCTGTTTTTGTTCCCATTCAGGGTTTTTCATCCATTCTCCTGCTGTACGTCTGGTTTATCAGAGTGGCTTTATGTGTTGCTTCTTCCTCCCGCTCTCCTCTCCTTTGCTGATACTTGTAAGAAAATCACCACTGTTTCGTGGCAAGCGAAGGATGGGGAAAAATAGTGATGCTCTTGTGTGCGCTGTGCAATGGAGATGATGATTGAAACTGCTATTAATGTTTGCTCTCTGCATGCCCAGGTAGGGAATTGGGTTTCTGAATAATTCTAGCGATGGTGATGTGCACTGATGGCACTGTCTGCAGCTTCACTTCTGGAATCCGCCAAAAACCACATGTTGTTGTCACTGGGCTGTTGGAATAGCAGCAGGATCAGACCATTTGTTAGTGAAGAATGGTAGCTATTGGTATGGATTTCCAGGGGTTTCCAAATAGGGTTTTGATTGGTTTGGTTTGAGGCCCTCATTTTCATGGAGGTCACACAGAACTTAATGAAAATCAAATCTCTGACACCTGCATGGCCACAAATGGAGGCATTAATCAGCTGCATTTGACAGTTGTAGCTATGAATTAACTGGTCAGCTGGCCTGGGGATCTTGGGCACGGAGGTGCCGTAACTCTTGGATCCAACAGAGCCCAGACTGCGTGCCTTGCAGATGCTCTCAGACAGAAGGTCCCAGCAGACACCAGCACCTCTGTGCCCCATTCCCTGGGAGTGCAGATCACAGGCACTCAGCTTAACGCCATCAGACGTGGATGGAACCATGACTCCTGCACTGTGGGAGTGTGGCAAGAGGGGTGCAATAAGGGTTATGGAGGCGATGCTGTAGGTGCAGCGAACCCAGGGTTTTGCTGGATACACTGTGCCACAGAGGGCTCCTTCTGTGGGAAAAATCAATAGCTGGAATGGGTCAGCCTCTGTGCCACGGCAAACCTATACTTAAGTGTGATTAAAATGCTTTCGGCAAAGGAAATACCCTGTAGTTTAAAGCCAAATGTGGGGACATCCTTTCTCCCCTCTGATTGATGTTATGGTGGTTTATGCGGTGTACTACATTCTGAACTGGTCCCAAGTCAATTAGGCACCATTTCAAAGTATTTTCTCATGCAGCCCAGGGTTTTTCTCGTGCCAACGAAATGTGAAACTCAGGGAAATGATAGTGGGAATGAGTTGTGTGAACGAGCACAGCCAGGCCGTGGGGTGAGCAGGCAGTGAGCTCGGCGGGACTCCCTGCTTCAAGGATCAGGCTGCCTTTTTCAAGTTGTGAGATTTAATGGCCTTTTTAGCTGAGATCAAGCGTAGCACTGGTTTAATATCTGATACAAGCTCTGTCAGGAAGGCATACCCTACACCTTTGTGAAGGGACGAGATGATCTAACTATAAAATGATCAGATCCTGATAGTTCTTTCCCAGCCCTGGGCCAGGTGGGATTTCTGCCCCATCTGGAACACCTCCGCCACAGCTGCTGGCTATGGGAGCTCTCAGTGTGGGGAAGGACAGTCCTCACAAATCTTCTGACCTTTCAGTCCTGAAATATCACTCCTTGTGATGGGGGGGAGTCATAACTTGTGAGAGCACCATAGCAAGCAAAGGCAATAACGGGGTGACCTTATGAAATCGGTGCTGCAGAAAAAAAAACCCACAACCAATTGTAGGGTTAAATGCCACTGAAGTAATGATTCTCCCTCTTCATCTCTCTCATGATACGCTGTATTTAAACTCAGCCGTGAGGGACACGTGAAATGGTACTTCATCATCAGCAGAAGGTTCTCTCGTACACCAGACACATTTCCATGTATTCCAAAACAGCCCTGGAGTACGGGCAGGAATGAGCGAGCTTAATTCCCTCCTTTGTAGTAGGAGATCTTTGAAACTCCTATTTGATCGTTTCCCCAGATTAGGACGATTCTGAGCTGCTTTGGAGCAATGTGTCCCTCTGCCCACCAACCTCCTCCCCGCCGCGATAAGGCATCTGTAAACACTCTGAAACTCTTTACAGAACCTCCTCTGCACGCCGCTTTGATGCAGAGCTGCACGAAGACCTCTGTACCGGCTGAAAATATCTTGCAAACTGATAAAGAAGTGCAGGTACAGCTAAAATCCGCTGTGTAATAAGGATTAGTTGAGCCTAAGGAGGTTTGTTAGGATTGAAGATGGAGTTGAAATGCGCGAGGCTCGGATGAATCCAGCGTTAAACTCAACTGGGGTTCCATCTGCCGCCGTCCCACTTCTCTCACCTTTCTGCACGCTCTGTCAGCGCTCAGAGCTCATTGATCTGAAAGGAGCAGTTCAGTTTTCCCACTGCTCCACGTCTCTGTTAATGGCGCTGAGCATCGGCTGTCCCGCATCCCCAGCGCCCGCCTGCCCGAATGATCTCAGATATGTGGGCAATTGCTCTGCCGAGCACGGCCCCCAAGAGCCCCGTTTGATCCATTGGTGATACCTGAGCACACAGCCTGGCTAATTGTATCCACGGAAATCAAGTGCACTTTAACTAATGGAATAAAAAAAAATGGGGGGGAGATAACGTGGTCAAAGCTTATTTGAAGAAATGACATGTTTTAAAGCCTGACATGACTTAAAACAGAATCATATAAGTTCCTTTGCTAAAACACTTTCAGGATATATTAGGTATAACAATAGTTTTCTACATGAAAATGGCTTTGAAATCTTAAAAGAAAAGTATTTTAAAAGAAAAGAATTTTTGCGGCGCATTAAATTGGACGTGAATATGACAGATTTCAAAGACTGTCAAAATAACGAATTTACATCATAAATGCACGGGCTCCCTTTTTAAAGGCCTCTTCAACAACTCAGGAAGGCGTTTAATGGTGAGCAAGTTCAAAGTGTCATGGACTCCCACTGGTATGAAAAGGAGGCAATACCCACTATACTCTCTGTGTTTCAGATAATGTATCTGTCTCTTTTCAAGTTAATAAACTGCACTCCTGTCAAATTGCAGATAAATGAAAGCGACCAAGACATTGTTTTCCCCGCATATTGCTAAGAAAGATATCTCCCAATATTTCTAAACGACCAGTATGCTAAAAGGAACTTGAAATGAATCCACCCTGCAGTTATTTTACAGCATCAAAGACAATGAAATTTCCACAGAGGCACTTTCTGAAGTTTTAAATGCTTTATTTCTGATAGCTGCTCATTAAGAAGCTTCGAAAGCTTTTTATTGTTTCAAAGGCAGTCATCTAAATTTTTAATCATTCTCCGGTGCTGTATGGTCATGATGTTACTCTCTAGCTTTAAAAAATCTTCCTATTTTCTAAACAGGAATGTCAACGCGATGTTTCCCCAAATAATTGTTGGGTTCTGCCTCACTCAAAAGAACGGTGAGAAGGAGAGGAAGGAAAAGGGATTTTTGCAGCTCCCGCTTGTGAGGCAGGAAAACGTGATATGTGGGGCAATGGAAACTCAGGAGCACGGGTTTGCAGCACTGGATGCTGATGTCAGACATTGGGCTTCTGCATGACTTCAGCCTGGATTTTTTTTTTACAGCAGGGGAAGTTTGTGGTGGGTATTCCCCAAGCCAATAATAGTACTCTGCAGCCCATTCTTGCTTGGTGACGCGTGGGGTCCTGAGGGATTAAAGGGGATTTAGGGAGATTTCCCATCCCTGCCCCTTGGAGCTGCCTCTCCCCATGCACACCCACTCAGCCATGTCCCTGCTCGGGGAGCAGCATCCCTGCACACCCACCTCCTGCATGGGGCTGTGCCTGGTGCCCCTGTGTTTGCATCTGGTTTGGCTTTGCTCCTCACTGCAGCACCCACAAAAGATGGGATTTTCTTTCTTGCTGTGTGGAACTGTAGGTTCTCACACACAAGGCATAGGGATGAGATCGCTGTTCATTTACTCTATGAGCATCTGTTACGTTTCTCCCTGCAGAAATCACAGCCCAGCCTCTCTCCTCTTTAGGGACAACAAGTTTGCCATTCTCAGAATCAGAGTGTTGGGCTGAGCACACATTCCCTCACTTGTGCCTGCACTAAACATGCTCTGTGCACCCATATGTGAGCAGCAATGAGAGCTGCAGGCAGCCAGCCTGCCCACATGGCCATGACCGTGGGTCTGTGTACAGGTACTTGTGAAATCCACCTTCCTGTTTCCAGTTTGGGTAAAAGCAAAAGAACGAGAAGACTGAGCTGCAGGAATGGGCCCTGCATGGCTCTGCGTTCGGAGGATCCTAGGAGCAGAGGAGAATGGGCTCTTGCTAATCTAATGCTTTGCCCTCCTCTAGTGGTACTTTTGATCTGTGTCTCTCGAAGGAATTGCTGGCATCGGTGCTGCAGCCCTGTGCTGGATCTGTGGCACAGTGGAAGCCCCGAAGCGTGGGCAGGGCACCCACCTCACCCACACCTCCTCCAATGGTGGTGGAGATTTAATCCAGCCTTCAAAGGATGACTTTTTTCACGTCGGCTGTGGTGGTGTTGTATAGAGCTCACCACTGTTGCATTGCAGACAAGCATATGGCTGCTATAGAGGCGCATTGACGTTTTCATAGAATCCTTTGGGGTAGAAGGGACCCCTAAAGGCCATCTGGTCGAACCCCCTGCAATGAGCAGGGACACCCACAGCTCCATCAGTGCTCAGAGCCCAACCAGCCTGCCCTGAGTGTCTCCAGGGATGGGGCACCACCATGTTGGCAACCTGTGCCAGTGAATCACCACCCTTAATGTAAAAATCCTTTTACTTATATCTGATCTAAATCTGGATCCAGAACTGTGTCTCAGATTGGGTCAGGTGGGTGCTGCAATCAGTCCCTTGCTCCTTCCATGGGCTCCAGCATTCCACACCTGTGCTGCCTTCAGAAGCTTCCACATCATCTTCTCCAATCCTACATTTGCAGAACGCCCTTTTCCCATGATGATAAAAGGCAAATTGCAGCCACCCAGAATCTGGTCTGAAAACAATTCCTATCCTGTGTCTAGGATGACCAATGAAAACAAATTGCATGAATAAATCACAAAATTTGCAGAACATAGACTTTGCCAGAGGCAAAATAAATTCAGACCTAATGTGCTATGTTCTGAGCTAAATTTAGAGCCCACGATTTTGGACAGAGCTCTGAGTATTGACATTCAGGGTCTCAGGCCCTTCTTACAGATTACAAACATCCTGCATTCTTGGCTGCTCTCACACTGTTCCCAACCTCTGTTACCTTTCCAGTTCAGCTCTGGCCCTTTGCACAGGCAGAGCCAGGGGCTTTGAGAACAGCTGGAAGCAGAGAGTTCTGTATAGCACTACAGATCATTGGCCCATCTCTGCAGCATGAAAGGAGGGGATGGAGTAAGGCAGCACAGCTCTTGAATACTTGCTGTTCTTCCCCTTTGGCCATCTCCTTGTAGAGCTGCATTTAAGGAGGGTCTCCCATCTTAAGATGTAGGCACGATGGTAGTCACTGTCTTTCCCAGACCCTGCAAATGGAGGTAGCTCCCAGGACAGCCTCTTGGAGCTGTTTCACCCCTGAAGTTAAGCATAACCACGTTGACTTCAGCTGAACAACTCCAGCACAGGTGCAGCCCCAGCCCTGCTCGTTGCACGATGGTAGTGCCCATGCTGCTGCCCTCTGTGCTCTGAATCCTCTTCATGCTCTGTGTGTTGCAACCAGCAGCTGGCTCCTGGCAGCTGGAAGGCTGTCCTTGGAGGGGTGTGATGGATGGTGCTGTGCTGCTGGGCTGTTTCTGGGGGTGATGCTGACTTGCTGGCATGATTCTTGAGGTGATGCTCTGCTCTTCAGAATGAGCCACAGTTCCCTACTGCTTTCACTTTCCTGTCATGCTGTTTGCTCTGAGGCTGAAGCGCATGTTTCCAGTGCTGATGTCCAAAGTAAAGAAGCAGAGCTTTTTCCTCAAAGCAAAGTTCACCAGTGTGACTCAGCAGAAGCTCCAGGTGTAGCCCCAGCTGGCCAGTGAGAGAAAATACTAACTTTATTACTCTGAACGACTTGTGCATGCCTTTGTACTCGATTTCTCCCTGTTTAATCTGAAAGAGTTAAACTTTGTCATTCCATCAGTGCTGGCAAATTAACTCTGTCATATGGTATCGTTTCTCTTCCCTCGTGGATGGCTGAGATGACTGACTCACAAAACACTTAAAATACTCCTTCTGAAATTTACTTTTGGGTAACATTCAGGGGTTTGAACTTCAGGCTCCGTTACTGGAGAGCCTGGTGAGGTTGGAGCATTACTGCAGTGCACCAAGCCGAGCACCTTAGGTGTTACTGCATTATAAATCCAGAAAAACATTTGCAGTGCGTCGCTGGCATGGCTTGTCTCTGAAATGTGGTTGTGGAGGGTGGGATCTCTCTTAATGTAGCTTGAACGTGAGATTTAGTTGGTATCCACTATAGGAGCTGCCTTTGCAGCTGGCTGAGATGTGCACTAAAGGTTCTGTGGTTCTGTTGAAGTCAATGGGATTCAGTTCAGATGAGGCAGACATTTGGGAAACCTGATGTCTGCTGTGTTTTTCTAAATGCTTCAGAAGAAAGTGTGCCTGAGTGCTCTCCGGGAGTCGGGTCAGATTTGGCTGACAGACATTTAATACGTTTGATCTTAATGTGACCTTCAGGAAATAACAAACTTTTATTTCGGAATGAATGCCTTATTTGGAGGAATTGAAAATAGAGCCTTTCCTGCTTCTTTTGGGTGATGTGTCCCCTTCCACCAAGGTCCTGACTGCACTATGTGTATGGAACAATTCCTTCCTTTGATGATAAGGGGGAATTTAGCACCGGCTGAGCCCCATTATTCCTTGGGATGTACAGGGCTAGAACAACTCTTCTGTTCCACGTATAGATTCTATATATTTCTTTTTCATCTTAAAACACTAGGAAGAGGCGCTGCCAGCCTCAACTTCCACTCTTCACTGCATCCCTTGGCTGCTAATCCTAGTTTCAGAAAGGAAGCAACTTAGTGCTCATAAACTTCCCAAATGAGACAAACAAACAAAACAAACCCCTTGTGTGCTCAGCTCCAGATGTCCTTTCTTGTGCTGTAATTTGTGGCTGTCCGATCTCTTCAGAGTCATAGCGCTGCTTTCTTCACCACTCCTGATCTCCCAGCCCTGGGAGGGATTTGAGCTCTGCTGACTGCTTTCAGAGATGCTGGTTCATGCTTTAAAGCTGCACGAGGGTAAATCTTCAGCAACCTGCCTGAAGTTCAGGCTGGGTGAAACCAAAGGCAGCCGCCAGATGCAGCTCCTCTTCCCTTCATTCGTGGTTTTCCTGCCCACACTTCTGCTCGTGAAAGCTGTGCTCTGTGAGCAGGTGTGTGTGTTGGGATCCAGCTGTGCTCCCGCTGCAAGATGGCAACGAGGCACATCTGGTTTCCCTTGATTACACTGCTGGGAAATCACCTTGTTCTCATTTTGAAGCGGTGGAGATGGCAGAAGGTCCCTTTATTTGCAGTAATCAATTCTAGTTGGAGGGTCCTTTAAATTTGCAGACAAAAGAATAGCAAGATCCAGTAAACCGGAGCTACCAAAGGTCAGAGCAGAAATAAGACAAAAAGCTTTCATGCCAAGCATAATTAATCATCCCAACGTCCTTTTCAGACGTATGGCAGGTTTTCTATCACTTCAAGTCTTTAAATAATGACTGAATGTTTCTCAAAGTTATGTTTGAGACAAGCAACAGGTTACTGGGAATAGTGCAGGAATTGCTGGAAGAAATTCAGAGCCAAGGAAACAAAGCCTAGGGTCCATGCACTTTGATTTTTGTTGAGCATCACTGTGGGATCCCACTGCATTTCACTAAGAACTTCGGGAAAAGTGGCTTTAAGTTGACGTTCGAGGGCATCGCTTCATGCAACCTTTGGGTTCTGGCCTTGGCACACCCCAAGATGAGCATGGGCAAGGTGGTGCGTGGGGCTGAGCGTGTTCCCTTTGGACACCAAGAGGGATGGAGTGAGCTGCAGGAACGTGATGCTGTTTGCAATTTGTGCCCAGCCACTGAATGGAGGTGCAGCTTGGGCCAGCTGCCAAGTTGAGCTCTTTTTGTAGAACAACTGGTTGGGGCTTTTTGCATCTCCTTGTTCCTCGCCAAAGGAAAAATATGCTGGAACATCCTCTCTGGAAAAGCAGATGTAGTATCTTGGATCCCTGGTAAATGAATTTCAAGATGAAATCAAACTAAACAAAGCTGCTAACTAACCCAACCCTGCTGCTCGGGTGTTTTGCTGGGTTTTCAAACACCTTTGTGATGATTCTGTTCTTCTCCTGTTTTCCCAGTGCCATGTCAAATCTGCATGACTTGAAAGCCTGAAAGTTGTGGAAGGGGGTAGGGTAGGGGAGGAGGAGAACACAGCATGTTGTGCAGGCAGCTACTGGGGGGAGAGAGGATTTTTTTTCACAAGCCTCAGTAACCACATGAAAGCCCTTTAAAAAAGAACAAAACTGTCTTCTCCATAGCAGCTCTGGTAATGCAGGTAGTAAAGGCTGGTATTAATTACCCGATTGAGCTCACTGCTGCAGGTGGAAGCTTGTCAGAAACCAAATGCTTGGGTGGCCAGACATGCTGGTTTCAATAAAGCTAATGGGACAACTTGTCAACCCCAGCCTCCTCCCTGGTGCCAGAGAGCAGCCTTCTGGAGGACTCCGTTTGCAGAAACCTCCCAAAGGAGATTCTGCAGAGCCACCCGGATCCAGCCCTGTACAGATACGTGTGGCTGTGTGCAAACCAAACCTGCTGGAAGAAGAAATGCTCAGGTGACACGAGCAGCAGCCTTTCGGAAGGCAGCACGGTGGGTGCTCCAATTAGCGGTGCCACGCCGATCGCTGTTGCTCATGAGTTCATTACAAAAGACAGACAGACATCCGCAGGGGTCTTAAAATAATGACTGCTTTTATCCGGTGATTGGCAGAGGTGGGCTGACAAGGATGTGCTGCTTAGCATAACCTGGTTTTTCCTTCTCTTTTTTGGATACCAACAGAAAACATAATGCGGGCACTTGAGAACAGCTCCACGGAGGGATGGCAGGGCTGCAGCAGTCCTTTGCTTCTCTCACCTTGCTGTAGCCATGATCTTCCCAGCAGGTTCTTTCTTAGGCTCAAGCTGTGGATGAGCTTTCTGCTCCTCGTTGCTCCGCAATGTGCATTTTGCCTTCTGTGCCCATGTTTTCCCATCTGGGGGATTTGTCCCCTCTTTCCACCACTTTCACACCCTTCAGTCTCTCTGACTTAGAAGCAGTCTGAGCCCCTCCAAGGAGATAACAATTTCAGGGCTGTTCTCAGTTCAAATCCATCACAAGGATGTCCATCCCATGAGCTTTGTGCCAACTTCTAGTGAGTCTTCTGAGAGTCCCAACATTTTACTTTAATTTATTTTTCCTAAACTAGGCCCAGCTACAGAAAAGAAGAGATTTTTGGCTGTTTTATAATTATATTCTGACCTTTTACAGTACATTTCGGGTCAGAAAAGAGTTCTCCCAACACATATGAGGAGCTGAGCAGAGATTAGACCCCAGTCCCCCGCCTGCAATCCCCAGCTTTAGCTGCCAGCTCAGCCGATGCTCATTCTGGCATGGGAAAAGCAATTGGGAGTAAGAAGCTATTACTGGGGCAGGCAGTCTGTAGGGGATAGAGTTACATTTTTTACAATAAAGTGTTCTGTAGGATTGGGCTGCGATTGGAGATGAGCTCAAGCTGCAGAATTCAGAGGCACTGCTGGGACTGAGTGCTGGAAACCCCCAAGTGGAGAAGAGTTTCAGTGTGAGCTTTGGGACCTATTATAGTGGGTTTCCAGAGATGTCCACTCCAGGGGTCTACTGCATATCTTCTGCAGCACTCATCTCTTGCTTTCAGTGCCATGTCATTAAGATTCCTTCCTTCATATTGACCGGCTCAAAATTATATGAGGAAGTGATAGAAGGCACAAGGCTTTCTAATTGAAATGTTTTCCTTTTCTGCCTCCCATTGCATAGCTGCACATTTGGAATGTAATGCCAAAATAGCAAAAAAATAGGGGCTGCTGATTCGTTTCCTTTCCTTTTTCATTTTAGGATTGCTAGCTATTTGCAAACTGAACTTAGCTGGAAGGCCACAAGAGTTTAAACCTGATTAAAATGATGCAGGAGAACATGAAATGCTGTTCTCCAGAAGCTATCAGACTCCCTGTTAATCTGTGCTGACACCTTTTGAGCATCGGGGTTAAGAGACAATAAAGAACGTGGGGCATCTGGGATCGAGACAAAAAGTGAATTAGTGAATTAATGAAGAAAGATCTTGAGAAAAATGTCTTTGATACTTAAAAATAACCAATAGTGTGTATTAGTCTAAAAGCATATTTTCAATGCAAGGATAAGTGCACGCAGCAGGGAGGAAAATAGAAGAGAGGAGCTCTGGTAGAGAGTGTAGCGGGTGAATTTAACTGACAATAGATCACTGGAGCCTGTGGTATCGCGTTTAGAGGGTTAAAAGGCTAAACATCTTTGTATTTAACGGAAGATGCTCCTAGAATTCTCAAAAGGAAAAGATGGAGAGAAAATCTGTTGCCTGGGAACTTGAAAGTGATGTACTTTTGAGCCCGGAGTCTGGAAAGCTGCAAACCTATTGAGTGGGGAGACCCAACAGACCGATCCCTTTTTCTGCACTGCAGGGAATAACCTCAGCCTGGGGGATTTGCTGTCAGTGAGACCACTGCCAGGTGTGGGCTCATCCTGCCCTACGCTGGAGCTGCTCTGGCGTGAGTTTATCTGCAGGTTAGGATGAGGGGAAGAGTGCTCAGGGTCTTTCAGTCAAACCTGGTGACAAATGCTCTCCTTGAGCATTGGGTGAGACCCACAGCCAGGAGAGGACTGGTGGTGATGCAGGACTGCATTTTGCCTCTGGTTGCTCTCTGGCACCTTTCAGCACCCAGAGTGGGCTGGGAAAAGGGCAATGCTTGGTCTCACTCCACTGAAAATTGCTTGTGGGTTGAGATCAGACTGGAGTTCAAGGCCAGAACTAAACCAAGTGGTTATAATTCTGAAATCTACCATAATTTACTCATTGTTGTCTTCTCTAGGGTTACACCACATGGCACTTGAATCAAAAAGTCATCTTTTTTACCCTATGTAGGTAACTCGCCTTCTCTAAAAACCAATGAACGTCTTTCTTGGATAACAAAGATCTGAGGATGCTCTGCAGAAAGGAGAAACATGAACAAAGCTGTACCGTACATTAAAATGGGCAAAACTGCTTCAGGCAATCCAATTGCATTTTTTTTTATTAGTATTGTGTTGTGATGCTAAACAGAAAATGACAACTGTGAATAAGATAAAGGTCTTCATTGTGCATGAAAAATTTAAATTGTTACTTTAAGGAAAGGTTTTTTTTTTTTTTAAATCCCATAAAACATTTACAATAACATTTTACAAAATTAGGAAGGGGAGAATCTTCTTGAAGTCTTCTAAACCCATTAAATTTGCATGCTGTTGTTCAAAGCAATGGTTAAAAAAAAGGAAGAAGAGGAAAAGGTCTGGAAGGCACGAATATATGGATTTGAATACATATTTGACAGTTTTATCTGAGAATCAGGAATCCAGTGCTTGAACCAGTTCAGAGCAGAGGAGTTTTACTTGTGGGTTAGGCTGGGAACTTCTTAGCAGTGAACCAGGTGCTGAAACTTCAGGAAAAAAGCTTTTATTCTCACCAGAAACCACATGTTACAGTCTGGGTTTCTTTGGGCACCTTTGCAATAAGTTTTCTTCTCTGCAAAACAGCCAAGGCAAGAATTCTGGAGGGGGAGGCGATAGAGGTGCAGGTCGTGGAGGTGCAACCGTGCCGAGGGTTCAGCGAATGCTTTACAGCAGCTGTTAGCAGATTTCTCGCAGAGCAGGATCAGTGCTGCCAACCCACCGTGCAGATGGGGACTGTGACACCTCCTGGGCTCAGGTTCCCGTTGTCCCACCAGCCCAGGGACCCCATTTCCTTCCCCGCCTCTTTGGGAAGCGGCTGCAACGTCAGTCGGCTCCTGCGCCGCCCGCCCGGCAGGAGCAGCGATTTGTTCCTTTTTAAAGAAAAATTAATTGCGGCGCAGGAAGGAATGTGAGAAGCTTCAAACAAAGCGGGGGCTCCGACCGGAGAAGTTGGCACTTGGAAAACAAACACGAGCAGCAACAGCATCGCGTGTCATGCTGAACTCCAAGAGAGACTTCTGAAATCCCGACTCCGGTCGGCGGAGCGGTGGGAAACTCACTCACTGCTTTTTGTTGGTTAGCAATTACATTTCTCATATTTTATTTATTTCCTCAAAAGGAACAAGTAATTATTACACAATCCTTTCCCCCGTACCGCTTTGGAGGATTTATCAATTATAATCTAGGAGAACGGCCCCGTGTTAGACTTCAAATGCGTCTCATTAAAGATATTTTTTAGGAAGAGTGGTGGAAAAACAAAGAACTGCTGTGCTGTTGTCTTTTACTTCTCTTTAATGTCGGGTTCAGAAGTAATGATGTTGGGAACAATCGTTCGCCAAGCCTCTGTTTCCTTGTGTGTACTCATTAAACACGAGAACCAGGTGCTCTCACGGGGAAATGCTCATTCTAACGTTGGCTTAAGAAATCAAAAGTCTCTTCACTTTTGCTAACAAGCACTGCTTCGCAGGGAAGGGGCTGGGAGGAAAGCAGGACCCGCTTTAAAATGAAATATTAGTACCCAGCCCTGCAAGATTAGCTCATAGAAATCATCCTGGTTTTAGAGAGTTATTGGTGGGAGGTGTGTGATTACGGTGTATTCATTTTGCCTAATGGTTGCTCTTGGCATTCTGAGCTCCCTGCATTGCTCACAGTGAGAGAGGGTCTCTGGGGACCTGGAGCTCTCACCGTCCTCTGAAGGTTGTGGTTCTTCTCCCTGCTCATCTCCCTCCGTGCATCACCCCTCATGGCCCTTCTAGCTCTGTCTCCTTGGGGAGCAATTCAGTGACCTGAACGTAGGCACCTCATGCTGCTTTGGGCTCCTTGGGGCACACAGGAGGTGCATGAAGGCTGGTGGGGAATACATGCCTTCTGCTGTAGTGCATGGAGGTCAATGGAGGTGCCACCTCAACCTGCATTTGTACATCTATGTCAAGTCATAAAAGATCTGTTCCTTCCGCAGGAGGTTCACTCAGTTTTCTTGAAGATTCTATAGGCAAAAATTAGAAGCCCACAGTACAGGTCTGAGCTGTGTTGGCTCTGTCGTCTGTGCCCAGAATGTTCCCAGTTTTGCATTGGTATTTGCTCTGAATATCTTGCATTCCATGGCAAGGAGGGATCAATGCAAATTAGGATAAAGACTTCTTCCACTGTTTTTCTAATGTGTGTTTAATGGATGTGGTGAAACAAAGCCTATCTGTTGTGGATGTCACCACCGAGGGTTGGAGGTAGGAAAGCGTTTTCCTGTTGCACAGGGAAATGAATGCATATGCAGCAAGAGGCGGAGCAGAGAGGGCTGCAATGCAGTGACCTTTCTGTGTAGGAAAGACGTTGGATGTTTTGGTAGAGCGCTAAAAACTTTCACATTCTCTCAAACTGGGTGAAATGTTCAGTGATAGAGTTATTTTCTTGAGGAGTAGAAAACTCGTGTTTCTCTGGAGGATGCTTTTCATGCAGGACTTCACCCTCTCCTAATTTTAGCACCACTTTGGTGGTGTTTGAGACATCTGTTTGTGCCTTTTGAACCACTGCCTCCCCCATCCACCAGATATTGCACTGGCTGATGCAGACTTTTCTGGTGCTGATGTCCACCAGTGCACATCCAAACCATGACATGGCCACAGTGAGTCTTTCTGCCTGGCTCCAGGTCTGCTCCTATTCCTGGCAGCTCATGGCTCTCCTGAGCCTTTGAGCAATCCGACTGATGCAGAACTTGAAGATCTGTGTTAAAAGCTGTGAATGCTGCTCTCCTGTTTCTCGCCTACCTTCCCAGAGCCAGTCGCTTAAACTTTTTACTTGTCCTGCAGGAAAGCCTGTTAGTGGGAAGATATCAAGGGGAATCTGTATAGATCTGATTGGCAAGCTGTGTTCTTAGTTCTTGGTGCTCTTTTGAGTTGTCGTCTTTTCCCCAGCAGTGCCTTTTAATTCTGGTTTTATAGCTGACCTTGTTACTGTTGTTAGTACAGTTTTTTTCTTTCTCTTTTTTTTCGGCGTAGCACTTCTGTAAATGTTTTTGTTCTTTGTTCTAGTTCACTGTCCCTTTGAGGTTCCCTCTGATGTCTAGTCAGTGGCGTGTTTTTGATAAATTCTTCCCTAGCTGGTGCATCTTCTCTCCAGGTATCAAAAATCAGGGCAATGGTTATTGAAGGGACGCTCATTAGAGCGATATATGATTCCACTGCTGCTGCTGCCACTTAGGAGTGGGTGCCTCTGAGTCAACAAACGGGCCAGCATTTAAACAAAGAAGCAGGAGCCCTGCCCTTGCAGACCACCAAGCAAAGCCTCAGCTGTGCGCTGGGTCTTTGTGCACAGGGCTTTGATGGTGTGATGGGGAAAGCAGTGCCTGTACTCCCTGCCCACAGCCCTGACAGCAGCACAGGGCCACGCTTGCTGTCCCTTGCAGGGCTGGGGAGTTCCTCAGGTCCTGTTGGATTGAGAACTGAGAGGGGCAGTGAGGGACTGACATGGGTTGCCCAGAGAGTAATGGGTGCCCATCCCTGGAGACACTCAGCTCAGCCTGGACAGGGCTCTGTGCACCTGTGGAGCTTGGGCATGCTGAGCTGGCCCTCACCCCATCTCCAATATATATTGACCTTGACCTTGGCATCTAGCTTAGCCAAACCAAACCAATCTGTTGTGAAGCAGAACCCCAGTGGCATGTAGGTCAAAATGCTTTCTTTGTATGTTAAGGGGTCAGTTTGAGGATGTCTCCCTGGGAGCCCCTGTGTTCGACTGTTTGCAGGCATCAGGGAATCAGCAAGTGCACAGAGTGTTTCTGAACCCAAGACAAATTTTGTTATGTCTTTCATAAACCCTCTATGGACAGAGAGTGGAGCAGGAGAACCTGCAGCTCCAGGCTCTTTGCAGCAGTCAAATGAGGGACCTGGGGAATCTAGGAATCCTCATGAAAGGAAAACCAGCAGTCCCACCGCAGTCCTTTCCCAGCCTAGACCTTTTGTCTTGGATTATTCAGGAACCTTTCTTGTGTTATGCATGGTAAATAGGCTTTCCTTGAGTCTCTCTTGTGTTAGAGGTTTAACAACAAGAAGGGCTTTGTTCTGGTTACAAGCATTGCAAAGAACATCTCCAAGGTTTGTTTACACCAAAGGGCAATAGCCTAATAATCCTCTGTGCATCATGCATGGGCTTGCAACAGGAAAGGTAATGTCTAATGACCTTGATTCCTTAAATGCTTTCCAAACTCCTCCTCAGACACTAGAGGGTGAAGCTTTACAATTCCACTGAAAGGTAAAAGTGAGAAAATGAGCCACCGAAAGGTCAAAGGCAGAGTCTGAGCCTGGAGTCTTGGCTGCTTTGATTGTGTCAGCGCTGCCCTATATCCTAAGAACCTGTAGGAAATTAAAGAAACACTTCGTTGGACAAAGCTAAAGTTAAAAACAAGATTGGGCGGCCTCTGGCAATGCCTTTTGTACTTCTGAACCCTCACAAGGAGCTGCTCTGCAAGCAGGCAGGCCCTGTGGAAGTGCTGAGCATCCAGAAGAAAATCTGCCAGAGACAACGTGACACAGATTCATGGGAACAGCAGCAAAGCCGCTCAAACAAGGTGGCCTTAAAATAAATTCAACCAATTCATCCTCACCGTTTCACCTTAGGATTCAAACCAGCTGCGAAGTGAGAGCTCTGGAAGCACATCCCTTAATTTAACGTTAATCTATGCTTGTTGCAACTTGATAGGCATATTCCGAATGCACTTCTGCTTTGTTCCAGCTCTAATTCACCCATCTGCACCTGCCTAAACTGCTGGTGACTTTCGCAGTTGGGTGCACATGTACACATCCTGGTGTTGAGCTGTGTCAGCAAACGCTGCGCCTCGTTGCTTTAAAAAGATTGCAAAATGCTTGGTTGGTGCCAACGAGCAAGCTTCGTGCAGCCAAAAGTGAAATGCAAATGGGAGGTTTGGCCCATCACCGGTGAGAGTCTTCAAAGCAGGGCTCCCCTTCCTGTGATGTGAAGACTTTGAGATGGAATCCCCCCAAGCAAGAGCAGCTCTCAGAAGGGATGCCAGCACCTGGTAAAATCAAAGCTTTGAAGATGGGCCTCCCCATTGATAGAAGTCTTTGCATAAGTACCCTCCTATCTTCTCTGATGCCTTTCCAGTGTCAGCAAACTGGAAGTTACAAAATCAGGAGCGGGGTGGGATCCCTCTGATGCACCCTCACTGGAACAGCAGGTCCTGACCGACCTTTCTCTGTCTGATGGAGGGGACTGGCAGGCGGGTGCTGGCACACCTTGCTGGGGAGCCTGCAGATGTTATCACTCCTCTGCTTTCCTCCTAAGGCCTCACCCTGCCATGCGGGGCCAGCACAGGGAGCACCTGAGGGGAAACCCCGCAGCTCCGCTTCGGATGGGAGGATTCTGCCAAGACTGAGCCTTGATTCCCTGTGCTGTGGGAGCAGGAACCTCCTGCAGGCTGCAGGCAGGGAGATGTTGGGGCTGGAACAGCACAGAGAGCTTTTTCAGATCTCAACCCAACTGCTGATGTACAACGTTCTCCATTTTGGGTTTCCCTGAAGGTGGTGATGATCATCATATATCGTCCAGTTGTCCTCCAGTGGAAGCACGATGCTCTCTGCTGCCTCCTCCCTCAGCTGTCTCACAAAGAATTGCTCACATCAGCCTCTCTTCTTCTTCCTCAAGCTGTTTGTCACCAGAGCAGTGCTTTCAGTACCAGAGTTCTGATGGCTCACAAATTACTATTGTTATTATTTGATTGGGCACCATTTTACCTTGATGTACTACCTGCTGAATTGCAAGGGAAAAATATTTTCTGGTTTTAAAGTTCTCTTTCTTTTGAAAGAGCCTTCAACCTCTCATTGTTCCTCATCCCTGGAGATTCCCACAACCAAGGCGTAAGGAGCAGGAAGGAGAGAAGCTTCATCTCACTCCTGGCCTGGTCCTCTCACCAAGAGGCACTGCTGGCACCCTGCAATACCTGTCCTGGAACCTGTTTGGGGTGAGGGCTGTCCTCTGACCAGGAAGCGAGGGGGTGGAAATGGAAAGAAAGCCCTCTGGCTCTCCTTGGGAAGAGGAACCGGGAGTGCAAAGGCTTGGGTTCAAGAGAAGGTGTTGGCTAATGAAGTGCCAGGGATGTCTTTGTCTGTGGATAAAGGCAGAAGGAGCCTGTACTGACTGGTTGTGTTCCTTAGGAGAGCAACATGGGCTGCATTCCTGAGAGCATCGCTGAAAAGAGACATATCGCTCCTGGGTTTGTCTTTCTTGGAGTCCTTCAGGATCTTCTCCTCCTTGGGGTGCTCTGGGAGGGATGTGGATGTGTGCACTGAAGAGTCTGGGCATGAGATTCTGAGCAAGACGTGTCCCTTCTGAGCTCCCTCTATGGGAGCACTGCTGCTGGTGGCAGAGGGAAGCAGCCCTGGGCTGCTCGATCGGATTATTTTGGTCATTTCATTCCACCTCTGGACAAGAAGCCCACTGCTTGAATCCACCAAGGCCACAGCTGGAGCTCTCCATGAAAGGCAAAACTGGAAGTACACTAAAACTGTGCATTTTAGTCTTAATGATTTACCCATTTTAAAAGTGAAGAACTGCTGGCGTAAGTGTGGAATAAGATTTTTCAAAGGAATTACCCCAGCCAAGGCCCAGGATAAGAGTATTTTCAATAATAGCATTACGCCAGGAAGAAGCACAGCAAGAAATGCCAACTGTAGTCTCTAAATGCTTAAGCAACTTGAAATCTAAAGATGAAAAGGCACTGTACACTATTTACTCTTATTAATGCTGAATTGTACAGAAGTACATTTATATTTTATACTCCTTTGAACTGGGAAATACATATAATTCCCACAAGAGGATAAAGTATTTTTGCACTGAAGGATTAGAGAGGTGCTGTTTAAAAGCAAATTTAAGATACAGTTCTAAAAGGGACAGAGATCTGACGGTAGGTCTGGCTGCTGCTCTTGTGGCTTCATTAGTGCCCAAAGCTGGTGAGTTGTGGCTGCATCTTGAGAGCGAAGGGGATGGAGGTGGATGTCAGCAGCCCAAGAAATCCTCAGCAAATTGCTGTGTTGTTTGAGGGTGGAGTTCTGCTTGAAAATCAGGGAACTGATGGATGTCCTTGACTCTTCTCCATCCTTTGTAAGGCTCTCTGTCGTCGTGACCTGCTGGACCTTGGCTATCCGCGGCCAAAACTCTTCCACATCTCAAAACAGGAGAGCAGAAAGTGGTTGCTCACGCTGAATGCTCCCGTTTGAACCCAGCCCATCTCTTCCAATGCGTTTCCCTGCTGGAAGGTTATTAAGAGTGGCAAGCCTCTCATTTGAATAAAGGAGCTGTTGTGTGCTGCAGGTGACTCCTTTGTGGTTGAGCTTGGAGGAATAGCGCAAGGAATGATGCTGCATGCCTTTAAACTTTGCTGCGGTACACAAAGGGTAGAAAGATAAATAAAAGCCAGGCAGCGCTCGCTCGCAGCGTGGAGTCAGCATGCCCCATCGCATCACTGGGAATGGCTGGGAAAGGCGCTGCCCGTGTGGAGCTGAGTTTGCACCCGAGTCGCTTTCGTTTGTTTGAGCACATCACCGACCCAAACCTCTCGCACTGCAAGGCAGACGTGAGGGTGGGAGGACCCGCTCCCCTGCCCTGCACTGCTGCACTGCACTGCTGCCCCGCCACCCCCAGCCCGCGGCGCCGTCAGCGACCGGGCAGCAATTCCTAACCAGCAAACAGGGTTTGAAACCTCCATTGTACAGCCCACGGTGAGGAGGGGGAGAGGAGCAGATAATGAGCTGCCGCATGATCAACCGCGAGAAGAAGGTATAAAAGATATAGACCATTAGAAAAGAACAAGGCTTAAATGCCATCTGAGATTTTAGCTGAAAAGGCCTTTATTAGGTTAAAAAAAAAATCTACATTTAACAATATAGAGTACCCAGGCCTGTAGATTTCTACCGCAAACTCCTCTGAAGTAAACTACAAAGGATTGCGATGTTTCTTCTTTCAGACTTTTTTTTTATATGAACTTTTTTTTTTAAGGCACCGTATCCCAGTGAACTATCCTCCATTTCTTTTTCTTGCTGAAGCTGCAGATGTACATTATGCTAGTGTGAAAAAAAGCTAATTAAACTGCATAGACTCTGCAGGAGGCAGCGAAGGCCTGCAGTGCACGGGGGATGATTGATTTGGACTGTCACACAGCTCTGCTGGGTGTCATAACTTAGTGACAAATAAAGGATTACAGTGTCCCAGAGTAACTCTCTCCCTTTTATTGTTCACCAGACATCAAAGCACAAAAGCATATTAGCATTTTTAATAAGTAGTTAGGTCAGTCGTGGCTTACAGTTTGGAATTACTTTATGTGAAACTATAAGGAAAAAAAAAAAAAAGAAAGGAAGAAAGAAAGAAAAACCAAACTTATTGGTAGATTAAAAATACAATACCCACAAGGCAGGAATGATTCTTCCATTGCTTTCGATGGAGAGTGCGTTATTTGTCTAAAACATGCAGGGAATACCAGTTCCCAGCCCATTGTCTGAAAGCTGGATTCCCAGCTATAAAAACATTATTAAGAAGTCAAAAATGTTTTATCAAAAAAAGCAATTCTTGAACTTCCAGCATTCCGGGCCTGCATGGTGTGTTGTTTGTGCATTTTTCATGGGGAGCTTATTGTTTTCTGCTTACAATTAGCAGGATAAAATGCTTTTTTTTAATCACCTTATCTCCAATGAACACGTATCCCCGGAAATGAAATCGTGGGCACCGTGTACATTTTATTTTTTTTTTAATAGCCATTTGTGGGTGTTTACTTTAAGTAAGCAGAACTTAGATATGGAAACACGAACCAGGATGGAATAATGAAGCCGGTGTTCTTATCGGGGTACAATTAGCATGGCGTAATTACTGCACTGCAGTTGAGGTTGGATGGCCCCAAAATGCCCTCAGCCATCACCACACCGTGCCTGCAGGACCAGATGCTGGCTGGGGCAGGATCCTGTGTATAAGGGCTGGGATTAGGATGCAAACATCACTGTCCCCAACTCCCCTCTCTATGGCACAGAAGCGACCAAAACATTCTCAACATCCAAGATGCCGTCGTTAAAATCAGTTTTATCTGCTGTTATGGGTTGCTGTTGCAGTGCCATCATTAGCACAATGCTGTTATGCTTTGTGCTGGTCTCTGGGAAGTTAATTTACTAATGGCCCCGTTTTATCTCAATGCCTCCCTCCATCCCTTGTTGTTACATTCCGTTGCACGCACGATCCAGCGCTAAGGATGTTTGTGGTGCGTTTTGGTGTTTCAGGTTTTCTGAAATTTCTTCTACAGTTTGTATGAAAAAGCCACACTTCAGTTAAGCTCAACTCGGATGCTCCTGTTGCTTCCCTTCAGCTCAGCCCCTGTTACCGTTGTGTGCTGACAGTACTCTGGCCATGGGACCAGGTGTGCTACCCACACTTCTGTGCTGACAGCATCCTGTCCTGGGGGCACCTCCCATTGCTCCCAGTCATCTCCTGGGAGCTGAACTGCTGAGTCTTTTAGAATTTGTATTTTTCTTAGAGGCCCCTTCCTCATTCATTTGCAGCTGTGCCTCCTGCACATCAGGACCACCACTTCCTTCTGCCAAGGACAGTGGCTGCTGCAGGGGACAAGAGAATTGGGAAAGAATAATGCGTGTTGTTAAGCTGTATTTATACAGTTTATGAAAATGAAGGAGGGATGCAGGACATTGGTGGAGCTCCAGCAAATATGCCATGATTCATCAGTGGTTCAAGACCACAGTTAAGGAACCGCCGGAATGGGCCACAACAGCTATAAAGCAGATATAGTTTTCAAATTATTCCTGGAGAGATGATTCCCCGTCTCTTATAATAATTCTTTCAATACTTTTGAAATGAAAACTCATTTTCTTGATATGAAATTATGTTTAAAAAAACCCAAAGTACTTAACATGAGAAAAAACCTGGAACACGGATACCTATACAACAGGCATTGTATAAATACTTGTGATAAGTAAGAAAAATTGACATGAATGTCGTCTTATGAGTCTGTCCTTCATCTCCAAAGACAAGAAAATGTTTCTTATTTAAAGCTGATGTCATATCTTTACCCTACTCTCTTGCACTTACATGAAAGACACTGAAGATATGATGGAGACATCCTAAAAGTACAGAATTGCATTGACTATTTTAAAGGTGCCAAAACATGACATGATACAGAAATTTTTGATGACTGAATGTCCACCTAAATTTAATTTTCTTTCCCTGGGTCAAATGGAATCATTCAGTTAATCTGAATGCAGTGCTTTTTAGTAAATCCAAGATTATGAGTTACTTAAGCCTCCATCCAGAACTGAATGTTGCCACGTGAGTCCACCACTAGTGCTTATGTGAGTACATTGCAAGGCGCTGCAATTACTGCGTGTTCTCAGGGCTGCAAGGACATGGTGGAGGAGTCAGTATTACGGGCAAGCTGGAAGCCTCCACAGGCCACAGGATCTGACTGTTGGAGATTCTTAATCTTGGCAGGAGTCAGCAAGTGACTTCTGCGCTCAGACTACAAAAGTCCATTTGCATGCGGGTTGGCGCGAGCTGCACTCGTCAGGATCCGATGTTTTTGCAGAGCTGCAGTGACTTCCTCCTTCCCCCGCGAGGAGTCAATAGTGCGGACTGCTTTTATTTCTTCTATCAGATACATCTGTATCATTTATGCATACCTGCTTTGCGTCGTCTGGTGATTTTCGGGCATCTCAGGGGGCTGGGAGCCTCCCTCTGTGCTGTGAGCCCTGTGTGCTTGCTTGCTCTTGTAATTTGGGAGGCTCCCGAATCTGAAAAAACGATGGCTTCATTTGTTTTTCCACGTTCTAACTGAATCACTTGTTAGTGTACAAGTGACATTCCAGGCACCGGATTAATGAAAGCTCCTTTCTTCTCTGTACAAGTTGTATTACGTCAGAAATTTCTACACACGCACACCAGCTCCAGTTATCTGATTGATATACTTAGACATCACGCATGAAATATGCCTTTATTCGTGTATTTGTGTCTGTAAACTGAAAAGGACCCTTTATTCTGAAGGAAGAGTCCTGCAGCTTGGAGCTGAACTGTAAGACTCTGTCAACAGTTGAGCTGGACACAGGCCAAAACCCAGTCTTATCTCTTCAAGCAAAATCAGTGGAAAGGAGCCACAATAGCAAATTTTGAAAGCTGTGTTTGGACAAACACGTTGCTGATGTCACCTCCAGTACCAGCCAACCGTTGCAGCCCAGCCTGTATTGGGACTCATTTTGTTGTCCTGGGGGCTCCCCACTGCTGAGTCCAGGGCTGAGCTAATCTGCCCCAAAACCCATCCTTGTAGAGCCCTGTGCATTAAAAGAGGGGCCTGGTGCCAGCTGGTAGCAAATGGGAACGCGGCCAGGAAAAGCAGTGGGAAAAGGGGCCAGCCCATCTCAGCCTCTTCTGACCTGATCCAAAAGCAGTTCTCTTTTGTCTGTGTTGTATTATTGCCTATATTATGAGTATTTGTAGTGAGTAACAACAACGTGGGAACCTCAGCCAGACGAGGGCACCATTGGGCTTGGGCACCAGCTCTCCCCGAACCCTGCAGGGCATGGTCTGATGGGTGGAGGAGATGCTGCTGAAGAACAGATTGTGTGGAAATAACATGCTGTAATGATGGGGCTGTGCCTGAGGGGAAAACCATGGCCACCACCCGATGGTGTGATGCACGTGAGGTGGAACACAGGAAGAGTCACAGACTGTTCCTTAACATCCTATACTGATGGGTCACCTCGTGGCAGCACGGGATTCCTTCATAGGTTGGCCATGTTCAGACAAGAGGACACCGAAGGGGTCAGAGCACTGTTCCATGCTCAGCTTTTGGCTGTATGTCCTCGGGCTGCAGGTGTCCTCCTGGCTGAGACCAGGACAGTGCAGATGGGGCCCTGGTTCGTTCAACCTTTTTATGCCAGGCATGGACAGCTGGGAGAGTCTGGGTGAGAAACTGCAGTGGATGAAAGGCTGGCAGAGCTGGCTGTAGTTTTGACCTGGTAAAACACAAATCATGAACATAAAAGTTGAGAAGAGTTTGATCTAAACAACCTTTGCTGGCCCTGGCAGCCATCATTCTGAAGCCTCATCTGAAACTTTGCCTTCCCCAAGTGCCCATTTGCTCAAAGATTTCCACCACCCTAGAGCCATTAGTGACCTGCAAAGGAAGGCCTAGCAGGAAAGCCAGAGCCTAGAAGGGCTTTGTTTTTCTCCCGCCCCTCCTCAAAATGGGCCACAGCTCTTAATAAACACCAACAGTGGTTTATTCTCTTAATGCAATAGTTGTAGGATATAGTATTTCAGTTCCAAGCTTCTCATATAATTCCTTACTTGTAGCACTCGAGCATGTGCTGCCTGGGAAGGGGCAGCAGTATTTGCAAAAAGCTTTTTCAGAAATATTTGTGCATCTTAGGCAAAAGCAAAGCCTATCAATAGGAAAAGCAAAGCCCCAGAGTAATAGGTAGCAGGTAGCAGGTCTGTGTGGATATGTGAGAGTGGGCATGCAATATATATTACAGGGCAGAGGATGCCTAGATTTGCTGGTGCTGTAGGAAGCACAGCACAGCTTTCATGCTCTTGTAACAGCAGAGGACTTTTTTCTTCTTCTTCTTTTTTTTTTTTTTTTTTTTTGAGCTGAGAGACGAATGAGCTGAAATGACAGAGACAGAATGGAAAAAATAAGCAGACGTGGGTCTGGACTAAATATACTAGCAGGAGAGAATGTTAATTTTACCCAGATTGGGTTTCGCTTGGGAAAAAAACCCGCAGCATGTTGTCTCTCAGAGCCGTCTGCATCGTGTAGAAATGTGGCAGATCTCAGTGTCACTGTGAACAGACTGACACAGCCAGGTCGGCCCCGCATGTGCTAATTGATAGCTCGTTGGAGGTGTCTCACACCAGCATGTGGCCTTTCTAACATACGTGCTGTGGAAGAGCTATGGCTGAAGACTCAGCTCCGAGTTTCCTTGCCCTAGTTGGATTGCATCTTATACTCCATAAAACTGGAGTATTTTGAAAGTTGATTAAGAATATTGAATCGATTAATGAGACACTAAAATATCTTGCTGTCGTAATGTGTCTTAAATGTCAAAGTAATCTGTGAAGAGTTTGGTGCTTTGGCTGCTGCTGTAGCTGATTCCTGGTTTGATGAAGATCCCCAGCCATTATAAAGGCTCAGGTAATTAGTGCTCATCTGTGGCATGAGCTATTTTAAACCACCCAGCTCTCACTGAGCTCGCTCCTTCCTCCTTCAGAAGTGGAACTTTTCAGGTGTAATTTGGAGAAAACCCAGGAAATTCCCCACTGTTAAGGAAAAGTTACGATAGGAATAGAAATGCTGTGCTCTGTGTGGACATGCAGGGCACGTGGGGCTCCATCCCAGGTCTAATCCTGCCCTGGATAGAGCAGAGAACAGAGCAGTTCAGGTGGAAGGGACCTAAGAAGGAGATCATGGAGCTCAACCTGATGGTCTCCTTGCAGAGCCTGAGAACAACACTGGGGCTGAAATCCGAGGTCTGCATCACACAGTTGGGCAGGGAAGGTCATGTTTGACATTGGAGAGCATCTCTGGTCCTCAGCAGTGAGGGACTGGGAAGGAGGAGGGTGACCTTGGCTGTAAAACCCCACTGTCCTCTGCGGCAGCGCTGCTCTGGCAGGGCAAAGAGCATTTGCAGTGAAGAAAGGGTAATTTCTGCTTTGCGTGGCTCACAGAAAGGTCTCAGCACACGAGATGCAAGGGAGATGTCCAAAGGGGCCCTGACCTCCTCTAATCGCAGTGACATTAAAATATTCTGCCCCAAGATCGCAGCGACATCTGAAACTCTCTTTCAGCAGTTTTCTTCCCCCTCCTTTTTTCTCATCTCTTTGGGTCCTTTGGCCCATATGTTGCTAATTTTCTGTCTTTTCAAAGCACTCTGTTTCATTTAAAGTCAGAATACATTCTATTCATCACCATGAATTCTAGGGAAAGAAGAGATCTCAAAGGTCAGCGTTCCCCTTAATATATAAAATAAATGAGCAAAGCGCTGTGTTTTTTTCCTTTAGCTTATTACTTTTCCTAATCTACTTTTTAGCTCTACTGTGTGAGATCACAGGAGGGTCTTAAGCAATCGCTCCTAGAAAGGCATTTTAGATATCCTGCAAGAAAGGAGTCCCTCAGAGATGCGTGCCTTTGTAGTTTGATGTGCTGAGCCAGCCCTCAGCCAAGCTAATTACTGGTCAGCGAGCAGCCGTGCACAGCAGTGACATGCACAGGCACCCAGAGGGCTTTTCTTGCCAGGAGTCCATTTGCTGTACATCACATCGATCAGGAGAACAGTCCTTTCTCTGTTAAGGCATTGCACCTAGCCCATCAGACCTGTGAAGATGAGGAGAAAACACCGGCAGTTGGATGGCTGAAGTGATGATCCAGTTGATCTCAGCCTTACCAAGATGCCAAGATGTCAAATTCACTTCACTTCTTCTCCCAGAAGAGCGTCTGGGAGGATTTGCTTTGTCAAGTTCTGTTGTTTAGAGATAGGGTCTGTTTGTAAAAGGTGACTGTGAGACTGCATTTGTGGAAGGGCATGGAGGAGACTGCCGTGCAGCCTGCTGAGAGAACTGGGGCTGTGCTTGCAGCATGCGAAGAGAAGGCTCTGGGGAAATCTGAGTGCAGTGAGTTCATTGCAGGGGAGTTGGACCAGGTGGACTTTAGGGGTCTGTTCCAACTAAGACCATTCTGTGATATCTGTAGCCCACTGTTTCCTTGTTTCTCTGCCATCTGCAGTGACAAATGTTGATCTCCCCACAGCTGTGACAGCAGGGCTGGGGCCAGCTCACATCAGCCTCGCAGGCTGCATGACCCAGGAGATGCAGCCAAACCCAAGGCAGCCGAGAGCTAAGTGAACCTTTCTTTACCAAACCTCAGACCACATGAAAGTGCCTGCATTTGTGTCACGTTATGAACCTGGGGCTCGGGCCAAGCAAGTTAAAACGTTCATCAAATCTCATCAAGGCTCAGATCTGTGTGAATCTGGGCCTGAGACTGGGACTAAAACTGGGCTCCAGCTATGCCCAAGGCGAGTGCTGGATGGAGTGGGACAAAGAGCAGGAGATGCTTCTTTCTGTGTGCCGGGCACATGGGCAGAGACCTGCTGTTTGTGCTGAGCTCTTGCACAGTGACTGCGCTAATAAATAATCTCCTGAAAGTTTCCTTCGGTGCTGCGAGATGCCTACTTCCATCTGGCAGCACTTCAGGGCTGGCACTTCATCAGTAGATGAACAAAGCCAAGGAATACAGTACAAGCAAAACTATTACACGCTGGGGTATTTCCAAAATGAGGTTCTGACCAGAGAAAAAATAAAAGGAAAAAGATGGGAGAAGTAGGCAAGGAGGGGCCTTAAAGCTGTTAGCTTTGAGCTGTAAATTTGGTGTAAATTTTTGAACAAGCGTAGAGGTTGCTGATCTGTAAGTGCAGGTTCCTTGCTTTGCAGGGTGGCTCCATCCATCTAAACTGAGAGCATCCAGTGGGAACCAGGAATGATGCTACTAAGAAATCAGGCTAAAAGCCAGTTAGCAGGCAGCTGTTCCTGGATGCCTTTCCACGTCGGGGCTATTTGATCTCTCTGAAGGTTGAGGCAGGTCCTGCAGATGGGTAATGGGTTCTTTTTGAACAAGAGGCCTGCAACCTTTCTGCATCTGCAATTGAAAACACTGCGGCAATGAAAGGAAGCGGGGTCTTTCAGGTCTTGTTTCTGGCTCTACCACTAACTTAATGCATGACCTTGAGCAAGTCAAAAAGCATCTCTGACCTCAGTTTACCTAGAGAGAAAATGGGAGTGGTAGCACTTATCAGCCACTGCGGTATCCACGATTTCACTGAGAGAAGTGAATCAGCATCCTGCTCACCTGCAGGCCCCGCTCCAACAAACAGCCTCTCTTTGCAGAGGTAACACATGCTGGAGAGAATTACAACCTGCTGCTGACCTCCAGCACTGCCAGACAAGTGTGCACGGGCTAATCCATCATGATATCATCCTGCCCATCACCTGACTCTTTCTGTGGCATTCTCTCATTGCTTTCCACCAAGAAGCACAATCATATTTAGTAAAGCACATGCACTTTAAAGTTAGGCTTTTCTGTCTCGCACCACATTCGTCTTGAATGCAATTAATTTAACACCCAGCTGGTAGTAAAATTAGGTGCATCCTGAGCATTTTGTTTTTTAAATTGCTTTCTTAATGTGTTCTGCTCCACCAGGGCTGTCTTGCTGAGGAGAGGGCGAATATCTCCTCCCAAATTCAACTTCTCGCTCAGCGTTGCTGTATAGAGACTGTTGTAAATGTGTCAATTTATCAAAAATGCCCAATGGGCTCTCCAAAATTCTTGCAAATCTTCCAGTCTGGAGGTGGTTTCAGATTCTTGTGCTGTGGGTTCATTAGAGCTTGCATGCTAATTTCTCATCGGGGACACTGTCCGTATCCAACAGCAGTGAGCCGCGCTCAGCCCATGTGCCTTTTTGGCCAAGAGGATGTTGGCTTAGCAAATTGTAGCTGCTCTCTGAGATGGATTCCAGCTTTGGCAGCCATGAAACCAAACCTATTGCCAGGCTTCAAAATCCATAGCAACTCACAATAGTTTTCCTAACCTGCAGGAAAGGGGAGGGAGGGAGAGAGGGACCCTACACGAGACATCCCATGTCTGATTACACTCCATGCATCCACGGCTATTGAAGCTCTCTGATTCCCCTGTTTGAGATTTAGCTGCAACATCCCATTTGTTACGAGCAGATATGTAAAGTCTCCTTGGTATTCAGGTTCATTTAAAGATTTACATTTTGTATTTCCTTGCTCTTTTTCTGACGACGTACATAAAACAGAATTGTAAATGTTTAGGAAAATCAAAGCTATTCTTAGATGCCTGCAATTCCACTAAGTTTGTATTCTCTAATTTGCGCCATGAAAGGAAAAGGAAATCTGGGAGAGAAGCTTGTAGTTTGCTTTTTGAGGTTTTCTTTACTGCATTTCCATTGAAACTTGGGGCTCAGTTATGCTTCCCAAGGCAATTTGAAAGTCTTCTCAGCAAGCATTCCCTCCAAGGGACATGCCTGCAGCTGCCTACCCTACCTTTTCACAAAGCTGTAGTGGAGTGTTTGAAGGTTAATTGCAACAGAACCAACTTCAGCAGTTGCCCCGAAGTTTGATTATACTCATCTAGCCTAGTGAAATAAGTTTTACTTGCTAAATTCTGCTTGGCTTTTGCATAAATCCTACCATCTTCAGCATAGAATGCAGTGCCCAGAGTGGTACTGAGATGCTGCCATGACCACAATAAACTGGATTTTGAACATCGTGAACCAAAAGACCAGTTCTTCTCTATTCTGAGCTCCTGGCTTGTCCCAGGGGTACCAGCAGCTTCCCAGTTCATTTCTTCACATGTCAGAGGCAGCAAACTACTTCGGGGGAGAATAGGAAGAAGTGGTTTCAGATTAAGATCTCTGGAAGAAAATCACTCCCTTGTTAAATCCAAGGTAGATTAAATCTGCCCTTCTTTCTTCTGCTTTACGGAGTCAACATCTTGAGAAAGTTCAGCCCATTCTTCCCATACAAGTGGGAAGTGAAATGCTGAAACACAGCTCCAAACTGGCAGAACAAGAAATTTTCAAAGGAATGAGAATTGCATTCCCCGAAGCCAGCCCCAGCACTGCTTTTGGTTCTCTGCTTCTGAATATGAAATTAAAAAGAATAATAATAATAATAATAATAAAAAGCAACTAGCAAACAAAAACAGAAAGCCAACAACAGAACCTGCTTGGAATAGAGAGGGTGGTTGCCCCACGCTTTGCTCAGGTTTACAGCTCTGTGGGAAAGGCAGATTTCTCCAAGCAGAAGCTCTGCAGAGGCTGCATGCCTCGGTGAGCAGAGGTCTGGAGTAGAATTCAGGCAACCCAAGGCCTCCTTCCTGCTCTGCCACCCGTCTGCAGGAAAACTCAATGCTTCCCCCCACATCTGCAGTAACGAGGACTTCCAGTCCAGAGAAAATTTCTCATATCTAAAATACCTCTCTGAATTTAAAAAAAGAAAGAAAGAAAGAAAGAAAGAAAGAAAGAAAGAAAGAAAGAAAGAAAGAAAGAAAGAAAGAAAGAAAGAAAGAAAGAAAGAAAGAAAGAAAGAAAGAAAGAAAGAAAGAAAGAAAGAAAGAAAGAAAGAAAGAAAGAAAGAAAGAGAGAGAGAGAGAAAGAGAGAAAGAAAGGGAGAAAGGGAGAAAGGGAGAAAGGGAGAAAGGGAGAAAGGGAGAAAGGGAGAAAGGGAGAAAGGAAGAAAGGAAGAAAGGAAGAAAGGAAGAAAGGAAGAAAGGAAGAAAGGAAGAAAGGAAGAAAGGAAGAAAGGAAGAAAGGAAGAAAGGAAGAAAGAAAGAAAGAAAGAAAGAAAGAAAGAAAGAAAGAAAGAAAGAAAGAAAGAAAGAAAGAAAGAAAGAAAGAAAGAAAGAAAGAAAGAAAGAAAGAAAGAAAGAAAAGAAAGAAAGAAAGAAAAATGAGAGATGTGGAACTTTCCACCAGTGGAAAGATTGCGTTTTGGAGAACCCAAAAGAGGGCCTTACCACCCAGCTCCACTCCTCTGCCCTGTGCCGGGTCCCGCGGCTCTGGGTGGGACAGAGCCCTGGTGAACCTGCTGGTGGGAAACACGGGGTAGAGAACTGACAGAGCAGAATGTTTCTGGGGAAGATTTCATTGATTCTCTTAAACCAGCTGCCATGGAGAGCCCATAGGCTGAGGACAAACCTGTGTGCTTGTGGGACTGACCAGCTCTGCTTAGCGAGGGCTATGACAGACGTGTGCCCAGCCCTGGTCCCCTCTGGCTGAGCCTGGCACAGGGCAGACATCAGCACATCTTGGTGGGGTTAGAGGAATTTGGCATGGGGCTTTACCTCTGCGAGGCAGCGCTGGAGGAATGCTTTGCACATATGAACTATCTCATGCTCACCAAACTGCTTATTAGTTTCAGGCACTGGCCCCTGTATTATTACGGCCTTGATAACTTTATTAAATTCAGCCCCAGCTTATTCATCTCACAGAATGGCCCTAACTATTTGTAGATATTTTAAAGTAGCCATCCTTGTGTCGTGATCGCTTCCAGACCTCGCTGCGAGACACGCATGTGTTTGAAATGCCTGCTTTCCTTCTCCATTTCACCATAAAGTAGCCAATTTAATTTTGCACAATACCATTTGATAACAACCATGTGTGTGCGTCTTCAACGTTTATATACTTCAGAGAAGGTACTGCTTGGTCAGTGTGAGATAATTTCACAAAGAAAAACGGAACCAGATGTTGCTCTTTTCCATTTGCCTTCTCAGTCCGCCTATTTCATTTCCAACGATCTCTGTGCAGGTTTTCCATTACCTTGGGAAGGGGAGATCTTTGCTCTTTCTGTTTTCATTACCAACATGCCTGACAAAGTGTGCAGAGTAGCTGAGGTAGATGATTATCAGCTTAGCACCTCTGTGATTGTTATCAAACAGTAACGGTGCTTGGGAGACAAATAAAGAGAGGGCGGGGAGGTGTTGGCAAGGAACTCCACAGGGTTGCATCTTCAGGTCAAACCTACTGGATGGTGACAGGTTGTGTCATATGGGCAAGCTCAGAGATGGTGATAACTTGCTGCTATTTGTGGTGGCAAAACAAAGTGGCAGCAATGGGGTGAGCTGTGCTGTGCAAGCTGTGTGCCGAGCACGGCGCGTGAATGGTGAAGCTCAGGTGGTCACTTGTGCTCAGAAGGTGAAATGAGAATTTCAGGGATGTGCAGAGGGCCTCCAAGAGAAACCCAGTCCTTTGGCTTTGAGGGCATCACATGCTATCTGCTCATTGCTTTTCTTTGCCCAGTTTTTGTTGTTGTTGTTGGTTGGAATGCGAGTTCGGCCTGAGCCTTGCATGTATTACTCTCAGCTAAATCACCCCAAATTTGCAGAAAACCTCATATAGGCGTAAGCTGATCTTATGAGTCATGCTCGTTGCTGTGAATACCGTATGGCATATGGTAAAGTGCTGCAATGGGACACATTCTCCAAGCAGCTGGCTGGAGTCATGCTAATCCAGTTAGCGGGTGGCTTGTAGGCCAATGAGCAGAGGTCCTGCAGAAAGAAGTCCGATAATCACCGTTTCTTAAGGACTAATCCTAAATGGTTTTGCTCCCTGGCACTGCTTGCAGTAATAACAGCAGGTGCCCATGCAGAAATCCCTTCCCTAGCACCTTTTTCATGTCTTTCCTTTCCAAGAGTGAAGTTGAAAGACTCTGTGATAAGGATACGGAGAGGAAGAAAAAAAGAAAATACTATCAATTTTTTAAAAGCCTTTTTCACTTGAATTGTCAACTGCTTGTGATTTCTTTCTTTTTTTTTTTTTTTTGCAGTCATTAGAAAAGTAATAATGTTGTCACTCTATGCTTCCAGCTTGGTAGCATGGAGGAGGCAATGCCAGTGGAGGCCTGGCTGGGAGGAAGGAGGGATATTTGCTTAATGCACATATATCTGGTGGTCATCCTGGCAAGTTCTTAGTGGCCAAAATAACTCTCATCACTGGAGCTATAATTGGCCTCTGCCTTTTCATTTGCTCTTTCCTTCCACTCATCTCCTTCTACCTGAACCAGCAAAAATCCACTTCCTACCCCAAACTATTGAGATACATGGAGATGAGGAACAATGCTGGTGCTGATTAACGTGGTTGAAGTGGTGGGGAGGACACAGTGGGCTGGTGGTAACCTCTGCTCCCTGTGGGGCTCATGGAAGCAGCCACCCACAGCCAATTGCCCATTGGTTTCAGTGGATGTCAGATGAGATCTTCAGCTCATAAAGGTGAGGTTATTGACCTGGGATATCGAGGGTGAGGCCTCAGTGCCACATGAAGGCATGCTGATAAGGGACTAGAGTTGTAGATGGGTGAGTTCAAAGACTCCGCAAATTTGGTATACTGCTCCAGTGAGCAAAATCCTCATCCCCAGGTGTGCTGCACACATCCTCAGGTACATAGCTTAGGTGACCCAGTTCAGTAAGCACAACCTGCAGCTCTTTTCCTCCGTCTGCAGACAGCACTGTCTGTAAAGCAAGGTGCCAGAGCTTCTCCCTTCCCTGCAGCCGGTGCGGCTCTTGGTGGCCCCGTGTCACCGAGCAGGGCAGTGTCTGGCTGCGGCAGTGCTGAGAGCAGATGGAATCCAGCTGACATTAGGGTGATGTTCACACAGCTACATGCACTCTGTAGTCTAACCTAGGCTGCATAATCAAACAGTCTTTGGAATGTCCTGGAAAAGCCTCTTGGAAAAGGGGCTGGCTAAGGTCTGCAAGCCCTCTCCGCATTTCCTCATCCCACCCACACCCCAACTCCCTGTCTGTCTTTCCTTGGACATCCAGGCACAGTTTTCTCCTCTTTGCAAAAGCTCAGGTCATTCGTTAGTGACAACGGGATAGATCTTTTGGTGATGTAAATCAGTGTCACTTCAAAGCTTCGATGGAGCAATGCTTATTTACACCTTCAGATATCAGATCCGTATGTTTTGCTTTTATGTCTGTCGGAGTTCTTTTTTTTCTGAAAGGTAACATTTTGTTGCAAATTTCTATAATTAAGCCACCTTGTTTCTATGGCAATAGACACTATAAAATTAATGAAATAAATATCCCAGCGCACTTTAATTCTGGCGAAGTCAAGCTAAAAACCTCTCCATCATTCCTCATTATGAAGGCAGCAAAACGTGCTTAACAGTCTATCTTACCAAATTAGTGAAAACATTAAACTTCCCCGAAAAACCTTCTTTTGAAAAGTTGTTCTAAGCAAGTTCCTAAAATCTCAGAAGTATTAAATCCTCATTAATATAAGCTCAATGTATTTATGGTGTCAAAAATATGTTTTATAAAAGCCAAAAGCAGAGTTGCACAAGTTGCCTCATTATCAATAATCTAGCATCGTCCCTTTTATGTGTCATTTCTTTACACAATATACTATCATTTATGACTTTTAGCAAATACATCATGGCAAAGGATTACTCTCATCAGAGGCAGTCTTTGAAAAGGATATGCTAATTTCTAGAGAGCAAGAAAACATCAAAACAGTGCCAGCAAATAGCCAAGGGACTTTCATGTCTTAATATCCTTCAGAAGTGCTTTATCTCCTAGTGCAACGTGTATCATAGAATAAACAGGAAATGAAACAGCCAAGGCATCAAAGAACCACCAGTGCATGGCTGTAATTTTAGATCAGGTTTAATAAAGGTTATCTGCAGCAGGCTAATCAAACAAAAGGGTGTATGTTTTAAAGCGCCATTTGATAATTTTCATTTAAGGCTCCCGATCAAAGAGATCCTAACAATGTCTTACTGACTCCAGATAGATCCCTTTGCCTCACTTTTCAAAGTAGCTTCGTTTATTGCTGGTAAAACTGGTTTTGATGTTCTAATTTTTTAGGTGGAGGAGAGATCAGAAACTGCTCTGGTTTCCTGTGCACCTTAATTTGAAAAGCAATAGGAAGAGAGCTGAGAAGGAAATGAGCAAATGCAGCCGGGGTCAGGGAGATCTCGGGGTCACTTCTGCAAGTTCTTCGTGGGCTGTAATGCGGGGCAGGAGCCACCATCCCACACAGGGATGGGTTGCATAGCGAGGAGGGACAGAGGCCTGGCCAAGCTTGGGCTGCGCCATTCACTTGCTAGTGCAAGGCAAAGCAGGCTGGAAGTGGGGCAAGGAGAAACCGGTGGCCATGCAGAGCGAGCCAGATGGCCACCTAGTGCCACTTGGGCGTCACACTTGTCCCAGATCTGCTCCCCTGCACTTTGTGGCTGATTCTTTGGTTGCCCTTCAGGCCAGATCCTGCTGGAGAAGGTTCAGGGGAAACCTTATCGCACTCTACAGCTACCTGAAAGGAGGCTGCGGGAGGTTGGAGTTGGCCTCTTCTGCCATGTAACTAGCAATAGGACAAGAGGGAATGGCCTCGAGTTGCACCAGGGGAGATTCAAGTTGGCCATTAGGAAAAATTTCTTCCCTGAAAGGTGTTCAGGCATGTAATGGGCTGCCCAGGGAGATGGTGGGGTCACTGTCCCTGGAGGCGTTCCAGAAACGTTTAGATGATGTACTGAGGGACATGATTTAGTGGGGAAATATTGGTGGTAGCTGGAAGGTTGGACTGGGTGATTTTGGAGGTCCTTTCCAACCGTGGTGATTTTATGATTCTATGGAAGTTCCTGGAGAGACGACTGCTTGATGAGTAATCCCCAACAGCAGGGATGTGAGAACTTGCTGCCTCACAATAAGGCCAAAGCATTCGGTGACGCCAGCTTAGTCTTCCATGTTTCCGGTTTAGTAATTATTTCTCCAAGTACAAACTTTACCAAAATCATTGTTTCTAGCAAGACATTTTTATGCAAGGAACTAAACATAGGTCTAACTTCTGGTCAGAGCTTTTCACACTGCTGAAGCACAGGGCTGCTTCAAACTGGGCTTCATAAAGAGGGCACCCTGCATTAAGCACAGTTTCTAGCCTTGAAAATTCAGACATCGATATTTCTTGCAGGAGATGCCTGGTGGGCAGCTGGGATGGCACAAAAACCCTGCAGGTCCCAGCCAGCCAGTCCCAAGCTTTGAGGAGAGCTCTGTGCAATCTGGGGCTGGTGGGTTGGGTGAACGCAGTGCCTTCTGAGAGCTGCTGTGCTCTGTGACCTGAATGTTTGTAAAGCTTGTTGTTATCTTTCATGTCCAGAAATCCAAAGCATCATGGGGAGGTGTTTCTAAAGAAAAAAAATCCAAACGAAAAAATTTCACCCTCGGGTGTACTTAATATTGTTGGTATGAAATGTGCTGACACCCCAATGTTCTTCTTCCCACACACTTCACGAAGCACTAGTTTTATACATATACATGTGTATACATTTCCTGCTGTCGCTCTCTTAAATCTTTCAAAGTATTCTCCCAAACCAGCACACTTTTATCACGGTGTAAGCAAAAGCGCAGGACTCTGGTTGTACCCATTCAGCCTCGCTTTGCTTCTTTTCCTTTTCAAGTAGATTTTAAATTACCAAAGACGTGCTGATAGTCAGAAAAATACAGTTACTTGCCATGAAAACTCAGCTGTAAGTAACCACCTCCAAACTGGTCCCATGAAATATTCATGCTCCAGGAACGCTGCTCTGTGCAGGGCGGTCTCTTCTGATAAATGCTCCAGGAGGAGCAAAATGGTAACTCCTCTGCCTTGAGAAGTGAAGATGTTGCCAAACTGTTTGGCAGGATGATCTGTTGGAAAATGGAAAGCAGAACTTGCTTCTCATTGAAAACCTGCAGAGAGGGAGGCTCCTGTCCCAGGCTGCAGAGCCAGCAGCGACCCATTGGGTGCCTGCAGCTGCCCCAGTCCCTCCTTGTGCTGGATTACAGCTTTGGTGCAGACACAGATCAATAGTGACTGAAGGTTAGTGACTGCCAAACATCAGACACCTTTGTTAGCAGCTTATTTGAACTACTATTGGTGCTTCCTAACCCTGTTGTCCAAGGATACCATGAAAAACACTGTGATGGTAAGAATTGCCAACCTTTTGCAGATTCACATACATGAAGCCAGGGGAAATCATTCAATATTCTTTTTCTGCTGACTTTTATTTCATGGACCATTACATTCCATCCACGTCAAGCCCAATAACTGATGCCTGACTAAAGTGCAACTTGTGCTTGGAAAAAGAATGTCTTCACAGAGGGAAACCTGTCCTGATTTGGAGGTGCTGGTGCTGGAGACTTCACCACCACTTGGCAGTTTATGGGTATGACATAAACACTCATCTGCCCAAGGAAATTAACTCAGGGCAAGGGAACATGTACAAGTAAAGCCAATGATCTCTACTTCATCTGCAGTCACCAAGACAGGAATGAGAGTCTCTCAGAAGCACTCTACAATGGCTGCTATGTCTTAAGGCTTTATCTGGGGCTTTTCTGCCTTGATCCCACCTTCTGGTCCTTTTCAGAATATTCTCTTGCTCACGAAGAGCTGCATATTTTATACTGACGTGCTTTCCTCAGGCCTTGTCCCTACCTTTTACATAGCAACAGTGCCTGGGGCTGGAGTGTGGTGATTCCTCATGTCACCTCCAAGTGGTTCTTGCCCATTTTACATTGGCCACATCAGAGAGTGGGGAAAGTCCTGGCCTGGCTGTATTCAGAAGAACTCAGACATTCACACTTGGTTGAGCTCGGAAGGTTTTACATCACGGCCATGAGATGAGCATCCTTCCACAGAGGACCACACGAGCCCTGTGCAGTGCTCAGGCAGCTCCTCTGCCCTGGAGACTGATTTTCCCCTCCCAGGTCTTGGCCCTTGAGTGCCACCAGCGGCCACCAAGACAGACACCCATCATGCCTGCAGCTGCCCAGCATGTGAACATCTGTAAAGTTGGTTACCGAAGCCACTGTCCACAAGGCTGGGGCTTTTGCTGAGCCTGGAAACATTATTTAGCAAGCTGTGAGATGTGTCTGTGTTCAAGCTGGTCACTCAGGCCATGCATGCCCAATTCGGGATCTGGGCCATAGCAAATGGCTTTGCTCAAGGTTCGTCCATGACCTCAAAGCTTTGGGAAAATGTGAGCACGAGGTGGCAGGTAGCAAATAAAATATACATGGTCCCAAACATGCCTGAGCTCAGCAAAGAGTGTGCCTAAGTCCTGAAATTACCCGAGACAGTCTCCATAATCTTTATGGGGGAAAATTAAGTCTTCAAAGCAAAAGGAATTTAAGCCATCTCTGGTTCAAAGAAAATTGCCATATGCCGACAAACACGAAGAATGAAAATATTTTGCTAAAGCCCCAGTAAATCGTTGTGTGGTTTCTCTGCATTTCCTTTCCCATTGCCATTCATTGCTCATCCATCCATGTTCACACTGGGAGGTGAAGGAAGGAAAATCTCCTGTTGAAGAGGGGAGAAAAACATTCATTCTGATTTGGTTTTGATGCAGTAGCACTGCTTCCTGTGCAGGCAGCTCCTTGGGAGCATCTGTTGAGAACCAGAGCACCCCAGCACGCACGGAAGCCACCTTATCAATCTGTCACATTAACAACTGTAATTAAAAGCATTAAGCAAATGCATTGAGTGACTCTCTGGCATGGTGCTAGAACCTGTGCCTGCCTCTGTGTTTGCTAATTGCTGCAGTTGCCGTTCTAGGTCGTTAAATGCCTGCGTGAGCTCTGGGAACAAGATGGAAGATAAGAGGGGCCTCAGAGATTGGCTTTCGTGGTGTGAGTTGGAAGTGTGACAGCACTGCAGTGGGGGGACAAGAGTTGGTGGTATGGGGGCTGGCACAGCTGTGCTGGGGGGCAGGATGAGGCCTTGACCCCCACTCACAGCTGGCTTCATTCACTTCGGTTCGGTCCAGGCAGTGCTGTACACGTGCAGCATCCCACCACGGCCAGTGGTCAGCATGAGGTTAACACTGGGTTGTAAAAGGAGCAGTAATTGAGTAATAAGGCCAGAAGAGCTTGGGCTGATCCAGCAGTGCCTTACAGAGCTGTGTACAGAGACAGTAAATCAGGAAAGTCTGTTCCCATTACGCAGGAGCTAAGCTACTTTGGCAGCACAGATGACATTAAACAGATGAGGAACAAAAATGGCTCAAATGTGATCATAATACGTATGTGTGGCTGTCACAGCTGCCCTTCAACTTGTGCCATATGAGAGTAACCTCATCAAAACAGAAAGACTTTTAGGGCTGAGGTTAATGGCAAAAAAAACCTGTAAATAAAATATTCAAAGGGCCCCAAATATTGTGATTGATGCGAGCCAGCACTTCACTCTGCACTCTTTACAGTGCAGAAAGTTTGCTCTGCACTTGCAAACCTTGCCACAAAATAGACAAAGTGTAACTATCTGCTGGAACAAGCCTAGAGCTGGTTTTAATGTGCACCAGGTTGCCTAATATCCCTGTGCCAGAACTTCTGATATTACTGAGATCACACATAAACTGCTCTCCCATAGAGTCACAAACCCTTTGGGGTTGAGAGGGACCCTTAAAGGCCATCTGGTGCAACGCCCTGCAATGAACAGGGACACCTGCAGCTCCATTACCCGCTCAAAGCCTGATCAACAGTTTGATGTCAGGCAAAGGGAGCCAGGTGGGGATCCAGCATGAGAACCCCCCTACAAATACCTGCTAAAACTGCTGCACAAACCCCACAGTCTGTCTTTTTTAAATGAATCAAATATTTGAAGGTGAAGCAGAGCCTTCCTGCTCCATCACAGCCCTGTCCAAAATCCCAGGCACTGTGTTGCACAGCGCTGCTCAGAACACTCATGGCACGTACTGACAACCCCCGTGAAGATGGTCATGAGGTTTTCTATTCATATGTGCAAGGACCAGAGACCTTCTGAGAAGATTTGTGGCCCTCGTGGCCACGTCAGGAGTGATTTCCCCTTCCTCTGGTGTGAACGTGAGGCTGAGTGAGGCTGGAAGCTCTGACAGAGCTTTTGCTTTCAGAGTCGGGTTTATTTAAGTGGCTCCAAGGGGTGCTGAGCTGCCTGGATTGAAGCCAAAGAAAATGTTGATGCAAATCCTGCAAACCAAACCTACCCCCTCCCTGAGCCACATGCAGTTTATTTGTTTTCTATTTTATTTCATGCGACATCCCCAATCCATCAGTGTGACAAGCAACACGGCAGCACGGAGGCATTTCTGGTTCTCTTTCTGCAAACTGGACAGAATTATCTTCTCCTGGCTCTCTCTTGCCTCATCCTTACATTTTTAAAGGTTGGATAACAAAGTTGAGAAACCAAGTCAGCTTTGAGACCAAAAACGCCCAAAGCTCACATAAAACTACTCTATATATGACTCTGAAACTCATCCCTGAAGGTTAACTTGGATGCCCTCTCTACCTCATCCTGAAGCAGCTTTAGCACATTGCTCCAGGTAAGCCCCTGAAATCTGCTCTTATTTTTCAATCTTTAGTAAGATGTAGGGGCAAGAGGTCTAACTGGTGCATTTTGCCCCTTCTGGTTTGTTTTCCTTCTGTTCCTTTTTGAAACATTGCTATTTTTACCCAAATCAGCAGTTCCCCATCAATAGTTGATTGATTCCTCAGCACTAAAACATCAGGCTGTCATGGTTGCCCTTAGGAATCTAAAGTTACAGGCTTTCCAGCACCAACAAGGGAGACAATGATCTAATACCAGGCCATGCAGAGGCCAAAAATACATCACTGGAGACTATGAGCCATCGCTGCCACATCTCCCCACGTACTGAAGAGCATCTTCTGGAAGCAGCTCAGCTTCTGGCTGCATCAGCATTCATGGCATTCCAGGCCAAAATTCCTCTCTCCTGACAAGGGGGGAGTGCAGTACTTTCAGGCTGCTTCCTTCCAGCACTTCTGGCCAGAAATGGCCCAGAGTACAAGGCTGGCATTTGGTTTCACAGCCAAGCTTTGGGATGTTGGACTGTTATGTGGTCAGAGGGAGGAGGGCAACACAGGATGGCTGTTAAGACGAGGAAAAACGGCTCTGGGAAGTGATGTGATTGATTTCAGTCTTAACCAAGCTGCTCATCAGGAACAGATCACACGACCAACCACCCTTCCCACCACACTGCAACACAAGGACATGGCAAAGCTAAACCAGTTTCCTATGAATCTCTTAGTACTGATCAACCCCTTCCTGCTGGGGGGCAGCCAGGTTTTTATGCTAATGCCTTGGGAGGGGAGGGGGCAGAAATGCTTCTCTCAGCTCCGTGTGGGTTTGTTAATGATGGTAAATGCTCACAGCTGGGCAGGGAGTGCTGCTGGGTCTCCCTTGGGCCTTCTGGCAGGGAGGCAGCTCTGGCACCAAAGTAGCTGGTCTTGTGGCTGTAGGGGTTTTGCAAGGTAAGATCCTGATTTATTTATTTATTTTTGCTTCCCTTTGATGAACTTTGCTGCTCAAAAGCGTAGGGTGAGTTCTGCTCTTGATGTAGTCTTTGTTTCCTTGGTGTTGGAGGTATGAGGAGCTTGCTGTTCTGGATGTTGCAGGCGCTGGTGGCTGCTGCTTTTTGTTTCAAGTGGGAAAGGATGCAAATAAATCCTGCTGTTTTGATCCATGTGGGTGATAGCAGCCCTGGAGGTTTGAAGCAACGCTAAGAACAAACTTCATTAAACTTGTAGGGTGTCATGTGGCTTTCATGCCAAGCTATAAACCACTGCTGGTGTCCGCAGTTCACTCTATGGTCTCCCAAACCTTGGGTTGGCCGTTGGGTTGGGTTGGTTTTTGGATGTGTTGCGCATGGGTTGCGTGCATAAGTGCATGCAGTTTTACTGCCCGTTCTAAAGCAGAGTGCTAGGCCTGCAGAAGTTTCTGCTGGAGCTGATGAGTTTTAGAGTTTTTGAATTGTTTTGCAGTGTGTTGGATGGGGTGCAGGAGGAGCTCCTTGGGAACCACCCCTGCTCCGCTCAGGGACACAGGGTGCGTGCAGTCAGCAAAGCAGGCTGCTCTATCTGGGTGTGAGAGATCCACGTGTATTTCAAGAGCAGCAGAGGAGTGAGCAGGAAGATGGGAGATGAGGTTAAAATGTGGGTTTGATAGAAGAAGAGGAACTCTGGGTTACGATAACACAGAGGGGGCATTTCAGAGCCATTAGTGACATCTGCAGCCTCGCAGGAATGTGTCAGGTAGTTAATTATTGTGTCGAACCATAATTCTATCGTGCCGGAACAGAAGTAGTTTGTTTGGGTACTCTTTCCTCCTCCCTCACTGAAGATAAAGGAGTTAAGCTTAATCATTAAATCTCCATCTCGATCCATGTAGGTCACGCGCCGAACCAAAGTCAGATAGCGCAGCATTTAGCAACCTTATCTCCTCCACTGTAAAGAGCGAGCAGGAAGATGGCTCTGCTGCCTGTTCTATTTTTTAATATACGTTTATTTAAAGAAAAGCCATCTTGAAAATGGGAGTGGGACGTGGGGGGGTTGGGGGGAATCTTCCAAACAGCAGCTTCTGTAAACAGGATGAAATCAGATAAAGAAATTACTGTAAAAATATTGCCTCATCTCTGAAGCTCAGAACTTTTTTTTTTTTCGTTGGCTCTTTTTTATCTTTGAGAAAGATAATGAAAGAGGAAGCTTGAAACCACATTTCCATTGATGTTTGAATACACAACTGCTGGATTTAAGAACTGGAGGAGATCAAAGAGAATGGTTTTCATTCCGATAAAATTATCGCAGTTCTGGTATAGGGTGATGGGCTCATTTATGAACTCTGCGACACAAATAGTTGTTAAGGCACCTTTTTTCTCCTTTCCTTTGCTAAGAACTAAATGAAAAATGCCTGGAATTCCAAAGGATTAATTAGGAGTGTGGCTAATAACGTTATAATAGATACATACTATGAGTGTGCGTCTCTCTCAGAACATTCTCTGGGAGCACAAAACATCTGTATGATCCAAAGGGAATAGGAATGTCTGTTCGTTGCTAGTGTATATTACAGCTCACATGACATGAAAACTTAACAGCATTAGGTTACAGAAGCGTGTACCCTGACACCCTGCGATGGTGATTTAATTTTTTATTAACACATAATCTGACGCTCATTACCACGTATAAACTGCAAGTTAAAGCCATTCATGCACACAGAGCAAGTGCAATTATTTATCAGACGTGCTATTATGTTTTTAAACTGTGCAATAAAAGTAATCAGGAAGGATCTGTACAAAGCACAGAGACGATGCATCTGTGGTTGGATGGGAGATGGGAGGTTCTGCGGCGTACCCATGAGGGATCGTGGATAGATGGAGGGTCTGCTGACTTGGGAAGGCTCTGCTGGAGTCGTTGGGGGATTTTTGGGAGCTCAGGGTTGTATCGGGGCTTGTGTCAGCTGCAGCGTGCTAACCTCACATTTGCATGCCCTGGGGATGTGAATGTGCTTTAATGCAGCTAGTGCAGAGATTGGTCTGCGCACACAGCGCTGCGTAATGTGGTTTGGTGCACACTTCTCTGCTTTTTTTGTATGCTTCAAAATGTGAAGTTTTGCAAAAAAATATATTCTCAGCTGGTCACGGTGTAGAAGGCAGAACATGAACTTTGGGAAATATTTCTGTGGCTTTTTTTTTGGTCTGTTTGTTTGCTTGTAGTAATGTTGAAATGAAAAACAAGTCAGACCATCTCCGCTGTGGGCAAAGCACTTGGCTGGTGTGCTGTGCTGCCTTGGGCTGCTTGGTCAGCCGCTCAGCCACAGGCCCAGGTTTAGTCCTGGTCCCGGCAGCTCTTGGTGCTTGAGGAGCTGAACAGGTGCTGGGGGAGGAACCTCATCCTCAGAGGGGCTGAGTGGTGGCACCTGTTGTGCTGTTGATGCTGATGGTAGGTGGGGATGTGGTGCTGGAGGCATTGGCCTGATCCAAAATGGTTGTTAAGGTGTGTGATTAGCAAAGCAGCCTCTCGCTTTTGGCTTTACTCCACACGTGCTCATCTCTCCAAGCTGGGATGGGGCAGCAGGAAAGCCTCCCAGCCCCTCAGAGCGCTGCCTGGGGGCATCCCTGAAGGGCAGAACCACTCCTCTCCTACCACACCTGATGAGTCCACTGGTCCAACCCTTCCTCCTCTCTGCTCTCTCTTGGTCTTTTTATTAAAACCTGGAGCAGAGAGCGGTTCTCATGGCCTCGCTTCTGCCAAGTTCTTTATCAGATGTGGCTTGTACCTCAAAGAAGCAGAGAAATGGGCGAGCTCTTACCCTGATTTCTTTTGTTTAGTTTCCTTTGCTGGCAGAGTGCCCTGCGTGACGGCACGCTGGGCTCCCAAATAGAAAGGAAAATGTTGCTTCAACTTAAAAATAGCTTGTGTTCATGGTGGGCATGGAGGCCAGCCTGAGCAATTAAAGTGGTGATTATCAAAGTCATGCCTAATAAAGTCATCTGTGACTTGCTGAACTCAAGTTAATGACCATGAAATGCATGGTTATTAACAGGCCAGCCATTAGCACGGTGGTGATGTGCTGCAGGTAGCCAATGCAAGGCAATAAATACTATCAGGTGTCTGACAGTGGAAATGGTCACTTGAAAATTTTATTCTTGTGGTGACTATTTGAAGCTTATGTTTTATTTCCAGTGAGGCAAGGCTGGCATTTGGAGCTAAGTGCTCGGATTGCTTGGTGGTGCTTGGAGCCCATATGCAGGGGTCTTTTGTCAGGTTCAGGAGCCAGCTGAAAGTTAGCAAAGTATAACTGGGCCTCCATCCTGCTTGAAAGGAGCTGAAAGGATGAGAAGAGCTGAGGACTGAGAAGTAAAATAGGAGAAAGCAGGTTGAAAGTGTAGGCAGATCGATAGGATGAGAGATAATGACTCTAAGTAGCAACAGGGGAGGCTGGTTATTAGGAAACATTTCTTTTCCAAGAAGAAGTGATGCGCCAGCACAGGTTGCCCAGGGAGTGGTGGATGCCCCATCCCTGGAGACACTCTGCTCAGGCTGGATGGGCTCTGAGTACTGATGGAGTTATGGGTGTCCCTGCGATAAGCAGGGATGGATCAGATGGTCTTTAAGAGTCCCTTTCAACTCAAACAATTCATTCAATGACTCCACAATCATGTCCATGGTGGAAGCAGCTCCAGCTGCACCTCAAGTCCCAGCAGGCTTCTCCAAAAACCCATTGCAAGGAAAGAAGCAAACCCTCACAAACCTAGCAGTGTACCCATATATGGCTCATCCTGTATTGGACCAGCTCCCGCCTTGCCCTGGTGGAGGAAACAGGGGTGGCACAGTGGCACCCTGGGGTGAGGGTGGGATGTGGTCCCTGCAGCAGAGCTCTGGGGGAAGCAGCCGCACTGGGCTGGAGGAGGAGCCCCAGGGTCACAGTGATCTCCTTGTGCCGCATCTTCATCTCCAAGAGCTCGCAGCGTGCCCTTGGAAGTATGTTTTCCATATAGATTGTCCACCTGAGGATATAGAAGCCCTTTGTAGGCATTACTTAATTATAATTAAGTTTCACCGTGCTTCTTTGAGTCAGGGAAATGATACTTTGTGGGTTTTTTTTACAGCTATGTAAACTGAGGTGCAGAAGTTGTGGATCTGTGGGAGAGTCCAGAGGCACTTTGCAGGAGAGCTGCTGTTGAGGGTGGTGTTTCCTCGGGAAAGAAGAGAAGTCCTAAAAATCGGGAGGGAAAAATGCAAAGCCAGAAAAGCCTCAGAAAAGGGAAAATAATGTTTCAGAAAGCTACACATTGAAGCAATTTTAAGTAAAGCATTTGGAAACAAAGCGCGGCAGTTAGTTTAAAATTAAAATCTGCTGGTGGGGCTGAAGGGTGGGGAATAGGTTCTGCTTCAAACACTGCCATCTGAAACGCAGGTCAGCCCCAGCTTTAGGAAGGGCTGGGAGGATTTTCACTGCAAAATTTGAATTGCCAGAAGGCAAAGAGTATCAACGGGGGGAACAGGGAAAAGGAGAGGGCTGTAATGCGTCCAGACTGGGAGAATCCCCAGCCCTGCTTAGAGAATGAGTTTTGTTTAGCTAAGCCCCAATTCAAACACACTTGAGAATGCAGAGTTTTACCAGGCGTGTATCGGGCTGTGAACAAGTTGCTGTTGTTGGGATGAAGAATGCTGTGCTGTCACCCACACTTGGGGCACGGACACTGCGCTCAGCCCCTGCGCGAGGCAGGCACAGCGGGGGCTCGAGTGCATTAGGAAACACCAACATTTGTGCACACAACACACAAAGCCGACCTCTTGTCTTGCCCTGCTTGCTCCTCCTCTCACCACGACTCAGACAGCACTGCTGGGCGATGTGCTCCAACAACGATCATCATTCAAGGTGGTAGCTGGAGGTGATGTTGGCAGTGCTGCCATTAGATGCTCTTCTGATAGCAACTGTTAGGTGTTGCTGGGGTCTTCAGCTGTTTGTTTTGAGCTCCTAAGTCTCTGTCCCAGCTTCTGAGTCTCTGCGCTGCTGCCATCTTTGATAGGATAGAATAATTAAGGTTGGGAAAGACCTCTAAGATCTCCACGCCCAACCAGTGCCCACTGACAGTGTCCCTCAGTGCCACATCCCCACAGTTCTGGAGCACCTCTGGGGATGGTGGCCTCACCACCTCCCCATGCAGCCTGTTCCTCTCCAGATTGGGGTAGGTGGTGCTCTGGGAAGGTGCTGATCCACAGCTGCCTTCACGCAGCCAAGTGGAGGACAAGGGCTGGAGGTGGAGCACATCCCCTCCTCCTCAGCCTCCTTGCTGGAAGAGCAAAGAGCAAGCTGTGGGGCACAGGCCAGACACGAGAGAGGCAGAGGAGAGGATAGGGTGCAACCTTTTCAGTGCAGTCTGCTGTACACCGCACAGGATGAGGCTCCATCTGCCATCACAGGGGGGTCTTCAGCCCCACATGTATTGCTTTGGGGCTGCACAAGGGTTAGCTCATGCACACAGCTCACCAGACCCCATACAAAGGCTGTGATGCTCAGTGTCGCTGTGGAATCAGGAGCATTGAAAAGGCAAATGCTGTTGGTCATCACTTTGAGGAGCAGGGGGTTTATCTGTGGGTAATTCATGGCTCACAGAAGCTGGGGAAAAGAAAGCAATAATTGAAGCTCGTGCCCATTTAAAATACTTCAGATCACAACTGAAGAACTGGAGCTGTTTTTTCCATTGCAGAAATTATTTGGCCTTGAACCATACAGACCTCACTTGCTATTCTGCAATTGAAAAGAGCCTTTTGTGAGGAATTTTAAAAATAATTACTACAAAGCACTTCAAGAGGAATTCTGATTGTCGTCTATTTTTCATTTCATGCTTTCATGACATTTTTGTTCAAGGATGAATCTTTTATGAAATGTCTATTTTAGGTTACACCCTCCAGAACCTTATTATTTGCCTTAAAAAATCCATCGTGGGCAGGAGCATATTCTTTAAGCTCTCCCATTAGTGTAACTAAATTCATCAGAGTAATATTACTATTCATGCAAAATAGGTGTCATCTTTCTTTTAAACCTCTTGGCAAGTGGTTAAACTGATTTTAACAAGTATGCAGTGCCAACTTCTTAAAGCCTTGAAATGTGTGATGATTCTCAGGCTGCAAAGGACTATTTACATGGTTACAATTATATACAGATCCCCTCTACTTACAACTGTCCCCTTATCACATAAGACCCTTGCAAATCCATTCTGACTTCAAAAGAAGGGAAAGTTCCTCTTCCAAGGATTTTTTTTCCCCCGTTGGCATATCCAGGTTGTGAGAGCCACCCAATGCATCTCAAGGTTGGCTTCCAGTTTCGTGGGTGCCTCTCCCATTGAGAGACAAAGTTAATGTGAGGTCTTCTGGTTTTGAAACCTGTTGAAAATGTAGTTGTAGAGATAAAAGACAACGTTAGCGATCCCATTGCCTGTTCATGTAACGCTGTGAAAACACCACAGGTGATGCCTTGAAATCTCCCGGGGCACATTCTAAACAGATTATCAGATTTACAAATTACACCTTCACTCTTTGACTGTCTTTGCACAGCTGAGTTCTGACTCCTTTGACACAGCAAGTGACTCTTACTGACCCTCGTGCACGCAAAGGGAAGACTTCAAAGTTCCTTCCTCCGTGCAACTTCATGGGAACCAATCGTTTTGCTTTGTGGATATATTCAGGAAACTATTTGCAAGTTGGTTTGGCGGAGGAGCAGAAACCCACAATGTGGTGCAGCCGGTTGTGGCTGCGCAGGCAGAACCGACCCGCAGTTATCTGCAGTCACTGCACAGAGCCACGCATGTGAAACGCCGTTAGAAGATTAAAAGAGCTGTTCTCATCTGAGATCTGCAAGTCATTGGAATGCATTTGGGGAGCTGCTCTGGCTTGAGCTCTGTGCCTTTATTACCCTTCCTCCTGGCCTGAAAAAGTCTTGGTGAATTTATTGTGATTCTGATTTTCCCAGGAAGGTATCAAGCTACTATGGGGGAATCCTGAGCTTGCTCAGCATTCCTACCTTGTCTTTGGTCTTGTTGTGCTGGATGTCTCGGGTGTTAGTAGGCTGCTGTGCTGACCCAGTGCAGTGAAAGAATTTGGTCAGGTGCACAGGAAGCAAACAAGATGATGTACCTATAGGTTGCTACCATATTCCTCTATTTCATTATATTATCTGACTGTTATGAACTGGATTTGTCTGCAAAATGGAGTAATGCTCCCAGGAAAGTGCTGAAAGTCGTATGCTAGGCATGACTGTGCGAGTTCTCTCAGTGGTACCAATGTAAGTCAGAAAACTGAAATGCCAATGGTTGCCTTGAAGTCAAAGTTGTTAACATCTCATGTTTTGACTTGGGTAGTTGTTGAAAATCTGTATGTGCGTACACAGGTGTAGAGTGGGGGGAGAATGGGATAAATGGTGAACCACAAAGCACTGATCCAGATTTGGATCTAAATACTTTTGAAGTTCAAGAGTGCTCCCATCCCAGGAGCTGATTCAAAGCCATCCACATTGCGTGTACCTGCGTGGGGCACTCGCTGCCATACCTGCCTGACTTGAAGAGCAACCAGAGCAGTATCTTTATTGCAAGCCTCTCATTAGAGGAAAGATGAATTACATAAAGTAACTCAATAGCTAACCAGGCTCGTTGCCATGCTCCTTTCCCACTTTCTTCAAAGGAAATGTATCCTGTATTTTGTATGGATTCAAACCAAGGCACAAAGGGCAGCATGCACTCCTGCAAGCCCAGCAGCCAGGTGCCATTCTGCAGTGTAGGGCACGCAGAGATGCTGACTGCTATGTGCAACATAGCCTGGGCAAGAAGTCTTCATCTAGGTTCTTTTGTAATAAACAAGAATAGTGGTAAGACTAATAATTTCACATGTTCCTCTGCAGATAAGCAATACAATTGCATTCTTCAGAGTTTCAAGGCTGCTCAAATAGTTGAGTATTTCTGAAATTTTTGATGAGAACCAGATTTTCTCCTTGTTTAAAAAAAAAAAAAAAAAAAAAAAAAAAAAAAAAAAAAACAAGCACAACAGGCATATTTCCACCAACAGCAACCAGCCCAGAACTGCCACAGCTGGCCACAGCCTCTGGGCTGGGGAGACCCCAGCAACCCCTTCTCTCTTATCTTACTGTATAATGTCCCTCGATGGGACCCTCTGTCCTTGCTGATGTATTTGGGTGAGTGGTGTTGCAAGAGAGAGCACACCAAGGGTGTCCCTGGTAGGGACCAGCTGCACCTGAGGACCATGCAAGCAGAATTGCAAAGGCAGAGTCAGAGCTGGCTTCCACTGGCAGGTCCTTAAGGTTATTTTGTAAGGCACCTCGGAATACCTGGGGTCTGAAAAGAAGCTCTCTTCATAACATACCAATCTCTGTTCTTTTCACAAAGTGCGCTGTGTTTATTTGCAAGGCTTCTGAGTGGTGTTTCATGGCTTAAATGGGGCCATTAGGAGAATCCCCAGGAGCTGCTAGCAATGGCAGCCAAGGCTGTGCTGGATTCACAGCACCAGGTGTGTGAGCAGAGAGCAGAAATGAATAGATAAACTGGTTTGCTAGACTCTGAGCCTTCAGTGACCAGCTTGTGACAGCACTAATTAAGAAGCAGTCAACTCCTGCTTCCAAAGTGAAAATGCTGTCAGCAGATGTAGGAAGAAATCCCTTTCCATTGGCAGCTGGTTAGTGGGACGCTGCTGGACAGGCAGGGGGAGAACACAAAGCCCTCAGCCTGGCCCTGTGCACACGACATGAGATGGGGATTTTTGAAGTGTACAAGTTACATAGCCATCACCTCCTGCAAAAAGGAGAGAAAAGTGTTTAAGAATAGAGCCAGATCGTACTTCCCTGATTTTTATTTATTATTATTAGTATTTTAAACAAAGGTCTTTTGATCTCACCAAAATATGTATTACTGTGGACTATAGGTTGTGGCACTGGCTGGCATAGCTCCTTCTGCAAGATCTCTGAATGGTTACAGGGGCTCTTCATAATGAACCTTACGAGGTTCATTAGACCTTGTAAGATCCCCAAGTCCTTGTTCCTATCAGCAGCACCAAGCTGGGTCATACAATTGCAGAATGATCAGGTTGGAAGGGACAGCTCAGGCTGCTCAGGGCTCCTCCACAGCCTCAGGCACCTCCAGGGATGGGCACCCACAGCTCTGGGCAGTGCCATGGCTTCACTGCTGTGCAGATGGGTCCTGCCAACTGCCCCAACACAATTGGAAAGGAAGGTATCGCCAGTGAGCCTCGTGAGTGGTTTCACCTGGAACATCCACCCTCTGAGCACCTCCAGATAGCAGAGCGATGTCAACAAACTGGACGGCATTCAGAGAAGAGCAATAAAAATGATGAAAGGGCTGGACTGATTTATGAGGAAGGATTAAAAGAGTTACATGTGTTTAGCTTGGCAAAATGATGACTAAGGGTGGGATAATGGTGTCTGTCTGTGAGTGTGAGAGGGGTGTAAATATCCTGGGAGGACGGGAATTATTTAGCCCGGTTCAAGAGGGAGTAATGAGATTAAATAAAGGAAATAATCTTTGTAACTGGGTTGAAGGAAAAAATTCTTCATGGTTGGAGCCCATTTCCATGTGGAATAATCTCCCAAAGGAAATAGCTGAAGCCTCAGGACTTGAATTGTCAGAAAGGAGCTGGGGGAGCGGAGCGCCAGGGTTGGAAAACGCCAGTTCCTGCGCTTCCAGCCGTGCCATGGGAGCAGTGAGGATGTTTATATCCACCATTAACCGCCGCTTTGATGTGGGGAGGGAAGCAGAGGGGGAAGAGGGGGGAAAAAAACCCAACAATTGTACAAATTATCTACGTACTTAAAACTGCAAATCCAAGAGGGAAGAAATTCAAACCGTTAGTGCAAGTCTCCCTTTGCCAACCTATCATGGAGGGTTGTGAAATCCTCCTTGCAGCCCAGGAGCACCGTGGCGAGAGCTGACCTGGAGCATCTGATGGCACAGGCTGAGCCCCTGCATGGCTGTTGGGCTTGGGATGGAGCAGGAATCCAAACAAAGCAATCTGCTGGTTACCCTAAAAGCTCCTGATCTGCACAGCGCTTTTTCTAATGACAATTATAAGAAAAGGTTTTTCCTCTATAATTGTGAAAAGGGGGGGGGGGGGGAAATGGTAATAATATGAAGAGATCGACTCCACATTACAAACAAGAACCATATGTTGACTTATCATGGGAAATATGTAAATACAGGCTTGAGCTGATCCGGAGCACATGTTGTTAGTCATGAAGCAGCTATTTAAAATTCCACGGCTGGATCATTAACTTCACAGTATCCTTTATGGAAGACAACAGAGGGCAAATAATCAGAGTGGCACTGAAAATAGCCTTCTTCTTCTGAAGTCTCATTTCACTGAGCTTTACAGGAAGGTCTCTGTGATCCCCCAGCTGAATGGAGAGCCGTTCCTTGGTGCTGGTTCACCATGGCTGGCACTGGGAATGATGCTCAGCCATGGGGACAAAGCTGCTGTCCAAACAGGGAGCGCTCACCTCTAGCTCCAACCTGAGATGGATTTTGCCTGGAAGGATGTGGTGATTGACCTCAAGCTTGAAGGGAGATCTGCCCTACAATGGCTTGGGTTGGTAGGGACCTTACAGATCTCTTCGTTTCTCTTGGCTGTGCAAAGCTTGGTTCCCTTCTTTGCTTGGCTGTTTTTAGCCATTCTGGGAAGTCACTTGTGTCTATCATCTCTTCACTTACTCTGTTGATCCAGACAAGACGACTTCTCTCTAGGGCCAGTCATGATCAAAGGAGGTCTAGATTGAAAGAGATTCCATAATTAGGGAAAAACTCATAAAATGCAAGAAAGAGATCCTGGACCCCAGAGAAGGCTCTGCCTTAAGCAAACGCTTTAGAGTGGTGAAAGAATGGATTTAGACAAAAGCAGCAACCTGGCAGGGCACGGCCCCCTCTCAGTCTCCTTCTGATGCTGTGCAAGAAGGTGTTGTGTCAGAAATCTCCATGGCATGCACCTGAGGGCCGTGTGGCTGCTTTTTGGCATTTCTGTGACCTCAGAGAGAGGTCGAGCAAAAGCTGAGCAGGCTGAAGGGTTAATGGCATCGCTAAGCCGAGTGAATTGGGACTGAAACATGTCAGCATCCTCAGCCTCCGTCCTGGCAGGATGGTGTGACCCAGTGTTTTGCAAAAGTCCTCATCTGCACATGCTTGGGGATTGCTCAATGCTTAAAAAAAAGAAAAGAAAAGAAAAAGAAGACTTAAAAAATATCTATTCCTGTGTAAATTTGGACAACGTTCAGAGCACGGCTCAGTCACCGAGGGCTTTGCTCAGCTGCCCCTGGGGCAGGAGGGAGGCTGCAGAGTAGGGCTGCTGTGACACAGGGAGCCCATGGCAATAAAAGCAAGCTTCCAAAAACATAATTGTGGTGAAGAACAAATTGCTTAAGGTGACTTCCCCATCCAATTGTGATGTTTTGGGGAGGGAAGGAGAGGACGGGAATTGCTGCCATCACTTGGTTTCTCCTCCTATGCCACCAGCTTTGGGCCCCTGTGCCTTTGGGGGAGTGATGGGCTGTCCTAGTGTCTTTGCACCGTGACCGTCAGGTTTCGTTGCTGATGCTCAGGCTCTGTCTTCTTTATTTTTCTTTTTTGCTATTGGCCTGGTTTGCTGCTCAGTCCTGCAGGCGATCACAGGAGAAGCTGTCTGTGAATACAGTGCATCATTTTTGTTCGGGGGGTTTCACAGTGCCATCAACTGTACTCTGACAACTTTGAACCTCAGGACCCAATTGCAGTTTCACTCTCACTGAAGCCACCATCCTGCACAAGGACAGTGCCTGCTCAGCTGGGGACAGCAGCATTAGGGCTGAGGTGCCAGCAGGAGGAGCTGGGCTTTGGGGCAGCCCCTGTGTTGTAGGTTTGATGCACCCATCTGAATCCTTGAGGACTTTCAGACCAGCAAATGGAAATTGGACTCAACCCACTGCCTTCATTATCTCCTGATAGCAATGAGTTTGTTTAAACTTTCCTGACTGAGAGAAAACGTTTGCTTTGTTTTTTTTTTTCCTGCTCGTGTTCTGACGGTTTGGTTTCAATGGGGCATTTTTATGAGAAGGTTTTTATTATTTCACTACGTTATTCATCTGCATTTTAATTGCACACAATAAAACTCGAAAGCTCCCAGCAGAGAAAATCCTATCCCACTTCCCACCCTGTCCCACTGGGGAGGAGTTGCTGAGGTCACAGCGTTTGTCAACAACCAGAGCCTTTGTAGGCAAGGCGCTGCTTTCCCTGCTATAGAACAGTAATAACTGCAATTGGAACAGTCAGAAAGTTCAGTTTAAGCCACCTTCGTTTTTTGTGAGCAGGGTTTGCTGGAATGGAGCAGGTGGAGGTGGGATGAGAAAAGCTGGGAGTGTTGCTGGGTCTGCAGTCATTGCAACGTTCTCTGAGAAACAGTGGTACCCAGAATGTCGGGGAGGGGATTTGCACATATGAGCTGTTCTGTATGTAATAGCAATAAAAATGCATCTGTGCATCAGGGCTGGACATTCAGGAATGTGCTTGGGCTCTGTGTGAGCCGTGGAGCTCATCCATCCACTGCTTCTCCCCGCTCCCAGCTGATAGTTCTGGATCAGAAGCAGGATTATGAGGCAGCATTTAAATCAGCCGTGCTGTGAGTGCCGTATATTCATGCACCTGTGTTTCTCATCAAAAGTGCTACCAAAAGGGATGGTTAAAAGCGCTTTGATCTGACTTTAAATACCCCCAAACATCAGGAACTGAAGGTATTTTAATCTGATTTTACTGGAACCTCACTGATTTAAGTGAAACGGAGCCAGAAATTAAGTTCATATTTTCCATCAATCCCTGGAGTTTGGAAAGAGGAGATTTTTGTAGGGAGCACCCCAGCTCTGTATGCATGGTGGCACAGGGCAGTCCCTGCTGTACAATAAGCTGCTGCTCTGATCTGCATTGCTTTCTGACTTGGGTACTACTTTAGTTTTTTCATTTCTTTTTAATTTATCTCCCTGGCAGTAAAGCACACTGTGTATTATCCCATGTGCTCTCTTAGCACTCATCTACCAGGTTTGCAGGGCGGCTGGGTAGGGCTGCACAGAGCCTGAATGAAACAAAGCCTGAAACATAGCCCTGTTTCTCCCTGAGCACCCATTTCCTGAACATCCCATCCCTGCTGGTGCTCCGGTCAGGCTGGAGAGGCACCTGGTGGAGCTGTGGGTGTCCCTGCTCATGGCAAGGCACTTGGGTCATCTAGGTCTCTTTCCACCTCAAACACTGCTATGATCCTCTATGATTTCCCCCTTGCTGATCTTCTTACCCCTGGCATGGCATTGGACAGGGGAATGCCCCTCAGCTTGGATCTGGGGCAGCATCCCTGCAGGCTCACTTGGCCAGGAGCTGCTCCCAGGTTACCTGCTCAGTAGATGTTTCAGTTTGTCTTGCTTGACATTGACTTCAGTTGTGCTATTAATGTGCCTTTTGTAATGTCTTCTGTGCTGAATGGGTGATAGCCCCTGTTGCTGAGTGATGGGTGGCTCTGAGCTGTGTTATCTTCAGGTCTCTCTGGTCAGACTTTAGAGCTGCCAGCAGTCCCCAGTTCTCACCTTTCTCTCCCAGGACAACACAGGGTGTTCCCAGCACTGCTACCTGCCTCCTCCTCCCCCTCATAAGTGTCCTGTCCTCCTGCTTGGAGCTCCAGCCCTTCCCCAGCCGCAATGTGCTGTGGGTCCCTTTCCCACCTGCTTCACTTCTTGGCTGGAGGAAAAGCTCAGACTCTGAGGTTTTTGTGCAAATGAAGCTGGCTGAAACCACAGAGCAGGGTTAAAAAAAAACAACAACAAAAAAACCCCCAAAACAATACGTAAGCACAGGAAGGAATGAGATATTCACAGCATGCCAATGGGCTCAGCAGAAACAAGGTGCGTGTCCAGGCAGGATGGGCTGAGGGTATCTGCTGCCTTGAGAAAACCTGACTGCACGTTTGCAGAGGCTGCATGCTGGATTGCGGACCTGGGAGACAGGTGGGATAAGATTGAAAAGGTTTGGGGGCAAATGGGCATCTCCTGCCCTGTGGGGCATGGAGCACAGAGCTGAAAAGTGTGCAGAAAAGAATAGAGCCAAGCCCTTGTTGGAGACCAGCTCTCCCAGCTCGGCCATCTCTGAGATATTGTGCTTAACTTCAGCGTTTGATCAAAAAAAAAAAAAAAAAAAAAGATAAAACGTATAGGTAGAAATCAATGGAGCCTTTAAACAGTGCCCTGTGGAAAAGGCTGCGCTTTGCTGTTGTCTTTCTGAACCCCATGAAACGCTGGGAAACTGTTTTTAATAAACAAGAGTTCAAACAGTGGGGCTCCGTAGCCAACAGTCACGCCTTAAACTCTAAACTTTACATGAAAACTCTCAGATCCCTTTGAACTCTTTTTTTTTCTCCTCCCTGGCAGAGGATTCCAGTGTTTATGCATTTTTTTTGAGGATTGCTGGCGGGATCATGAGGAGGGTTTTAATATTTTTTTTTTAAACAATCTCCTGCCTTCAGAACCATTAATGCCCACTAAGAAACATCAAGGCGTTGCTTTGAAGTGCCTTCTGGCTACAGCCCTCTTACACTCTTTGGTTACTGTGCAATCAAATAATTAAATGGAGTCTAAAAAATAGAATTCTTTTACCTGGTAATTAAACACCCCACGTTGGACAGTTGCGAGGGTTTTATAAAGGCATTGCTGAGTCTACAAAGAGTTGAAGTGCAAAAGCTCTACGTGCTGCTGGAGTTGGTGAGCAGGCACTTTCCCCCACGTTGGCAGCCTGTCCCCATGGCAAAGTGAGCACCGTCCCTCCTCCTCCAGCCCAGCCGGGGGCTCTGGGAGTGACTCCTAAGGGAGAGAGGATGGCTTCGATGGTCATAAATTAGCAAAGCTCAATTCTTTGACGCTGGTTTTTTTTGGTTTTTTTTTTTCTTTTCATTTGTTTGTTTGCTTTGGAATAAACTGTAAGGAAGAAAAAGTTGGAAATAGGTTGCTTCGTCGGATGTGGTGTTAGAAGCCAGAGGCCATCCCAGAAGGACAGGGAGTGGGGATTTGGCCACAAGAGGTCTCCAAGTGTTGAGGGTGTTGGGCTCCATACGCTGCTGTAAATGGGGCTCCATTGGGTTGCACGAGGCCGGAGCTCACCAGGCTGTGCCCATCCCCTTCTGGGAGGTTGTGAAGGAGCAATGGGAGTTTCAGCGATGGTGTTATGTGGGGGCAGGGTGAGGACTGCTATGGGGTGTTGTCACCCAGCGTCCAATGGCAATTCCCTCTCTGGGAGGAGAGGGACAGAGTCTCCTCCTCACTCCCGAGGGAGCTTTGTCTCCTCCAAGGAGCCGTTCTGGTCGAGGCTTTCTGAACCCTGCTTGTTCCACTTCCCAGAAGTTAGCTGAGAAAGTTCTCTCTGGTTCCAACCTAAATTAGCCCTTCCTTCCTGGAGCTCTGCTTTGATCCGAGCATTTGAATCTCAATGCAAAACTCGGTGTTTTTGGGTGGTTTTTGCATGGCAACAATGTGCTGCAGGCTTTAACCCCTCCCCAGCCATCCTGGCTTTATGCCCACGCACACCATCTTCATTCCCAAATCATCTTTGGGTGCCAGCTGGTCTTACAGCATCTGTCCCAGGATGGATGTCCCAAACGCTTCCCTTTGCCTCTATCCTGCTGGTGCTGCTGGGAGGTTTCATGGGTGCAAATTGCTCCCCAGGGATGCTCACCTGTTGCATGTGCCACTCAATGCACATCTCACGCATCTGCCAGCGTGTTCCCTTAATGCTTGCAACCACAGAGGAGACACCGTGGTTTGGAACTTACTGTGATACAATTGGGGTTTTTGGAGGACTGGGAGGTTTTCTGTTGCACTCCTTGATGTTCTTATTTTGGGTCCAGTTGGGACCTTGAGGGGTACAGCCCCGCAGAGGAGATACTGTAGGCCCCCTCCATAAGAGTGGCTTTAGGACAAGATGTAATGGCCTTAAATTGTGACAGGGAAGGTTCAGATTGGATATTAGGAACAGTTTGTTCTCTGAGCAGTGATGCAGTGGCACAGCTGCTCAGGGAACAGTGGGGTCGCCATCCCTGGAGGTATTCCAAAACTGTGGGGATGTGGCACTGAGGGATGTGGTCAGTGGGCACTGTGGGGGTGGGTTGGGGTTACTTGATGATCTTGGAGGTCTTTTCCAACCTTGATTTTTATGATGCTGAGCATTCCACTGGGAAGCAGGAGAGGATGGAAGAGAAAAGCCAGGCCCTGGCCATGCATCCCATTTATTCTTTGACTTGTGGATTAGTTGGGGGGGGTGGGGGAGGGGGAGGAGAGCTTTCTTTGAGCTGTCACAGGAGAAGGTGAGAACAAAGGCTGGGACCCCGAGGAGGCAGCACCCTGACTCCATGCTCCTGGGGGGGACAAGGCAGCATCAGGGATGGGGTGCGGGTGCCATGCACTGGGGATGCTGAGGAAGTGGCTTCAAAGCAGGGTGAGCTGTGGGGTTCTGAGATGTTCCAGACTCCTGCAGGGCCCAAGACTAATGTTGAAAGGCAGAATTCCCAGAGGGTCTCTCTGTTTTCTTTTCTTTTTCTTTTCCCTATTTTTAAATATCAAATATCTACCTGGCAAGTCTTACAGAAGGAAGCACTGAATTAAAGGAGACAAGGCTTATGGGGCTTTCTCCCCTAAAAATAGATCCTCTCTTGAAAGAAGCAGTGGGCACTGCCCAGGGAGGTCAGCCAAAGCTGCCTGACTTGTACTACCACCTCGATCTGAGGTCCAGAATTAGCCTCCTCTCTTGCTGCGTGGGTTCAATGCTGCCTGGAGATTAAATGCATCACAACATTCATTTAATTTAAAAGAGAGTCTAAGACATATGGCATGCTGTCATTTAAATGTTAGAAAAATTCAGCTTTGGACTCTTCCTTGTGATTTGCAGTGTGGTGATGAACCAAGGGAAGGGTCTGGGCTGTGCACGGGGCAGGGGCAGAAGTTGGGAAAGATGGAAAGGGCCTCGAACAGGGCTGCTTTTGCCATCCAGAACTGGTCTGACCTTTATACAGAAGGAGAAGGAAGGTGATTTGATTTAAACCATTCTCCAGCCTTTCTCTGTGGGTGTTTTCTGGGCTCTGCGACTAATAGAATGTTTAGAAGCAATAGGATTGGAATCTCATTTAAAGACTGAGCGTTCCTTACGTTTTTCCCATTTTTAATTAATCCTGGGATGGAGCAGTTGGATGAAGGAACAGGAGGTTGATGCAAGGTGAAGGTGGAAGGGAGTGACAATGCTGATACACCACAGCAGGGCCGGACTGGGGCACCTGGGAGGAGCAGCAGGGAGTTTGCAAGGGGCTTCTGCAGAGTGAGGCACCTTTCATCACCTGTGCTGGCCCTGCTCCCATCTGTGGTCTAATTTATGCTCATGAAGGGAGGGACAGGGGATTTTTCATTGTTTGGGGGTCTTTGCTTTGCTGTCTGAGCAACTGGCGTGCAGGAAAGCACCACGAGGCTACGAAGAGGGCTGATGTGCCTGGGATGCTATAGAGGCTGGGGCTGGGGATCTCCCGGCCGCTCTGGCAGATGGCTGGGTGTGAGCAGCGCTGGCCTGGCAGAGCGACCCCCCGCTCCTCCCCTTGTTATTGCTGCCCACCCCATCCCTGCTGCCGCCCCCCAGTGCTGCAGCTGGGGTCGAGCAAGAGCACAGCTTGCTCCTGCAGCCGGGGCGGCCGCGCTCCCTCAGACACGCGTCTCTCTGTGCCATTAAAGCCGTTCGGGTGACGCTTGTGGAGTTGTAACCACACAACTTTCCCACGCTGCCTTCGCAACGCCGACAAGACAGGGCTGGATATCAGGGGCCTCATCCCGCGTCAGGCTGAGAAACAAAATGCTTCTGAAGCACTGAAGGTAGCGGAACATTTTCCGAGTGTCACATTTTAAGGTTGCATCTAACGATCTCCATGTCCCACTTATAATTGAAACAGAAGAGAGTGTTCACTTTTCATTCATTTTTAAAAGACTATTCAAATACCCTTTCATCTCCGCTAAACAGCCTGCCATGTATTTGAAGCCATTTTATATTTTGTTTCTACAGACATCCAAAAAACAGAGGTGAGTATTTTGGAACGTTGATAGAAAGATGCAAAGGCTTGCGAGGCGCTGAATGGCTTCAAGCTGCCTTGAACACATTCATCTTCCCAAGAAGAATTAGGCACAGTGTGATTCATTTTAATAGCAGAAGAAAAATAATACTACGATGTAGTGCTAAGTTCCCCACCTTTGATGGCAGACTAAAAAATGAGAGAGAAAAAAAAAAATCTTTCTTCCCTTATGTTGCTGAAGTCTCCCTACACCCATCCGTTATGTCCAGCTTATCAATTAAGACGAACCCCATGAACTTCAGATGGTTTTTAAAACAAGGCACCATCCATTTAAATGTGTAAAACTGCCTGCAGCTCCCTTTAGCTGTGGGATTCAGTTCTGGGCTCTGTGTACTCAGTGTGAAGTTGAGCCCTTTGATAGAAGTTTTACTGATGTTTTAAATGAAGTCTTCTCATACACACAAAATAACCCAGATAATTTAAAACCTCACAGTAAAAATAGGGTGGAGGAAAAAGAAAAAAAAGTAGTCGGTGCCATTGGTCTAGCAAAAGAAAAGAGGCTGTCTTTGGTTACCAACATGACAGACCAAAAGCCTTTCCACAATTGCTTTCCCAGGGTTACTTGCTGGAGATGGGGAAGGTCTGGGCAACAGCTGGGAGACAAATCCAGCCCTGGTATGGGCAGCTTCCCTCGGCAACAAATTAAGGTCATTCATCTATAAAATAGGTTTTGTACCATAAAGACCAGCGAGAGGACGGGTGCGCAGCTACCAGCAGAGCCAGCTCTGGTGCCCATGGCTTAGAATCACAGAATCATTCAGGCTGGAAAAGACCTCCAAGGTCCCCAAGTCCAACCTCAACCCACCCCCGCCGTGCCCCCTGACCGCGTCCCTCAGTGCCGCATCTCTGTGGTTCTGCTACACCTCCAGGGATGGGAACTTCCCCACCTCCTGGGCAGCTGTGCTGATGCCTGACCTCTCTCAGACATTTTCCCAATCTCCAATCTGTCGCGCTGGGCCAAAGGCAGCCGGAGGAGCCAGGAGGGGCCAGGTGATGTGAGTGGTGGAAGGAGACAAACTGGCAGCCAGGAGCAGCCCCAGTGCAATTGCAGCTGGGCACAATCCCCCCACCCTCCATCATCTCCATCCCATCACTGGCTTGAAGGAGAGCTCCAGCACCAACTTTGAGAAACCACAACTGGCTTCTGCGACCCGAGTCCTCATCTTCAACAGCCCTTTCTCCTCCACCAGCCAGGCTGAATGTGTCCCAGTGTCCCAGCTACCTGGGTGAGCTGTAGGTGGTTTAACCGCTGTGCTCAACACAGCTTCAGCCTTTGTGATCCCTACCTGAACTGCAATGCTTCCCACTGGAAGCTCCTGAGCAGGCAGGGCAGGGGCAGAAGGCAAGGCTGGGCTCTGCTACTGTTTCCAGCTACCACAAGGAATCTTTTCAGACAGCAGAAGTTGGGGTGGGGGGAGGGAGGGAAAAAAAAAAAAGGCAGACGATATTAATTTGAAAAATATAAAATTTTAATAAAGGCTACATCTCTTAATTACAATAATTATTGTACCAAGTTGTTTTTGTTTTTGTTTTTGTTTTTTTAAATGAAACTCTTTATAATGCATAATTTACAGTATAAGTAGAACAAAATGCCATGGCAAAAGTCATGAGTACAGGACTTGTAATAAAAGGCATAAAATATATTTGTACATAAACCCCTTAAACAAACAAGGGAAAGCTTGAACCCTGAATATAGGGCGACGCATGGCCTAGTAACACCATGCAGGCACAGGTACTGTACTGATTAAATTTAAAAAACACTAGAGATAGTGTATTAATATTTTCACCATACATTTTCTACAATATATACAGACTTACACAAGGTAGCAATGGCAAACAGAATGCACAGATTAACTTAATCAAAACCCAACTGTAGAAATGCAAGGTCTTGGGAAAGGGCTGCTGTGTCCTTGCATACGCAGTCGAAACTTTGCAAAGGGCTGCAGGAAGCTTTGCTGACATCTCTATCGGCTCCAATGGTCACTGTGAGGGTAAGGCCCAAAAAAACCACCACCCCAACCCCTCTACAAATCCACAACCGTCACAGCAAAGACACCCCACCATAGGTCTGTGTCCTTTAAATATAAACAAGTTGTGCTAACAACACTGAAGTAGAATGGCTAAAAGATGAGCTATGTGGAACACAAGCGGGTTTCTAACGTGGTTTCTGTGCTGTGTCCTTCAGGTGTGCTCTGTACGACAAGGGGAACTGGATGGCTCCTTTACAGCCCTCCTGCACTCGGGTTTTGCTCCAGCTCGCCTCAACACAGCACTGAATGCCATGCTGAACCCTCAACCCTGACAGCAGCACAGCAAAAACCTCAGAAACCCACGGACAAAACAGCAGGTCAGCATTGCTGTTGTTACGTTGCAGCTAACGGACTGAGCGCTGAAGACCTTTATTTCCAATCAGAGCAGCATATGTTCAAATGCACCGGTCTCAAGATGAATGGTAGGACAGTATTTTTAATGTCGGGTTTTATTATTATTGTTTCTTTAGAAAAGTTTTCTCTTCGCTCAGAGAAATACTGGGCATGACGCTGTTCCTTCCCTCCCCCCCCCTTCAAAAAATAAAAATTAACAAAAAAAAAAATAATCATGAATGCGCTCCTGGCCACACTCCTAGGCTTTAGACAGTGGGAACAGCATAAAAAAATAAAATCATCCTTCCTCCCATCACGCCACTTCCCAGCCCCTCTCTCTTCTCCATTGTTAAAGCAGCATATCCAAAAACTGGACTTAAGGGAAAACAGACTGTTCAATAAATATCAATAAGGATTACTGTTAAGGTAAGCTATACATAGTTTCTCTTAGTCCGTAGATTTCAGATCCCCGGGAAATCATATATTATGTATGGAAGTCTCTCAAACACGGTCTGCATCTCCAATAGCCAACAGTGGTCATGTTTTTAATAAATAGTACGGGGTTTTTTATCATCTCAGTACCCAACTCATGAATAATAAATGCCATTTTTTCCTCTAAGGCTAATTCAGCAAAGTCTTCATAGACTTCACTTTTTTCTTCATTGGTTCAAAACTTTCCTTCAGAACTTTTTTTCTTTTTCCTTGTCATCACTACTGTTGTGTGTCCAAAGGCTTTTTTTTTTTTTTTTCCTAGCTTAAATTTTCTCAAGAAACACAGATGCCATCAATCGATCCTTTCTACTTTCCCAAGAATCCTTCCTTCGTACATGGGCAGAATTGTTTCGTCTTCCCAGATCTCTTCAAACACTGCACCGCAGTCAAACTCGTCGCTTGCCTTTTTGAAGTAGTATCTGTGGCGAGGAGAATTAAAACACAGTTAAAAATCAAAAGGTAAAGTAAAGGATGCTTTGGCAGTTCTTTAAACCACTACGTTTCCAATCTCTCTCTCCTAGGACACTACTTCAGTTCCCAGCGTGGCCAGGAAAAGCTTGGGGCTGGTTCCATATGAAAGCACCGCTGGCACCGCAGGGCCACGCAGTGGGATGGCAATGGGACAGCAATGGGACAGTGCTGGGATGGAAGGAGCAGAGACAACAGCTTGTGCAGCACTGTGAGTAACCCACACGCCTTGGCAGGGGATATCCTCAGCAGTAAAGAAAATTAGAAAGCGCAGCGAATTCTGGTCAAATATCTTATTTGAAAGAATAAATAAATACAATTTCAAAGCACAGCGTTCTTAAGGTTCCCCTCTCTCCCCACCTTCTTTCTTTCATGTGTTTTCTTGTTTCAAAGCGGAGGCCCAACATTAAAATTAGCAACTGTTATTAAAAGGAGAGGCTTTTTAGGCACACAGACGGATTAAAGGAAAGCCTTCCCAGCTTCCTGCAAAGCAGAAGCTGAAACCCTGTGGTACTTCTACAGCAAAACTGGGAGCTTCCCATTAGAAGCAACAAAATGCCTAATTCACATCTCCATTTTAAATGACTGAAACTACTGTATTTGCTTCCTGACGCTTGGTAGCGGTCACATGCAAAGAGCAACCCCCGGTCTAGCCTGCAAGATGTGACACGGGAAGGTCAAGTAGCAGTGTCCTGCATTCCTTCTCTTTTGCTCTGGGTCATTAGATCATGAAACCAATGCTCCCAGAGACAAAAAGTACCCCCACCCCTCCTGTGTCAAACAGTAAGGACCCCTCTATTATCCTGAATTAGACCGTTCAGCTTCTTGATTAAAGGTTCCTTTTATCCCGTTTCTAGCTTTCTTCCTTCTAAGGCTGCTTAATTGCATATGCAGAAATGAAGGGCTTCCATTCAGAGGGGTAGCATTTAGGGAGCCTGTCCGTCTGCCGCCGCGCACCTCCTCAGCCATGCCTGCTTTGCCATCTCTTCCCCAGAAACGGAAAAACCTCCATCAGATGGATCACAAAAAAAAAAGTCGGTGCCTGAGGGTGGTGGATGGCTGCTGGGTGGGAGAAGGAGGTTGCAAAAAGGGAGAGGAAATCAAGCTCCCTTTTACTACCGAAACTGAAAAGCCAAGGCATCCAAGGCATGCTCGTATAATCTGGGTGTGAAGTAGCGATGGTCGTATTATGCATTTTTAAAAATCACCAGCATCGCTGGCTTTCAAATCTATCTATTTCTAGGATATGCTGGAGTTGTTTTGGTAGGGGGCTACAGGCCGGCTTCTTGGTTCAAGAGACTGAAGCAGCTCCGTTTAGTCAAGGTGCGTTTAGGGTTTATGTTAGTCAAGTCATTCCAAGCCAAACTGCCACATGTTGTGTCCTTAATGGTTCAGCAAGGAAAACATCTTCACATCCTCCCAGGCTGTGCTTGCTGGCGGCCATGGCACAGCTCCCACCCTGTTAACGCCGCAGGTCAAGGCCACAATTCCCCAGGCCAGCAGGCTTGAAACAAAACCCAAAACAGGGAAAGTTTGAATGAATTACAAAGAACTTTCTCTTTCCTTTCCCCTTCTCCGCCCCTCCGCAGATAACAGCCGCTCTTCCCAATGACTTCCTCCCCAGGCCCAAACGCTGGCTGTGTTTACAACATTTTTATTGGAGAAAACATGCTGTGACCTTTTACATAATTACAACCTTATTTCACAGAGAAAAGGAGAAAAAAAAAAATATTAAAAAAAAAAAAGAAGAGGAGGCAAAGCAAAATCCTCCCCCACACCATCTTCAAACAAGGCGCTGGGCTCTTATTTGCTCAGAAATGGGCTTTCCATTGAAACATATTTTATGTGGCAAGCTTTGCTTTTTTTTTATTTTTATTTTTTTATTCCTCCCCTCCTTTTTGGACATCTGGTACCAATAGAGCCGAGCAGGCCTGGCGTTACTGCTCTGTTTTGAACCTCTGCCACGTTAAGATTACCCGACACCACCCAGTTTTTGTGTGTGTGTGTATGTTTGTTTTTTGTTAACGCCATCAGCGTTCAATCGCGGCTCGATGCCTTCGTTTTTGGGGCTGGGAGGAGCAAAGCAGTGAGGGTTGTGGGGCTGCCCCATGGCCAGCGGGCACAGCTCTGAGAGCAGGGAAGAGCAGGGCCTGAAGTACCCGCCTCGCAAACTGATTCAATCAATAAAGAATTTGGAGAGTCGAGCATTTATGCATGTCTTTGTGCATTAAATGAAAGGCAAAGGCTTCAAAGACATGCTTATTAAATGTGCCTTAAAAAGAAATCAATGCCAGATGTGACCAAAGCGGCCTAGTTAGTGCCTCCCCTAACACACACACCACTCCGGGCACTGCGGCCTTCTTCCCTGAAGGTCACCCGCAGTTTCACTCAAAGTCCAGCCAAAAGTCAAAGCTTAGATCAAAATGATTCCCTGGAGGTACACACATTTGTGTAATTAGTTTCACCTTGTGTCTGTGCGAGATAAAATACTGGGCACGTACCCAAGTTCCTTTTATAAATTTCAGTATTGTCTTTACCCAGGTGTAAAGGGGTGAGATCTAAGCAAAACATTGTTTCATCCTTGTCAGTCACTTAAAAACATTTTCTAAAGTAATTACAGTCTGACAAGACACAAATAATTGCACCTGGAGGGGCTTTCAGGCCACAGAGGTTCCAGTATCCTGCTATAGCACTCAGTCATCGCACAAAAATTGCTACTAAAGCAAACATTGGAAAAAAAAAAGATTTTTTGGGGGGGGCAGGAGAATAAAGCAGCAGCAAATCACAGCAAGGCTCAGGAAACTGGGCTGCAACTGGGCTGTGGGGTTGCACCTGTGTTTGCAGTGTGAACGGGTGCGTGGTGGGCCAGGAGAGGCTCTGCAAGCTGAAAAATGGCACAGGGGTGAAAGTAACACCAGAAGCTCTCCTGGAGGGTATCCAGGTTGGGTGTATTTGCAGGTTGCTGCCATCTGATGGCAGCTGGGCGGGCTGCAAAGATGGCTTTTTGGGCAGGACTGGCAATATTTCAGCCCCAGCCCCACTGGGTGGCATCCAGAGACAGACCCTGGATTAGCATCCTTCAGCCCGAGAGCTCCCTGGGGTGAGTTCTGATCCGCATAGGTGGAATTTCCAATGCTAGAGACAAGCCAGCCATGGTGCACCAGCTGGAAAGTCCTCTTAACAAAACAAAATGACCATTTGGAAGTTAAATGGGAGGCTGCCAGTTACAGGGCAGGCTGCCTGGCTCTTTGAAGAAGTGCCAAATTCAGTGCAAATGCAATCCTTCAAGCTGGACCTTTCCCCCCTGCTCAGCCTGAAGGAGAAGTGGCAGACAGATGATCCCACTTGCACCCGAATCCACTGGGAGAGTAAAGCAAAAGCAGCCAACAAAGACACGGCCATGGGAACAGGAAGAGCAAGGAAGCAGCAAACTGGCTAAACTGGGCCCTGGCAACCAGATACGTGGGGTTTTGCTGGTGCTTGAGGAGGAACCCAGTATCACTGGCGGATTTTTCCCTACTAGGCAGAGTTTTTTTCCCCCTAACAAAGAGAAAAATCTTTTCAACAGCTGAAGCAAACTGCCCTACACCTCAGCTACGTGCCCAGTCCCATGCAGCATCTCAACCTCACACCTATCGGATTTATGGCAACACTGTTCAAACAACCACCAGGACTGGTGGGGCACAGATGGCACTGTGCCTGCTGCTCTGCCCCCAAGTTGCACTTGGTTTGAGTGGGAAAAACATCAACAGCCTCCAAAAGGTGATGGTTGTAAGCATGTCATTGCGGGTAGCTCTGCAAAAAGATCTGCTGATCCTTTTGTCTTATTTCAGTACATGAAAGAACTGCAAAGATTCTTACCTGTAATTTCCCTTTTTGCTCAGCTGTTCTTTAAAGTGCCCAAGTGTCAGGCTCTGGGCCTTTAACATCCTCCTGTAGGGAATTTCTTCTCCGCAAAAAAAATAGGTGACAACCAACTCACTAGACTGAGAGGTGTGAACAACAGGGAGTTTCTTTGGCTCTTTGTGGCTGTGAAACAAAAACAAAACACAACACACAAAAACTCTATTTTTCCATCTGAGAACAGGCAGCTTCACGGCGCTCAGCCGACATGTAGCACTGGTCAGAAATACAGTGGGTGTGACCTGAAAGTCAGATATTCCTGCACTCCAAGTGAATTTGTCATGCTGTGTTTGCACAGCACTTAGCCCTGTGGGATGCTGGGCTCTGACAGCAGCTCCTGGTCGCTTTGATGGTGAAAGTATCAGCATCACAAAGTGCCCAGCCTCAGGGTGCATCTGGGCAGTGGAGGCTCAGCCCCATTTGGATGGGAGAATGAAGGGACGGAGGGGAGGAACTTGCTGGAACACCAGGCAGCAGGACTGATGGCCACATGAGCGTGCACAGGGCTCACCCACATCCCAGACCAGAGCACTGAACATATCTGAGTTTCATTAACAATCAATCTGCCTTCATACAAAGCATCTGACAAGCCTCCTCCTAATGCACAGATCTACCTGCAGCCAACAGCAGCTAACAGAGCCAAATACTGCCAACCAAGGCACCTGAGGAACACAGGTGAGCTTATTTTCACCCATGAGCAGCAGGGATAAAATTAACTGCATCTTGTCATTTGAAATAAGGAACACTTCTTAAGGAATAATTAAAACAATATTGCACAGCAAAATGGCAACGCTCTGGTGAATGCCATGCAGCCAAACCTACAACTGCTTCTGAGGCAATGTACACTTGGCATGTCAAAAGGTCAAAAAGTGTTAGTCCACAGTAATTTAGTCTTCCTAATTTGTTCTAAGTCTTTGTAGAGTGGCTTCAGAAAAAAAGCTGCTAGCAAAGACAGCTGGTGGACTTAAGGTCAACCAATTAAAAATGAAAGGCTCTAGTCAGGTGGCTCAGTCTGGACTTCAAACATTACTCATTGCTTAAGATGAAGAGGGTAAGAAAGAAAACTTTAATTATTTAGGCCATTTTAGACCTCTCTGTAGCAGATTTCTTGTTAAAAGAACCATCCTGTAATTAGACTAATCCAATCTTTGTCCACTTTACAGGAATGCAAGTTAAAAAGAGCCGGAGACAAGATTTGAAAATGTTTTGTTCTTTCTTCAAGAAGAATGTTTAAAAGACTAAACTTCAGATATAAAAATTTCCTGCTTTTTCAAAGCACAATCCATTTAATGAAAATATAATTATTACTATACATGCATATTTCCCAATCCTCTTATGTGCATGCAATACTCACTCTTCTGTCGTTAGACTTGCATTGCAAAAAGGGGTGTTTCCCCCCTGTACAGCAGTGGAGTGGTTTCGATCCCTCTGCTGATTTGAGGTTGAGCATCTGGAGTTGGAGGGGGACACATGGGGGAGGAGAAGGAAAAGAAACAAAGATACGTTTTTCCAATTGTTGAAATACGATCCTCCTAATTGGAATCTCCTGCGGATTGTTAAGTGGCATTTTGTATCAACCTGCACGTGTTGTAAACAATCAAAGGAAGAATTAAAAATACTCTGAGCTAATGATCGTTCCGTGCCCAAATGAATGATAACCAGCCCAGCTCTCCACTTGGTGTGTAGCTGGAGTCCATCCCAGAGGAAAAATGGGCAAATTACAGCCATCAAAAGAGTGGAAGTAATACTCTACGATTCAAACTATTTGTACTGGGGTAGGGTGGGGTTGGAATAAGGAGGCTCATCCCTGGGGCCTGGCCAAGCTGTGCAGTCATGCAGCCCTATGGTCCGGCCCCATCCCTGACCTGGACCTCTACCGACAACGGGAGGAAGATGCCATCCATGCCTGCTACAGCCCTACCAGCCCTCAGCCTCCACCTGTCTGAAGAAGAGCACAACCCGACAGCCAGCAACCAGCCCCGGCTGAGGCTCCTTCTTTGCACAAACCCACGCAGCTCCCACATCCCAGCACCCAGCCATCCCTCCCACCGCCCTTACCGTTGCTTCTGAGGCTTGGAGACTTCGGCGAGCCGGCGGCACGCTTCCTCCAACTGGGCGAGGGTGTTGGGCGGGGTGAGCGGGGGCATGGCGGGGTCCTGGATGAAGGGGTGGGCAGGCTGCGCCCCGCGCGGGTGGCTGCTGGGCCCCCAGGGGTGGTGGCGGCCGGGGCGCTCGCCGGGAGCCCCCTTGGCGAAGTCGGAGCCGTAGGCCTTCTTTGTGCTTTGTGTGCTTGGGGAGGGGAGGAAGTCGGGTTAGAAAAGCTGGAAAATATGACTTTAATAGCAGCTCCTATTCTGCTCGCTCCCTCTCAAAAGTCTGTCATAACATGAAAGGAGGTTTATTGCCAAAAACATGACATTTTTGTGGTTTTTCTGGTTCTGCGGAACAGCTTTTATATTAAACCAGAGGACCAAAGAGTCTCATTTGTTTTTAGCGATTGTAAAAATAGACAGCCCATGTAATATATAAATATTTACCGGGAGCGATATTGCTGTAGACAGCTGCGTATTTACCTATGGGGCTTGTGCTTATTTTGTCTCTCGCTCTCCAGCATCCACTGCCAGACGTTCTGCGCCCGGTCTGCCTCACCGCCAGGTAGCTGCACCCCACTGGGGCCAGGCAGCCCTCCGTCCCCGGGCAGCAGGGTGATGCTCTCCACTCCTCGGCCCGGCCTCTTGGTCAGCGTGCCTGTCCTGCTGATGGCGAGAAGGGGACAGAGCCCACCATTAGCCTGCGATTAGTCCCCTGTGCTGCCCCACCACCCAGCCTCATACAGCCCCGTTGCAGCGAGCTGGTGGGTTTGGGTGGGTGCAATGCAGAAAGGCTCGTGGCTTACCCAAAGGGCTCCAGTGGAGGGAGAGGTGGGTCAGCGCCTTTCGTGTGGCCCTTGCACTTGGAGAAGCAGTAGTAGTCGCTGCCTGCCGGGCAGCAGCACTGCACCCGCTGCGCCGCCTCCGCCTCGATCTGCTCCTTCGTCTTGGGCACGGCATGATGGTGGATATAGTGGTGGTGGACATGCTTGGTGGTCTGCTTGGTGATAAATCCCTTACCCAGGAGGGCGCAGGCGGCTGGTGAGGCGGTGCTGGGCTGCAGCTTGCCCCCCAGCAGGTGGTCAGGGGAGCGGGCGCGGGGGCTGTGCCGGCCCATGCCAGGCGACTGGCAGCCGGGGGTCTTCAGCACACGGGAGAGGTGCTCATCCAGGATGGCCTGGGGGTCCTCCTCATAGCTGCCAGATGGCAGGAGCGAGAGCGGGTGCTGCTGGTGCTGGGGGTTCACCATCTCCCGACCGCTTTGCAGGCTGGCAGGGAGCTCCAAGCCTTCCTTCTCCTCATCCTGGAAGAAAAATAAGAATAAGAAATAGATGCAAAGGGACGGGCAGCTGGTGAGGGTGTGCCCCCACAGCTCACCCAGTACAAGAGCCACATTCCTCCCTGTACTCCTAGCCCTCAGCGTGGGCAGTATGCAGCCCCTCTGCCCCCCCAGCCCAGAGCGTGCAGGGAGCTCTGCCCAGCCCCGGCAGGGCTAATCCTCCTCCTCCTACCTCCTTGATTTGCTGCAGCCTCTCCTCCAGACTGTCCATGGTTTCTTGCTCCTGCTTCAGCTTCTCCAGCCGGGAAATGAGCTCCGCAGCAAAGGCAGCCGGCTCCACCGGGGTCATCTCCTTGGGAAGGCGGTGGGTCCTCTACAAGGAGCGGGGACAGAAGGCACAAGGCATGTTTAGCAGGCAGTGCAGGGCGCTTAGCCGGAGCGGCATCGCCGGCCCCGCTACGCTTGTTGTGTCTCCATGTTTGGATGAAAAGACGACCGCAACTAGGCATGGTCTGCTCTGGATTTTTATGAGCTAGTGCTGTGGCCTCATGGAGTGACATCCTCCCCACCAGCGTTTGCCTTCGGCAGGAGCAGTTGGTCGCACTCTGAGGAACCCCGCTTGTTCTCTCTGTAGTACAACCAGCCCATCAGTAGCTACTCTGAAGTAGAAAATCTTCAAAGACTGTTGTCAAACATCAAAAAAGAAAAAAAAAAAAAAAGGAAAAAAAAAGGAAAAAAAAAAAAAAAAACCTCTGAGGTGGGAGGGAGAGACTTTAACTCAAGGAATAAAGTGAGTATAAACAGAAAGGAGTTGGAAATTAAAAAAAATAAGATGGGGGAGAAAAAGGGAAAGAAAAAAAAAAAAAAAAGTCAAACGGTTGCAGATCAGAGAAGTGCTGGTAATTTATTTCCTGGCTACACACTGGGCACCTTTGAGGTAGTGTTGTCTCAACAGTGTCCTAGATCTCTTCCCCCCCCTCTCCATCTCTTTGTACAGAAAATGAAGAAAGCTGCTGCAGGCTAGCGGTGCTACACTGCTGAGCTTGGCTGCCTCAAGCAGATCTATCAAGGGAAAAAGGGAACATCTCCAAATCAAGTGCAGAATATAAAAAGGCAAAACGAGAATTTCTGCCAAAAGAAGCAAACATGGCAGACAAACGGGGGGGTGGGGGGTGTGAAGAGTGGAAAAAAAAAAGAAAAAGGGAGAAAGAAAGCATCCACCTGACTCTGCCCTCCTTCCCGCCACCCCCACGCAGCCCCACTCCACTCCCCCTCACCCCCACTTTCACTCTCTTCCCCCCCCCCCCCACCCCCTTTTTTTTTTGAAAGCAGAAAGCTGAACTGCCAACTCTTTCACATCCTAACCACCAGATGAGGTGGGGCCTCTCTCCGGCAACCACTTAGCTCCAGAAATGATGTGAGGGTAGAAAAAGGCCACTCTGCTGGAAATTGTCACTCTTACACAAGCTGGCTCTATTCAGTCCCTGATCAAAGCACTGCCTTACAGAGAAAGTCGATTTGCACGCCCTGGGACAAAATAATCTAATTTACAAGCTCAGGCTATAGAACTTTCTTTATGGAAGAAGGGAAAAAAATACCAAAAAGAAAAGCCACATAAACTACCCCCCCCACCCTCCCCACCAGAAACATCATCTATGATTTCTTGCTGCTTAAGACAGCAGAAAGAGGAATTTTAGCATATTAATCTCAAGACAAGATGAGTTTATACTTGTCTGTGTAAACAGTTTATTCACTGCAGGAATCAGGAGTCTGCAAGTCAACAGAATTAGCAAGTCAGTGAGTTAATTTTCGAGAGCAAGGCTACTCCACAAACTGGATCCCCTCAAAGTACAGCAGCAAGAGTTCTGGAGGCACATATTTGCTGCAAATGTTTCTCTTTTGGGAGAGCCTGCTTCCTGCCAGCTTACAAACAGTGGGCTTTGAAGGCTGAGGGTAATGATGTGCATGAGGTGAAGTCGCTCTGTGTGGCACAGAGGTGTCAAGGCTGTGCCTGGCTGCTGCACCTGCAGCCAAGAAAGGCTCTGCTGGACCTAACCTGAGCATCCCTGCTTGAATTAAGCCAGGACGCCAAATTTAGGGTCATCAATGAGCCCTAATTAGCACTTGGCCTTCAAGGAAAGACCAGACATGACTACGTGGGTTTCTGCAAGGATGCTCAGAGCACGTGGCTCCCACTTGGCACCCAGCAGCTTTTCAGGAAAGCTCAGGCACCGTGGTAAGGATGGAATCACTTCTCCCCTGCTCCATCCCCCCACAAAATGTCCTGACTCCAACCCAGACCCTGCAGCTCCCACCTGAACTTACCGGAAAATGAGGTAGCGAAACTTGACCGTTGGCCTTAACGCTGCGATGCATCTCTCTCTGGAGCTGCTTCTTGCTCCCAATTCTGTACGGGGGGATCCCATCTCTGCACATGGAAAAGAGGTCACTGTCAGCTGGGGCTTCCCATCCAGAGGGAGGCACAGATCAGTCACACGCAGCTCCACACAGCCACCTTGTGCTCTACTCAAACCAGTTCTTCATCACCTCCAAAATAACCCAAGCATGCTGCAGGCCCACGTTCTCAGACATCTTGAGCACTCTAGATGTCACCTGGAGCCAGGATAAGCCTCCAACATCTGGCGGCTTGGGAGGGGCCCGTCACCATCCACATGGATGAGCAGTAATTAAGTAAAAGCTAAAAAGCAAGCTGAAGGCAACTCTGTGTGAGAAGACGCCCAGAAAATCCCATTAGCTTTACTCATGGGGCATCTTATAGAATGGCCCTTCCATTGACAGCTTTCTGCTTTTGCCCTTTGGCTTCGTTGCATTTTTCACCACTTATTTAAGCTCTCTGAGATCACAACTTTCTTCCTGCTCAGAAACATCCTATAGGACACTGGCACTTATGGAGTCAAGAAGGAAGGAGCTGATGATGAATGGCCATCAAAAAACTGCTCCCCATCCCTAGGGCCCTGCTTGAGCTCTGACACAGTCCTCCTGCCCTGAGGGTAGGCACAGCAAGGGACAAGCAAATGTGGGCCTCCAACTTCAGGCACAACACTGTTCCTGTTAGCCATGCCAGCCCCTTGCCAAGAACCCAAGAGAAGAGATCCAGTAATAACGGCACACTGCAACGCTGGCTCAAGACTATGCGGGGTGTTCTCACCTGGCCATGCAAAAAAATTACCCCACTGGGATTAAAGAGCCTTCCATAGAGAGCGGGGACAACAGGAAGAGCGTGCCTGGAAGTCCTGAATGTCTGATTCCACCCCTTCTCTCAGACTTGCTGAGAAACTTTGATCTCTGGTCCAGTCCCTTTCATCCATCTGCCCCCACACCTTACTCATCTGCTGAGCAGAGAAAATAGCTCCAAAAAGCCAAGGTGGCACAGTGTCACCCATGTCACCTCCTGCTCACAGTTTGAAGCGCGCTGCTTCAGGCCTCTGGGAAGACCAGAGCCAAGCTTTCAGTCACTATTAATAATAAGTGACTGTTTTAATGAGCGAAACTAAGCTGCAAAACCCAGAGTGAAAGAGCAGAGCAATCCCATCCCCATAAACTTGGAAATATACTGATAATGACAGAGAGCATACTGGGACTGTAACAGTCCCCAGTGCCTCAAGGTGACCATCAGCCTCTTCCAGATGCAGCCCATGGACGTGTATGACATACAGGAGCTCACTGTCCCCACTGCACGACACAGGGCTGCAGAGTGCTTTGCAGGGAAGCAGTGAACCATGGCCACTGGTGGCCCTCAAGTGTCCTGAAGGACACCTGAAGTACCTGCATGGGGCTGGAGAAATGACTGAGAGAGCAAATCCTGAGTGAAGGACAAATCATCTGCACTTTCAGGGAGACATATGCTCACTGCAGCTTCACTGAGATTAGGGTCTTTTAGGGAAAAGCATCACTTTAGGAAGTAAGGAGTGAAACAGACATTCTAAAGGTAAGTAAAAATGCCATCATGCACACAAGCCATGCATCCGTACATAGAGGCCAAATTCTGTTAACAATCAATGCAAGAAGAGGTGTCTTCTACCAGCAGCAGTCCAAGAGGCCAGATGGGGAGGAGCAGGGGGGGGGGCACAAGGGCTGCACTCAGCATGGGGCACACAAGGACATGAGCAGAGGGTGTGGGTAGCTCCCACCTCGCTCCAGCCTGCAAGAGAGATGCTGTCCCCAGACTAACACTGCGGCCATCAGCCATCCCTGCAGGGTGTCCCCATGCTTTGGGACCATCCCTGCCCAGCAGGATGCCCCAGGACAAGCAACAGAACAGGAGCAACTGACTTATGCTGTCCTTGCAGCCAAGCCAGGCGATGTGGCTTGAAAAGGAAAAGCAATGTCTTGCAGAAGCTGACCCAAGAGCACAGCTCCTCTCTTGATTTAAGATTTGCCCTTGTTCAGGTTACTATGAAGGCCACTCCTTCCTCCTAAACTTCCTCTGACTGCAGAGCCCAGATCAACCCTCCTGCTCCCTGCTTTTACAGCCCTGCCTTGTCAGAAGAGTTTTACAACTTGTAACAAAGTGCAGAATTAAAGAAAAAAAACACGTATTTCACTGTGATGAGAAGGCAGCAGTACTGCTCAGGAAAGCCAGCCTGCAGAATGAGGGGGGGGACTTTCATAGCCAGTGTGACTGGGAGGAAAATGGACAATACTGGGTGAGAAGGGAGGAGGAGCTGAACGAAGCATGGTCACCCCCTGCAGCAGGGACAGATGGATGGAGTGGAGCCAGGCTCACTACAGCAGGAGATACTGTGGGGCACAAACCCCTGATGCTGAAATAGACCCCAACCATGATGAGGAGAAAGCCTTTAAAATGAAAATGTGCTTGGTCAGAGGTTCCAGCACAGAGCATAGGCTTAGGGTCAACCCAAGTGAAAAAGTGCTCCCCTCGATGCAACCTCTCCCTGCACCCCAGCAGCAAACTTTTGCGCTCACTTTCTTGGCCATTAAAAGCTGTAGGCTGAAGAACTGCAAGGTTTAGCACTAAATAGTAGAGTTTAATTATAAACACCTCAGCTAACCAGGCTGGGGCTAGGCCAATCTGTTTCTGGGGGAAACACTAGCTTGAAGTCTTCTACCCAGTCAGCTGCCATTTAAGCTGAGCCAATTATCTTAGCCTTTTGACTCAGATGTGCCTGACCTAACCTGAATGTAGTTTTACTGCTGCTTTGAAATATCAGACTCATGCGCATATGCATTCACTCCCATCTTCATTTGGCAACGGCTCTGAAACAAGCCTCTGATCTTGCCAACATCAAAAGCCTGGTTTGTAAGATAAGGTAATATTTGAAGTTTGCTCAGCAGCATTCCCCTGTGTCCAAAGTAAATCCATAAATAAGATATAAGCAAATAAAAAAAAAAAATCCCCTTTCCTCTCCCCCACCAATCAAGAAATGGAAATAGAAATTTGCATGATGCTTTGTGACCATTACAAAACACACACAGGCTGCTCCAGCACAGAGCACCAAGGCCGCCCGTGTGCTGCTGGGAGCCCCCTCTCCCAAGTCCAGCGCAGTTCACGTTGAGATTCCTTTGGACAAACCTGACTTCTGCAGCAACGTCTGACAGACTTTTCCAGAACAAGTTTTTCCTCTCCACTTGATACCAATACGAGCCGAAAGAACTCATTTGCATTCTCACTGATGACACAGAACAAAACCAGGGCCCCCGTCGAGGCGCAGCAGAGCTCCCAGCACAGCACAGCACCGCGGGGCTCCGTCGGTGCCGGCTCACCCCAAAGCTCCTCCTGCCAACCTCCAAACTCTCCATAAAGAAACTTGCCCGTCAGCCTCAACTTCAGCCGTGCCTCCTCAAGCACCAACTCACGGCTCCCACCTCCACCATGCAACCACCCTGGCGTGGCCGTGCCATCCCCGGATGGAGCAGCACCGCAGCGGATGCGCGCTCCAAGCCCCCAGCCGCCCCCCAACCTGGAGCTGCGGGCAGTTTAATCAGCCAAGCTTCCCCAAACTCTCACAGCCTGCACGGGCCATTGTTATGGCAGGAAAAAACAGGCAGGCTCCTTTCATGCGCTGCTTTATGGGGAGCTCCTATTCACTTGTTCAAGGAAATTTCAAAGCGGGCTGCTACCCTCTTATCCCCGCTAAGCTCCCCTGGACTAACAATGGGCTGAAAGCGATTCAGTTAAGCCTTTCATCCACCATGCACTTTATTTCTCACTCAGTGCTCTCATCTGTATAAGGCCTACAATTGGCATTGCTGTGAAGAGAGGGTATAATCCTAGCCCTGTGAATCCCAAGTGACCCTACACTGGTCCAGAAATGACTAACCCAATGAATGCTCTGTTGACACATGATCACATACAACCAGAGCCAGTAAGAAGAAATAAAGAAGTCACCCTATGATTCAGCTCTTTTATTTAATGCCAATATTGTTCAATAAGGGAATCTGGTGGGACAACAAACTATTTTTTTCTGTAATATCAGTTCAAAACACACTTGTGTATTAAGAAAAAAAAAAGCCAAATAAAAAGCTTTTGTTTACGCATCAAGGATTTTTGGTAAATCCTGTTTTCCATTGTGCATCATCATGCAGCACTGTCAACTGAAAAAACAGCGTGCAAATCTCTCCGAGTACACAGGAATCACTGCCACATCCGATAGGCACAGGGGAAGGTTCAGCTCTGGGATGCAGACCTGGAACACAGCACTGTTATCTGACAGGCTGTTTCTGGAGGATCTGCATTTAAGTGAGGATCATGGGACACAAACAGAAACATCTGCCTCCTAACCAGTAGAAGAAAGTGGTCCTTCAGAGCACTACGTGAGTCCTGCTGACTCCCCTACCTCCAGACACAAAAACACCGTTTCCCTTCTGCTGGGGTAGGAAGACTGTGGGAGAACACTCAAACTCTGCACACTGCTCAGTGGTGAGGAGGAAAAAACAGATCCTGCCACAAAACCATCTCCTCCCTGTGCTCCTAACACATTCAGACCTGATCCAGGCAGTCCCGTTCAAAAGGTTCTTTGAAGGCTGCCCCAGCCACACCAGCTCAGCAGCTATTTGCCCCTTCAGGTCACTGGCCCTATTAATGTACATTCTGACATTACCGATGAACCTTAATTACAGAAAGTGCTTCCTACAGGAAGTAATCTCCTCCTCTTTGATGACTGATAACTAGTTAAGGAAGCCTGGCCTTAAGACAAAAGGCACAGGGAGATTGCTCCTTGGGTTAGTCAGGCAGTACTATTAGCATAGGGGAAAACACGTTTGCTCAGCTGCAAAGTGCCAACAGAGGGGTTCATCACCTCCTTCCATCCGATACCTACGGCAACGGCACACAGAACGAGGCCACCAAGCCTGGCTGCCCTCTGGGTTTGGCTGGGCCCACAGCTACCTGCAGAGCATCAGTACAGCCAATTGGAGATGGTGCACCCCAAAAAGGACCCGGCCAGCACAGGGTACTTACACACTGCTGTCTGTCATCGACATGGAGTCATCTGTCAGGGCATCACTGGATATTTCACTGTCGTTGGCGCTGGTTGCTGGGGCGAAGACATAGCCAGAACTCACGTGGTAGGGGTTAACAGGATCATTCCTCTTGAAGGACCTAGAGATAAGCAAACAAGAACCCAGTTATCAGCCAGGCTTGGGCTGGAGCACAGCACGTGAGCTTAGCTCTAGCACTCTCCTTGTGGGAACCCAGTACATCCCTTGAGAAGCACCAACCACCCACTGCTCACACCAGCTCCCTGCCAGCAACAAGGCCACGAGCAGGGCATGCTGTCCAAACCATGCTGCCCAACAGCCCAACATTAAAGATGTGGCTATTGGCAAAGGACACACAGCTCAGAAAACCCCAGGAGGCGCCCCAGGGCATTTTGATACCTTTAGAACCTTGGTTCTAAGAGCCTGGTGCTGTACTGCTGAAGCCAGCAGGAGCTCTGCCACCAGCAAGCACCGGATCAAGAAGTTCATAGCTCGAGTCCTACTGAGGACCAGCTCATAAATGCTTAAACCTACTCCGAAGAGAAGAGGCAAGGCACCTTTGAGAGAAGTTATGCTATCTGTGTATCTGAACCAAGAGAACTGCCTGGCATTGCTAAGCAGGACCCCCACACATCACGGCTGCAACCTGCTGTCCCAGGCCCCCCAGAGAGAGGTGCCACCTTCCTGGCACCACAGAGCCTCATCTTCAGGGTGAACCTCCTCACTGAACAGCATGGGATTTCTTGTGCTTCGGGCTGGGTGAGGCGGGAGGAAGGCACGAGGGCAGGAGCAGCTGCAGGTGGCAGCTGGAAGGGAACAGCTTCATCTGAAGAAGCAAAACCTGAGCCCAGCCTGGATGGCTGAGCCGTCCCCACCACCCATCCGCAGGCAATGCTGGGAGCTGCGATGGGGTCACTGAGCAGGGAACCTCCAACTCAGCTGGGATCAATCCCCTATCTTGGCAGGCGATAAGGGGATTATGCAGGGAGGTTTGAAAGCTGTGTGTTAAGGTGCACATTTTGTTCCCCTGAGAGGGAAGATGGGGTTGTTAAGCTTCTGCGTTTGTATATCAAAGCAAAGGGCCTTGTCATCTGATAAGGACTGCTGATTTTAATAATTAGGGCCACTTACCCAGGACTTGGGGGCCTAAGGAATGTGCCAGCAGGCTCGGCAGGTTTTTTAATGGGCTTTCAAGGTCCCCACCCCCACAGCAGGGCTGGGGGGAGCGGTGGGATGCAACAGAGCGACCCTAATAGGGGGCAGCAGCTGCCCCACTGCTGTGCACCCCTCCCTTGCAGCATGGGGAAACGGGGCCTTTTTACAGAGCTTGGATTAAAAACAAAGCAAGAAAAAAGAAGGGAGGAAAAAAAAAAAAAGTTATTAAAAAAAAAAAAAAAGGAAAAGAAAAAAAGAGAGGGGAAAAAAAAAAAAAAAAAAAGAAGGGGAGAAGCTGGGCCTCTCTGGTATGAGGTGCAGGGCTGGGGCTGCTGCAGGTACTCAGCCCAGCCAGGGCCGCATTCCTTTCCAAGGGAGGCCAAGGCACTGCTGATGGGGAGATCAAGATGTTAGAAAACATATAGCTGCAAAAAAATGAGATAGTGAGGAATGCCACAGGAAAGAAGTTAAATCTTCAAAGATAAATTAATTCCACATGTGGGTGAAAGCTAAGTTATCCCACTATTACTACAAAGGAGTTTGCTAAACGCATGCAGCCTTCTGCTGTGATTCAGAGGGATGTGAAGTCCCTGTGACACTGCGTGGGTCCTTGGTGGGCTTCCAGGGGATTGTGCAAGGGATGCAGCTCTTTCCTAACTCTGATTCGAAACCATCACGGGTCTTAAGAGCACACACGAGGACCACAGGGCTCAGTGGGGTGGGATGCTCCAGGGTCCTGGATCGGGATGCACTGGGGTCCAGGCGCACAGCCCTCCCCAGCTGCCCCAGGAGGGTCACATTCCTGCACTCTCCCAGCAGATTGCTAGAGAGGCTGTGCTGGGGGTGGAGGCAGCAGCTGCTTATGAACACAGAGCAGGGTGAGGAGGTGTGTCCAAACGGTGTTCGGAAAGATATAATTAGAGAAAGTGAAGCCAGAACTCACTCCTCTTCCCCAGTCTGCAGCACCGCTTCCCCCACCGAAGCCTCACTGATGAAAAACCCCCAAAGTTCACCTATCTTTAAAGCAAGCCCCCACTCCACAAACTTCAAGCGCAACAGCCCCTGCTCATTTTCCACATTCCCTTTTTATTAATTGTTCTATTTTCACATGACCACCTGGCTGCAGGAACTGCCCCCAGCTGCACCACGCTGCCTGCAGGGGCTGGAACTGCTGTGGAAGCAGTGGGCTCCAATGCAGCCCCAGCTCCACGTGCAGCTCTCCAGCTGTCAGGCAGCAGTTGCTTTGGAGCTTTAAGGAGAACACTTGATGTTTCTCAGACTGTTCTTATCTGGATGCAACGACACACAGCATGCAACTCTCTCTGCCCCGTTAGGCCATTGGTGTATCAGAGCTCAGGGCCGTTATGATTCCAGGGGCTCCTGGTTGCATCCCCTACTACCAGAGGGCCATTGCAAGTGTGTTTTTTTTATTGCCAAACTGTGCTTTTTCAAAATAAGAGCATTCTGGCACTTCAAACCACAGAGAGAAGAGAAAATCTACCAGGAGCATTTTGAGGCAGAACTGAACCTCATTAAGTACCTTCTTGGGACAAACATCATAGGGCACTCACAAGCTTAAAGGCAAAAAGAAAAAAAATGTACAAACATGGGGGGGGGGGAGAAACATATTTTAAGAAAACTATGTTAATCACAGCTTCCATACTCTAATTGTAGAACACTGCTTCGAGCATAACTTTACAATGGCATCATTTACTTTGATAATTGAAGCCAAACTCAGTTCCAATAACTTTGCACACAACAGCTCCACCGGCGCGGCGTTCAAAGGGCAGGAAGCCTCGGAGCCAGCACTGCTGATGAATGCAGGGCTAATGGGAGGCAGATGAGCCCACCGTGCTCCCAACACCACTTCAGTGGCACTGACAAGGCAGGAGAGGAGAGTGGCTCTGTGCACACAGACTGATGTGTGATAAACTTAGAAGGGCGTATAAATAATGGCTGGGATTCCTAGACAATGGGGCCAGGTCCAGCACGCTCAGCAGTGCTGATGCTGGGGATGAAGGCTCAGCCACACGCTTCCCGCAGAGTGCCATGGCTTTGGCCACAACTCCGTGCCTTGGGATTTCCAGGTGCCTCCTGGCCCCAAATCTTGGATCAGGTGCACTCAGCCCCATGCTGCTCTGCTCTAACAGTCCCACTGAGACCCAAGTGGGAAGAGCCTGCACAGTGCTTCCAAATCGTAGCACGCTGGGTCCAGGGCAGGAATTCTTTGATTCCATTGCATGTATGAGGAGGGAGGTGTGGTTTGGCCACTCACCAGGAAAGACTTTGTGGGAGCTTCAGCTCCAATCCTGAGCGCCTTCCTAAATGCTGAGTGATGAGAGATAACCCATCCACATGCTCTTAAAACACACACACAAAAGTGGCTCTGCAAATGGGCAGCTCAGGGAGGGACCGAGAAGCATCGCAGCTTGACCTCTCTCTCTTTGCATTGAGATCTCTTGGCCCCATGGAGAGCAAAAGCTCCTGGAAATTTAACAGGAGGTGATCAAAGCACAGCACACCACCTAACGTCCTAGGAGGGCAGATCTGACATGTGAGGAGCAAGCTGCATTCATCCTGGGACCAACAAAAAGAAGGAAAAAAAGAAAAAGCCCACAAGTGCTAATCAGAGAAGCAGCCACAGCTGTGCAAGAGCTCTTGTGGACCTGGAGCATGTGGGCTTCAGCAGGGCCTGCAGCTCTGGTAGGACACCACACTGAGCCCCCCCAGCCCCAAACACCAACAAAGCCTGCAAGATGAAAGCACCCAACATCCTCTCCTGGAAAGCAAGCAGAGGGCAGCAGGTCACAACAGGCTCTGGAGAACAGCAGACTGTCAGACAGCAACACTGAGGCATGAGATGAAGAGCCCCAAACCCCAAGTCCCGCACACAGCTGCCAGCCAGAGCTCCCATCCTTAGCAGCTTCCCAGCACAACCACAGCGGGATGAGACGCGTTTTCCCCCCCCATCCTGCACCGCTCCAGTGGCCATCACCTCTTCTCTGCCTCCAGCAGGGGCAGAGATCCCAAACCAAACCGCATCACCCCGCAGCACGCAGGAGGCTGAGCCCCACGGGCTGCCTGGCACCGCACAGCCCCACAGCGGGCAGCTCGGCGCAGGGCAGGAGGAGCGTTCCGGCACTGCCTCCCCCGCTGCGCTGCTTTGCCCTTTGATGTCCATGAATCACAGACAGCACTCCAAATTCCCCTAACCGAGATGTCAGGCACTTACCAGAGCTAAACCCAAACTCCCCATCCCGCAGACAGGAGCGCACATCTGCCAGCAGAGCCCTCTCCTCTCAACCCTGATTCAGCGAGCCACGCTTATGGCAAGGGTGGGGAGAGGAAAGAATACATTTTCAGGGGATTATACAACTCATCATTCGCTCATCTGAGCCTCCTTCCCATCCCCCTTCGCTCGCAGAGGGCTGTCCCTCTCCTCACCATCACCAACACACCAGAGGGGTCGGCGGGCAGACTGCCCCCAGCCAAGGGCTCTGCCACTCCCAGCACAGGCCACGTCCCCTCCAGTGCCATCAGACAGCCACAGCCTTGGCCCAGCTTGGACCACGCAGCAGGACAGCACCCAGGTGTGCTATTCCCCTACACCTGGGCTTCCCCTATGACCTTAACTACTTCGTTTTAAGTATCCTTCTGTATACGTTGGCCCAAAGCCACCCCAAATGGCTCTGACACGACGCCAACCACAACGCAACGAGAGAGGCTCCGTATCACACAGCCAAAACAAAAAGATGATTTTCAGCGAGTTGCACAGTTGGCTGTAATGAGCTCGTACGTTTCCTGCTCCACGACCACACAATTGCTTCCCACATAACCAGCAGAGTTAAGCCCTGTCTGATGGGGAAGTCGGGGAGCTGGCAGGTTACATTATTCATGTGCCTCTATGATCCTCTCCACCACTGTGCTTAATAGGTTTGAAAGTCGAACCAATAATTAACGCGTGTCCGGAGGACATAGTTGCCATGAAGTTTTTGATCTATACGAACCGAAAGAGCCAATGGGGCCGAAGAGCACAGCCTCTTCTTTTCCCTCCGCAGAGGGAGCAAAAAAAAAAAAAAAAAAAAAAAAAAAAAAACCAACAAAAAAACCCAAAACCCAACGCCCCCAAATCCCCCTGAGCCCCCCCACCTCCCCCACACGCAGCCCCAGATCCCAGCACAGCCTGTTTCCCAGCTCCCCTTACCTGTAGCCATTCTCCAATGTCTCGGTTGCTCTGACGCTCGCCGTAACCCTCAGCGTTTTGCTGGACAGCCCAACCACTGAAGGCAGCATTTTGCTTTTGAAGTCGGCGCAGCTCCATTCCTCCTCCTCGTTCAAGGTCGGCAGATAGCCACAGACAACTTTTAAGCTCCCCAGCCCATTGCTGCTCATGTAAGCGGGGTTCTCTCCTCCGCTCCGTACGTATTCGAGGTATATATCAGAAGTTAAAAACATCTGGTACGCATTTTCCTCCATCACAGTCTGGATCTCAGTCTGTGCCTGATCAAACATGATGGAATCTATCTGCTGCTTCTTGATGCTATCCCTTATGTAGGTCTTGGTAGCAGGCTTGAGCTGCTTGGAGACGATGCTGTTGTTCTCGATGTACCTTTTGTAGATAGCTTTGGCTACTCTTGAAGTTTTGGTATCCTTAAGGTCCATCTGCCTGAAGCCATTGCAGGCAAACCAGAAGTCTAAGGTATCCACGCATTTTTCCCTTTCCAAGAAGGTCCGAAAGAGATAGGCACCATCTTGATCTCCCAACAAGGAGTGCAGGGATTTGGTCCAACGGGCCAGCGGGGAATCGGGGGACGCGCTGCCCTCCGGCTCCCCCAGCCCGTTCTCATTCCTCCGCGGGGCAGCGGGCACCGGCATGGCCGTGAAGCTTTGGCTTTTGGCGAGAAAGGAGCTGTGGGGCTGCGGGCATGGCGGTGCCTCTCCCTCCTCCCCCGGCACCGGGGGTCGGGGCGCGTCCTCCCTGAAGCTGCTGCCGGGGTCCGGGAGGTGGGCGAGGAGCACGGCGCTGCTCATGGCTCCGGAGCGGGGCTGCGGGAGGCTCCGGGAGCTGCGTGCCGCTCGCTCGAGTCAGCGGGGGATCCTGGGAGGCTCCTCTCTGGGAAGGGGAAAAAAAAAAAAAAGGGAAAAAAAAAAAAAAAAAAAAGGGGGAGGAGGGGGGGGTGGGAGGGGTAGGAGGGGGTGGGGGCGAGTGGGGGGGGGGGGGAGAGAAAAAAGGAGTATTGATCTAATCAAAACCAGATCCTCCCGACATCAAAGGCAAAAAGTAAACAGGCTTTTCAACTCTTCGCGTTCACAAAAAAAAAAAAAAAAAAAAAAAGAAAAAGAAAAAAGAAAAAAAAAAAAAAAAAAAAAAAAGAAAAGAAAAGAGAAAGGGAAGGAGGGCAGCGCGGCGCTCCCCGCAGCCCGACCCGAGCGCAGCGCTCCGCTCAACTCCCCGCTCACTTTAAGCACCCCCCCCTCTCCCCCCCCCCCAAAAACACTCCGCTCCCCCCACGGCTCGGGCAGCCTCCCACCCCACCCCCGCAGCCCCCCTAGGGCCGCACCCGCGGAGGGGGCACCGCTCGCTCTGTTCTGGGGCAATCCCGAACCGGAGAGGGAGGGGGGGGGGGGGGGGCGGCGAGAAGATGGGGCTTTGCGGTAGTTTGCGTGGAGTCCGAAAGCGGAGCAGCGGCACATCCCCCAAAATACATAAAAATTGGATATTTAAGGCAAGAAAAAAAAAAAAAAGGGGGGGTGGGGGAGGGGGGGAAGGAGCAATGGGGAACGGCGGCCGTACCTGGGAGCAGCGGGGCATCCCGGGCCGGGCAGCCCGGCCGGAGACATCGGACCGACTGCGGGAAGAGGGGAATAAAAAGCAAAGAACCGGAGGGGGGGGGGGGGGGGGAAGACACAGGGGGGAGCAGCCCCGGGCGGCGCCGACCCCCTTGGGCCGCGTTGGAACGGGAGTGCGAAATAGCAGCGCTAATAAATAAAAACCTGCTGCAGAAATGGCGACGGGTTGGGAGGAGAGCGAGGAGCCCGAGCGGGCACGGAGGGAGGGGACGGGGCGGGGGGGAAAAGTCCGGAGCGACTTCGGGCCGCGCGCAGCCCCGGCCGCGCCCGCACACCGCCAAACAGCAAGGATTAAAATCATCATCATCATCATCACCCATCTGCGTGCCCAGCGATAAAATAAAACCCCGCGGGGAGCGCAGCCGCTGCCCCCCATCCCCTGCTGCCACTCACCGCGGTGCCTGGAGCTGCTGCGCGCCCGCGGCCCCGCCGCTCTCCGCCGGCAGCGCGCAGGGCTGCCCCGCGCCTTCCTCCTCCTCCTCCTCCTCCTCCTCCACCTCCTCCTCCTCTTCTCCCCGGCGGTGTAACCGCATCGGAGAGCATCGAGGGGGAAAGGTGGGAGGGGGGGGGGAAGCTGCGAGGGAAGGAGCCCACTGCGATCCGCACCTCCCTCCTCGCCCTCCCCTGGATATTTATTTTATTTATTTTAAATACAAAAGCGTTGGCCCCGCCCCGCCGCCTCCCTCCATCCCTCCCTCCCTCGCCGGATCCCCCCGCCCCTGCCGCCCCCCCCCCCCCAGCTCCGGGCTCTCCCCGCCAGCGCTGGGCGCATCAAAGCGGGGCCGGCGGAGCGGTCCTGAAAGGGCGGTACTCAAACACAGGGGAAAGCAAAAAAAAAAAAAAGAAAAAAAAAAAAGAAAAGAAAAAAGAATATAAATAAGGAGGAAAAGAGGAGGGAAGCGCTCCCTGCATCGCTCGGTGCATCCCCCCACCCCCACCTCGCGCGCCCCCTGTGAGAGGCGAGCCTCCCGCGCGCAGGCTTTGCACCGTTCGGGTGGAAAAATGAAATAATTCTATTTTGGGGAGAGGATTTTGGTTCCTCCTCCCGGTATCCCGGAGCGGTACGGAGTTGCCAGGACCTTATCAAAGCGCAGAGCCGCAGCCGCCGCCCCCGGGCGGGAGCACGGCGCGCCGCCGCCGCCTTAAAGGGACCGGAGCCCTCCGTGCCCCCCCCCCAAAATCATCCCACCGCGGGTCTTTGCCCGGTGCTGCGGGTTTGGGGGGGAGCTCGGAGGACAGCGGAACTCGGTGGAAAGTTTTCTTCTCCAGGAGAAAATGGGGCGGGTCCAACCCAGTTGTTTATTTTTTAATTATTTATTATTTTTAATTATTAATATTTTTTTTTCCTTAATAAACGATCCAAAGGCGTGGGGTTTTTTTTGCTTTGCATCCTGATTAAACAATATCTGATTGCAACATCGGCAAAACCATGCGGTTGTGTTCTCAACTTCACCCCCCTCACTGCCCCCCCCCCCCCCCCCTCAACCCCGGCCCCATCTGTTAAATATTAAACAGGCACGGAATTGAGTTGTTTTTAACTTCATGAGAAAGGTTTTAATTAGGGACCGGCCCCCAAACCTGTCCTGTGCCTCCTGCCCTGCTCCGGGCTGGACATGGGGTCCTCCTGGCAGGAGCTCGGCCCTGCAGCCCCGTTTCTGCCCTGCAGCCCCATTTCCCTGCTGTTTGAACACAGGGAGCACTGTGCACCCCAGGTTTGGTGTGCACGGCTCACAAGCAGGTGGCCAAGCTGTGAGGAGGGTAATGCCATGGCCTTTAATGTTGAGCACTGATTAGTTTTTATGATTATCATCACTAATTCTGAGATTGCAGTCCTCTGAGAGACACTGCTTCTCTCTCCCATACTGAGGAACAAATATTTTGGGGTAAAGCCCCACTCTTGCAGCACTTCTGCATTGCAGCACAGCCCCATGTGCCAGCCCCTGCTGCATGCACCCCACACCCAGGTGTCAGTCAGGCTCAGTCAGGCTCAGCACCCCATCATCCCTCTTTTTGCTGGGGGAAAAGGCTTTGGAAAATGAGTCCACACCTCCGGATTGCCCATGGGGCTGGGAGGGGGGTGGCAGTGACCCTACTTGTGCCCCTATCCTGGCAGCTGGCACAGCAGGGAGAGCCCAGCTCTGTGCCCAGTGCTTAGCAGGACCCTGGGGAGGATGGAAATCAGAGCTGTGGCCATAAAGCTGCACGTCTCCTGCATGCCCAAACTGCCTTCTCTTTGCATGCTGCTGAAACACAACTGGTTCACAGCATCCCTAACCCAGGGAGCTCAGCATGTGGCATCCTTCAAAGCTGCAATTTTGCCAGCTCTTGAATGGCTGAGTGAGCAGAGCCACACACAGCAGTGAGGAGCTGGCCCTGTGCAGGTTATGGATGCATGGCCTGGACAACCTGTGCTGGTAACATGAAATAAAACATCAGCTAATTTGTTGTTGCTCCCAATTACATATTTTTCAGGCCTGAGAATGTCTGCCATCAGACAGGGAAAGCAAACTTTCTACACAAGTCCTGTAAGACCAAGCAATGAAAGCCATCTCTGGGCCCAACAAGCAGTTGCAAACCAGCAGCATCGCTGGTAGTTTTGCTGCTGGTGGTGGCAAGAATGGACGTTCCACTATATGACAGATGCCACTGAACCATAAGTGCAGTCCTTTCCTCCCATCCCCGGCCCCTCACCATGGTAGGGCAGCTCCTCACCCAGGACAGACCGGGAGGGAACAGATCCCTGCTTGATGCCACGTCTGAACTTGCTTTGAAACAACCCAATGGATAAAAAACTCTCTGTGTCCCATCTGCTGCCATAGCACTGCCAATTAACCCACTGTCATGGAGGCTGAAAAGTGTTTCCACTTTGGAAGAAAATCTCCACCCGTATCATTTCAATGTCACAGGGGCACAAAGGTGCCAGGTAACCACGCCATTTTCCCAGGTCCTGTTGTGCCATCACACTGCCCACAGCTGTGCAGCTCAGGTGCATCATTCACAGCGCTATTTGGGACCACACGCGCATTGCACAGCCCACCACAGAACAGCTCTGACACCAAACGTGGCCTCTTTGGGGACAAAAGGAGAGGAGGGCGAGCGCCTGGGGATGGGGCTTTGTGCTCAGTGCCCGTCCTCCTCCCAAGGCTGCAGTGGCCCCATTCATTTCTGCGGTGTCCACTCAGGGAGCCTATTTTCTCCTCCTGCCCACAGGGAAGAGGCACGTCGTGCCGGAGGGTTGAAAGCAATCTGATGAGCCAGGCAGGCAGCAGTGGGTACAAGGAGGTCTTCCGCAGTTTTCTTCATCTTTATCAGCTCCTGGAAGTCCTTGTTCGTAGATCTACAGGGAATCTCTGTGCTAAGGTAGCAGCTGCAGTCATCAAGAAAGCAGAGTATCTTTGAATTTCCTTCTGATTTTCTAGTCTAAACTTGAATCTGAATTCCCAGGCTGAACAGCAGGAAAATTAACTATTTATATTTTATTTGTTAGCTCTTCTTTTTTATTATTATTTTAGATATAAATTCAGTCAATGGGTGAAAAAAAATGACTGCAAAATGCTCTGTCGAGTAGCATCACCTGGCTGTGGCAATGCCCTCGTGGTGCCCCTGCAAAGGGCGGACACGTCGCTCCTTGCTGGATGCTGTGCATCGCATCCACGGGCAGAGCAGAGAAGCTTGAAGTCACATCACGGCACCAAAAAGGAATAATTTTAGATGAAAAGAATCCGTGCACAGTGAAGCTCCATAACAAAGAGAAATGAAATGTTTTGTGAGAGCTTTTTCGGAGCAGATAGTGAGGAAAAAAACACCATAGGAGAGAAGAAAGCAGTGGGAGCCATTAAGAACATGAGGGCTGAGCCAGAGAGGCTGCACGGCGCAGTGCTGGCAGAGGTGGTCCGTACTGCAATGCTCTGTGTTGTGCTGCTGCAAGTAAGGGCTCAGCCCTTTGCCTCCCTCCAACCATGAGGCTGCTGTTTCGTGGTGCACTGCTTCACAGGGGCTGTCTCCAGTGGCCATCTTCCTGCACAAGGGAGGTTTTACACCTGCTATGGTAAGGTTTGGAGGGGACACACAGCTCTCCTGCCTGCCATTATCCATGGGCACAGCCAAGCCAAGAAACCTAAACTTTGAATCACAGAATCATAGAATGGCCTGGATTGAAAAGGACCACAATGATCATCTGATTTCAACCCCCCTGCTATGTGCAGGGTCACCAACCAGCAGACCAAGCTGCCCAGAGCCACATCCAGCCTGGCCTTGAATGCCTCCAAGGATGGGGCATCCACAGCCTCCTTAGGCTTTGTGGTTGATCCTCAAAGTGCTTACATCTCTTGGTGCCAACACATCCATCCGAGCCTCCCCTCCCTCATCCCTCCACTCAGCTTCGGTAATTCACAGCATAGAGATGCCTACATTTCCCTTGGTGCTTCCCCTGCACACAGCAGCACACTGAGTACAGGGCAACACCTTCCTCTGCCCATCCTCAAAGCGGTGACAAAGCCTCCAAGCACAGAATCACAGCATGGTTTGGGTTGGAAGGGACCTCAAAGATCACACAGTTCCAACCATCAGTCCACACCATCAGGTCAGGCTGCCCAGGGCCCCATCCAGCCTGGCCTCAAACACCTCCGAGGATGGGGCAGCCACAGATGCCACCCAGCTCAGCCAGCACCACTCACTCACGTAGCAATCCATCAGTGCTGCTGGACAAGAGCAGAGGCAGCAGAGCACACAGCAGTACGGGCCAGGGGCTGACGTCACACACTGTCATAGGCTCAGCTCTCACACTGGTGGTCACGTTGATAACGAGATCAAAGGCTTGCGAGTATTTCAACAGAAGTGCCGGGAACAGTCTTGATCAGAATAAGAGGAAGGCCCTGTATACAGATGACATGAGAGGTTTGCAACCCACATGTGAACCTTTGAAGTTATTCTTCCTCTTTTTTTTTTTTTTTTATAAACTAGTTTAACATCATTAGTTTAAGAGGTATAAAACCAATCGGCGGGGTAATCTCTCCCTGTACTGCGAGCACAGTGTTATCCACACGCAGACGTGCTTTTGCCATGAAGAAAAAAGCACTGCCAGAGATACTCAAAAATAAGACAAGAAAACACACAATTAGCTCTGTGGGATTTGAAGTTCATTTCACAAATCGACAGACTTTTGTTACCGACTATTGCCAGATAAGTCCGATACATTTTCTCTTCCTATAATCCTTTTAACATTTCCATTCCCCCCTACAGACTCTCTGCCTTGATGTTTTGTTCGGAGCACTCCCTGCTATCTGCACACGTTTGGCCAGATTTTTCCGACTTGAAAGGGGCACCGTATCAGCATTAAATGTTCTATGAGAGCTGATAAAACGCACACGAGCACTTTGCTATCTATTAACATTTTTGAACTGCTTCCTTCACCTGCACGGAATAGTGATTGAAAAGTGGGTAGGGGCAAAAAAGGGGAACGAGGATATTTATGGCCAACTTTCCACAGCTTGTTTTTTCCACAAGCCCTTCCTCATTGCGCATGAACCAGATGCTGCTTTCTCTGCTGCTTCATGTTCCAGTAAGCGGTGGAGACCAGGTCCTGCTCTGATGGCAGCTCCTTGCCTGGCACAGCCCTGGGGACAGGGGCTGCCTGTGGCACTGCCCTGGTGCCAACACATGCCTGTTGGGTGCAGAACCTCATGAGGCTCAGCAGTGCCAAGCTGCACCTGGACCACGGCAGCCCCAGCTATCAGTACAAGCTGGGGACAGATGGAGCACAGCCCTGATAACAAACACCTGGGGGTACTGGTGGATGCCAGCTGGACTCTTGCAGCTCAGAAAGCCAACTGGACCCTGGGCTGCATCCAAAGCAGGGTGGCTAGCAGGGTGAAGGAGGGGGTCTGCCTCCCTGCTCTGTGCGACCTCACCTGGAGCACTGCAATAAGGGCAGTGAGGCACTGGCATCCATGGAGATGCTCAGTTCAGGCCGGATGGAGTCTGAGCACCCAACGGAGCTGTGGGTGTCCCTGTTCATTGCAGGGCAGTTGGGCCAGGTGTCTTTAAGGGTCCCTTCCAACTGCAACAGTTCTATGATTCATCTTGGAGCGGTGGAAGCATGTCCACTGATGTCCTTGCTACAGGAGGGGAGCACAGCAGTGCAGGGGCTGCCGGGGGCAGATGCACGATGCCACAGCATGAGCACTGAGTGTGCTACACGCGGATTCTCAATCCAAGTGGCCTAAAGGTTGGTTTTCCTTGGGGCTCTCCATCTGCTGCCCTGTGGGTGTGGTGATGTGACCCTCAGACACCACACAGCACGACAGCGGGGTGTCACAACCGCAGGAGAAAGCCCAGGAGCCAGTGGAGCATCAGTGTGGGAAGGCCCACAGCAGATTCCATCCCATTTGCTCATGGAAACAGGAACATTTTTTCCATGCGTGCTAAGTGAAGCCGTTCTCCTGCGTGCCCGGAGCGGCGTGCGCTGGCACCGGCCCTGCAGAGGGTGGATGCTGCGGGCAGAGCGTGGCCAACTCCTGGCACCACGAGGGGCTGCAGAGGAGGAGAGATGTACGATGTGTTACAGCCCGAGCTGCTGCGATCTGGTTCTGCAATGTAATCCTTTTTGTTTTCTGGCCGCCTGCTCGAGCTGTGTAAAAATGGTTGCTTGAAAACTCAACTAAGTATGAAGTGCACTCACTGAAAATCTCGGCGAGGAAAGGAAATCCAAATGTTTTGAGTTTAACTATTAAACATAGTTTCCAGCTAGTGTGCTCAGAATTCGAAATTAAACAAATGAAAGAAACATGTTTCAATGGTTTTATGTAGGCAATAATGTCATTAACAGGAAATCAAGAAATTGGGCTTTGCAGCTGCAGCAAGAAGGTTAACCCTTCCTGTGCAGGGCACTCTGACCCCAATCTGCCACCAAGCATCCCAAGCACACTGAGCTGAGCAGGCACTGGCTTGGGGAAGGCAGGAGAAGGGACATGGGTGATGAGCCTCTGGGCTTTCCTCATCAGTGGAAACCTAAGCCTCATCCCTGCACTGCCAATGGGCCCGCAGTTGCAGCCCCAAAGGCCCTGGAGTTTCCTGTAAACACACAGCTGCTTCTTCTCTGAGCCCAATCAATGCTGGAAACATCACCAAAAGTATCCCCACCATCCATCACATGGAGGGGGCAATAAGCCAGGAGAAAACAGAAGGCAATCTTTTTGCTATCTAAGGCATATTTCCATGACTGGAGATGCCCATGCTCAAACACACCATGCAGGACACAATGTGAGCATGGCTGTGGCACTGGGAGTGCCCCAAGGATCCCTCTTGGCTTTGCACCAGGGGAAACAGCCTCCTGGGATGGTCTAAATGGCTCATGTGGGCAGTCTGCCTGAAAAGAGATGGGGTGGAATGCCATGGGATGGGATGGGATGGGACACCACGTCACAGAGTGCCACGGGATGCCACAGGATGGGACTCTTTATCCTGAATCTGCTTCTGTCACAGAGCAAAAGCAGCCTCTGGGCTTTGGGCTGGCATGGAGCTGCAGACATGGTGCATCCTGAGGGCAGCCAGCACTGCAGAGCCTGCAGTTCCCAACCATGTTTCGTGCAGATCCAGGTCTGTGAGCTGGGGCTTGCCTCAGGCATTGGTAACACATATTTCAGCTCTGGTCCCATTTATCCACCCCGCCTGTGCTACTGATAATAGACTCATTAAAAGCACAACAGAAATGCTGAATGAGCTGCCTATTGTTCTAGACATAACTTAAGACAGTAACACCAATTCTGTAGATTTAGCCAATATACCTTCATCCTACCATTACGCAGGCACACACCCAACATGAGAACAGAAAGCAGCTTATATTAAATTGATTTCAGTTTATAAATAATGTCATATCTGTGCAGGCTAAAAAAAACAAGTTACTCAATCCATTTAAAAGCATGTAGTTTGCACAAGCTCATACCCACTCACATCTGCTATCGGAGTGCACACAGATAATTAGACGCTTATGTGATACACCTGACAGCAGACTGGAAAGGTCTGTAAGGGGTGTAAGGAAAATGACAAAAACCTGTGGGCAGGTACCTGGGGTTAATCAGCACCCAGCCCTGAGCTCCAGCAGCTTTAGGAAAGCCACTGTGCTTAGGAAGCACAGAGCAGCACAGTGCTTTGGGCTGCTGGGCAGCCTGGGCCCTGCGGGATGAGCTGCTGCCCAGCTGCAGTGCACTAAATCCATTCATCTGCTATGGCAGTGATGCAGGTCAGGAAGGAAGGATGACACCGGTATAAAACCTGTTGTACACTGCTATAAAGCACTAAGAGAAGGAATAAAAATCAAAGCGATGTGTCTGCTGGCACTGCCCAGAGCACAGCTGTGTGGAGTGCGGCCGCAGCGCGGGGTGCACGGTGCATTTCTTGGCAGCAGCCACTGCCCCTTTCCTTTGGCCATCCCCTTCTTGGGGAGTGCTTTGTGCATTAGATCAGGGATCGCATCCAGTTAAAAATAGCCCTCCCCTGCACAGAAAAAATAGGCAAAGAAAAGAGCTATTTATACCCTGGATCGATTCCTCGCTCTGATTCACCCTGCAGCCACGGGACGGTTGTGCAAGGCGTGAGGACACAGCCCTCAGACTCCGAGCACTTCTAAAATGGTGATGTTAGCCCACAGGGTTTATGAGCAAACTGCTGAGATGGGCTTCACCTGCTCCAACCCCCCCCTTCATCTGGGTCAGGGCTGCTCCTCACTGCCAGCCTCAGCCTGGCACGCAGGCAGCTCCAGTGCCAGCTCCAAACGTCCAAAGAGAATCGGACGCATTGCCAAAGAGTGTGACAAAGCTCAGGGAGAATGATCAGACCAACCTGCCTCGGCAGACAAGCTTAAATATGGATAAAGATAGTTGGAATAATATAGACACATTTTTTTCCATGTTGTTTTCTGTTTTGACTCCTTTTGGATTATTCAAAGGGAGGTGCGGGCTTTGATCTCCTCTATTGGCAATATTTTTTCATCTAGGTTTTATAGTTTGAGAAGAGATGTTACATGCTTGCAACAGAGACTATCAATATGATGTGGGTCTGAACAAAAAAACTGGTGTCAGGTTCTCCATTTGGAGTGTTACCTCAAGCTTTGAAGTTCGTAATGATTCAAAAGCATCTAGAGCTGCTACAAATGTTAATAAAATTAAAGCCATCTGAAAGTGAGGCTTGCATGTGCCTTTGAAAGTAGGTCTGTGATCAGTTATTACCCTCAATTACCTTGTTGTCCACTCTTTTAGCTCGAGGTTAAACTCTTAACACTTCGCTTTGAAGTGGTTATCCTTTTATCTATGACCGGACTGAGGAATTTAAGGGCAATAATCAATGAGAGCTTCATAAGAATAAAGGGGAGACAAGGCAAGGGACAGAGGTGTGAATGTGCCCTATAGGGCTGGAGGGGTTCTGGGGGGCTACCGGGGACACCGTGCTCTGTGATATGATCTTGGGGGATGGGGGGAAGGGAAAAAAAAAGGGGGGGGGGGAAAGAAAAGAGGAAAGAAAAACAACAACAAAAAAAAGAGCCCCATCAATTTCCAAACCACTGCTAAAAATAAAGCCAAAGCATTAATTTGGGGTGGAGCAGGGAGTGGGGAGAGCACTGAGAGGTGAAGCACTCATCAAAAGCATGGGGCACATCTTATGGCAGAGATACAACTGGAGTATTGGCCTCCCTGGGGCTTTGATGTCCACCATGTGTGTGCTCAGTGTGACAGCAGGGATAGGGATGGCTGTGTGCCCTGGGCCTCCTGCATGCCCTGTACCCACAGACCTGCATGGGGGAAAACCCGTGCTGGGTGTCACCCCAAAGCAGGCAGCCCCGGCTGAAGCCAGGAGGAACCTTCAGGAGATGTCCATGATAGGATGTAGCATCACTTTGTGCATCCCGTGAGCGCACTGCTGTGCCACCCAGCCCTTTCCCCATGAAAATCCAGCTTCCACCCCAGCGAAGGAAAATCGCTGTAACACTCCTGGGCCAGTTTTCTTTCTTTCTTTTAAAATCCAAGGTGCCTACAGCAAGGTGTTGAAATCTGTGTTTGGAATGCCGAGCTTGGCTTGGGATCAGCTCCAAGCAGGCTGCATTTGGTGCAGTCCTGAGTGCAACTTCCAGCACCGCCAGGCGAGAGCTGCATGTGAGCTCAGCATCTCTGAGCATCGCACCGCTTTGCTTTGATCCGGTGCCAGCGCTTGGATTTGTGTGTCTAATTTAAGGTGCTTGGGTTGGAAAACGTTGACAATTATTGTTACTCTAAAATTAAATCAGTGCTTAATTATCAAAATTGATGGTAACTTACAGTGGCATTTTCTAAAGAGCCTAAGGGAGTCAGGAGGAGGTTTTCAAAGGCTCAGTGGCAGCTCGGTGTCTCAGGGCCACGTCTGCCTCCTTGAACCCACACATTCTTACTGCCTGCCATGCCCCCATCCTTTCTGAGGGCCTCCTGAGAGGTTCTGAGCTCTCTTTACATTGAAGATAGAAGGAGAGGTGGTCCCAAGCCCATGAGCACAGACCTCAGCCTTCAGCCCTTGGCTAAATCCCGGTGAAAAAAATCAATTGGCTTTGGGTGCCTAATTCTCCCATAATCCTTTAGATAATCCCAGCTTTAGGCTCTTGGATGCTGATAAAAAAATAGAACAATACAAGAAATGTGCGCAAACATAATAGAAAACAAACATACAGTTCATACAATTTGCAGATACTCCAAACTTCAGAAGAAATAGGTTTAGGACAATAGCAATAAAATGTTGCTCAAGAGAGAGTAAAGGCAGTGAGATCGCGAAGCCCGGGGCAGAGAACACTGTTTCGTAATTAAGGTAGCCTCAAGACAACGATTGTCATACGCAGGCATTGCTCAAGGACCCAACCATTATTGCTTTCATTATACTTTTTCAGGAGAGGAACTTATGCTGGCCTGGCTCCACGTTCATTCAAAGCTCCCAGTCACTAACGAGAATGCATTGATTGAGAAACGCTAATGACAGCCTCCGTGGCTGCAGCAAGGCGAGCTGGGCAGAGCCCTGCACTGCAGGGGCGGGCAGGAGCTGACAGCAGCTGGGGACATCCCATGGCACACAGGGGTCACCTCTCATGAGCCAGGTGAGGTACGCATGGACAAGCCATGCAGAGAGGCAGAACTTCGTGCTCCCTGCACAGCCAGCAGTGGTGGCAGGAAGGGCTTTCCAAAGAGAACTGAGCTGACTTGACAAATCATATGCTGGTAAACACAATACTGCAGCCTAATCTTTTTTTTCCCCATCAATACCTTATTTCCCCCCCCCCCCCCCCCAAATCCAAATTTGACTAAAAAAATGCAGTTGAGTGTAGCTATGCCATCTGGTCCCAAGTGAACCCCTGTGGAATCACAGGATTAACTCCATCATCCAACATTACGCCAAACATGACTGTGCCTGTCTACACTTAACTGCTGACCTATCTTAATCATCCTTGTAATTAATGCACTGAAGTAAAGTCATGTTCCAACACGATCTAATCTCCTAGCAAAGACAAGTGCCAAGCAGCATTAGGAACACACGGAAACACCCCGAGATGGGTTCCTCTTGCACCAGCCCCAGAAAGCCACCATGGGTGATTGCTCCTTACCTCCATAGCCCTCTCATACAGCAGCTCAGAGGGACCAGGCTGTCTGCCCCAGGCTAATTACTGGCTGGGCAAATGAGCAGCAGCCATGGCCGTGGGGCTCAGCAGTGCTCTCAGCTCCAGCTGCTCTGATGTGTAGCCAATTATCAGCACCTGGATGCTCAGGCAAGACGGAGGTAACGTAAGGAGGTAATGAAGGAAGAAAGAAATGCTTTCATGTTCTCAGAGCTCCTGTAATAACGCTGCTGCTAGACAGCCTGCCCGGGACAGGCTGAGCACAGCCCAGCTCCACGAGCATCCTTGGCTGCTGAGGCACAGTGAGGAGTGCAGATGTGCCTATGGGGCTGGGCTGTGATGTGCACTTCTACAGCACGACTATTACTTGTTTCAAATTTGTTGTAACAAAGAATGGAGCCAAATACCCTAAAAAAAAAGAATTTATTGTGAGGCCAGCCCTGCTTTTATCACCCCTTCCCCTTCCAATCTCCTCCATGGAGACACGAGAATGCAGAGGTTTCTCAGGACCAGACAGGAGTTGCCAGCTAGCACAGCTTCATTAGCCTCCCTTAAGGCTTTAATGCATTTTATCCCCACTCAAGCTAAATGGTCTCACAACCCGTCAGCAACTCTTACAGATTAACATCTCCCTTCCCAAGTGTCCACTGCACCCCACAAAGCCTTCCCCTCCCTGTGCAAAGCCCTTTTTGGTCTGCACCTTGCCACGGATGGGGACACAGCTACTGTGTATGAGGCTCTGGGACTGATGAGTTGGCAAATCCTTGGATTAAAGGCAAAATATGTTCATAATAAATAACACTGAAGTAATACATTGCACAATATTTGCTCCCTCGGAAAGATGTTGTTTGCTTGCAGTGGGGCTGCTATCTGATCCTGTGCCAAACGGTGCTGAGCTCTCTGGAAAAGGGACTTTTCTGCAGCTGGCAAGGGAAATTCAGTGCCCAAAGTGCAGCAATGGCATGTGTGTGCATAGGCACACATGTGAGGGGGGAGATGTGCTGGGGGTCTCTGGGCTGAAATTCTGATTTTAAGAGCACAGCTAATGATATGTCAGTGTGGGGACTGTGGAAGGATGAGAGGGGGAGAAAAGAGGTGTTGATAAAATACTTGTTAGAAAGAAAATTGGATTAGTGGTGCCATTCTGGCCATGAAGTTCTTTGAGCTGGAGAAAAGAAAATAATAATCTTGTTCCCTTTCTTTTCCCTTCTCTCTGCAGCCCACAGAAGGCCTCACAGCCAAAACATCAGTCCCTCTAATCTTATTTTCTTTTTTCTAGCATGTATTTTATTAACCCCTTTCCTCATTTAACTACGATGAATAGCTCAGTGGGTAACATCCTTCTTAGAAAGTGAAAACCTCCTTGGAGATGCGGTGCCAGAGCAGAAATGCAGACAAACTTACAGCTCCTGCACTTGGAAGAAAAGCCCCTTCTGTAATCCTGTCTGGTGGAGCTGAAGCCGTACCCCAAAGTACAGCCACTGCACCCAGGTCCCCCCTTTAGATTGGGACAGCTGGGGGAGTTGCTCTGCCGACACACCAGGGGACTGTCCTTGTCCCTGTGAGCTCTGTGGGCACAGAGCAGAGATGAGAGAGGAAATAAATCAGTGCCCGCACTTTGCCTGTGAACACAGGGTCTGGTTGGCGAGGGTCAGAGCTGGCTACAGAGCTCCAGGTGCCAGGATTGGTGCCAGGCTTGTTGCAGGAGGCCAAGCCAGACTGGTGGTGCAGATACATCTCCATAGGATGAAGCTATGGGGCACGTAATAAAGTTCACCCCACGTCTGGGCCAGCTTGTGCAGCCCTGCTGCACTGGCATCCCAGCAGTTCTCAGGGATCCCAATGGGAATTTGTCCTCTGCGTAATTTTGTGCTGCAAATGAAACAGGTACCTCAGAAAGCTCAGCGTCTGCTCAGTGTGCACAGCAACGTGAGGCCAAAAAAACCCAACCAACAAACAGCAAATAATACATCAAATGGAGATATTCCTGCCCAGTGCTGCTCTGAGTGAGAACAGAGATCTGGCTTTGCAAAAAAGAGAATGCCAGATCCAGCTCTCTGGCTTGCTGGGATGCTGCTCCTCTCCTGTGAGCAGCAAAGCCGGGAGAGAAGCAGAGCAGGATCCAACCCGGCGCGATATTCGTGCACTATTTTCCTTGACAGCTGCGGTGCATAGTGGTAAGTGCATGTTTAATTCATTCACAATTTATGGTGTAATGAGAACAATGAGTGTGTCTGAGGAAATAATTGCTTCACGGCGGGGAGCTGGAGAGTTCAAGTTGGTTGGCACCTGGACTTTGAATCGGGGCTGGCGGCGATTGGCTCTGCCGCCCCACAATAGCGCTGGTGACAAAGCTGCTGGGGATGGGGAGGGGGCTGGAAGCCACCCCCGCGCCTCCCGGGCTCCCACACGGACCCCTCTGGTTCCAGTGCTGGGCACCCGGCAGAAGCCACAGAACTGGCCTTTTCCCAACCTTCATTTGCAAGCGAGCGTGCACCCTGCAGCACGCACAAAGCCGTGCCCCTTGGAAACCGCCGGCTCTTTTCTTTTTCCCTCCTTCCCTCTAAAGACCTCTTCACTGCTCGGTCCTGGCTGCCTCTACCCGAACCTCCTTTTGTTGGGAAGGGGAGGGAGGGGGCTGACCCTTGGCAGTGTCCTCAGCAGCCACATGGAGCTTCAGAGCCCTCAGAGGTCAAGAGCATCCATATGGAGGGCCCGGCATCACCACGTCTCCCAGCTGTCCCCATGGCAGCTGCACTTGCGGCCCCGCCACAGCTCCCACGGAGCCAGGAGGCCACTCCAAGGAGCCCTGAGGCTGATCCCAAGGAGCTTGGAGGCCGCCCTGAGGAGCCCTGGAGCCTGCTCCAAACAAGGAGCCCTGGAGGCCGTTCCCAAGGAGCCCTGGCGGCCTCTCTGTGGATGACGTTCTGAGGAGCTCTAGAGGCTGCACTCAAGGAGATCCAGAGGCTGCTCCAGGGAGCCCTGGACCTGAGGTAACCTGCTGGCTGCCCTGGTGAGGCTTCATAAGGAGCTGTGCCTGGCTCCGGGCCCTATCTGGAGCACTAACGACTCGCCACGCTGAGCCCAGATAGATTGCATTATCCACCATCAGCGCTTTCATCCCGCAGCTGAGCAGGGCCAGATTTAGAGCCAGCAACAAAGAGACACAGCATTGCTCAAGCCCTGGCCTCAGCAGCACGGGCTCTGCAGCAGGCACGGAGCAGCTCGTGCCTCTTGGCACTTAGAGGAAGCACGGATCTGATTTCTCCAGCAGACATGTCAAAGCACGAGCAACAAATCTTCCGTGCCGCAAACCCAGCCTGGGGAGATGATCTATCAAGATGGGGCTCTTGGACAGAGCATCACATCGGAGGGAAACACGCTTATAAAGTGCCTTGAGAATCTCGGGCGGAAGGTGCCATGTAACCACAGGGGCTGTTGTTGATTATTACACCGTTATGTTGGGGATCTGCGCCACGGTTCATCGGCGCTCAAGCTTTTCCATACATGGACCGCATGGGATGGAGCTGAGGCTCCGTTCCCACTCTCCATATGGGAAAGCCGTGCGCTGGGGATATGCTGGCCTTGGATGTCTTTCAGAGATGCTGAGCTGAGTGTCCCATGCCGCACTCATCCCCACACGGGGCTCGATGGAACGCTTCGAACATGCGTGTAGCGCTCAGCAGCACATGGAGCCTGCTTTTAGCACAGCAACATCTGGGTGTGCGCAGAGTGGGTGAGCAAAGCTCTGCGTGGGCTCTCTCCTGGGGACTAAGTGCTCAAATTCCTGAGGTGCATACATTCTAAGCTGCCTCTTGAACTAGGAACCTAATTCAGGCTAAAAGGATCAAGATCTCAGGCTGCTGTGTCACACAGGTCCCTTTGAAAACACCCTGCCTGCATGCATGATGAAAATAAGCACAGACAGAACTGAGAGACGGAGTTTAGGCGCCGACAGAAACATGAATTTGCGTCCTGACAGACAACCACGTTTTATCCCATGTACTCGGAGGTTAAACACAGCGTTCTGTCAAGCTGCACACGGAGCAGCGCACGCTTTGGCAGCGGCATCTCACGCAGCCACGGTGAGCACAGCATCGCTCCGCGGGGCTGTGCAGCACAATTTGCATCGTGGGACGTGGCTGCCAGCCCAGCTTTCATCTGTGCCGTAGAGCAGCAAGGAAGCAGAATGCTGAACGCACATTAGCTGCTGCCTTGGCTAGCAGTGCTGCGTCACTGCACTGCTGTAGCTGCTCCTTGCAAACCTTGATACCTCTCTGCCTGGGGAGGAAAATCTGCAGACACTGAGCGCTGCAGGTGTACATAGGAACGGCGCTGGGACACAAGGGCGAGAGCCTTCCATCCCCTGCAGGATGCTCAGCTCAGATCCCAAACCCTGCCCGCGCAGCACTCGCACACAGCCTGGACCCAAAGGAGGATCCAGATCCACTCCAAGCGCAATCTCTTCTCTCATCTTATGACAAATCCAGCCCAGATGGCAGGTCATGATACAAATAAAGCCATCCATAATTGCCTGTGGTTAATTACTGAGGACAGTTGGGGTTTTTTTTGTTTGTTTTTTGTTTTTTTTGAGAACATTACATTGTGAAGAGCTTCAATCAGAAAGCCCTCATAGCACCTGTGGCTATTCTGGTTTGGATGCAGAGAAGAACTGCAGCCTGGCAGCCAGGGACCTTGCAGGGCCTGATGATCATAGCCTCCACCCAACTCTGGAGCAGCCACTGTGCTGCTCTGCTCTATTCCCTCTGTTCTCCCATAGCCAGACTGTGCCTGAGTCTGTGTTAGCAAGAGATGCATTTTACTGAATTGTTCTCCACCAGGTTGAAAAAAACTAGAATTATCATGATTGATTCCAGCCAGCCTACCACAAAGCACTACGTATGCTGTAGCACTAACCCCAAACGCGCTCACCTTCTACCTGCACGAAGCTCCATGATGTTCCTGAGGCCTCAGACCTCAGCTGTCCTTCACAGGTCAGACATCAGCACGAGCCTTTCTCCTGTGCTTCAACAGCAACAGATGCAGAGGGCGGCTTTTAGGGCACGGAAGGATTTTTCAGACAAGAACAGGGATTTTTTGGGCCCTGCTGCTGTTGGGACAGGGTGTGGGGCAGCAGCTGGGCCTCGTTGTTGTAATCAGAGTTGGTCTGCAGGTGCCAGGTTATTCTTTTACTACACCCAGTATTTATATTTCAAACCGTAGCATAACTGCCCTGTGGAGGCAGTTTATGGCACCCGGAGAGCTGGCAGGAAGAACTGTGCCAGAGGTCTGAAAAAAGGATCCCAGCACCTGCAATGGGAGCAGGCCTCAGACTGTGGGAACAGGGCTGGCAGGGGATGCTGCCAGGCGGCTGCTCTGCGTGCCCCCTGCTGCAGGAAGGGTCTGTGTGCTTGCTGTCCTCTCGTTTCAACTTCTGCTTTTACAGCAAGGAAGTCAGACCTCGTCCAGATCTTTTCAACTCAAACAGAAACTTTGGGGAGATTGCAATTGCTTGATTTTGCACCGGTTTAGATGCAGCCCCAAACGGGTGTGCTTCCTTCCAACCATACCCAGAGCAGCAGAACAGGTACAACGCTCCCGGGTCTGCCTCCAGATGAAGGACATGGCCACCCCTGATGTGCCAAAGGAGGAGAAGCTGGGAGAGCAATGGGGAACCTGCTGGGACTGCCATCAGGACACAAAACCTGCCTAGCTCCAGTCTGATCCAAACCCAGGCCAGCTCAGTGCTGCTGAGCCCTGGACTGCCCCAGCAGAGCAGCAGCAGCCCCATTGCTGCAGCCCTTAGGGGATGTCAGAACATTGGTGGTCCTCCAGACTGAGCTCAGGCTTTGGCCTGGAGCCAGCCGCAGTCTCCTGGAAGTTTCTCTTGGAGTTTAAAGCGTTTGGATTGGGCCCAGTTTGCCTCGTAAAGGCAGGAAAGTTTTAAGCAGGAGGACAGCAAATAACTGTTGACAAAGCTGGATGGCTCTCGCAAAGTCAGGGGAGAAAAGGGAGATCTGAAGTGCCCAGGAGCCGCTCTGACAGGCGTGAGGCATTGGTGCTCCTGCAGCCCCACTCGTGGTCTGCCTGTCTCCAAAACCCGCTCGGATGCAGCGTCCCCATCGCTTTATCTATGGGATGGCTGTGTGAAAAAACATCCCTGCGTTCCTTTTCCCTGTAAATTGATCACTCCTAACACCCCGGGTCGCTCAGAAAAACAAAAGGGCCGATTTGTTCAGTTGCTCCAGGTGCTGCAATGCAATCAGCAAAGAAAGGTTGAAATCTGGGGATAACGTGGGGAGGTGTCAGGTGAACTCTGGCAGCTGAGCCAGGCTCTATTGCTGCCCTGCAGCCCTCACGGCTCCATGGTGGTGATCCCTGGCACCAGCCCTAAGATAAACAGCCCTAAAGCAGGCAGGCAGGACCTGGGGAGGATCAGTACTTCTTTTGGAGCCAGGGCTGAATTCCCTTTGTTGATGGTTTTATCACCTCTTTACCTGGGTGGGGCTTTTCATGTCATATTTTGGCAACTTCAGTGTCCCATTAAGCCATTAGCTGCAGGTCTGCTAGTGGGTGGCAGGTTTTCTTCCTTCCTGCTTTATGGGGAATTATAGGATCTGGAGAGTGATTTTGCTCTGTCAGAGCAAATTGCCTTTGCTGACCTAATGTCTAATAAAATGGAAGATGTTTCTCCAATTATTTCCATTGCGAAGCATTAGATTTTGTGTTATTTCCACCTATATTTGAAATATATACGGAGCATGGATAAATTGAAACAACCTAATTTTAGAACTTGTAGCAGTTTTTCTACCTCTCATTGTAGTGCCCATGCTGTCCTGTGAAAGGAGGAAAAACAACAAGAAAGGATCTCCTCAGCACAGGTCACCAACAGTTTCAGCCATAATAGACAACTCCATTAGGAGCAGTAATTAACGGTAAATGGAGTCTGAGTGTTTGTCTGCTCCAGATCTGTGCCCTCAACAAGGCCTGGGTGCCCAGCAGCTGAGTCATCTGCCCAACAGGTTCTGAAAACCCAGCAAACACGGTGTGGCTCCAGGAGACGTGTCCTTTCTGGTGCTCAGAGCACCCTAAAGAAAGCGGTGTGCTGAAGGAGCTACAGACTTCTGAGAGGTGCTTAAATTTCAGTGCTAGCCTGGAATTCATGGGAACAATGTGTTTCAGGTATCTGAATGCCTGAGGAGCTTTATGCTGTACACCAGTGTTCCCAGAGCTGTGGCAGTGTTCCCATGCTGAGCCCCACGTTGCCCAGCTCCAGGGCCCTGACACAAATCTTGCACAAATAGGTGAAAAATCCACGTGAAACGGAGAAATGAAGAAATGCAACTCCGGTTTTCCTCTCTCCTTTTTACCCATGCATCTTTTTCTGCTCTGTGAGTTGAGCTCTGGATTTCACTTGGAAAAAGCAAATGGGGAAAAGCAATAGAGGAAGCCTCTCTTTGCCTGCAAATCTCTGCTTGGCTGTTCTGATGAAATACCCTGCAAGGTGCTGAGCTCTTTGAGCAGCACCAGCCTTGGGCTGGGTGCTTTCGCAGAGGAGTTGTTGGGGTGCAGCTGGGAAAGGAGAACGGGCTTCATGGGATGGGGTGTCCTATGCTGCTGGTGGGGCCAAGAGGAATGCTAACCAGAGCATCGGATGCAACCTTTGTGCTCTGAAAGCAACTCCAAATGCAGTTAAGTTAGTGCTTCTGAGGCTTTGCCCAGCCGAGTGCAACAAACACAAACCTCACACCTCTCTGCATAGTGGGAGCCTGGGACAAGTGACAAGTGACATCTCAGGCCTTCCAGCCCAGGGAGAGTGAGGGAGTGGGGAGGAACGGTTGATTAAAATCAGAGTTTTTTGTTCAGAGTTTTCATTATAGATTCAGATCTATATCGAAATTAGTCAGCCAATGACCTCATCCAGCAATGATGAACAAACAAGATGACAAGCAAGTGTCGATAAGTCTCAGAAGACGTAACATCATTCCTGAGCACAATTAAACACAGCCTTACAAACACTCAGGCCCTGGCTTTCATGAAATCCATATGGAGTCATTAGCCTTCTTAGGCCTGGTTTTCCAACACTCTTAGATGCAGGATGAGAGCCTGACTGTACAAAAATTCACTGAGATTATGTAGGCTCTGAATTTAAAGGGAAAGAGCCATTTCTGAGGAATCCCTTTCTAAAAATACTTGCTCTGGAAGAGGAGTGGTGAATCTGCAGGCAATTTCAGACCTTCTCCCCAAACCAAGCAGTCACATCTCCAGTGCTGTGTGAGCCAGCCTGCCCCTGGCCTGCACAGCACATGCATGATGCTACGTATTCACTCTGCTCTGCTCCCATGTTGATCTGTCAATGAAGGAGAGGTCATCTAAAGGCAGCAAACAGTAAGTAAGTGATAAGGGGCTCAATTTGTTTATGCTATTGCAGATTTCAGATGATATCAGAGCTGCATAACTGCTACGTAAAACATTACAAAATGCAACACGCAGACTCTCACAAAAGACAATTTTTTGCAGGATCAGACCCTTGTTCACTTTTTCAGTGCTTTTTTCACAACAGTAATTTCAAAGGGGAAAAGTATTATTTAATTATCTTCTTTTCTTGGTTTGAATTCACCAGCTGCACATCTTCCCCTGGCTTTATCAAAGAAGCCACTGGTATAAGAGCACATCTAATTTTAGGCGGACTTTGGTTGGCTGACTTAAAATTGATCATGCATTTTAGTTTCAGTAACTCACAATTTCTGTGCACTTTGATAGTGCACTTTAGAGAACAAGTCCTCTTTAATGACAAAGGCTTAAAAGAAATGACCTTTCTGAACAAAATATCAAAGCTTAGAAAAGATAGTCCCTTGGAAAAAAAGACTCAGCTAAAATGACCTTGTGTTCTGAAACTTTTTCATACAATATCTGACATCTTGCTTTTCCTTTGTACCCTCGGAATGAAACCAAGTATAATTCAGTAGTGTGCGGTGCCTCCAGTACATGTTGTGATTTGGGAAGGACTTGCAGTGCGTTAAGATAATTAAAATTAAATAAAAGTCCAGTGGCATCGACATGCTGTCAAAACTGCTCATCGCTAGAACCAAAGCTGTGTATGTTTTCCAGAACATCCGATAAATCACTTTAATATACTATAGTGATCACAATTATTTTCTTCACAATACAATCTCTTTCTGCAGAGCAAAATCACTACTCTGAAACCACAGATTGCAGAGATTTGGGCACGTCACAGGAGTATCTGCTGCGCTGCCCTGCCAGCACAACAATTAAAGCACTGTTGCGGCAGAAAGCAGAGGGCTGAGAGAAGGAGGGAGGCTGTATCCCTTTTCCTCCGACCGCCCCAGCAATGAGCGTATCTGTTACACGTAACGCAAGAACTGTGAGCGGCACCCAAGTGAAGTTTCACCTTGATAAGGGGAACCCTTGATGCTGGTGGACAATGCTCTCGTGCACTTTTCTTGTGCTTTAACATAGAGTGGAACTATCCTCTCTCATACAGCAAAATCCAGTGTAATAATAACAAATAAACATCATCATCGTCAACCCATGCAAATGAAGCTCTGACCATATGCCAGCCAGCTCTGCCAGGACCGCTGGCAGCTCCATGCCCTGCAGGGGAAAAGAGGCAAAGAACGAGTTCTGGAGGGCAGAATGTTTCTAGACTTCAACCTTAACTGTTACAAAGTGATCACAGAACTATTATCAACTGCAAACGAGCCCCAACCAACACTGAATTTAGTTCTTATCGGGTTTATAAGCACCTTCACAATGCCCCTCATGCTGTATGTGGTTTAGGAGAGTTTCACAGAGCTCCCAGATTGACCGAGATCTACTTTTCTGAAATGGCTTTTTGATCATCAACATCCAGTTCTACCAAAAAGAAGGAAATCCAGGCCTGAATTCAGCCAGCTGCATAGGGAAGGGCATTCAGGAGAGGCTCTTCATCACCTTGAGGATCTGCCCCGCTTCCAAAAGCCCCACAGCCCCATTTATCATGCACAGACACCAGCACAACACCAGACAAACCCACAGCACCCCATGCACGACAAGGGACATATCTCTGTTGGCACAAAGCAGCACCCGAGTGGTAAAAGCACAGCGCTCCCCCTGTGGAGCCAAAGCACAGCCGCCCTGCACCTCCCTGAGCAAACACATGGCATTTTACTGCCCACAATTCACCCTATGCATCCTGACAAATTCCTTCTCCTGAAACTCACCGTTGCCCCAGGCGAGGCTTGGTGGCACCTGCCGCAGCTTCCTTGCTTATCAGAGCCACGACAACCTCTTATCTATAATTAGAAGGATCACTTGCTGATTCAAGGAAGGTGAAAACCTGCCCAGACCCAAGCCAGGCTGACATGCAGTGAGGCACCGGGCAGAGCTGGGCACGCGTCCCGCTGGGAGCTCTGAGCAGGGGACGGCCTCTCCTCATGGATCTGGGGCTGGAGGGGATCAGTGCTCGTGGATCTGGGGCTGAAGGGCAGCCAGGGCCTGGTGGGATGGCTGCCTCCTGCTGCAGGCCCTGCAGATCAGCACGTGGCGGCCAATGCTGCAGCTGGACCTCAGGGAGAGGAATTTCTGCCCCCTCGTAAGCACTCAGGCCATGCACATTCCTTTGTTGCAAAACAGCAGACAGTATATTTTCCCCAGTTAAAAAAGCCATACAAAACTCTATTATGCACTGTGGCTATTCAGGTGAGTGAGATGCCCAAGCAGGACAATAATGGCAAAACAAAATAGTGCAAAATAATATTTTAATCTTATGTAAACATATGGACACAAAACGATGTCAAATTTGTTAAAAAATCTTGGACATTAATAATAGAAAATGGGATTTTCTTCACGTATAAGAGTGAAAAGAATGGTACGAGGAAGTAGTAACAAAATGTTAGTAGAGGAAACTTCCTCTTGGAAAGCAAGCAGAATCAACACAGTATATTGGAAGTGTAAGTCTGTGATGAGATGATAAAAAAATAATGGAAGGAAGCAAGGTACAACTAAAAAAAAAAATTCTGGCATGAGCAATGGATATGTTTTCATGAATTTCATTGCACTTTGTGTGCTAATAAAACAGCCACTGATCTTTGCATTTTAATTTACAAGAGCCAAATCTTCAAACCTATTGAAAGCAGTCCATTTGGCGATCAAAGAAATCCAACAGCTCCAGCAGCTACCTGAAAATTAAGACACTCTCGTTAGTTATGTCTTAGTAATCTTACCACAAAATGCAACAGTCTGCAGTGGGGCCCTGTGACAGCAGCCTGGCTACAGCAGCCATGACCACAGCTGCAGCCATGGGCATAGACAGACTGAAGTTGCCCTTCACTGACACTGATCAGTGTCAGCCAAAAAAGCAGGAGTTCAGTGAGCACAGGTCAGGTAAAGCAAAATTCAGTTGGAACACAGAGTTGGGAAAAAAGTCTGATCAGAAGGAAAACTTCATCTTTTCAACTAGCTGTTTTCCTAACTGTGATTAGGAAACACCGATTCGGAAAAGTTTGAGATAAGATGCATCTGTTTGCAGTGCTTCTGCTCTTACTGCAGAGAGCCTGCAGACTACCTCACAGCTTTGTATTTACCTGACAAAGTTGCCTACACTGGACAGGCTACCAAAAATTAATGACATTTTCAGCTTTCAGCTCTAGCAAGCTCTTGTTAAGAAAAAAAACCCAGCATTTTCAGACAACTTCCATGCTGCTAACATTTTTACAAACGTTTAAATATCTCACAGATTTTTACACTGTTTTTACAAGCATACACTTTTATTTGCAGAATTCCTCATGTGAGATATGAAATATCATCAAAGCCTATAAATATAAAAAGACTTTACTAGGAAGTTTCCTTTTACTCACCTATCCATGTGAATCACTTACTCTAAAGGCACGGCAAGTCTTTTTATTGCTGCAGCACTTGCCATAATTTATATTGGAGGGTGTAAACGTTTGAGAAAAGCCCAGGCTCATGAAGATCCGGTACTTTGAAGATGCGATCTGTAATATTATTCATTGCATCACTGTTTTCTATCTTAAAAGGAGGTGGCATCACCGCAGAGCTGCAGCTGTGCACTGAGTCTCTGTCTCATCATGAACATGGAGGCAAAGCCCAGACTTGCAGTGCACCTGCGTGCGCTCTCATCTTGCTCTAATAGTACTGACTAAGCACTGGGAAAATTCTCAGGCCCTTGTTTACTGAAAATAAGGATCTTTTAAAACTGCAACCATATTTGAGTGTTTTAATTAAGCTGTAAAACTTCAATAATTGAGATCCACAGGTGTGAAATGGTATAAATCGATGACAGAAAGGCCCATACCTCCTGGTGGGGTAGGCGTTCAGCTCTTCCTGCTGGACGGAGGCTCTTTTCTGCAGAATATTTACCTGCAAAATACATCCCAGGTGAAAATGCTGTTTACACATAAGTTTACACTCATTTCACAAAGGTGTTTTTCTTGTCTATTCTGCCTATATAAAATGCAGTAATGCTTTAGCTGCATATTAGAAGTAATGATAATACTCCATAGCAGATTGTCAGGATATCCCCAGCACACCACTTGCTGCATGCTACCCACTTTAAGAATAGAGTCAAAACAGCTTTTACATTCAGCTTGTGGCAGCATATGGATTATCAAGGGGTTGGGAGCTGCAGCTGTACCCTCAGTGCAGGTACAAAACCTGAGTTCTGATCCCCACACTTCTGTTCTTGTGATACTCACCTGCTCTTGAAGGGTATGAAAATTAATGTTTATCAACACAGTGGCAGCTTTTGGAGAACTCAGCAAAAGCAGATCATTATTTTTAGTGATATTTATTGAAAATGTTGCCCGAGCACACAGTATTTTCCTTCTGTTTATTTTTATCGCTGCTTGGTGCTTATACCAAGCCTGTCCTCTTCATCCCCCTCCAACAATAAATAATCCTGACAGGTGCAGAGATTCTGCTGCCCTTCTTGTCTGATGTTTTGAAACAGGAATTCCAACAATTTTCAAAGACCAGCACACCTGTGCTTCAGGAAGGAGCCCTGCTTACCGACTGGTCTGTGGCTGCAGTGTACCAATGGCAATGCAGCCAGCAGCTCTGTGTTTCTGGTGACACCCAGTTTTTAGTGTGTGCAGTTACTTTTACTCTTCTGAAATGCACTGGTGCTCACAAAAGCCCCGCAGGTGGATATCAGATTTTACCTCTCTTTTTTTGAACTCGTTACAAGATGTAGTGTTCTTACATTCGCTGCAGTGCAATGCTTCCTACCAGACAGTGATAATGGTCAACAACGCTTTAAAAACAGCTTTTTACTATCAAGTGGAAATTGATTTCCCCAGTTAATCCTTAACTTTTTATTTCCCATAAATATTTCAGTGAGAAAGAGCATCGCTTCCATCAGGAATCCTTTGACATATAAGCAGAGTGTCTATAACCACAGTATTAAAGTTGTGTCGTTAGCAACATACAGGAATTTGAAACTTTCCCCTGTGAATATTTCCTACTTCTGTTAAAGGCAAATTTTGCCATGGGAAACATCTCATGCTTGGAAAAAATGCAAGATAAATACCCTTCTACATGTACAGAAAAGAAAAAAAGGAATAAGAAGGAAAGAAGGGAGGAAGGAAAAGTAAGATCAGTAAAGCAAATACATTTAATGACCAGGCATCTCCATAGAGGGAGTGCATAAGGAAGAGAAACAGAGAGCTTGTAGATCTCTACCAGCTTGAAAAATGCTGTGTCAAGCCTGCACTTGCAGGCTGTGTCCTCAGGGCTGTCGCTCCTGCTGGAGCCCTGGGCAGCCTGCGGCACCTCCAGCACTGCCATGGCACTTCGTTTCTTCCCTTCCTGTCGCCAGGACAGATCCCAGAGCTCTGCATGGGGCCATCTGCCAACACTGACTGTTTTATTTGGATTGCCATTATCCCACATCTACGATCACTCCTCTTTATTATTATTTATCCTTCCTCAGACCTTTCTGTGTCTGTGAGTTCAGGCAATGACAATAATGTATGAAGAACTTTCTTCCAGCTCCTCATACACTCAATAGAACAGCACCAAATGACCTGTTTGGGAACTCAATACTAGAAGTATTAGTAGTTCCCTATTTACAATGACATTCTGATATTTCTATTAGCCAGGCTTGTGTCTATTTCACATTAAAAAAATTGATTTTGTATTGCTGCAGATGAGCTAGTGTTTTGCAGGATTTAAGACAAAGCGTTACAGAAGTGAAGATGGCATCTGAAGATACAATACAAAAGCTCTCAAGGTGAAGAAAGTGGGGGATGTGACTGAGGAGCATGGGAGCACTGCCATAACCTGGTTTTGAAACTTACTCAGTATGTTAGCCAAATTGTAGATGGCCTAATTTCTTGCCTAGACAAGAATGTTTTTACCCAGCCCCCAAAACTGAAGATAAATAATAAAAATTTACCTGAGATTTTAAAGATACGATGGTATCTTCAAGTTCCTGCCTCAAAGATGCTGGCATTAGAGTTTTGAGTTTAGTTTCATATTCTTGTCGTATATGGGTCACCTGTACAGGAAAAGAAAAATATATAAATAGGGCTACTCTGAAGGTTAGAAAGTAACTTTATTTTCACTTCTTTTGTCCAGTTTGCAGTCCAAGTAAACTCAGAATTACTGTATCAATGGAAAGGTAAGACGAAAGATCAGCAAAGACCTGTAAAGAACCAAAGATGTGTAAAAGATGAAGAAAGGGAAAAGAAAACATGAAAAGGAAATCGTTATGGAAAGGAAACAACAGTAATACAATTGTTGGGCTATGGTCAGAAGAAGTTATAATACTACTTTCCTAACTCTATCTCAACAGGGATACAGGCACATGGCTGAATGGCCTGCTAATACCAATGTAAGTATTTCAAAACTAGCTTTAAAGTTATTATAGACAAAATCCACAGATTGTTCTTTGCCCCTTTTCACAGTTCATGGTTCAACTACTCTTCATCAACAGAGTTAAAATAGTTTCTCTAGTGGTTTTTTTCACTTGTTGCAAGTAACTGGATAAGGCCACCTGACAAGAAAACTTGGCCCGTTTCATGTAAAATAGTAATATCATCATTTGTACAATTAACTTTCCCCCCATAGTGCCAACATTACTGTGTTCAGAAGTGAACTGTCAAGAATCATAGAACTGCTCAGGTTGGAAAAGACCTTCAGGATAAAGTGCCACCTCAACCTAACCATGGTACCCTAACAGCCCACTGTTAAATCATGTCCCTGAGCACCACATCCAGATGGTTTTTAAACACATTAGAAATCTGCAAGGAAACAACAGGCAGAAATGTTAGCTTGCTTTTCTGTGCAGTTATGAGATGTCATCCAGTAGCTTCCAGCAACTCAGACACGTCATGAGACCAGAAGTTCACGTAAAAATCATTCCTAAAGAAGAACGTCCTAGTCCATAACCTTACCCAACAGACGTGGAGTACAGCATGAAGTGCTGTTACACGAGGACAGACCAAGTGGAAGGGCTGTGCTTTGCAACTCCCAGTGTACCTGGATTTGCTGAATCCTGACAAACGAGTCCTGGGAGTCTCTCCTGGCTTTGCCCACCAAGTCTCCCAGAACTGCTGCACACTTTATTACTGTGCTGAATCAGGGCCTCACATCTATACTGAAGTTCCAATAGGATTAACTGCTTAATTCAAATTAAGCAAGTATTTAGGTGTTTTTTTCTGGATTAGCAGCCGAATATGTGAATAAAGGATAAAAGGGGGCTCTATAGCAGATTAATTTAGGAAATATTTTTAAACTTTCAAATCGATTCTTTCTTATCTAATGCATTTACACAGCAACACCATTTTGTGCTGACTCTATTTTAGCACATTTTCTTAGCTTGCAGTGAAAGCACAAGTCAAAGCCTCAGCCTCCCAGCTCCGTCCCACTTGCTTGCACAGGTGGGGACCGAACCAAGGTCAAGGAATGATGTGCCAATTACCACCCTGTGCACAGCTCAGAGCATGCCAAACTATACATTATGCATAGTGCAATTATCAATATAAAAGGAATAAAACAATCTGATTAAACTTCAGGAAAATTTTGCCTATGAGTCATTCTGACATGCAGAAATCTCCAAATCTCTATGCAAATAGGCAATTAGAGGCTTTCCTTGTGAACTGCAAGTGATGCCACTATGCAAATATAAAGAAATAACAGGAAAAAGATCTGTAAGACAGGAAACCTTGTCTGAACTCTGCTTGTTTATAAACCAGTGATCAAAATTTATGTTTCTTAAAGTTACTCTGATAAACTTGTGCTAGTCGTTCTGCAGAGGCTTACAAAGTTATGGATAGGTGCCTTGCCAGCATAAACATTTTCTGAGCCAACTGCTCATTTGGGTGGGGACCTCGATGCAGTCAACTCACACCACAGCTCCATGGAGAGCACTGAGGATGTGAGGAGCTGAGCCTGGGCTCCCAGCAGCTTCCTTAGGTGCAAGCATGCAGGAGTCCCTCATTGTAATTCTTCCAAGAGGAAAGTCAAGGCAATTTCATTCAAAATAGATGTAACAAAAAGCTGAATACAGCTCTGTGAGTGAAATAATAATGATCTAATTGTGCAACTTGCAACCAGGTCGCTGTTTTTAATAGTTTAATCTGCAAGTGTCCTCTAAAGACGTGCTTTCACAATGCTCTTTAACATTTGCCATTGACTCTGCAAAGCACCCAGGGGATCGCTCCCCTTTGATGAAGGTGTTTCTTGGAAAGTCAGGAAGGAACACGTATGGTGCTTTAAAGTACAGCTGTGTAGTCTGGGTCTCCTGAAAGACAAAATGAGAAACAAGCCCTGGTAGCAGAAGGGTTGCCTGGAGTTGATCTCTTACTCTATTTCAGAAAGAAGATGAACATTTTTCTTGCAGTAAAACTCTTCTTTGGGATACAACTGCATTTTGTTTGTTTCTGAAGTCAAAATATGTTTCTTTCAACTGTGCTCACTCATAATTGCATCACAATGAGATGAAAATAAGATCCCAGCTGTTTCCTGTCACATTATGATAAAGAACATGCTGAGGTTTTCGGCTGAAGTTACTATCAAGGTTTATTGACCCAAGAGATTAAAATAGTGCATGGCAAAAATCCGAATCAGTTCTTACAACTGAAAAAGGACACACAGTGGGCTAATATATGCTAATCTTAATGAGGGGAGGTTTTTATTTTTTAACATTGATTTCTGACCCAAGGAAACTGATGTTTGCAGGGATTTTGTGTGTGCATGCGTGTGCCTTAAAGGCTCTCTTGTTCTTTTATAGCTTCAAGCTGCAGCCCTAGGATCCTCGAGCACTGTGTCTCCTCTCGCACTCGTGAGAGATGTTTAAAATTGCAATTCTTCAGCCCTCAGGAGGGCCTTATCTGCTGGATGAGGACAGCTCTATTTCAGTTACTGTTGGGTTCGTTGTCATTCAGTCCTGAGAAAGCTGTAGTGAGCTTTTTGTAGTATTTTGGTGAGCTGCTTTAATCCACGAACCCCCAGGAAGGTTTTATAGCTTTTAATATGAAGCTGCCACGCTGCTCTTTGTTTATTCAGGTTGGTGGCTAGGATATGAGGTTTTAAGGTTTTATCATCAATCATCTCTGGTGTCAGGAGAAAGAACCAAAAGCAGAAGTTGCCAGAAAGAGGTAAGCTATGGTCAGTCACAGTAAGTTAGAATCAAGATGAGGCAAATATTCACACAATTATGACCTGGTCACACTGTAGCCACTCTTCTCTTTCAAAAAGCAATATCCTATGCACAACCAGGAGAAATGCAGCAGCTTCAGGATGATCAGATGTACTTCTGCCCATGTACTCACAACAGCCTGTAAAGCAGAGGCTATTCTGCCTCTCTGCTATGCTTTGCTATACAGCCACATCGCCCCGGTATCTTAGGCAGGTTGCTCAGAGCCAGCTCTCCCTTTTTCAAGAGGTCTACAATGCTGGGTTTGCCTTCCAGTGGCCCTGGGGCTCTAGATAGTGCAACATCCCCTTCTCAAACCATTGAAAAAACAAAAACACTGCAATCTTCTCCAGATCTCCCAATTGTAATTACTTGATTCAAACCAGAGGAGCATAAGGAAAATGCTAATGAAACAGTGAAGTATGCATTGCCAAAGCAAATGAGGGGACCAGAGATGAGTTGTTCAAGTTCCTTAAAAAGACTATCTTGTCTTGAAGGGCATGAAGTCAACATTTAGTGTATGTCAGGTAAGAATCGAAAGGCGGTTCACTTAACTCAGGTTTTGTGGGTTTTTACTATCTCAATTTCTGCCTGTTTGTAACATTTGTGAAGGACAATAATTCCACATGCCAGGAAATACTACGATAGTGACCAAAAGGCATAATTAGGATCATGTAATTATTATCAAATTTTCTCTGCATTTCAGGGGAGTAAGATGAGATAAGTTCTTTCCTGCCTCTCTCCAGTCCTTTCCTGCGTTATTCAAACAGTGTGGCTGAAAAAGCTGTCATAATGCTGTTTAAAAGAGAAGTCTCTTTAAAAACTTTATGCATCTGTTCAGCAGTACAAATCTCTGTGAGAAGACATGAAAGATGTGTTGTAATTAATCTGAAGACAGGTTAGGGTACCAGCAAGGTAAAAATAACTCCTTCAGCCTTAGGCAAACCATTTCATCTCACACTGAAGTCTCAGCCTTCTAAATGAGGATAATAATAATACTGCGTAGGTCAGCTTCATTCAGGTGACGTGAAGATGGCTGAAGTAATTTTCTGAAAGCAGTCTGAAGAGGCCAAGAGAAGGACAAATTACTACGATGCCATCCCAATTAAAAAACACACAAAAAGACAAACAACCCAGAGAATATCAAAGTAACAATTAATCGCAGCTTGGTTCTCTTCTCCCTAATTGCAGTGACTCCTCTGCTTCTCAGCACTCCCAAACCCTCAGTTAATAAAGCTCTAATCCCACAGAAGTGCTGAGAGCCTACATGGGCACCTTCCTCCATCAGCCCCATGGGGAGAGCTGGCCCAGCTCTATGGCCAAGGAACCAAATCCACCAAAACCTGCAGCTTCCTGAAGGTTCAGATCTCTCATGGTTCTCTTGTAAAAGAATAATTACAACTGGAAATCTTTTCAAACACTTTTTTCTGGTGAATAATCAAATTATGTATCATTTTATTGTTCAGTAAAGAACAAGGCCTCACCATTCATCCTTTCACAAAGCAGCCACATAAGAAAATCCGCTGCTTTTCTGTCTATGACCTCTCTTACTTCAGGCATGTGAACTGAGAAATGTCTGTCGAAATACAGTTCTTACAGGTTTAAAGAAATATTTTGCAATTTGATACAAATGTTCTCAAGTTCTTAAGGAAAGTAATGAATGCTATAAATTGCACAAACACAGCACGGCTGCGAATGGTAACTGAGTGTGATCAGCAGAGCCAGTTATTTTGCCAAGGGTACACAACACTGCTCTTTGCTGAGCAAAAACAGTGTTGGAGAACCTACTCTGCTCTGAACAGCCCCCCAAAAGCATAAATTAGTGGCACAGCTGTCCACTTTATTTGTTTTTAGCTGGTAAACCATTGGAGCATCCAAAATAGGTTTGCCTTGATGTGTTGCTGAGCTGCAGGGACCTCCTGTGAGCAGCTCAGTCAGCTCCTTCCAACCTGCACCCAAGAGGCCTTGCACTTTGCTGGTTTGTATTTCAATATCTTTCTTTTCTTACCCAAGATCTCCCACCTGGAAAATGCTCTGTTTGTAGTTAAGCAATACAAGTCCATATGATTCATAACTGCAGAGGAAGGGAAGTCAGGCAAAACTTTAAAAAAAAATCCAGTGGGCTGCATTATGGCAAGAATAGCATTCTTGGGATTACGCGAGTTGGAGAGGAATAAAAGCTTTCACTGTCAACACCATGGAACAACCAGGAATGCTGTGGCTAGAAAATTCACTCTGCTCTCTCAGCCACCCCCTCTTAAGGGCTCCTCTATTGTTTCAGTTGGGATTTGGAGGATCCTTGACCCGTCTTCCCCTCCTTCCCGATGACTCATCCAGATGCCAGCCTTGCTCCTGAGCAATGTTTGCTTCGGCCCCTGCCAGCACTGCTCCTTTGCAGTGGGGATGCTCCACTCCATGGGGCAAAGGGAGCCCAGCTGACAACGCTGACTTGCTGCATAAGAACAGAAAACTGAACCAGCCCAGGAATTAAAGCTGGGCCAAGGCTGAAGACACATGGTACTCATTTATGGCTCTGTCGAGGGCAGGGAATTTCTAATATGCTATCAAGATAATTAAGTCTGAAATAAAGCTGTAAGCATCTTTGACACCAGCATGGGAAAGTATTTATGTATCTCATACATTCCAGTATGTGTTACCTTCCACATGATCCCTTCCACTCTGGGGTGGATCAGCAAGTCAAAGGTTCAGGGTCTGCTACACAGAGGTGCCAAGCGCTCCCCAATGACAGCAAGGGCTGACAAAGCTCAGCAGCAGGCAGGATGAAGCTCAGCATTCTCACACTGTCTGTGTGAACAAACAAATCTTTGTAGATAATAATCAGCAGCTACTTTTAGTACCGCCATTTCCCCTCTGTCAAGAACAAGAATGGAACCAGCATCTCAACTGGAAAACAAGCTGCTAGATTTATGGTCAGAAAGAGTCCATGAACTTTGAGCACGGGTGGTAACCACGGCTCTCCATCCCTGATGTACTTTTAAAGACAGGATCAGTGCTGATTCAATTGCAAAGAAAATAATAATTTAAAATGTAGATGGTGATAAATATCTGCATAAAACTAGACTTATTTTCTGTCCTTTTTAGCTCCATCTAGGCACCTCATCTGAAAGAAATGAATAGGATAGCTCACTGACCATTGCTGTCACCCAGCTGGCTCCTCCATGCAGTGCCACTTCTCCTTTTGGTGTTCCCTGCATTAAACACCACGACAAAGACAAAGAGCTAGAAAACTGACATTTTTAAAACCTCTCCAATTCATGGATATACTAAGGTATACTTCTAATCTCGCTTGTTAAAAATTCTCTTCCTTCGATCAGTTGTCTGTTCCCTATTTTCTATTTCACTGCCTTTCTCCAACTGGCCACTTCATTTTGAAATTCATCCAGGCCTATGGAGTAGGTATACATTCGTGTATTTTCCAGTTGTGTCTGATGACCAAAGCTCATGTTTGATCACTGACTTCCATACAAACATCATCACTGCCTTCCCCTCTTTCCTCTGACAGGCTCACAGATGGTGAGATCCTTCTCTCCTGCAGTTTCTGCCGTATGGAGCCCCGGTAACTTTCAACTCCATTGATTTCCAGCTCCTTTCAAATCCCACCTGAAAATCTGCTTTCTTGTGCTTGAATCTCAGCTTCTTCCTCCTCCTGCTACTCTAAAATGTCATGTTTACAGTATAATTTACTATATTCTGTTTAATTCTGCATTCCTTTCATGATAGGTTGTTAAAATGCTGAAAGAACCCACTAACTATGACAAATGGAAGTTCTGATTTATTGTAACCATCTCAGTCTTAAATTTGGGGGCACTACTGATTAAAGAGTGCATCAGTGGAATTGCACATACAGTAGGTATGAGCCAAGATAAAAATGGTAGAATCTGGCTCCAAGTAATGACAGCACTAATTTTATCATGCCTCAGTCAACACTGCCATGCAGCCATAGGCACATCTATCTCCATGAAAGGTGTAAGGAAATATACATCAGTTTCCTTGGGACGGGGAAGAGGCTGCTTTGGAAGTGGAAGTTCTTGCAGTGTTTACCAAGGCCAGAGGGGAGGAAGTTCCACTGCTTCCATGTTCCACTCTTCTAGAACATATATCAAGCTTTGGCAAAGCTGTGAAAGCAGCCATGGTGGAACTGTAAAGGCAGACCCAGACAATGGAAGTAGGGGAATTTCTGTGAGTTCATCTGACTGCCTTTAAAACTCTGTGATATCTTTAAAACAAACCTGAAAATAAATATGGACAAAAAGCCCTGAACAAAAAGGGTATTACTCAGGTCTTCCAGCCTTCGTTGTGCTAAGAACCATTTGGGACACATACCCTGGATGTAGGCATATCTTGCTCATCGCTGTCTCACCGTTCCTTTACTCACAGCTCCCCAAATCTGCAGACAATAGCACAATTGCCATCAAAGATAAGGTGTGGCAAATGTTAGAAGTTCCCTGTGCTACACAGCAGCTGAAATTTCAAAATGATGCATCACAGCCTTCATCTGAGAACAAACAGATTTAGTTGGCATGGAAACAGTAAGTTAGGCTGAATGTGGTAAATATCCAGCAGTCATAAAAAGATGAGCAAGTCAGAATGATAAATATTAAAACTGAACACTTGCTGAATGCTTTTGAATCATAGCTCTTTTACGATGAACACTCCTGTTCTCATTGGAATGCAAGTGAAATCCACTTAACAAACTAAGCTGCTCTGTTCTACCCCAAATACTTCAACAACACTTTCATTCAGATAACTCCTTTCTCCCTTTTTAATAATCTATTTGAGAAAAAAAAAAAAAGAAAGTAAAGAGCTGGAAATCTGTATTGGCATTCTCCTTCAATTCCTCAGTAATGTTCATTAGTTGGACATCACTGATTTTGTGTCTTCAGAGAAGCTCTATCCTTTAAGGCTGTAATTGTGACTTGACTGTTTGGAGGCGCATTCCTATGGTTTGAGTACCTATCATGATGTTACCTTGATTGTTCATGAACATGAAAATCTTCGTTTCCCCCTGTATTATTTTCAATTAGAAATATCATACCCAATCCTGCCCTATAGACTGAGCAATGAATAGAATTCCAAATTGTTTCCTGTCAGAAATGTTGTTTTGTATTAGATCCACGCACAGGTCAGAGACAACCAACACTAAACACCGTGCAGTGCAGGAGTGTAATCTACACGGGATCAGTTCCCAGGTTTTCAGATTCCTGAGACAGAAGAAACTCCAGCATTGCTTTGCAAGGAAAAGGTTGGGTTGCACCCGCATTTCTTAGGAACCTTCTCAGTCTGCTTCCACTGCCGTGGCACAATGCACCATAAACCCACATACACACAGGTTATATGAAGGGTGAGTTACACGCCATTTACAGCTAGCTTGCCATGCTCCATGAATGCAATTCTGTATGTCTTGGGAAGTCAGAAATCTAATTCTTGAAAGACATTCAGCACTGCGACATGCAGAGAGGTGATAATACACAATGCTGAGACTGCAATCAGGCAGCAGTGTTACTGACCATGTGCACCACTGCCCTGGAAGGCCACGCTTAGCAGAGACAGGAGAGCCTCCATGGAGAAGATAAATGATTTAGTTTAATCCAAGTGGGAATTCCTGGGGGCTTACATATAAAAGTACTGGAAACATAACGTTATTTACACGACAGTTTATGTCACGAAGCTGACTCTGTCCCTCTGGATAATTATAGCAAAGGTTAACTCTGTGCAATCAGCAGAAAGTTCCTGGAATGAAGAGCTGAGCCCCGCGGACCTGTCAGTCACTGCTGAGTTCTAAGGACGTTGCACTGAAAGAAGGCAAACATGGAGAGCTGATACCACCCAACAAGCCATAACGAGAAACAGCTTTTTAGTTTTAATTAAAAGCGCAACAAAATGTTTTTTCATGTCTCATTCATTTGTTTGTTGTTGTTATAGAATCAAAACACAAGATTTTTCCTTTTAATGAAAAACAGAAGCTGTTTAACCCTCTCTCCTCCTTATTTATAGACATGTAAAAGCTTAGAAAAGTAGCCTTTGTGACAGTGCCAATGCAAATTTTGATGTTTGATGCAATTCTGGTTCAGACAATGTTTTGTAAAAGCAGCAAGCGAGTTCTGAGTTCATGCCTTATATCCTTCAGCTCCCCAGTCAGCTGACAAGTTGTTAGCTGCTGTTAATGCCTGATGAACAGGCTTACAGGTGGCCTGGGCACACCATTATAGTGGGAAATACATAAGAGAATCGTCATCACTGTGTTCAGGCCAGTGTTGTTCTGTGAGAGAGACAACCATGCACCAAATAACACATCTTCCTTCATTTCCAAGAGACTGAAGCCAAAATGCAGTGCTTGTAGGCCACTGCTTGATTGCACAAGTTCCCCCAGTGCCACGAGCACTTTTCAGTTAGGGATGCAACTGGCCCAGCAGCTGCTAGAATGGTTTGAGTTGGAAGGGACCCCTAAAGGCCATCTGGTCCAAATCCCTGCTGTGAGCAGCGACACCCACAGCTCCATCAGTGCTCAGAGCCCATCCAGCCTGACCTGAACGTGGTGGATACTGGTTGCTGATCACCATATAAAGTTTTGAAATGCTGCAAAACTGCATTTGCACCAGAGATCTGCAAAGCCTTTTCCAATTCAGATATCCACAGCCTCTGCATTTTCCTGAATACGTCAATCTGGTTTAAATGCAGATTGTAGGCTTTCTTGTTTCAGTACTACTCTGTAAATTACATACACTATTTTGCTTGAAGCACACTGCATCTCTGATTTCACTGGAAGTGTCTGCATTAATTTTAGCAGCATTAATCACGTGGAACTGTTTACAGACAACATGCTAGGACGATAGATGCATGAGATCAGCAGTAAAGATTACTTTTTATCTCAGTCATTGTCCAATTATAATTCTCTCAATACAAGCATCAAAACAAGGGGTTAGAATAGTCTCGGAGCCCTCTTATAGCAGTACAGTCACTTTAAAATAAATGCATCATTTAACAGCTTGGATAGTTGAAATACCAACCTGAAATAGAGAGCAAGAGGTAAGTATTTGCCTGTAGGGTTCAGACAGTTTAATTCCCTTTTATTAACAAAAACAGAAAAGAAAGCTAGCTGAAAATTTTGCAGGAAAATAAGTGCTTTTGCTTTGAAGCAAGATCTTGTCGTTCCCCATCGCAGCTCCCCCCCAGGGGCAGCCCCATACCTGCTCGTGGGTCTCCAGCTCCCTGCGCTGCAGCTTCTTCTCTGCAGCCCGTGCCTGGATGCGGGAACGCTCCGCTTCATCTTGTAGGGTCTGAAACAACACCAATGGGTGCAGAACATGTGAGAAACCCCCCAAAAAGCTCACAGGCAATGTGCTTTGACACTGGCTCATAGAAACATGGAATGGCTTAAGGACCTTAAATACCAACCAGTTCCCACCCCCCCCATGGCTTCGGGCACCTCCAGGGATGGGGCACCCACAGCTCTGAGCAGTGCCAGTGCTTCACCATCATCTATCATGCTATTTATACAACCTGTGCTTCCTGGGAACACTTCTGCAGTGCACCAATAACCTTTCCTTTCAACCTGAGCAACAACCCTCTCTGGAAATCTATGTCTGGAATTTGAGTGGAAATGCATTCCATGCTACTGCCATGGGACGCTCACTGAGACACGGGGCTCCCTTCTGCCCTGGGGTGAATTCAGCACGGGACCTACAGACACAGCATCAAAGGCAATAAATAAGAGGATATTACAATCGCCTCCCTTTACCACAACAATCCAGTCTTTATTTAGTTCAGGAATGATCACTTCTAAACCCCGCTCATAAAACGCATCGACAACTTTATTTTGTCATTATTGTTCCTCTTATATATTTATTTTTATTATGGCCGTCCCTAGGAGCCTTGATCTTTTTGTAATGTGCCTAACAAAGGAGAAGTCATGCCCCAAGGAGCTGATAGTCTGTGTTATTTCTAACAGATACACACCAAACAAACAATACCAAGTTTCAAAGATATTTTTTTTAAAGTTTCCTAGCCATTGTTGGACGTTTGAATACACACTTAACATTTACTTACACACTTACTAAAAGCTTAGTTATGTTGTCAGCTTGAATAAAGGCATTGTTAGCTGCAAGTGCTGACTTGAAGCAAAGCGCACAATGTGGATGTGAGATTGACATCGGCACAGAGGCAGCTGTGGCAGCAGAAAGGGAATACTTTGAGCTATCTTTTGTAGGGCAGAAAATCGGGGCAGAGCTGTCCGTCAGCTGAAAGGCGTGGGGCAGCCGGGACCGAGCAGGGCTGGCCCTGGGGACTGGCCATAGGGACACCGGGGTTTGGAGGAGCACCGGGAACTTGTTGCTGCAATGGAGACCAGTGTGACCCCACGTGTCCCGCAGAACACACGGCACACTGAGAGCTGCCTCCTCAACATGGGACATCCAGGAGTAAACCAGCATCGTTAACAGGACCGGGGGTACAAAGACTGAACAGCCAAACCCTTGCTCTTTTCCACAGCACTGAAACCCTGCGCTCCCAAATCATTTACAGGATAAAATTGCTACGGAGATAAGATAAGAGGAACTACTTACGATAGATCTTGCACATTGTTTTGAAGTGATGCCAGGCATTAACTTTAAAGTCTTATAGTTATAAGGCTGTTTGTTACATGTTCTAATGCCAAAAAATGTAACCAGACCCAAGCATGAACTTAAAATCTGCCCAGGGACTTTTATGCTATCATCACTTCTGAGAAATGCCAAAATCCAGTCTTGAACATGTATCTCAACTCAACTCTTGATACTCAACAAGTCTTGCAGTACCAGTAATTTGCATTATTATAATGAAACTTAACATGTGAACTGCAGGCTCATTATTTTCTTTTTGTACCTCTAATGTCGTAACTTAAAACACAAACAAGCTGACCTTGACGTGAAACCTACAAAGATCCAGGCAATGTGGAAATGCAACACAGAATGAGCAGGGCCTCGTATCAAAGATCACCAAAGGCCCAATCAACTTGATAATAGTCTTCCCATAACACCAAAGCGTCCAGGCATGACCAGCAGCTCTCAGGAACGCTCACGGAGCACATCTGGCCAAGCTACAAAGTACAACCTGCCTTCTGCTGCTTCCACGTGATCAGCTCATACAACCCAACAGCTTGGCAAGGTGAGGGCTGAGGATTCCCTCCTAGCGCTGAAAAGCAAGTTTGACTCTCACATGACTTTGAAGATTGAGGGATAGCACACACATACGAGTGCACATGCATGCTTTTGTCTCAGGGAATGAATTCCTATCATCCCATCACAAAAAACCTGAAGTATTGAATACAAAACGGGATCTGAAAGAGCTCCTGTAAAAGACAACAACCACGTTGTGGCAAAGAAGCAGCGCAGTGCTGTTCCACTCCCTAATTTCCCCATTTTTACTTTCTGCAACAGACAAACATACTCCACAGCACAAAATGAGCGGTTCCTTTAAATCTGTGGGTTTGTCATGCATCTTAAAGTAATTTAATTAGGGAAGTTCAGACGACACAGAGTTTTTCTTAAATCCACCTACTCTAGATAGCATTTGTCAGCATGGAGCACACATTTTGTTCCATTAAAAGGGCAGACAATGTATTAAACAAGCACAATTTAGAAATAAAGGTATTTTTTGTTTGTTTGTTTTTTAACCATAGCATATAAGGGTAACAAAGTATATTATTATCCATTCATCAACTGTCAAACCCGATATATTGTATGAGTTTGCAGGCTTTTCCAGTCACAACTGTCTGCTGGTATTGGGACTGCGTAAGAAAAGACTTGTGATGAACCACAAACAGCTTTACCATTTTTTGACTATCGTTGGTAAACTTCAGTGCTTTGCACACGGGCTCTGCTGCCACTCTCTTTGCAGAAAGTGGTTTTGTTTATGAAGGATGTCCTACAAGTAACGCTCATCTGGATATTTCAGCTCCCCTATCAGCACGAAGACAAAGAAAGCAAAACCAAAAGATCCGTATTTGATCAAAGCCACATGAAAAAAAAAGTAACATCAAAATCTCGTCGTTGCTGTAGATTCCTGCATGCGATGGTCTCTAAAGATAATAATTAGAACCAAGTAAGATTGCTGCCCATGATTGTAATTTGCTAGGAGGAGCCGTGATGGCTGTCATGAATAATGTGCCCTTTTGAAGATCACACTGAAAATTCTCTCTATTGTCAAAATGCTTCATAGGCAGTGGTCAGAGCCTGAATGCTGATAGCGGTTTCTGAAGCTATCCAGCACCATCACATCTTTTCTGCGTCTGACAGAGAAGTTTTCAGCACGCAGAATGCTCTAACAAACAGCAGAGGACTTACCCCAGGTGTACCAGAGAACATCTCTGTTGGAGAACGAAACAAAGGTTTGGTTTGGTTTCAAAACACACAGCTTCAAAGTGTCAGATTTTGCCCAAAGAAAAACAGTGCTTATGTTTAACAACTGTTGAGATGAAGAAAAAGGCACAGAAAAGAAGTGAAAATCGCTGGCCAATTTCTGAGGGTCACAGGCAGTTTTTCCCGAATGGAAAACAAAACCAAACTTATTAAGCTCAGTTTTTCCAAGGACAAAATGAATCCCCCTCTCTCAGCTTTGCTATGTTGACTTACATCACTGTTACAAAGACAGTTGGTTTTTTTTTCTTCAGTTAAACTGGCTTTCAAATGCTATGTAAACATGTTTGTTGTTGAAAGTCTACACCATACCTGACCTTGGAAGTGCTTTGTGTTGGCCTGAGAACAAAGAAATGAAATGTTTTGCTTTCCAGCCCAGATATCCTACACTTTGAAAAGCACTTAAAAATGTAAATGAGATAATCAGCTCTACTGCAACAATGTGGGTGAATTACAGCTGTATAAAAGGAACATTCATTTGATTTATTTATAAAAAAATGGAAAGGATCCTAAAATAAATTCATAATGGAAATGTTTTGATCACGCATGACTTTGAGTGACACGAGAAGGGTGGAAGAGTGATGGGTTTGAGAACATGCCACTGAAATACTGCCGTCAGACTTCAGGATCTCCAGTGGAGCTGGTGGTTGGGAGCAGGGCTGTCACAGCAGTCCACGACATGCTTGGCTACTGACTGATATGAAAGGAGCAGTGAACACCCAAGCTTCTTCTCCTGGAAGGCACTTGGTGGCTTGGTTATCACCAGCAAAATGGTGGGCAGACAGGGAGAAGCGGAGCTTGGCCTGCGCAGCTCCAGAGGTGCTGGGATGGTGCACTGGAGCACAGGGACTCAGCCCAGCTCTGGGCGCCAGATTGTGGCTGCAAAGGGCTTCTTTACAAACCCTAAACTTGTAAAGCACGTGGTTTTGACAGGGAGCCACAGAGACAAAGGGTGTGATGCCAGCATTACAAAACCCTTCTCAAGGCAGGAATACATTTTTGGCAATAGTTACAAGGCTTAATCTGAATCAACTAAAAGCTGGTAAGAGAAAGATTTCTACAGATCACATGAACAAGTATGAAATGGGAATATTCAAAGGATTTAGTCTTTAATGTCTGAAAACTGATTTGATTATCCTTTAATCACAGGATATCTTAGAAGTGTTGGATTCCCTGAAAGAAAACTCAGTTCTGGAAGACTTACATAAACAAAAATCACAGTGACGTGGAGTTACTCGGTATCAATCCTTACTGTGGAAGTGCTGCATTTACAAAAGCTGTGATATTCCTTTTCCTTTGGCCTAAATCATTCCTACATTTGGTGAGCTCTTGAGTGCCAGCAGGGCACCATTCCTGATCCCATCACCCTGTGATCACAGCGACAGTAGATTTCTCTCTCTGCTACTGAAGGCTGAATGAAGAAGAGGCACTTGGAAGGAAAATCTCCTAAAAATTGTTAAAAACCCAACGTATTTTCACTTTGAAACAAAACGTATCAGCAGTAAAGCACACGGCCATCAGGTTGCACCATGTAACAGCAGTCTCCTCCTGACACAGCACTGTCACTTACTGGCTCTAGCAGCAGCTCTGCACATGCAGATGTGCATCTGTATCAAGAAAAGACCTCAGTATTTAGCAAACCTTCTGCTAAAGGTAGTAATAGTTAACTTTTCATCTTCAAAGAATTTTTCAAACATTACTAAATTAATATAATTAGTTAATGAAAGATGCAGTAATAAAAGCTACCATAATTACCTACGGTAGATTTAATTATCTCCTAGCTAATGCCCACAGAAGGCTTCCACTTTAACGTCCTCAAAACATGTGCCAACAATAATTCTGAATACAAGGCCCCTCTTTAAGTGCCTTCTAAATTTAAATTACATCCATTGATGTGTTTTCTCTCCCCGATCATAAGAAGAAAACCTACCTCTGGAAGCATAAAGAAAACTCTGTGAATGGTAATAAAAAATAAAGCAAATTTTGTTTCAGAAGTATATGTGGAGGTGTTTTACAATTATGCTGTAGAAATGCTCAGTGTTGAGGACCTTTCTCTCTGCATGCAGCTGTAGGTATGGGCTGTCCGGGAAGAACGTTGTACCATGTGGCCTCCCAGCTTACAGTGTCAAACACTACCCTTATTTAAAGAAAGCAGGCCAAGTTCCCCACTGGAATTACTGTTAGGCATTTATTTTCTAACTCACATTCTCTATTCACATTTTTTAAAGTAATTGTTATTTCTCTTCAAAACACTTGATGGAGACCAGCAAGTATGTCTGCGCTTATTCCTGCTAAAGGTAAATACTGCAATGTATCTATGAAGATCACCAATGCTGCTCCACCAATCAGAGCAAAAAAGCGTACTTTTAAGAAGCAAAACACTGCTGTTGGAGCCAAATTGTTGGTGTATCATCAGTGCTTGCTGGTTCTCAGCAGAGTTTGGTGCACTGCTCCACACCTCGCCATGCTTGCTCCCCACGCTGCATTCCAGTGTGTTTGAAAATCTCTGTACTTGAGTCCTCTGAAGGTTTTGGTGGAAAGCAAGAGAAATCTGATGGGTTTAACCTAATACATATGTTTGCTGTTTGCATATGGAAAAATTCCTTTCTGGTGGGAACTTTTTCACTGTTGCTGCAACACACTATATATCCAAAAAGTCTCCTTTGATGTTGAACTATTGCTCCACTACTCATTATGCCACTGATTCAATATGAAAGGCAAAAATTCTGTGGTTTTTGTTAAAACAATAGCTTTGTTTTTGCAAACAAAGTTCTCCACAACCTATATGCAGGGAGCCAACATTGCTGCAACAGAAAAATAGAATCTATTATTTTGTACTGAAAATAGCTACAGCATTTAATAACTCAAATTATTTTTCCATCCTACAGGTAACATTACAATTGCTATTATGACTGTACTGAAAATTTATGCTTTATTGCTCCCCAGGAATAGAAATTAAAACACCATAAGCAATATTTGGACTTTCTTGAGCACACTCCTTCCAGTGACCTTGTAGCCTCCTACCATACGTTCAGCTTCATTAGGGTGAAGCTGCTAATAAGTGAATGGGAGAAGTGGGTGGAGAAGGGAGAAGTCCTGCAAAGACCGATTTGTCCACATCCTACCACGCAACAGAGCTGCAGACCTGGGAGCCTTCATGCCTGGTGTATGATGTCAACCACTAAACACCATTTCACGAACAGTGAACACGAATTACAACGTGGAATGAAAATGTAACTGTTAGCTCCTATTAAAAAGTGTCCCCAAAAGAGCTGGTTGCCCATTTTCTACTAATCGTTATGAGAGATAAAAAAAAAAGTTCCTTTGTTTGGGAATCAGGTACACGGTGCAATTTTCCAAGGCAAAGTCAGCAGCTCCCACTTGGAAGAATGTGAACTGCCATATACTGAAGAAATTTGGAAATGTGGCCCACTTTGCTGACATTTCAGAATGCGAGTGGAGATCTTGCAAAGCACAGCTGTAGGCTCTGCACATTTCGGCACGTCAAGCAGCCACTTCTAGTTTGTCTCCATTGCTTCTGAGCTTTGCCAGTAGGAGATGCCGTTGTGAAGTACAAGAAGTTCTTCCCTTGAGGTAGCGTGGGAAGAAAGAAAGGGGTTCAGGAAGGAAGAGAAAAATTTGGCTCCAGGAACAAAATTAAGCCTCTCCAGTAGCAGTGAAAAATTTTGCAAGTAGGTCACTTAACTACAAGAAGTGTCTATTCAAACATTTTTTCCCTGTGTGGTTGGGCCTAACGCTGCACTGCTTTAATTTTTCATGATCTGTTTGGAGGAGTTGACTGGCAGTGTATTTTAGACTTTGCCTGTTGAGCAGATCATTCACACAAGCTCCCGAGCAGTCCCTTAACACCCACCTAGATCTGGGAATTCTGGAGATTCCCAGAGTACTGTTAGTTCTGTCAATACATGGATTCTTTCCTCCTCTGTTCCTTTGAGACATTGGTGTGTTTTTGGCACCCCCTACACACTGACAGCACCAACAGAGCTATTTGGGGGCTTAAAATTAGGCAAGGACCAAAGCATTTTGCTGCGTCAGGACTTCACTGCATTGCACTATGAACAGAATTCATCTGAAATGCAAAGGATGTCATAGGGCACAGCAAGTCCAGCAAAGATAGCAGTTCAAGGAAAAGAGCAGGATGCACTGTAAAGTCCAGCATTGTGTTCCAAGGAGCCAGGGAAGGAATTGTTTTGGCTTTGCGTTGAGTGGCACAGGTGACAGGAGAGGGGACGGAGGAGGCTCAGAGAGCAGCAGTAAATGCTTTCATCTGCAGTTCTCTGTGAACCACTCTACCCAATGAGTCGTTGCCATGTGCAAGCATTGCTGTCTGTCCTCAGGTTGTTGCAGTGAAGTCACTAGGATAGTTGCCAGTTGGGGGCCTTTCCCACAGCATTTACCAGGAGCCCTCTGTTCCTTTGGTCCTTCCCTGCAACCCCTTGGATCCATGGCCATGGCATCTTTTCCCCTTTCCGCTCTCCGAGGTGCAGACAGAAACACCGACAGTTCACATACACTGATGGAACAAATCTTTTAAACCCAAAGATACCATGACATCCTAAGCATACGCTTATGAAGGAAAAGTTCAAAACTCCATTTTAAACCACTTATGAGGGGATTTACCAAGATTCTGCCTAATGTTCAGCTGACGCATTGTCAAAAAACATTCATCACAAACCTTTTGAAGTTTAGCTCCCCCCATCGTTATTAAAACCGGAACTGCAAAGTTTGTTATCAGCCTCAGAGCACACAGAAAATACTTCAGGTACTTTTCATGTCAACCTTTCAGTCTGATTTGGAGACTATTAACCAAAAGGAAGCGCTCTCAATCAGGTCACTGCCTGATGAACGGCAGAGCGGAGCAGGCAGAGCTGCACCTCGCTGAGCCCCCAGCAATTCTCATCTCATTTGCTTTTTATTAAAAACTCTGCAATACGAGGCAATGGCACAGAGGCCACGCACTGAGCAAGTTTCCTGGGAAGACCTGATGTCGGCTTCTGCATTTTCAGGCAACTCTTCGATTCTCTGATGGTGTGTCGTAAGAATGTCCAAAATGTCACATTGGTGGAGATGCTCCGCTAATGAAAAATTGCTATTGTGCATACAAACGGACAAGTAAAACATCTGGTTTTGCTGCTCGCTCCGTTCTTACCAACAGCTCCACAAAAACAAACATCAGGGGATCGAGCAGAATTTCCTGAACATCTGACTCCCAATAAAGCGTATTTATCAATCAGCAGCTGAACAGGGCAATCTCCTCCCCGCCGGGCGCTCCGTTCCCAACCCCGTTTATCACCAAACTGCCACTTTAAGTGAGTGTCCTGAAATGTTACACCTGGAGACACAACTGGGGTCCCAGCGGACCCCTGGTGTTCTACAAAGGTCTCCTTCCAAACACATTCCTTGTCCCCCATGCACAAAAACCTGCTAACATAAACACTGGTAACGGGCTTTGCAAAACATTCTGCTATGCTCTCTTAAAAAGAAAATATGAAAGGCTCGGTTATTTCCAATCAGCGGGCTAATCTGATTCCCGGCATGAACAAAAGAAAGCTATTCATGTTGTGCAATGAACTACCAGGCTGCCTGATACTGCTGGAATTCTCCCCGCTATGGAAAACTATACACATCCCCGTATATGCTCACACGCAGAAGAAAGCTAATAATGTCTTCACATCCTTCAAAGTAACCTTAATCAAAAATATTAACTCACCAAGCAAAGCGCTGCTTTGTGAACAGAGCAGGAGCCGGCCTGACGCCTGCACGCCTGCCCACCCCATGCAGGCAAGGTGGGAAAGGCAGCATCTTCTCAGATTATGTCTCTAATTCAAAAACTGGAAGTTTCTGACAAGGGAGGACATACCCTCGGAACCTTGGAAATTCCTTCATTCCAAGTCTTGAAAAGTTATTAATGACCTCCATCCCAGTTATACTTGCAACAAGACATGACAGTGCAATTGCTCACATTTAAATGTATGAGGGAAAACTGAGCATTTCTGAAGCTGGATGGTTTTTTTTAGTCTTGTTGAGATGAAGCTCATTTACTTAAAAAGAAAAAATGAAAAAGAACATCCTCTGCAGCTGGTCAAACAGATTACGAAACTCTAATCTCACCAGCCTGAGGAAAACAAAAACTGCTTTTCAAGTATTTATTTTACAGAGGGCTGACTTTATACTTTTAAAAGATGCATTAGTAGGACAGATCAGAACATCCCAGAACGTTTCTGATCTCGTTAATCATGTAATGTTATGACAGAGATGCGTGCTGTCATAATACCAATGATTCTAAACATCTCGAAAATCCTTTACACTCATCTTTCTTCCAAAGAATCAGACAGGGGTTAGATCTATCCCAGTTTCTTTGCAAGTTTTTCGTCCTCCATTTTAGAGCTCTGGAATACTTGTACTAAATATTTTAGATAGAAAAACACATATGCACATAGCAAAGAACAAGGCCAGGCTCTACAACCCATTCAAATGTTTCTGTTAGCTTTCTATTTAAAGTGTTTGTCTCTTGCTTAAAACTCCTTTCTGGGAGCACCTACAACTCTACTTCTTTAGCTCTAAAGTCATCTTTTTTGTTGAACTGGAATCACCAATAAAAAAATAAAGCATGAGGGCAGCTTAAACTCATTGGCTGTGCTTCCCTTAAAAGCAGTTCCTTGTCAGAGCTGTTTGGTCTGTAAGAAAATGTGCAGAACGCACTGTGGGCAGAGCAGACCCCTGGGCAGGAAGCTCTGCTGCAGCACTTACAGCAGGACCCTGCAGTCGATGCTTTGATGCTGATAATTTCACCGCTACCAGTGACAAATTAGATGCAATTTATACACGAGTAAACTTGGAAGAGGGTGAGAAAGGGAAAAGATACGCCACAGCTATTTTTGACTTCAAGATATGCTCTTTGTTGAATGTCCAGAACTCTTATTGCAGTCATGACAAGGAAGATCTGATTTCTAGGGAGTTTTGATTTAGCTTCTTTTTCTTGTTTAAGTCTTTGATCATTATCACACCTGCAGGACACTTCACTCATCACCCAGAAAGCTCTGAACAAGGGCAATATCCCAAGGAGTCTTCTCCTGGTTTTAGAAATGCTTCTGTACAGGTAGGGAATGCTGCAGGAGCTCGGGCGGCTGAGCGATGCTCCATCAGTGCAGAGCGAGAGCTGCCAAGCCTGCTTGGCAAGCCTACAAGCAAGGCAGGCTCTTTTCATTTTTCCATATTTTCTTTATGTGTAAGTAGTTCCAAATATTCTTATATAGATGACATTTTTAAAATGCAAAAGCATTAAAAATAACAGAAAACAGATAAAGTTCTGAAGCAGCACCGGTTTCTCATTTTGCTGTTACATACTAACGTCTCTCATTAGACCTGCATAGCAGAGCGAGCACAGCTTTCCAGCTACCTCAGGCACACTCAGAAAACTATTCCTTATCACACATGAGACATAAACTGCGAGGAGAACAACGCAGGACGTGGCATGAAAGAACTAAGAATTCTGATACTGTTGAAGTTGCATCCATCTTGATGCAGCTTTGGGATCTGATAAGGAGGCAGCAATAAGCTTGTCCTCTGCAGAGGAGGAGGCATGACAGCCTTCACACATATTGAGGGAGGCTGGATTATTAGACGCAGGTGCTGGCAAATGAGTTCACAGCAGTGCCAAACCTGGCTTGGAAGCACATTTGATGTGGCTCAGGATGGAGAGGAGACCTGGTAGAGCATACGAGAAAGGAAAAGGCACTATACACAGCATAAGCATCTGAAGGCAGACAGATGCCTTCTAAAATAAATCATTATTAAATAAATCATAGTCAAAATACGTATTTTAGATTTCTCCTCCAAGCTACCTGCAGAAGTTTGACTTGGTCTGCAGGTATCTCGCATTTGGTAGCCCAAATTTTTCTTTATACAGTTTCATGTAGCCACTCCCATGTTTTCTGTGAGTAAACAAACTCCCTTTTCACGTTGAGCTTTCTCCCATCTGTATTCCCAAGCTCTCTCCCACAGCAAGCTGGGAGTGGAGCAGCAGTGCCAGGTGCAGGACAGGTGCCCATGGGCATCCTTATGCCCAACAAGCACATCCTCCCTGTGCCTGCTCCATTTTAGGCTCTGCTGGTGGAAAGGATGGGGAGTGAGAAGGGAATCACACAGATAACAGCAGTAAGAGGGTCGAGATGGAACACTGAAGGCTACTTATGGGCACTCAGTGATATAGAAAGTAGACAAGGCCTGCGTTTTGATTCACAAATGACCTGAACGTGCCCGAGGATGCTTTCCTCCCTTTCTACATAGCAGGAGTTATTTCTTCCTGATGTTCTAAAGAGAGATCAAATCCGGTGTGAAACTGAGCTGTGACTGTATGGAAGAACTCAAAAAAAAAGCAGTGAACGTTTTGTCTTCTAAGGCTGACATGGACAAGTTTTGAAACGTAGATCTCATGCCATGCTGGGCCAGGAAAACAGCACATTCAGGGCATAGGCTTCCAGCACAAAACTACTCACAAGGAGATGTGATGTGGGGCTCTCTTCACCTGCCAACAGAGCTGGCAGAAAACTAAACAGGTTCTGGAGAAGAGCTGCTGCTGGAGGCAAAGGAGGAACCACTACAAGAGTTGCCCTGACCTGTGAGGAACTGGCCTTTTTCGCTTTGAACTTCAGCAAATCTTAATGAATCCTCCATAATTGGCAATCTGCTATTTTCACTGAGGATATAGCTCTCTTGAGGTGCCAAATGGGGGAGACACATTAGAAATTCAAATTTGGGGTTCTCACGATTGGTTGGCCAACGTTCACGAAGGCAGTTCCAGCAGGTACCTTTACCACTACTATTGTTTGGTTCCATTAATGGATTAGATCATTCACAAACACTGCCAGTGCTGAACAGTTTGGTTTTCAGTTTGGTAATCATTAACACACTGACAGATGAAGTTATTGACTTTAGTGCCATGAAAACCTGAACTAAAAGTAAGCAGAAACAGCTTTAGTAACAGAAGTAGTTAAAAAGTGGTTGTGTCAGAGGACTGTGGCTTTTGTTGCGCTTGGCGAATCTCTGCTTTACTCCTCTTCCAATCCTTTCTTATCTGGCAGTTGCACAGGGAACTTTTGCCAAGAAGCTCATTGAGAGTCCTACAGCTTATCCTGCAAGCAATACTCATTCCATATGCTTGAGAATAAACTTAATAGACCCCTGAAGGAGAAAACAGGTGAGTTCTTTAAGCTTTGTGAGGTGGTTTTCTCAGTGGAGGACCAAAGGTGTTTGGAAGAGGTCAAAGACACAAGTCTAGAGACGAGTTTATGAAGCAGCTTCAGCCTTGAAGTTCCCAGTCTTCTCTGCAAGCTTCAGCATCAAGCCTACAGCCTGCTTCATGCATGTTTGCAAGGGTTAACAAATAAAATACCGCACTGAATTCTATTAATCAATGAAGAGAATGAGCACAATGTAGGCAGTGCATGAAGCAGGGACAGTACTGCATTCCTAGGGAAGGATCCCAGACCCCAGTGCACGATGGAGCACGTGCTCTAAGTGCAGAATCCACATGCAAAAGGCTCAAAGAAGAATGAAGAATATTTTCAATGAAACTAACTTACAGTTTTGCCTTATGTTCTTGTACACTATACGAAGACATTGAGGCAGTCTGTTTCAACTGCAAGGCAACAAGGTGAACCAGGCCTAAATGAAAGTGTTTACTGTACAAATTTTGATGAGAAAGAAGGCAAAATTTGATACACAGAAATAGAATTTTATTCAGTTTTGGGGCTCTAGTGCTATTTTGGCTGCCAATTGCACAAAAAATTTCCACTGAAGGACAAGTCAAATTTCCTTTAGGACGAAGGCATCCAAAAACTTATTGAAGTTGTTATACTAGTGCCTGTGCATTCTTTAAGCAGATGAACTGCTTCATTTTGAATCCGTGTCAAACCACAAGAACTGGCTGATAATAACACTCAATTAAAATGATCTGAATTTTTTTTCCTTTTTCCAGAAGAAAATTGGCTAGCTGCTCGAGTGTGCATTTCTACCAGGGCACAAAAGAGTGATTGATACAAGAAGGAAATGAGATAGGATTATATCTAGGATCAGAAGGGTCAAGTTTGGTGACAGTATTTTTAGGTTTAACTTCTTCACACAAATTCGTGAGATGAAAAAGCCACTTCTGCTCAGCTTGGAACTGTGAGAAAGTCAGAGCCAGAACTTGCAAATATAGAAGCCATGCTAATTAGACAGATGTTTTTAAAACCCCCAAACTTCACTCCCAATGCATATTTGTAGCTTTTGATGTCCTCGGTGCTGCTTCACATCATGCGGGGCTGACTGAGAAGAGCAGAAGCTGCTCCCCTGCTAGGCTGTCTGGGTGAGTTTGCCATCTGATCTACTGAATACACAGATAAAAGTCCTCGCCCACTTTTTTCTTTTTCAAGCACAGTACTGTAACTTGGAAAGTTCCTTTCTTCTCGACTCCACTGATGCAAGACAGTGGCAGAAATATGGCAGCTTTGGCTGCTTTCCTTTAGTCTTCCTTTGTAATAATCCTTTACTGCTAAGGAAGCCAGGTATTTTCATTTGTAGGAAAAATATCACTTTCTAGAAGATGCACTATTTTCCAAAAATGCTGAGAGTGCTACTGACCCCTCGATTCCACTGCTGCCCTGCCCCTAAACACAGGCACTTATCCCACACAGCCTCAGATTCACCAGGTTTCTCTTGTAACTTTAAGAAAGGCTCAGCTACTGTGCAAAAAGTTGATAAGTTTAACAGGCACGTTGCTATTTTGCTGTGATCTGCCACTCTGAAGTGTTTGCAAGTCATTTTTTAAAAATATGCTGATATGTGATCTGCTAAAGTTACAGAGCTGCATGTAAAAGTGGAGAGCCAGCAGAAAATTTTCAATGGAATCTGAAGATCTCTAAAGTCAATAATAATTTTGGCAGGAAGATTTTAACGTATAGGGCTGAAATCCTCGGTGGCTCCTCTCCTGCTGATATCCCTGGAGCAGCTAGCGCCACAATTAGCACAGAAATGATAGCAAACTATATTAGAACACACAGTTTTGCAAAAAAAAAAAAAAAAAAAGTTTACACAAATACTAGAAATCGTGTCGGCATGCTTGAATAAGCTAATGCAATCTGCTGCTATTTTATCTCACTCCTGGGATCAGCCACACCAAAAGAGAGATATCTTAGGGAAATACAGGCTGATAAGTAGAGTGGGTCCAGATCTCTATTTGCCAAACCCTGCAATGCATGTTACTGTGCCAGGTTTTAAAACCTTTACTACAGAGTAATAAATGTTTGTGGACTATGGAAGGTTTGCTTTGAAGATGCCATTTTCCCCAGCAATCTTTTGTTGGTTGAATATATAGTTCACACATATTGTGTTTCCACCTACATGGCTGGAGAAGCCCTGCAGTCAAGGCTGTTCCAGGAGCAGGGAAGGAGGCTGCGTTCCAGGAACTCACTGGAACTGGAACAAAGAACAGCCTTTGGAAAGTCTACACAGTCCTATGCACAGACTGCTTTGCAGATGCCCTGTGTTTGGAGGACGTTAGACACTTGTTTGTATCTTTATCTTCTTTATTTTTCCTCTCAGTAAAGTCCCAGGGATTTGAGCATGGGCTCTTCTCCCACGCAGCGTGCCCCATAACTTTGGACCTCTCCCCAGCTCTGTCTCTCTAAGCTCCGCTCTCTCCTCCTCATAAAAGTCCCTCTGCTTTTTGGAGAGTAAAGCATCTTTGAAAAGCAATAGCACGATAAACTGCAACTGTCCAGACAGCCTCAAAAAAGCTCATTTCCAATTTCTTATACTGCAGAGAAAAACCTTGTCTGCTCATCTTCATTACCAGCATAGGCTCACGTTGTCTGTATTTAATGCTCATCATTAAGAGTGCTTTCTCTGCATCCTTCTAATAGACAGGGACCCCACTCATGTTTTAACTCCAGTTCTGGCAGTTAAAAGCAGTGATTTTATGGGTTGTTTTGTAATCTTTTTTTGGCATTTTTCCAATGAATTTCCAAAAATTACAGTAGTCTACCTTGCTAGGAGAAACCGATAGCTTCACTACATGAGATTTCATATCGTATCATGCATTTATGGCATCTTTAATTCTGTAATCTGGGGACTGACAGATGAAACGTGACCTCCCTTTAGGGCTGAGAAAGAAGAAAGAGCATTCAGGCAGCAAAGTTTCTTCTGCAGGGAAAGAAAGACACTGAGCACAACAATGAAAACGTAGGAAAAATCCAAACTTCTAAACCTGCCCACCAGAATTGGACTGCAGTTCAGAGACGAGGCAAGCACTGGTTCTAGGCTTTTATAAAACCTGTAAGTCTGATTTTGCTGTTGGCCATGGTAAGTTCTTCAATGTGTTGAGACATGAAAAGTGGAGAAAAATGCCAGAGTGCAAAGCTTGCTGCAGGAAAAAAAGATGACTCAATTCTTTGTCTCACAAAGCATGTCAAAGATATTATAAAGTACTTGCAGATGCTCAGCCACTCAGCCTGCCTGATTGGCTAAACATCTGAAACCCTGTAATTTTGAAGAGAAGGTACTGCGCCTCATACAATGAAACAATTTGTGGCAGCAGAAAAACAGATATGAATATGAAAAGGAGAGAGGGTTTTTCAAAATGTTGGTTGCTATTAATAGCTGATTAACCATAACACAAAATAAGCCTTTTTTTATTACCATTACCATTCACGATTGTGTTGATACAGCCTTTTTAAAGACAGCCATGTAAGGGAATCACGAGACACAATGTAAATAACAGCCAACAAGCTTGGGGCAAAACTCTCATTTCTCTTGCAGAATAAATTTGGGTCAAACTAATGTTCACATCAACAAAGACTGGAAAGCAGGTACTTCTGAGCTTGGACCCCATGTAAAAGAGAAACCTAAAGCATAAACGCCCTGCAGATTTCATTTGCCAACCTGTTTGGACGACACGAGTTCCTCTGCTGATCCAATGGGGTACAGGAAGTTAAGAGCAAGATAATGTTATTTGCATGGTAAATTTTCACGACTGCTTTACAACGCTAAGGTACAAAAACTTCTATGCTGGTGCCTTGTAATTCCCCACTAATAAAGACACTGCAGAATTATGACTATTATTACAGACTAAAGCCAGCAACAAAGAAGTAGAGACCCATGAAGAATGACTAAATGTATTTAACATCAAGATAGTCCCTTAAAACTCTTTATTTCACCACACCAAATGGCTTAGGATGCGAATGCTTTGCCACAAAGGCAATTAGGGGGGTTTGAGACCCCTCTGGAGAACTTGGTGACAAACACATCACTGAAGATTTCCAATGACTGGCAGAATTTGGCATGTCTGTGGTCACGGAACCATCCCAAATTGCAATGCATGTTCTGACCAGATGTTTTATAAGACACGAGCCAGTGTCAGTTTCAACAGTGAAACACTCATCTCCTTTTCACAGGCATTGATATGCTAAAAAAATCATAGAAGTTAAGGTAAACATTACAATAAGATTTACTAAAAAATAATGCATCTTACTGGCTAAAGTTCTCCGAGCAGTTATTCAACAGCAGCCTACATTATAAAAGCTACCATCCATGTGCAAGGTGGCGAAGAAAGCAAGTCAAGACTCACTGAAAGAAAGTCACTGAAATAATATTCCCTCACTTTAGCCTAAGTTTTAGGTTCTAGTTGTTAGCCTACCGGGCTTTTTTTTCCTATTAATGCTCCCAGTGCTATCAGTTACACATGGCCAGAGCTTTCTGAGCAGCTAGTTAGTACAGTCCTGCTGTACACACAAAGAAAATGCTGAACATGTAAATCGTTCCCCCTTTATTTGCCACAGCTTGGAAACTTGTCAGAAGCTTTAACAAAAAAGTAAAGAACGGAACTGGCTGGGCTCTCAAAGGGGTCTGACCAGACTGCAAGTGTGCTGTTAGATGTGGTCTCACACTGGGCTCCCTCACTGCCAAGAACCACTCCAACCACGCAGCACTGCAGTTCTGTTACTGCTTGGACCCTACCCCAACCCTAACCCTGTTACTGCTTGGATCCTGAAGCTCCGTGCAGAAGGGATGGATGCACCCCTGAGCAGAGCTCAGGAGCTGGAGGTAATTTCCAGCTCTGCCACAAACCCAGACAGAGTGAAGGCTCTGCACTGTGCTGTCTCATTTCTAAGGCAGAACCAAAAATGCTTCTTTTCTGTACAGTACTCCAGGTCTATTTACATTGCACGCTCTCTGATGCATCTTCTCCCTTCGGAAGCATTAATAAGACATCTAGAACACTGACTGCTAGCTTTGCCTGGGACTTTAAAATCTAGAAACTGTAATTTTTCTTATTAAGAACATCATTGGGAAATACAAAGTAATTCCAGTGTTCCAAAAGGTACTTTGAGGACAACAGGCTAAACATTTCTGCAGGACTCCCATCACTCAGCTCATGTTCCCACAGTTCTGACATGCTTTTTCTTTTAACACCAAATATTATTTGTAATTACAAGTGGAATTTGCTAATAAACATGGCTGATATTAAAATATAACTAAAAGGAGTTTATTCACAACATTTTTAAAAACATCGTTTCTCTCCTATACTGCATTTAGAGGGATTTGCAAACACCACCAGTATATTTTGACAACTACTTTTTGGAAACAAAGATATCAGGTGCCCTTGAAGAAATGTTCTGAATGCTTTAAACAACCCAAGGCTTAAAATTATTTGCTTTACTTTTAGCTGGAACCAAAGGCGAAAGGGAAGGGGGATTACCAAGCGGGGTACCTGATACAGGGGCAGTGACAGCAGAGGATTTCCTGATATTTGCACTCAGAAATGTCACCGTGTTGATAAAGCCTCAGCCAAGCGTTTGCACAGAGGAAATTATTTTCTTGCTCCAAGATAGGGCAGCATCTAACACAATACAGTGATGCTGTTGAGAGTGCTCAGTGCCCACGTTAGTCTGGACAAGTTCAAACCAGAAGTTTTCTCCTTTGTGTTTCTATGGCTATAAGTCACACTTCTGATTTTTTCCCCTCGACATTTTAAAACATAACGAAGAAAAACAACTGTTTCAAACTTCTTCACATAAAGAAGAACATTATTGTATGACATTCTTTCCTAGAAATCTTTTAAGTTCTATTTATTAACGGAATTAATCTGATCGTGATTTGGCTGATACACAAAGTGTTGAAATACATCATCTTCAAAACATGTTTTGCTAATGAAATTTTGGTGTTAATTCAGGGGACATAACAGAATACTAGAATCAGTAATAAGAGCCAAATAACAAATGTGGTTCTTCTGGCAAAAAAGCATCATTCTCTTCCCTTTCTGTTGTGGGTTTGTCGCTGCATGCTCTCCATCATCCATTTCTTTCCACAATCTGCTTTTTGATGTGGAGTCCACACTTGGCCATCTAATTCTGCATTAAAACATTCTGACTGTTTTGCAGCTCTGCAGCATTTTCAATCCCAGAATCCAAAGGAATTTCACCAAAAAAAAAGAAAAAAAAAGAGGGTAGGGTTTCACAAATCACCTCCAGGTATCTCTACAATGCAATCAGCTGCACGCTAGAGCTGAATCCAGGCAGTAACCACTGCTAACAGCACCAGAACAGTTAGGTAAACATTCTGACCATTTGACAGTGCTGAGCTACGGGTTGCTGTGGCTAGATTGCTATCAGAATGTAAGACAGCTAGTTTAAATTTAGCCTTAATAAGTTTACACAGCACTTACATCACAACAGAACTCCTGCATAGACATTCTCAAGAGCTGAGCATCAAATCCCTGCATAAAGCATCACAAACAGGTTAACAGACACTACAACTTATGAAGCTTTTCCAACCATCTGCAGGGCATTAATATAATTGTGCTCTCAACTAATCCTGCGATCTGAACCAGTGGTTCCTAATCTTTGAAGTGCAAGCACATGAGGGGAGCAGCATGGCACCGAGACCAGGTGAGCATTGCTGGCTTTGCCCCGTGCCAGGCCCGCTGCAGAGTCGTGTGCTGTGCTCCAAGGAGTGCAAGCCCTGGAAAGTTCAAAGGCAAGGGATGTGCACAGCACAGAGCCGTGCTCCATCCCCTGTGCCAGCGCTGTCGTAATCCCTGCAGGCTCACATTCAGCAGCAGAAGGAGGCAGCAATAGCAGTCACCTCGTTGCTCAGCGCTGTCAGATCACTGCAACTTGGATGCTTGCTGCTGGATGTTGCAATTTGGTGGTATCCGAAGTGGATACCTCCTGAGCCACAAGAAAGGAAGTTCACCAGCCAAGCTTTTACCCTGACTGTATGACTCTGAGAGCACGAAGCTTGGCTTGCCCTAGGCCAGACAAATCACAGTGCAATACAGAATGCCAAGTACTTTAAGCGTGTCTCAAACTGACCCAAATTGAGGCCATCTGAAGACTAAAAGTGTTGCTCAGATTGGGTTTTTAGGTTGTCAAAAGAAGCAAAATGTTTTTAAGTTTCTTTTATTCTTTTTTTGCTAATGCTTAAGATGCTATTAAGAAAAATCAAGACCGAGGAGATGGATAAAATCATGAAATAATAAGGACTTAGAAAACTAGAAAAGAGTCAGGAATTTGCATTAACATCAAAATCATGTACGATGGCATCCACATCTGGATATCACTTTACTGACTAAACGTGGAACTTCTCTGAGAGCCAGTTGGTTTCTGTAAAAATATATTTCTCCCTTTGAAAAGAATAATAAGTGGAAGGCCGTACAGGAAGTCACCCAATACCATATAAAGTACATCGCAATCCGTTCCTCAGTGTTAGCTTAAACCAATGTTATATTTAGCAATTGCCTGTTTTTCAGCGATAGTCTTTTCAATAGCTTGTATTAAGTCCTCTGTAAGGCTTATAACATATTAAGAATTGCTTTGTCTCTAAAATGTTTCTTCAATCAACTCTCATGGTCTTCAGCTTACCCTGGGATAGATTCCTTTCCCTATCCCCAGTACATCTAGGATTCCACTTCACCAGGCACAGTTTTTTTGCCCCAGGCTAATATAAAGCAAAGTATTTCTGCATATGCTTGTCTAGAAAATATGTGTGGTTCTTAAAAATACAAAGTGATTGAATATTAAAAACATCTCTTTACTCTTGTACAAGTATATGCAGCAGTTCATCTTCCTAAGAATTTTCTGCTCAGATATCTGGCTTTCAGTTCATTTCTAATAAATCAGTGGTTTCAAAGGAAGATTTTTTTCAAGTACAACCTTAATGATACTGAACAAAAGTTCCAGATCTCCAAGTATAACATCTCCTGCAATTTCTTCCCCATGTTGACCAAATCTTAGAAAACACGGCACCAGGGCCAAAAATTCACCAGGACACTGCTCAGAAACACCGTGCACAATTCCCCTTTGGTTTGTATGTATTCCATTATATTCTGAGTCATGATGTCCAAATTAAGTCTATAATGGCAGAAAACACATTTACATGGAGAAGGATTTCATAGAATCCATAACCATTAGTGTTCAAAAGCTGCTGTTACTAACAGCTGAATTGCTTCCAGTAAAAGTAACTCTTGTGAATCTGTAAATTCAATAGTAGCACATGCACCAGGTGAGAAGAAAAGAAGCTGCCAAGCAGTCTCAAACATGTTTTACAAAGCTATAACTTCTGGAGGTAGAATGCATGACAACTGGTGAATCTCAGTGTATTCATGACTGGAATACATTGTAATACTGGAAGGATGCTCCACTGTCACAGTGCTTTTGGACACCCAGTTGGCCCCTGGAATGCTGGGGAACTAATAATGCATGTTCATAAGTGGGATCATCCCAACTGTACTCCAAAATAATGGGACTTAACAATATCCTATTTGCAGATCCCAAAGAAAATAAAACCGACCTCCGTTGATCCAACTTGGACAAAAAATTACAACCAACGTTTATATCTGTAAACCTTTGACAGGATAGACTAACGAATGATCAGAAAGAAAATTCTGCTCCTCAAGAAACACACACAAATGAAGAGAAAAACATCATTAAGTAGTTCATGGCAAAAGGAGAAAAAGCACTCTCCAAATAATGAAATAGTAATGTCAATCTAATTTCATCATGCAAAACACTCAAATTTAGAAGACAACATTAATTGTAGCCTACATGAACACCAGACAGTTCCAACATGTAAAACTGCCACCATTTCTTTTCAGCACAACAAGTCAGAAAAACTATAGGAGTTGGTTTTTCATGAGTTCCCAGATTTAATAGCATCATTCTTTGTTTGGCACTGGAAAACGCCCTTACTAAGAAAAAAAGCATTTTCTCCTTCTACACCATTTTTAATGAAGTGCTTTAGCTGTCAAGCCCAACAGATTACAGCTGTTCAAAGAATCTTCCTTTGCTCTTTACTACTCTGAGAGGAAAGACATTTAAAAAGAGTCCTCTGCAGCTGATTGGAGGCAAGGTGTGTGAACAGCAAGGAACACAGTCCGGACACTCACACCAGCAGACTCTTAATGCTTCCTTAAAGAAGCTTACAGCGGGCCAGAGAATGCAACTCTGATGCAAAACAAAATATGGAGAAATTCAAAGATAATAATAACAAACTTGATTCCCCTCATAGTATTAAAAACATGCTTTCCTTCATTGTGAGCTTAATCACAAACGCTGCCATCTCCTTGTGAAAACCAAATGGAAGCTGCTGTGATGCACCATCTGAACGTGCTGAAACCTGTTACAGTACCCAAGTTAACATTAGGAGAAAAGGAGAGCTTCAAGCTTTTGACTGGATGGGTTAGACTTGCCAAACCCCAACTTCTGACCAAAGCCCAGTGAATGGAATTGGTGAGTGGCGTGTTAGCAGGAACGATTCCTGCGTTCATCTGCCCACTGCAGAACAGTGTGGTTAATTACACCAACCCAGCTTGTGGCATCAGTGACTAACATCCCAGATTACCTTGATTGCTCTGTTATTATCTGTAATCAGCTGCTGCTTCTTATCTTCAAACTGTTGTACAACTTCCTGGAGCCGCTGTTCTGCAGCGAGCTGCTGCTGGCTGTTCTCTTCTGTCAGAGAGGAAATGGTTGTCTTAAGTTCAGCTATGATCTAAAAAGAAAACAGCATGCTAAATCTCTCTTCAGTAACAGGCATGTACTCGGCATGTTTTTATGCTTGGTAAGAGCATGGCATTGGCATATTGCTGCGCAAACCAAATATTCTCAGTTAACACATTGCACACCGGCAAGCAGGAAATGTCATACAAAGAAAAGGAAGATAGCGAGGCTACAAATAACAAAACCTGCTGAACACAAAGTATTTGGAAGAGTTTTCCACTATGACATTCCAAAATATTTACTCATGAGAACAAAGCACATCTGTGATCTTCAAAATATAGGAAGTTTGCAGGTTTCCACTGCCCTGAAATGAGTGTGGAAAATTTGCAGGAAGATAACTGTGTACATTTCCTACAGTTACACCTTCCAGCTCCATTGAGCCCACGTTCACCTATTGGGATGAAATGCTGAACTTCAGTGCAGCTGAAAGGAATGCACTCTGCTTGGCAGTGCAGCAGGACCTGATTGAACACCCAGGACCTTGCAGTACTCTGCTTATATGATTCACTCCCTATTTGTTGAAATGTACTTGTAGCACTATTTTCCTTTTTTAAATCACCGTGGAAAGTCGTAACTACATCAGATCCTTCAGGCTTATTTACAGAATGTTATGCTGACAGGGAAGTCATCACTGCACCACATGGGACAGCCACTGACTTTAATGTACATATCCAGACTCAAGGTTCAACTGCTGGAGATGAGAACAGCTCCAACACAGGCAGCCAGGGAGGGGATAGCGGGGCGCTCCGATGTGTTTGCAATGCTCCTCGTCATCACAGAGCACTGAACTACACTTGGGCCATCATTATTTTGGAAGAAAAAAGCTGCTGCAAAACAACTGCTAATGGGATGGAACTGATGCAAGAAGTAATATTCTACAAGTGATGGTTTTAGAACCACCAGGGAAGAGGAAAAGGACTTAAAAGTTCGCTCTAATTTATTTCTCTATATCTTACTGGTCCTGAAGATCCTACAGAGCAAAGCAGATCCTAAGTAAAACATACATGGATATTTCCTAGATTTGTGTATATTTTGTTTTGTCACTTAAAAAAAAAAAAAAAAAGATAAAATAACCCATTAATATAACAGAAGTGAAATTTAAAGTTTTTACTGGGCTGGCAGAGGAATTCTAAAACACATGCTAGGGAATTTCAGCATGAATTGATGGAGAAAGATCTGCTTTATGCAGTACTTTTCAGAGAAAAAAATCTGTTTACTTTGCATAAACTTCAGAGGAAATTTCTTGAAATATCTCCTTTCTGTGGGTGTTAAAAGTGAATGCTCCAAGAGGCCACAGAGCATGAGATTAGACGGATGTTGTCAGCAACGTGACCACAAGAAAAGTTGCAATTGACCCATTATTAATACTGAGCAAGAAAAAGACTATGCTCAAGAAACACTAGGGATTTGATTCAAACCCACAAAAGTAAAGAAATTCAGACATTAGGGTAAAACGTCTTCATTGTGCCAAATAGCCCTGACATATGATGTATGTGTTGTGTCTGCCCCAGAAAGCACAGAGGAATGCCAGGTCTGGTTGCTGGGTCCATCTCTCCCCAATAAAGAGAACAGTGTGTGTTAGCTACAGCAATGCCTACCTTAAAAAAAAACACATCTCCAAGTTTTTCCATTTTGAGACTATTCTACAGGCCAATAAATTTCAGTCTGACAAAATTTATTACGACATTTAGACTAGATATTTATGGCTTTGCACTGTGCTACATAGGTGTTCCCACTGTAACAATTAAAGCCATTTCTCTTGCCCCTTGTTTAAAAATTGAGAAATGCTGGGATTAGTCCATCTGTCTTTAACAAATGGATCAAGACCCACTTTTGTTCAGACAGTTTGCCTGGCACAGAGAAGCTGACAATGGTATAAAAGTGACAAACAAAAGGTAAATTAGAATTAGCAATGAGAAGGATCTCTTCCTTAAGGTCTGACACGCATGACGTTACGTTTTGGGTTTCACAAATTTTCTGCTATTCAGACCCATAATTTCAAGTCTTATTCTTTCTAAAGCTTTACCAAAGGTAGCTGAAAAGTAGAAATCGAAAGCCTTACAAATTTTGAAGTGTTTCGCAAACTTTGGAGTTTGCAATTTCTTCTCATTGTGCCATTGATCTCCCCTCTTCAGTTTGGAGGGTTCTAAACTCTTCTTTATCGTGCTTTTATTGATTTTAATAGAGGAGTAGACTATTATTGCCACTGCTGAAAACGCCTTTGAAAGTAACAGGAAGGCACTGTGCTGAGGTTGGGAGGAATGAGAAGAATGACACCTCCATGTAAATCCTCGTGGCAATTTTCTTATTATTAAAAGATTAACTTCTGGTTGCATCTCCATCATCTTTCACACTTCAGTACTACCTGTCAATCAAACTGAAAGCTGAAATATTTAGCAATCATCCTGTCTTAGCTTTTTAAAGCATGTATGCAAATTCAGCACACATTTTCACCTTTCATGTTCTAAAGACTACACTAAAGAACGAAAAAAGTCAAAGTAAAAACTGTTTGCTGTCAGGACACTGCATTCTTCCAAATGTTATTCTGGGCAAGATGCTGACTTAGATTCACTGAATCATTTGAGTTGGAAAGCCATCTAGTCCAACTGCTTTGCCATGAACAGGGACACCCACAGCTCTATCAGGTGCTCAGAGCCCATCCAGCCTGACCTGAGTGTCTCCAGGGATGGGCACCTCCTCTTTGGGCAGTTTGTGCCAGTGCCTCATCACCCTCAGAACAAAAATTGGGTAGCAGCAATACTAACCAGCAGAATGCCCGTCTGGAACTGCTGCCCTAACATGGACCTTGTGGACCTAACATGGAGCCAAACATGGACCTAGCCTACAGAGGGGAGGGGAATCAACTCTTTGAAAGAATTGATAACTGCAGGACTAGGGGAAATGGTTGAGGAGAAAATGGTTGGGGAAAAGTTGAGGAGGGGAGATTTTGGTTGGACGTCAGGGGGAAATTCTTTACAGAGAGAGTGGTGAGGTGCTGGAACAGCTGCCCAGAGAGGCTGTGGATGCCCCGTCTCTGGAGGTGTTCAAGGCCAGGTTGGATGGGGCCCTGGGCAGTCAGGTCTCTTAAATGGGAGGTTGGTGGCCCTGCATATGGCAGGGGGGTTGGAGATTCATGATCCTTGAGGTCCCTTCCAACCCTGGCCATTCTGTGATTCTGTGATTCCTGTGGGCAAAGCCCACCTGGTGGCAGACACAGCTCTGGTATCTGCAGGGCTATCTGGTATCTGTGGGCTCCATGGGCTGTGCTGCTTACAGGGGCTGCTGCTGGGGCTGCATTTCCAAGACAGAGGGCTCAATCCTCTGGGGGTTCTCAAAAGATGGAAAAGAAGAAAACTCCAAAAATAATTAAAAAAATCTTTTATAGTGAGTTGTATGTCTCTGTCTTTTTCCTGAGGTTAAAGTCTTAAGGATGACTCTGTATATTTGATTTGGGAAATGGTTACAGCTTCTCCTGATCATAAAGACCTACACTTAAGAGCAGAAGTAATTACACTTTTCATCAGGTCTCCAAATCAAATGAGCTCATGGGAAGCTCCTGTCTTCTCGTCACCTACCTGCGAGGACTTGGCCAGCTTCTGGCTGCACTCTTTCTCCATCTGCTTCAGTCGGCCGTTGGCCTGAAACACACACACAGACAGAGGCACCCGATGAGCTGGGGTGAGCAGCGTGCTGCTGGCAGCCCCCCCGGGCACCGAGCCGCCGTGCCCATCACCGAGCCGGGACCCACGCCAGCCCCACGCCCTTCTGCGGCAGCCAGCAAACCGCGAGGGCTCGCCTTTGATCTGAGGCCAACTATTCATCGCTTGAAAGAGGGGAGAAATCGTACCTCTGCTGCCAATTATTAGAAAAACATAAAGAGTTCTGAGGATTAAAAAAAAAGAAAAAAAGAAAAAAAGAAAAGGGGGAGAGAGAGAAGAGAGCGCGTTCATGTGGCAAGGGGAGGAAGGAACACAGCCACCGGTTTATCGGGGTGATGCAACTGGAAGGGAAGGAGAAACGGAAGGAAAAAGCCCCAGCACAGGCTGTAGGGGGTACAGCACCAACAGCAAGACTATGCGGGGATGTCATGGCTTCCTTTTGCCCAGTCCCGCTCCCAGTCCCAGGCTTTGCTCCAGGCTGTGATCAAACTGCATGAGAGCCCAAGTGGGCTCTCTTTGGCCACAGCTCCTTCCTGCTCCTGGCTTTCTTTTTGTTGGATGGGGCCCTGGGCACCCTGGTCTAATATAAATAGGGAGGTTGGTGGCCCTGCATGTGGCAGGGGGTTGGAGATTCGTGATCCTTGAGGTCCCTTCCAACCCGGCCATTCTGTGATTCTGTGACTCACAACTCAATGATAAAGAACAAAACCCACCGAAAACAAGGTACACTGGTGTCCAGTAAGGATATGCCTCCTTACTTCCGGGGGAAAACAGCTTGTAAGGGTTTACCTCAAATACTTTCTTTTCCATAATAATTAGATAACAATAATTAAAACATATTTTCTGTTTAATTTCAGGAGACAGCTCTGATTCCCATCTCTCTTCTAAGGTCCCACTGCATCACACTGACACCAGCATCACATCACTGCCCTCCCATGAGCTCCTCAGCACTCTCACGCTCTTGGCTCTACAATCTGAGGAGAGATGTCTAAGGAAAATATTTTCTTAGGGGATGGAACACTGCAAAGCAGAGTTCTGAAGCAAATTTAAGCTGATTAAGTTTTCAAAAATCAACGTGACCTCGTGCTCCAACCTTTGATCTGTCCCCTCCGTTTCGTGCGCCAGCCCCATGGGTTGGGGACCACAGCCACCAAAGGGCCTCAAAGCCTCTTTGTCCCACATGGGTCGGTCCAGCTGCAAGGCTAAACTTGGGTTCTGCAAGCATAAGGCCCTTTGGTCAAGCAAATGGTGATACTGATTTTAGTGGACTTTAAATGTAGAGGCTTAAAATTGCAGACTGTTTTCAAGGCACTACAGGAGAGCATGACAAGGCTCAGATCCTCTGCATCATGCAGCTCCGTGGTGCAGCTTAACGTAAGTCTATTACAGCCAGTTAAACATAATCTGTGAGTTTACACAATGCTGCAATTTAAGGCCTTGAATCCCTTCAAATTCTGAGATTATGAAATCTCCGTATTTCATGCATTAGTCAGTATCAATAAACAGTTAATCAAAATCAATCATTAAGTATTTCAAGAACACTTTTTTGTTGTTGTAAATAGAGATAGTGGCACCACACATTGGTTTGAAACAACATACATTAGAAGTTTGGAGCATCAGATAAAGTGAGTTCTACCTTTTTTAGACCTGCTATGGAAAGCACTGCCTGGGCACGCTGAGGGCTGCATGATAAAGAGAGCAATAACACAGGAGGAGCTGTGTCAGCTCTGTGCTACACTTCTCCTTGTGCTCAGGCTCACTCACATTAACTCCTTCCACTGCACTCTTGTCCAGGTTATGATGTGCAGTGTTGATAAAGCATAAAGTGACCGAAAGTGTCAGTTTAGGAAAAGAAGTAAAAAAATAAATGTCTGCAATAGATTAAATTTCTGCTACTCCCAGCAAGGCAGAGCTACCAGCCAGCAAAGCACTGCACAGATCACATTGCAGCTGCTCTCTCTCAGCATGCCTGGGGTAAAAGGCTCCATCTCCCACAGAAGCAGCTTGAAAACCTCCTGAAGAAATCTCAACAAAGAACTAAAACAAACCTATAGCTTTCAGAAACAAAGCAGAGCTCCTCTGTTCACACTGCACAGACCCAGGACAACCTGAGACAGACACGACAGAGGGGATACAAAAGAGATGCTGAATTTCAGTGTTTTCTTCCTCTCTAAAGACAAAGTACATCTGACAAGTTCATCTAAATGCAGCTACATTTTATTTTGCAATGGCTTCAACAAATTCCAACCTGCAAAATACCAGTAAGTTGTCTCCAAGTCAACAACAAACACTTGCATTTAACGCATCCTTATTTGAGGGGTTTGATTTCCAGAGGTACCAAAACTCCCCTGGAGATGGCAAACGTGCATTTAGACCAGCCCTAGCTGTCTAAAACTGCCCACCCAGCCCCTATGGCCACAGCTGACTGCAGCTTTTCTCCCCAAATCCATAACACCTCACAGCTCCTGCACCGTCACAAACTGCACAGATGGCCCTGCGATGCTCAGCAGAAGGCAGTTTCTCCTACTTGTATCCAATGGTCAGCTGAAAAGATCTAATTCGTGGCCATGCTCACAGACACTCTTTTCCATTGTGTTCTCTTACATTTCCCTTTTCCAAACCTGCAGCTCAACCACATTTAACACACTTGCAGACCATCAGCTGTTGCTTTGCAGCCTGGGGAAGCATAAACCTACACCCCTGGGCACATGAAGCACTGCCACACAAAAAAAGGGAAGGCCTTTTTACTTACTTTCTCTGTCAGAAAAGACTTACAGCAAAGTAAATACACATAGCTGTGGATTTATATGACAAACGAGAAGGTTAAAACTGGCACAATGTACACAAGCAGCAGTTTCCTGGGCTTCTTTTCTCCCAGGCTCTCATCTGGTGCACTGCACAAAGCACACCCTGCCTACTTGAAGGGCATTCCCTCACTTTCAGGTTACATGCTATTTCAGAAACATAATGAATAAGAATCCAACTGGAAGGTGAACACTTGGAGGGTCAGCCAGTATTCATTAAAGTCTAACTCTTTTTATAGCAATGGGCAGCACTGCAAATATAGTTAATGGTCTTAAACTAGTTTTCCGTGTGTGAGAGGTAGCTGTTGAAATTCATGCTTGGCAAAAACTTGTCAGAAATATCAATTGTAATATCCATTTCTGTAATAAAAGGGTTTAAATTGGATAAGGCATAGAGGAATCCCACCGATTCAAAAAATTAACTTGTTTAGTTTCACACACTTAATACACGTTTTAGCTAAAATTATCTGATTATGACAATTTAACATGCAGTTACTTTATATTACAGAGTGAGGACTTCTGCATTAAAAAGATTATGTCCTGGTTACAGTTAATTGGTTTTAAAAACCAACCATAATTCTACAAGAAGCCTTAAAGCATCCTATTGTGATTGCTGAGCAGAACTGCACCGACTTCAACCAAACATTTCACACAAGCGTTAAAAACAGCATTAGAAATACAGATGTGACATCTGAACTAATGGGTGCCATTCTGACACCATCTGATTTTCATTTCTGCCTTTCATGAAACAGAGCCACATTACTAAGAGTAAAGTAGCAAAGTTTCTACCATGATACGACCGTACTCCAAACACAGACTGCGGCATGGCTTGCACACAGACTTTCACACGCAGTTTTTAGGGTGTAAGATGTATAGGAAGCTTTTGGATGCAGTTCCATTCAATAGAACCAGACCTTTATCTGAACACAGTGCAGCCAAGCACCTGCTGAAGGCTGATGGGGAGGTGCAGGGATGCTGTTCCCATGGCACTGCAGGGCGTGCACGCATGAGGACAGTGCGTTCTGCTGACATCTAGGCTGTCTGCAGTGGTTATCAACACCATAGCTGCTCATATATGACTATTAATTCTAGAGTGGTACAAATCTGTGCAAATCTTTCAGCTCCCAAATGGCGATTTTTGGATGGAAAGTCAGCAGTAGGATTTCTATCGTGCTACAGAATGGATACAAACCCTCCCTGCTGCAACCCAAACACAGGCAGGTCTGGCACAGCGCCATCCTGTTCGTCTGTATGTGAATCCATCACAGTCTTGCAATGGATTCTGTAGCGTTTCAATGTGATTTCAATTTCAGCAATACAAAACAACAATCTCACAAAGTCAGCTCTTGCTAGGTACAGCCATACTCACTACCAGAGAAGCAGAGTTAAGGAATCTGGTTAGGGAACCAGCTATGGAATAAGCACTTCTCAAAATGCCTGCAACTAGCTAAATGATGGCCATACATAACCTGATCCTCCATAATTAGTGAGATAAAACTGTAAGGAAACTGGAGGAAAAAAAGAAAAATCAAAGAGTGGGGGAAAAAGAAGAAAGAAAATTTGCTCCAGGGAAGAAGCAACTGTTCTCTGATGTGCAGCAAAGAATTTAACATCAAAGAACAAATGTAAATGGGGCCCATTTACCTTAAAAAAACACACACACAAAAAAAGCCCAACCAGCAACACACCATTCCAGATTCTGGAATATTTCTCTTTCAGTTTGACAGCATTATGCTAAAGCATCAAAAATCAAGATCGCGCAATTTGACAGATGTCGAAGGAAAATGATCTGAATAATGACAAAATGTAGCAAATGATGTGAAAACAGCGTAACCTGTCTGCTTCAGCTTCAGAGATCAGCCGATCACCTTTAAAATTCATCTGACTGTACACGAAGATTTCAAAGTCTGAAACTTGTATTTTCTTTATGTGCCTCCAGTAATGACAGTGGATGGCCTCCTTTGTCCAAACCCTTTCTGTTTCTACCACTCTCTCCACCAGTCAGATAACAAATGGAAAGCTGAATCTCTGTGTAACAGAATGCCAGTTGAAATATGTAATTTGAGTCCCCAAAAAGACTATTAAAAGTAGTTCAATATTCAAAATGATGTTAACAGAATTAGTCAAGTACCAAATCACTTCAAGGGTTTTCAAAATGAATGATAGAAATCCCAATCTGTCCCACAAATCCTATTAATTTTCTATTTTATGTTCCACTTTTGTAGGTCTACAAATCTTTCTCTTCTTCTTTTTTTTTTTTTTTTTAAACATGCATCTTAAGGGAAAAAACCAACTGCGCTCTCATTCATGCACTAAGAACTTTTCATTCCAAAAAAATGAAAACGAATGAATAGAAATGGATGTGACCCTTCACAGGATGGAGAATTGCAATTCTGTGCTTAATGAGGCCCTGCTAAAAAACTGCTTGGGCACTTTGTGCCTTGGGAAAACTCTTTTTTTCCAGTCCTTTCATTTGAACCACTGGTGTACTTACTTCTAATCATTCTGAAATTAAGTAATGAAATTAAATACATCCATTTAACTCTTCCAATAATTCTTCTATGAGACTCCCACTGCTGAACTTACCCAGTCCTTATACTAGAATATAACTACTGCCTTCACCTAAGTGAACAGGTATTTGGATTTACTATCTAAATATTTCCCAGATCCACTAACACCAACTTGTATTCAATGCTGCAGTGAGCCTGGACCTTACCTGAAGGCTGCTCCATGATTTGGCCCAAGATACAAGCCTTGTACACAACGCAAGGTTTTACAGCCAGGTTAATACTTCAGTCTTGCTGTATGAAACCATCCCATACCTTAAACACACTTTATAAGAAGACAGCACTGACGCAGTGTCAGGCATTTGCAGGACAGATGGCAAATGCTATCTTAATCTGAAGAGGTACTGTGACATTTTGCCAGAGGAGCCTGGAGGCAGATGGCTGTTGTGTTATGGCATTCAAATCAGATGAACCGAGCAAACCTCGTGAAGATGTTGAGAATGAAAAACTCCCTACCCAGTGCTACGTGAGGAATAGTTTTCCCTCAGCTCTGAACTTCCATACATTCCTGATCTGTTGTTTTAAAATATTTTGTGTTTTTCTCCTTGTCTAACTAAATTTAAATGATTATTTAAGTTATATCCAGAGCATTGGTCACTTAGTACGTTATACCCACTCAGGCCCAGATGGTTTTTGTACACAAACTGCTGACACCCAGTACAATCATGATGGGATAGGCTGCTAAATGTCCTTTGATGGTTCAAGTCAAAGTTAATGCTTCTTCCACAACTCATTGGGCAACAGCACCAAGATGATCCAGGAGTTGACTTGGTTTCAAGCTTTATAGCACAAAATTTCACCAGATTTCAGAGATTTCTGAGGCTCATGCACTTTACTGTTTGGTATCAGCCTGTGTTCCTTACCTTTTACCAAGGTGAGACTGGAAGGCTCCTGAAAGGACCACATAGAGAAAGAATGTGGCTTTTATTTTTCAGATTTGCCTTTGCTGTTCTAAATGGAAATTTGTAGCAATAACAAGCAATTTATAAAAAGATTAGGGCTACAAAAGAAGATCCCAAGTATCACTCTGGGAGAAAATCTGGTTAAATAAATAGAAGGAAAACTGGCAACAGAAGGACAGACTTGGCATTACCAAGTTACGTCATCAGATGACAGCCCAAGAGAAGTCAAGCTTCTACTGCTGGAAAGACGAACATTCAAAGTAAGGCAAAATCCTCTAACAAATCTATGATGTGAAGGAATCAGTGCTCCTTAGCAAGATTATGTGGGGTTATTTTTTGTAGTTTTAAATACAACAAAGCTTCCCAAGAAAAGCACTACAACTTCACGGAGCCAGAAAGCATTTCTGTAGCAATGACTAAGTGTACCCGAGACCAGAAAAGTCCCAATTAAAAAGAGGATTGCTCAATCATAAGGGCAATTAAAAGCATAAATAAGACACTGTGAGGCACTTAACATGCCCAATGTTTAATTATTTATCTGTTCTTTGTCCTGCAGCTGCAGGTCAGAATTCACTCTTGTGAACTCAATACAGGAGAACTCCTGGGGATTTGTACCTTATTCATTTTCAACCAGACACCCAAATTCATTTCAAATTCACACAAGAACTGCAACAGTTTCACCTAAATCAGATTTTCTACAAGTTAAACACCCCTCCTACACTCAGATGTGATTGTGAAACTACTTTGATCTCTGTTCCCAAATTTATTGCTCTGTGTAATCCATGACAAAATATAATGTGATTTACTGTATCTCTATATGACAGCCCAGCAGCTGACAGAACTTAATAATTTAGCATAAGAAAAAAACCTTCTGGCACCAAAATATACAAATCATAATTGAGGCACTTTGGTATCGTGTTACAATGAAGCATATGCAGGCTGATCACAAGAAGTTCAAAACAATTAGAATTCTTTCTCACCCATTTAATGAAGGTGGGTGTTACTCTGTGACATGTTCTACAGCTGTAAGCAAGTCATTCTGGAACACTTTTGTTTCTTTACGTTACAGACTCTGAAGGACTCGTAGCAGTGTTTTGATCCCTTCCCTAATTTCTAAATACTTCTTTCTCTACAAAAGGGAAAAACAAGCAAAAAGGCCACTTGTAGTTTTGCTCTACTGTAGACAGACGAAGAAAGAGCAAATAAACATCAACAATCTCTTCAAATTGTACCAAAATTTCAATACGCAATAGAAATATTTTCTGTTATTTTAGTCCTAATAGTGGAACCCTTCTTCCAAATAAAGCTATAACGAGTAAGTTTGATGTAGATGCCGACCTCAGCAGATACATTTCATGGGGTAACATTTGCTTTGGCTTGCATTGACTGCCATGTCTGGGCACCCAGACCAGATGGCATTCATTCAACAAAGCTAAATAAGAGTGAATTGGCAAAGCTATTTAAAAAAGGAAAAAAAAAAAGGCAACAAAACAAAGTCTTACATTTCAATCAGCTACTATACTAGAGAGCAGGCAACTGTAAGTTCAACTGATAAATCTGAGGAATAACAGTTAAGGCACACAAAAAAGTGTAAGCAGGAACCTACAGAACTGCTGCAGAGATGTCCAGCTCCCATAAGGTCATAGATACAAAGGGAACCATTTTGGGTAGTTAATGAAATGTATAGTTGGCAAAGAACAGCATCTACAGAGCTTGTATTAAACAATGTAAGCTAATGGAAAGCATGCAATGCTTATTCTTTATGAGCAGAAATTGCCACTTAGGGGAAACTCAATACTTCTAATGGGACGTCTCTTAGAGGATCTCTGTAATTTCTTTGAAGATGTTGTAGATGTCATATTATGTTGTATATTTATGCATATTCTTTTATATATGCATATTCTTTTATATAAGAATTTTATATTCTTTTGTATATGTAACCTTCCAAAGTTTCACCTTCAAATCTCCCAGGCATTTTAGCTTCACCCAGACTCAGCAGCAGATGTAGGTGAATTATAACAGGTATAGACCAAAACACATTATAACTGTCAGATTTTATTTAAAGTAACAGAAATCTCAGAGCACAGGTAACTGCTACACCATTAAAACCTACCAGAGTGGTCTGCACAGCCCTGGCCAGGCTGCACACATTCTTGGGGTCCTATCTGTGAAATTCACAGAAGTATCCTAACAGAAGAATTGTAGCCAAGTAACTCAAGTGCTGGACTTTCCTTTTTTTTTAGTCAATGCACAAAAATGTAAATTACTTCTCCACAGAAAAGCAGCACTGAAAAAGAATTAGATGTTCCTGGAACCCGCATAAAGGTTTAACAGGATGAGTCAAAAAAGTCTCTATTTAACTATAGAAAAAAAGTCAGTAAAAAGCTAAATGTTGAAAATTATCTAGAGAAAAAAAAAGTCTTTTCTCCCGCTCCAGTTTAGTCATGTACACTGCTCAGAGAGCTTTTTTATGAGATACTTGCAGCGTTCCAAGGTTGCTTCCTTTGAGCATTGTTAGCATGTCTACTGATCTGCTAGGGTCATGCTTTCTGAATGCTCACTTGCTTTGCCAAGAAAATACCACAGACGAATGTTACAAACAGTTGTGTTAGCCAAGCTTCACATCTGCACACACTTAGCAATGCAGTTTGTCTCTTTCTTTCAGTAATTTCTGGCAAACCTGACAATGTTCATAGGCTTTGTAGGGTCTGTTCCACCTGGCTGATCAGTGCTGGTGCTGCAAGTGCTGCTGATGCAACCTCTAGCACACCTGACTCCCTGCTGCTGAAATGAGTCATTACTGGAGCCTCAGTGCAGTGGTTTGTCTGTTTAATACATTTATTGAATAATTTGTTTCGTTTCATCGTAATGAGGTATGACTTCAAATAGAAAAAAAATCACCACCGTATCTGAAAACGCTATAATCAACTTGATATAATGAAATTCAAGCAAATTAAATCTATAGTTAACAGCTTTAAAAGCAAATCAAAATCACTATGATTGAATGCAAGTGTTCCTCTGAAGCGGTATTTAAGATTCCTTAGCTAATATACAAGAAATAATTTGGAGAAACTGTCAAGTAATTTTTATGTTAGAGACAGATAACAGATATTATGAAAGCACAGAAGTCCTAAGAACATGACAAGTAGCTGCAGATTCTCCATGCTACCATCTTCAATTTGTCTGACTTACGTCCAGCACAGCTATCGGACCTTAAGGACGTTACTGCTGATTATCCACATCTGATAAAGAGGTTCTGTGTGCTAACACAACAGACCTGTTACATCTTACAGGTGAGCAATACGAGGACTACTGTTGGCTGTGGCACCCAACCTAGCCAGGCTGAAAGCAAAGTGCCATGCTGCCCTACAGCAGCACAGCCCTATTGCCTTATCACACACACACAGGCTGGTGGCAACAGCCCTGCTTACAAAATGAGGACAGATCAATGAAAGGAGTTCCTGCCTTGTTCTCCTGTTCTGGAGGAAACAACACCACAGCCCTTTGAGGGAAGGAGACATAGGAAAGACGAAAAAAGCCCATTAGACCTGTGAATATCCATATCCTCAGCTGCACTGCTTACACCACCAGGAAGGACGCAGATGCGAAACGAACATGGGAGACTTCACGTGGTCAGACCCAATCGAGGAAAAGCACAAACACATCCAGTTTGATAGAACAGCATGAAACTGTGCATGTGGAAGCATACCATACTACATTCAACCAACAACAAATAACGTAAGGGCTTCTCCAACACTTGAGTCTTGGGCAGATGCTCCCCAGGAACGTAAGTGCTGGGGTGGGAGTGTCTGTGCCCCTTCCCCAGAGGCTGGACACGAGCCCTTTCAACTTGTGAGCAAGGGCACGTGCAGACCAGGGGCACAGCTTCCATGCTGATTCCCACTGAGGCAGAGCCCTCACCACCTTCTCCAGAGGTCAAAGAGCTCATGGGATGGTGATCAGCATGGAGAAACTTCAGAAGTGCTACAATTTGTCCAAACCAGGTTCAACACCATTTATAATGTCCATTTTTTTTGCTCACCTGTGGCTCACTTTTGTGCAAGGAGGTGTTTAAGTGAAAATGCTGCCTGCCACAGAGGGGGTCCCTGGAAAGTTATGGCCTGTTCCCTTTATAATTGCTTCCACAACAATGGATACATTTATTTTTCCTATAGCATGGGTTACACAGCGTCATTTGGAAATTTGTTAAATATTTTTTCCCACTCATCATTCCCTACTGATGCAGAGATAGAATAACTGTCAAAGGATACTTGGTTTTGGAATCACAGGTTCAATGCTACTTTTATTGGGTAACTTTCCAGCATTATATGCCATAATCACCAGAATTCTACAGTAAGCAATATCTCATCTCATCTGCTGCTTAAAATCTCAACTTCAAAGGTCCCAGCAAAGAACACTGCTTACATAAATATGGAAGAGCTGTCTACAATACCAACAGATATTTAAATGCCCAGTGTGCTTGCAATAGAAATTGGTTCTTCAAACTCTTCTCCCCACTCCCCTCCCTCCCATCCCCACTGCAGCAGGGCTATGGGGAGGGCAATACCATAGGATTCCTGTGTCTCCTTGTACTCTTTTTTTCCACTCAAGTTTTAGCCAGTTCTTCACAATTTCATGAAGCAATACACACAAGAATCAGTATTACTCACAGAACAGTTCCAGAAGGAACGAGCTCCTTCACATGGGAATGAACTGACCTTCAGAAATCTGGACATCCATATGACTATTTCAAAGCCTAAACAGTGAAATCCAGCTTCCTCTTGGATTTTTAAACACTCTTTAAAGACTTGGCAAAAAGAATTACATTTGGAGGACAAAACTTTCTCCCATGTTGTCCTACACTTCAGGGGAATGAGATTTGCTTGCTTTAAAAACAAGTTTCAAGATTCACGCTGCAATTAAGGTGCTTTATTCTCTTCTCTCCCTCAGATAAAATCCCAATCTAAAATTCTAAGGGTTTTAATAGGCTCAAGATTTGAAAATAAGTCAGCTGAAATTGTTACTGTTGACCTTTAAATGGAGCACGCCCTTTAGCTATTCTGACTTTTGGACTTTGTGGTCATTTTCTACAGCTCTGCATTTGGAAGAAGTGAAGAACATCAGAGGGAGGTACGAAAGCAATGCAAGGTATTTCTTCATGTCTATGAAAGACTTTCTAACAGACTTTTTTGCCCCTTATTCTCTACTCAACGTGTGCTCTTCTGATTAGAGGTTAAAAAAAAAAAAAAAAAAAAAAAAAAGTAGGTTAAATTAATAGCAGTTAATAAAGCTTAAAATTAGCAATTTTATTTGGAAAAATGGGAAAAAAATCCAACAAATTCAAAAAATATATATTTCTGACAGAAATGACAATTCAAGACTATTAAAGATATTTCCCTATGAAGGATTATTTGTAACTTTAATTTGAGGATGTAAAGAAGTTAACTTTTCTTTTGCTATACTACACATGTAAAAAAAAGATCAAAGAAAGAAAAGAATTGAGATTCAAATTCCATTTTTAAGCAAAAATGACAATGTCTTCCTGAGTTAAAATTAATCCTTTAATGATGAATTTCAAAGGTTTAAATACTTTGTGTGACCTTGGCTTTAAATAATTATGCCAAGCGGAGCTTTCCTTACATTCAGAAAAGATTCTGAATTGTTGATCACAGCCATTTTAATGGCTTCAGGCTGGCTGATTTCCAACATAATCCTCCCAGTGCTGTTTAAAATTACAGACCAAGAACCTGACGCAGGTAAATGAAATGTCACTTTCACAAAGGCCATTCAGACAGTATATGCAGACTGTTAATTTGTGCCGCTGTACAGCGGGCAATAAAATGTATCACTCATAACATTAACGAATATAAAAGACACTTCAACAATTATCTGCTTACACATAGCCCTTAGTCTACCACCAATATTAGGCAGGCTTTTTTAGTTCAGCCTTTGAAATAAAACTAACATGTTTCAGTTCATATCATCCCTCCTGTAGTAAAACACTTCAGTTCAGAAGCTGGTAAAGTAGGGTTTGCCAGGAAGCCATCAGTGCACTGATATGCAGTGACCCCTCTGAACAGAACAAGGATTGATGAAGCTGAAACATTAATTTCTGTTTTCAGACCTTTCACACAGCACTTGCTCATCTGATGCACACAGACAAAAGTAGTCCAGACACTGTTAGCAACTAAACTTTATCTCCTTGCAATTTTAGCTTGAACTTCCCTTATTTTCATAAAATGGCTCAAGTTGGAAGGGACCTTAAGGCCCACCCAGTTCCAGTCCCCTGGCATGGGCTGGTTGCCACCCACTCGATGATGCTGGCCAGAGCCCCATCCATCCTAGCCTTGAGCACCTTCAGGGATGGAGCATTTGGAGGGAGAAAAAGTGTGGTTAGACAGAGCTGCCCTTTCTGCTCTCTCTAATCCAATAAAGTTAAAGCAGCCAGCCTAGTCCTCAGCTAGGTTTCACTTTGCAATCATCTGGACTTTAAAGGTCATGGTCATCCTGCTCACAGAGCAGCCAGAAGGTGAGTCACAGCCACAGTATGACTGCTGCCATCGTATCTTCAGACAGAATGCTTTCACCACAGAATCACAAAACTTGCCATACTCACACAGTGATTGTGGCATCCGATGCAGCTGTACAGCACACTGCCTTGTTACCTCTCAACTCAAAACGACCCCTATATGTTTTTACATTAGTCCACCTGTGGTTATCTGATTTCTGAGGCAATCACTCCCCACTTGCTGTGCCACAAGAAGCAGCCCTAGATGATTTCCTTACCTTGTCCAAGGCCTTCTCTGTCTCTGCAGCATGCACCTTTTTCAGGTCCTGCACCATCCTTTCGGTCTCTGCTTTCAGCTGACTGACCGCTGCCCTGTGATCTCGCGCTGCCCTCTGCCTCTCTTGCTCCCTCTGAAGGCTCAGCTCCATCAGCTGCTGCTTCTGCTGAGCTTTCACCTGAACAAGCTCTTCCCTCAGCTTGTGGATTTGGTTTTCCAGATCACAGATAACCTGAAATAGAGAACAGTTCTTTCAGAGAAGCGTTATACCCCAAGATCATAACAAAATGTTTGAGTGAGTGCCTTTTACTTAAGGGGAGAAGAGCTACACTGATGAAGACAGCAGCTACAATTTCTATAGGATGGTATGCTCTAAAGTGACGAATGTAGCATTCAGTTTTTTAATAGCCATTCCTATGGAACAGTAGTTTTTAATAGCTATTCCCATGGAACAGTAACAATTACTCTTCTTGAGAGATTATTCCCCATCCTCACTTTGTTTTAAAAAGTCTTCTTCAAACTTGCATCTCTGTAAGAGAAACTTTGTGATATTACATCACTCAGAAGATTCCTAAGAAATTTGCTTAAATATTTAGGGTAACACGCTAAAGCTCACTCAGAATACAAGGAAAAATCATTCATAAATCACATGATAAACCAGGATAAATGAGTGAACTCCTGAGTTATTTACTCCATTCCATACTCAATAATTCCTGTATAAAGACACTGGAAAATTAAATAGCACATTGCAGCATTTTCTAATGCCACATGGAAAAAGCAATGGCACCGAGCTTCCAGATTCAAAACTGGGGAGCCACAAGAGTGAGCTGAATGTTATAGGTAAAGTAAGAGTAATTAACATGCAAAAGAGCATTAACGTTGGACCTAATAGATGGCAAAAGCAGATTTGGTTCTATTAAGAAAGAAGAAAGAATCTGAAGACAGGGTGATGGCAGCGAAACTAATATGATTATGGGAGTCCTTTTGGAGCAACTTCACTGCGAGTAAGATGATGTTAAGAGACATCTAATCTCCCCAAAGTGACTGGGAAAAGCTTACATTGGGGATCACAGACACAGTTCTTGTCAATTACCTTAAAATAAGTCTGGTTCTCACAGCCAGATTTCTTTCCCATAAACAAAGTCGCTGGCAGAAGCAGCTTACACCCGAACAACTTGCGACAGAAAACAACTTTCTGTGACACGGATAACTTAAAACTGCTAAAGGAAATGAATCCCAAACTTTCCATCACTGAGATTCTGCTATTCCATGTGTCAGGTTTAATAAAGTATTATTAGACTTACATGTGGGCAAATTAGTATTAGCAGAAAAAAAATGCACAACACAAGATGATATAATTTTCAGTGGAAAATCCATGAAATACAAAACTTCAGAAAAACTGTAAGGTTTTTTTGCTGCTGTTAGGGATTTTGTCGTTATTGTTATTTTGGTTTGCTTTTCTTTCGTAATTTTGGGGGAAAAAACCCACAAAAGATTCAATTATAAAATATCACTTCTCATATGTGAGACTGGGATGTACGATGCTTGTTTAGACTGGTTGTAAAACTGAATCCCACTTCTCAGTTAATTAAATTCTTCTTCTGGATGCTCAAATCTATGTTTGTGAACAACGCAAACCAAACTGTTGCATGGTCCAGACAACACAAGCATTCTGATTTCATCAACACGACTTCACCAACATAAAGGAAAACAAATTGAAAGAAGCCACTAGCTCGCAGGATAGCCCAAGAGAACAGAAATACAAGTATTTAAAGTCAACTCCATGACAAGTAGAGGTGTCACATGAATTTTTATGGCACACTGAATGTACGTACACACACGCATGCGTAACAGTCCTATAGCTGAAGAAACTGCTACCTGAGATGGTGATTTCTATTCCTGTTTCAAAGGGGTAACTTAGAATTCTAACTAAGAATAGTGCTGAAATAGTGTCATAAAAAGGGTGAGTCAAAAGCCCACAGCAATTTGCCCGTAGGGAAAAAGTAGACTTGAAAGAAAAAAAGAAGGTTGCTCACTCACTTTGGCTTATTTAAAATGTCAATAAATGTAGTGCATGTTGTTTGGAAGGAAAACATGTGCTCTTAATTTTAAAAAGTAAATTGCATAAGAAAATATAAAGCTGGCAAAAAGTTCAAATTAAAATCTGTTGCTAAAGTTTGAAACTCCGTTCAGTTACATGCCACAGAGCTGAGAAATAAACTGAATGAGTACACTCCAATTAAAAGAAGATACATTATGGAACCATAAAATGGTTTGAGTTGGAAGGGATCCTTAAGGGCCATCTGGTCCAAATCCCCCGATGTGATCAGGGACACCTACAGCTCCACCAGGTGCTCAGAGCCCCATTCAGCCCGAGCTGAGTGTCTCCAGGGACAGGGCACCCATCATCAATCTGGGCAACCTGTGCCAGTGGCTCATCATCCTTATCGTAAAACAGCTTCTCCTGCCACCCATCAGTACCCCCACGATGTCCTTTCTGGCAGGGCTGTGCTCCTTTCTTCCTTACATACCCCAGCTTGTATGATAGGGGATTCCTTTTATTTTTTCCAGAGCTTCTATTTCAGCCCAATGAAGCATTTACTTGGATCGGTTTCTAAGGAAGAAACTGCAGCAAGGCTGAATCTTCCACACTCAGTGATGGAACACACAGACTTCACTGTCTCCCTCCCTCTCACCGGATGACACAGCAAACCACATCTAGCCCACCAGCACACATAACTTTGAAATGCCCTCAACAGCGTTTGAACTCACGAAACCACGGATATGTGGAGTTAAGATAAAACTCAGCCTTATTTCCAGTGGCTCAGATCTAAAGTGATGTAGGAGTTGCTTCAGCAGCTTCCCCCCAGCAGACAAAGTCATAGGAACTGTTATTGCTTCTCACTGCTGAGTGTACTCAGGCAGCTGAAATAGTGCATCCCCTTTAGAGACTCCTGCATTTTTCAAGTGGATCACAATAACTCTTCAGGCTGAGTTTCAGATGTGTTCTGCAGTGGGCTCACTTGGCTTCAGCTGGAGATGACTGCATAAGTCTCTATTTTGCTGTGTTTAATTTTGCTTGGATGCAACTTAAAAGAAAACAAACCTGAGCAATTCCACAGACTCAGCTCACGATCAGCGCAATCCTTTTAAGGATTATAACCTAAAATATTAGTCCACAAGTAACAGCCCTACTTTATAGCTAATATGCACTTTCTGCTTCTGTGAGCCAACACTTGCTCAGCATTTTCTCACCTGCAAGAACATTAAAATTGGTGCATTTATTGAGCAGCACACTGTATGAAACCATCAGCTGTATCCACTGAAAGGGAGATTTGTTTCTTTGTGTCTTGTTATGCTGGCTCGATGTGACAGAGATGGATGAGGTATACATAACATTTGTTATTGGACAGTGGATTATTTTTGAAAGGAGATCAGTCCAGTAAGGGAAAGGAAGTCTGCCGTAAAAACAAACCTCACTTTGATGATGAAGAAGAATTAAAAGGAAAATAAGGAACAAAGCAGAAGAGAGTTATTCAGTGGTGACAATGACTCCCTTTTATAGCGCAGCATTCCAGAAGAGGTGGGAGAAGAATCCCCTTCCAGTCAGCAGAGCAACTGGTGACACATTCAGTGCAAAATGACTTAGAACAGATTATCTGTTGGAAACGGGGAATCTGAAGTACTTTAAGTTTCTTACTAATAAACAAAGCTTCGTAAAGTGCTGAGAAACAGTTTCTCTACCATCACAAAAAAAGCAGGGTATCTAACATAAAAGACTACTAAAAAGTAAACAAATAATATTCGTTTACAGCTCTAAGCTAAGAAAAAAATACAGCCATAAGAACTTCAAAGATGTGTAACGTTGGTTTGTGTTCAAAACAAAATTGGTTTAAATTAATGAGTCTTGCTATTGCAGCCTCAGCAAGAATCAGATTTACACTCGATCTCTGCTTTTTGGGAACTATCCGTACGATTTTTACCATTAGGAGATAAAGGAATTGGGCAACAAAGAGCAGTTTCTAAGGGCCAGGCACAAACCCAGTGGCTCTCTGCTCCTTTTGTCCACACAGCATCCTGAGTCACCCACTGGGCCGGCACATCTGCCCTCCTCCCAGCCAGGAGAAGTTAGCCAGCTTGCAGATAAGCTCATGGCTCCGTTCTGACACGACAATATCTCAACATGCACACAGCAATTCTGAAAACAGCAATTCTTTTTGTTTAAGCTACAATCCAAATCTGAAGAAACATGAAGTCCAAATCTATAGCCTACAACTATTTTTGATCATTCACAAGCCATTAAAATGCTGTATCTCAAGTCTTTAATGTAATTTTCTAAATAAAACACCTCTGAGCATCAACATTAGCAAGCATCATTTTCACAAGTGAAGAACAAATTAAAATAGGGAAGTGATAGGAGGAACAAAGGGAAAGGCAAGGGAGTAGAACCAAAATGGCAGATTCAAAGTAATACACAAGTGATTAACATAATAATGCATGGCTAATTGTGGTTAAATTATTACTTTATAAGCGAAGAACGATTTAATGCATTCTTGCTGTATTTCTTGGTCAGGAAGTAAGATTGAATGCAACATGAGAAAGGCAGTGGTTTGTACAGAAAACTACTTCCACAAATATCACGGACATTATCACATGGGTAATGATGTGGGAAAGCCCAAATTAGCAGGGATAAGTAATAAACAGCTATTTAGCTTTCACAGCACAATCTATTACACTGTCAAGTTTAAATGCCTTTGGGTAAGAACACACAGACCCATAAAAGTGGTAATTAAGGAAACAGATAAATAAAATGGTGTAAAATGAAGTGAGAATGACCAACAGTTCAACAACCAACAGGTAGGCTTCACCCCCTCGGAGTGCTGATATCATTTTCCAAAAAGCAAGTTGCTCTTGAGGAAGAAAGTCACTGAAATACTTCGACTGTATTGCATCTAATCCTGATCACAAGCCTACCTCTTGCTGGGAACACTAAAATACCAGCAAAAGTAGAACTTCAATACAAAAGAGCTGCACAGAATGCTACATAAGCATACATTAAAATGCATAGCCAAGTGTCCTCATCCTTGGGGGGAAAAAAAGTCTGTCCATAGCATTGCTGCTGCTGCACAATTAGTTAAATAGAAGACATCTTTGTATATGAATGCATTTCAGTGAGGGAATGAAGTGATGAATACATTCATAAATCAGATGCTCACAGATTATAGATCAGACTGCACTATAGAAATTTTAGGTATTTCTTGTAGGAAAAATGTTATGCAAATCATAGTTGTACTCACTAAGCTGCCCAGCATACAAAGAGTAGCAGCTCTCTAAAATGAACCAGATGCATGTTCGGTGTCAAAAAAAACCCTTATGCAGAAGCAGTGCAGATGGCAACCATAACACTAACAGTAAAACGTTTGCTATTCAGCTGTGTAAAATCTCAGTCCTTGTATTACAGGGCTTATGCTAAGGTACAGCAACTCCATCTCAACACAATCCCAGCTTTTCTCACCTTTGCATATGTACCTCTGACATCTCTTTTGAAAACATCCACTAGGACTTGCCAAGTGAAGTGTTGAGCTGCTGCCTTGCATATTTATTCTATTAATTTTAACAGCATTAAGGTGCTTTTAAACATCAAGACTCCTTTGTAAGATTCTTGCACTGTTTCAATACTGTGTATGCTCTGAACAATGTCCAGTATTTGTGAATGTGATCAAAGTACATTCCTACCAACCTTACTTGTTCTGTGCCCTGCTCAGTAGTATTTGAGGGCTGGGGGCAGGCGTAGCACTCTCATACCCATAGAGTGCTGCTGGAGGCAAAACAGCACTCCATTTTCAAACTATGGCTAACTTATTTTTTCCCTCAACTTCTGAGCTTGTCAGTCCTAAGAAAAGTCCAGCATCTCTTCAGACTACATTTTATTTCTTCGTATGGTACTTGCTCTATCTTGTTTCCTCTTGTTCTACAGATTAAGCCAACAAGCGTTGACTCATGAAGAACAATAAAGAGAAGTTACTTTCTGCTCAGCTCTGTTTTCAATAAAAATTAATGAAAAAGAATCTCTCCATGTCATTCCTATAAAGAAACGTGCTTAGACAACATTTCCATATGCAATTTAAACTCCAAACTCTTCACCGACTTTGCCATATATTTTGGGAGATTGAAAAGAAATACGAAGGCACTGGCATCCCAATGACAGTAGGAACAGTTGCATTGAATACATTGGCAACGTTCCTATTTCCACATCTATGACTACCTGTGAGAAAGGAGTAGCACATTTTCATGATCTGCTGTTGATGTGGTATCAAGCAAAAATACAAAATTTCAATCTTTATTTCCCAACGAAGTGCACTGAAATAGATCAGGACTTTTAAAGATGTCAGTTAGCTGCCTAAATCCCAGTAAATGTCAATGGGATTTAAGCTACAAACTACTGGGCTAAAAAAAAATAATAATAATAAAAGAGGGAGGAGAGAGGCAAGGAAGGAGAGAAAGAGTGAAAGAAAATCAGACATCCATTTCACAGTTCCACAAAGAGCTTAAAATTAACGGAGCTTATTTTGATTTCTTCATTTACATAAGTACATTCGATTCAAATTCAGTTAACAGCACCTAGAAAGCAGAACTTCATGTAGATTATTGCCAGCACTTTCCTATTAAGACGATTTTCAGCCAAGTGGAAGAACCTCAGGCCTACGTGGGGAAGAGATGAGTGGAGCTAAACAATACAGTGCACTGGTGATAGAACAGATTAGTCAATGAGCCGAAACTGAGATAAGTGCTGGTTTTCCTATTTAACAGTTGAAGATCTGGAAAAGACTTGGTCATCTTGCCTGGAAGACTGCTTTCAGATGAGTTTCTTATGACCTGATTCAAAGTGTGTGACTTGGAACACATTTGTGAGTCAAAAAACGAGAACAGAGGCAAAGATTTTTGCAGTGGACCAGGAGGAACTACCCATCACAGTGATGGGAGAAGCTGGACACAGAAATACTCTTAGATAAAACTTTCAAAAAACATTTGCATTTAAATTTCCATGTATTAAATTTAAAAGCATTAGCATTTCTTGAACATGCAATTCTGATTTAAATGCAGACATGATGCATTACCGATTTAAGGATTAATACAGACATTCATCTCCATGAAGCAGAAAAATTAAACATATAATTCCTAATTTGTCCCCAGGAGAGGTACAGACCATATTGTCTATGAGAAATGTCTTCACCCTGTCAACCGATGAAAAAATTTCACTGAAAGTTGGAAAACGAGAACAGGAAAGCAGTCACTCCTTTCTCTTTTGGCTGCATTTGTTCAAATTATCGTTCAAAACACAGACATCTTTAGAACATTCCAGAAATGTTACCTTGCACATCCCACAGGGCCTTTTATGGTGACTGCAATGGAAAGGGCATTAGTTTGATAACAGAACAAACATAAGGCAAGATACAGACTAAAAAACCTAAGCAATAAGCTGTTTGGACATAAGAGGATTCCCATTTCCCCCATGTGAATACCTGTAGAAATACAACATGGACACTAGACCCTGTTCACCACCACGTCCATCCCAATGGGAATCTGAAGGACTCACAGTACGTGATCCTGCCCAAGTCCTGGCCTGACTCTTAACGAAGGGGAAATACATTTTTCCAAACTCCAACATAATCACAGTAAGTCAATTAAGGAGCCAAACACTGCTATCCTCTGGTCTAAAGATGACTTAAATGCTCTGGTCTGTGCGCACTGTTCTGTTCTGTTAAAAGATCTAATGCACCAGGAAACTTTCACATTACTGATGTCATGCTGCTATACTGGAGACGAAGATGACAATCTTTAACCAAGCTTGAAGTCCTCACTGTGAGTCTCATGAGTGAATACATGTGTGGAAAGAAATCCTGAAATCCAGTAGCTTCAGAATTTATTTTTGAACTGTAATTTACAGGTTTAGGCTTTAAAGAGCTGATCAGCTTCTCACTTTCAAGATAAACACACAAAGACATTCCTGCAAGGCAGTAACAATAGTTGTATTTCTGCTAATTAACCAGTAGTCGTAAACTCTTATCTGTATATTAGCTGCTTACATAAATAAGACACCAAATTACACATCTGAGTGCTGATTTTGACTTTCCCCTTTTTCAAATCAGTACCACATTGGAAGAAACATCTTCGAGCTGATTATCTTTAGGGTCAATCCTTACATCAAACAGCTAAATTTCTCAGATCCACAGGAAGATGAAAGTGCTAGAGAAGCAAGTCTGCACTCCAACCCAGATGTCAGGCTAGAGCCAAGGGCAGCAGCTGCCAGCACCTCTGGTGTCCTTGGTGCACAGCACACAGCCCACACTGCTTCCAGGCCCCCACTCTGCACCTTCATCCTCAAGTGCAGGCTGCTCCCTTCCTAGCAGCCCTTCAGTGGCTGTTCTGAGTTCAGAGACCTTTTGGAAGCACGGTGCTACAGCTCCCAGTTCAGAAAGAAAAGATCAATCACAGGATGATCTGTACAAAATAAATAAAGTCTGTGTGCATAACATTTCTTTTCTTGAAACTGAGAGTATTTTTGGCTCAGTATCTTCCTCTGGCACCTTTACATTGATCTCTATTCTTTTCATCCTTCTCTGTCCTTGACTTCAGTTGATGCCACTTCCCTTTTCTGAATGACAAACAGACCACTGCATCCCGGGGCCAGAACGTCTTCAGACTTATTTATGCTGCTGTTTTGAATCTGCTGTTCTTTTAATAAACACACAGCTTAAAGATAAAAATCTAAATTCGCACTAAATGTGAAAATTCTGTGAAATATCACAAAAATAAAATAACCTACTGAATGTAGCCATTTATTCAGGTGCATGTTTATAATTACTTAGCAACACCATCAGTCCCCACCACCCCCATAAAAACCAACACAGAACATGCTCCAAATGGCATTATGAGATCAGCAGATCAGAACCAATGCATTACCCCTAAACTGCAAATCCTGGCAGGGAGTGATGGCGGCAGGGAGCTGCTGACCAGAAGCACAGCAGTCCTTCCATACAACAACAAAGCTTGGTCTCTTAAGAGGACATAATTTGATGACTTTTGAAATCTACTGCTTTTACTTTTCTGGAAAACAGCATTGTTTTAAAGGTTGCAATCTGATTGCTGAGATGTGAGAAATCATGCATGCGCACCCATTTCAGCTAATATAAGCACAAAGATCAGGGAACTATTAGAGAGATTATTTCTCTGGTACCAAGAGACAGTATTTTTGACAAATAGCACCTGATTAATTTTTTGAGAGATTTCAGATTTCTCCATATGCACGCCTAATTACTGCATTAATAAGGGCTACTGCTATAAAGGAACAGCAAAGCTGTCTCTGCTAAGCCTCCTTGAAACTCATGAACGGAAGCAAACGTTGCCTCCCATGTAAATGACTGCATTAGAAGCCATTACTGATTAATGCTACACACTCGCACTCAACGTCTGATGCAAAAGATGCCAAAGAAATATTGTCACAAGGGTTTGCTTGCACAGTTTTAGAGACAGCAGTAAGCTAAGTATCCGACACAACACTTGGGTAGGGCAGGTAAGAATTAATTGGTACCTTCCCCCCCAAGAATTGCAGATGCTGAAACTGTTTTTCCTTTTATTGAACCAGCTCGGCCTAGACTGGCTTGTCCCGCAGTGACATGTATATTGAATACAAATCAGACAGCATAGCTTTAAATCTGTGTTGCAGCTCTCATTTCCAATTCGAGAACTGTACTATAATCATAAGCTTCTGGTGGATGAAAGGAAATCAGCTCTCTGAATATTAGCTAATGCCACATTTGCAAGTCCTGAAGAGATCTGTGCTGTTTAAAAAAAAAATAGATCATTTCTCATGAACCTATATATATGAATCGCTTTGTACTGCTCGACTGATAGAAGCGATGCCTGTGCTGGGATTAAACCCTTTTCATCATAAAACCTCATCTGGTTCGGAGTCCAAGTCCATCAAACCTTTTCCCTTTAAAGTCCCGCCTTTGATTCTACATCAATTTATTCAAACCGCAGCTGGGTGGCTGAAAACGAAAGGACAGCATCATTTAAACCAACCATGTTCCTAACTTGAAAGAAGGGCTATAATTAAAAAAATGGGCATAAAAGAATGGAAATGGGATAATATTTTTTAATGGTAGTTCAAAGGCCGACAGATGTCAGAGCCTTTGAAGATGTCAGTACACTGAGCAAGAAGTTGCCATTAAATAGTTTGCCTGAGAGGTGAAGCAGCTTTTTAATGACTGAAAAAGCCCTTGCAGACACATCCTTGTGTTTTTAATTTGTCAGAGTTACTGCAGTATTTTCTGATTAATGACATATGATTATAACTGCATAGCATACATATTTTTATACTTGGTTAAAGGAATACTTTATTCCACATTCCTTCAGTGCCAGATAAGAACAGGAAAGCTTTACTACAGAGTCTAAAACTATTCAGATTGCTCAAATATTTATGGTAATTTAAGGGGATTGGCCAGATACAGAGCTACTATGTGTTGCTACCTTTTGTTCTTTAATGGTGCTATTACCACTGCCATCACAATGTGCATGCATTAAGCAAGCATGTGACCGAGGAACGCATTATGCCCTTCTTGTGCACCAAACAATCACAGCTTTCATAATTCACTGGCAAACAATGTCATCAAATCAAATCAAAATAACATTCAGAAAAATCCCTCATTTGATCCTAAACAATACAAACAATGGCTGCCAGTGCATTGTAAGTGCAAACAGCTCTTCTGAAAACAAACAAAAAACACGTATTGCTAGGAAACGCGTTCAGAAGAAAAACACCATTTACAAATGCAGATAAGGTCCCCAGTCTTCGGCTGAGAAGATGCTCTTTCAGCTCTCTGTCGAAATGTGTGTTTTGCTTTTTTTTTTTCCTATTTTCACCATGAATGTAAACTGCAGCAGCCCCAAACCTGCAACCATTTACCTTGCTCCCCGGAGCAGTCCCTCAGCTCACTGCTGCAGTCTCTGACAATGCCTGCCTGTGAGCTGGGCTGGTACAGGCACAGGGAAGCATCCAACCCTGGGGACGCACAGAGAAAGCCAGGACAGCACACGTCTCATTGTATCTCTCACCTTGTGGAAGTCATTCATAGGAAAACACAGTCATTACAAGGGAATTCGGTTAATGTACTGTTTCTTTTCTCTAAGCTCTGTGTTGCTCTAAGCTGGACTCAGCTATTAATCAGATAATAAAGTAGTAGAAGTATGATGGACTCAACTAAAGCTTGATGTACAGCAACGCTGGGGGTACTGTATCTTAGCAGAGCTGTGAGAACCGATGGAGGCAAAGAAAGCTCTCGGTAACACTATGTTCCATCAGATACATGAAACAAGATTGAGCTACCCATTGCAAAAACAAGTGCTGGGAGTTTGGAAAAAGAAGTCTATGGCTTCAGAGAGAAGCAACATAATTTGAAAATTCCATTCTCCCAAATATATTTATTGAATGAAAACAGTCCTGCTAGGAAAAAATACAACTGTGTTAGGACTTCACTATAAAGGACGTGAATAAGTGGCCAAGTTTCAGTACAAACAATTGTAAACCCAGCTTCCAGCCAACCTGCACTTTCTGTTCATATTCAGTTACTATTTTAACACTATGGAAAATAAATAAATCAACTAAAGAAAAGAAGATGGCAAATTCTAAGCAGTGGTACTTCAGCTGAAATAGAGCTTAAATAAAACTTCAGAGAAGAAAGGCCTTTCTCTGAGCTGTGGGATTTTCTGCTGAATTTCAAATTATTTTCACAAACTAAAGGAACATTACCTGCAAAAGATGTATCAGAAGAAAAATTACAAGATTCTTCTACAGTGGGAAATATCAGACAGCCTGAAAGTAACGTTTTGCTACAGGAAAACGCATACAGGCGCGCACAGCTGAGCCATTCAGATTCTATCCATTAGAGGGCAATAATACATATACACACATGTACATACATGCATACAAACACAGTCACCCACCTGACTGACTTGAGTAGGAAAACTAGCTTTGTCTCTCTAATATCACCAATGGCACATTGGTGACTTGGACCCAATTCCTTTCTCCCTCGTCAACCTTCAACATTCACATCCAACAGATTAAAAACTGCAGTTAGAAGTTGCTGTTTAATTTTGCTTTTTTTTCTACAGGCGATTCCCTACAATACTTAGACTCAGATCTCTGAGAAGATTCCAGCAATACAAATAAATACTCCTACAAATACAAACCAGCCCCTAGAGTATAGCTTGTCAACCTCTTGTTACTTCCAGGATGGCTGGAATTTATGGTAACCAGTAGGCAGCTGTATCACTCACATAACGACCATTAATTCCTAATAGCACCCAGATTGGACAGAATTGGTATGTCTTTAAATATTGCTTTGTAATGACCAATCCATTATTATCACTACAATTACATTAGTAACGTCATTACGAATACCCAGGTAACAACTTCAGCCAAAAGATGGTCATCTCCAGTAACTGCTGAATAAATATTAATTTCAGATCACACCGGTGGTTTCACTGAAGATCCAAAGTGGAATTCATAAGGCACAGGATGAAGATGCACAACAACGTGCTGGCCATGTGTGTTACCCCATCCCAGGCTGTAGGCATTCACCCCAGTCATCGAGGCAGGCGCCTGGAACTCGGATATCCTTAATGATGCCAAGTACAGCAGGAAGACGTGCATCTATTTTCAAATATTCCAGCATACACTGTGCACTTGTAGTGGCTGCCTTTCCAAAAATCACTTTCCTCTCTACTTCTCTTTCCTAAATTCATTTTACAGATGCCAATACACCAGAAAGCACAGACTACAAAAGAATTCAAGCTGTCAGAGACAACTTTAGAAGAATTCTATCACCCATACAAAAGGCTGTAGCTCACTCTTCCTGGAATTTTCAGATCTGTTTCAAGTAAAAGCACTGTGTCAGGGGTTTTTTGGCTTGTTTTTTCTTTTCTTTTCTCTTCTTTGTTTCTTTTCTTTTCTTTTTTTCTTTTTTTAAAACTACATCATTGCAGTTTTTATCAACTCTGGAAAACAACTTTAAAAACTTAAAATGGAATATTTGCCACCAAGCCAATATTTGAGGGGCCAAGTTTGCAGTATTTCAGGATGACTTTCATGCACGCAAATATGAGACAAGTAATTTCAATTTGAAATATATTGTTTTCTCCATTAAACAGAAATCTACGGCATCCTTGACATCGATTTCTGTCATTTTGTCATGATAAACACCAAGGTATTAAGTACCTTCCACATCATGCACCCAGGCTGATTCCAATTAGTGCTGAATAGAAGACAAAATGTCAGTGTAATAAGCTTCAATTTGCGAAGGCTTTGAACACTTGATGATATCACCACTTTGCCAATCATTCCTTGTACTTTGGCTCTATTTTTTTTCTCCGTATCACCTTCCTTGTCAAAAGAAAGTCTTTCAAATCTTCAGAAACCGAAGACGTGAACAATGTCAGTCATTGGTCTCATTGAGCTAAAAGATCCAAAATTACTCCCCAGTACATCAGAGAATGATGATCTGCACAATATTCCCTCAAAGCTAATTTGCTGCCAACATGTGGAGTAATTGGGAGAAAAAAGTCTACTTTAAAGTCATACTGAGAAAAATATTTTCTCTCATGAAATCAACACAGAGACCTTAAATCACTGTCAGAATCCGTGCCGCTCTTTCCAAATAAAGAAGTGCTATTTATTAAAGTGGGATGACAGTCATGTCTTCAAAGGTGACTGGGCCAAAGAGCAGCTCTGCTGTCTGACTTCACATTGAAAACACTCACTGTATTTTAAAATCATGCAATTTTTAACATGCTCCTTTAAAGAAGGCACACACAGTTCTGTAAGTTTGAACACACATGCCTAGTACACGTCTAGAACCTAGAGCCAAGGAGACAGGCAGAATTCTCTACCTGGAACTTCCCCAACGCAGAACTTCAAATGCAGCTCTTACCTGGCCGTGGGGGAAAATCAGAACCACAAAATGGCAGCAACAACAGGCTGGGAAACATGGAACAATGCAGAATACAGCTGGCCTGGCTCTGGGATCAAAACGAGCTCTGAGCAGAGCCCTGCTCAACAGAGGAGGGCAGCCATGTCCCCAAGCTGGGTTACGGAGGGGCTGATGCTCAGCAGCCGGCTTAGCAAATTCCTAACATCTGAGGCTGAAACTGAGACAGAAGTTGCTACAGACACAGCTGCAAAGTTGATTAACAGTGAAGTACTCAGCCTGGTGTCTATGCCAGTAACACCATCTGCAGATACAAAGATAACCCGCGATGGGTTTCTTTCCCCTCACCGCAAAGCTCCTGCCTATGAAACAGAGGAAAAGCAGAGGTGTCTTCTGTTTTCCCCCTGACTGAAGGAGAGCGGATCGATGGTGGGCTCCCAGGTCAGGGCAGTTTGCCACAAGCAGCTCAGCTGCAATTTGTTACTGGTTTTCCACTTGAAGGTTCCTCTGCGATACTTTAATGTGGGTGTGTGTGGAGCTGTACGGATGCTCTCGTATTTCTCAACTGACACATCTTCAGCCAAAGCGTGTCAGCTACAGGAGAGGGCAAAGCTTTCCACTGGCTTCGTGATTTCTCCTTCCCCCATCACAAACCACATAAAAGAAGAATACAAATAATCAGATGTCCAAAATGGCTATTTATTACCTCATCATGAGTCTATTGGATCCTGCAGTGGTATTGAGTAATATCATTACTTAAACCATAAAGAGGCTGCGTTCATTGCACAAAATTGGGAAAATTAGCATCCATATGGATCTTATTGTTTGAAGACCAGCAATACTACCAAAACAAGTGATGTTAACATTCCAAACTACTGATAGTCATAATTTCTCGTCTGGTGTTTCAGTCTTTTATTTGGTATTTATAATACCATTGAAATGAGGAACTGAACGGATCGTAAAATCTCCCCTATCAGATAAATCGTGTAATGGCTGGACTACTGTTCAAAATTTGAGTTGTGGTGGCAGTGAGTGAATGGAATTAGTGGATGAATTCATCTGCTGACCTAAGGAAGGGATACAAAATTGATTTTGGCTAATCTTTCTCCAGAATAACAGACAAGAGAAAAAGTAAGCTGTAATAAATTAAACTGCTTGATTTACAAGACTTAGCACCTCAGTTGGTAGTCACACACAGGACATCCTGCCCTCCATCCCCAGAAAACAAATGGAGCAACATCTCAAGAAATTCATTTCCAGGCACATGATGAATAAAAAGGTCACAGAGAACAGCTGACAGCAACACAAGCAAGAGCAAATTGTGCTTGGCCAAACTGCCTGTCCTCTAAATGAAATGACAGTGGTAAGGGGAGAGCTGCCAGTGTCTTTTTATCTTGGCTTTAGCGAGGCTTTTGACTCAGACATTTACAGGATCTGCATAGTCAAACTGAAGAGACAGGATGGGTGGACTGCAGTGTGAGCGGTGAGCTCCTGGACTGCTGTGTATGAGGCACAGGAGTCAAGGCAACCATTTAGAAGGAGCACTTCTCAAAAGTGCAACACAGGGCTGCTGCAGCTTAACATCCCTATCGGTGACATGGATGCTAGGACACCAAGAGACCTGAGGAACACGTCGGATGCCGCACTGGGAGAAACGGTCAGCGTGCTACAGAGCAGGGCTGCCATCTCCTGCAGCCCAGCACTGGGTTTGTTCAGCCTGGGGAGCAGAGGGCTGAGTGGAGCTTCTGTCCTTAGCGGAATGCATGGAGGAACCATGGAGAAGGCAGGAGCAAGCACCTCCTGAAGAGAGCACTGGGAGGACAAGCAGCTACAGATCTAAGCAATAGAAATTTAATTGGACATAAAGGAAAGGATTCATTCATCTATCACTTTAATATTCCTTCATATAATTTTAAACATCATTTCACACCAATGCATGCAAAGCCACGCCCAGTGTATTTGCTAAAAACTGCCATGCATAGACATCCTTTGCTCAGCTGATGGGCAAAACTACCCTCTGCTCGTTTGGGTTTTTTCTACCCTCAGAGAAATTATTCTATTTAACTTCTCTTTAGGAAGTAATCACTTTTCAGTAAACAGCATGTACTGGCATAAAACAGAATACTGCCTATGATACGAACCCTGCCCCCTCTGCAGTGACACTGCATACACCATCTTTGCAGATGCCTATATTTAAAATCAAAAGCCCTAACAATATAAAATGTTCATAACAGTGTAAGAACTACCACATATTCCATCTTACATTATACAAAGTCCGTTTTGCTGAGAGCTCCATCTCAGAATCAGATTTAGTGCTAAGTGATGAGCCAGTTTCTATGGCAACTGCTTCCTCTTTTACACGCACTGTAGACAGCACAAAATGTCAGTTCTGTCCTAAGCTAACTTAGCATATTTGATCAGCAAACAGCAATTTATGCACCATTATGTATGGCTTCATTAAATATTTCAGATGCGGAACATTCTCAAGTACAAAAGAATACAGGAGCAAGAAAAGTCACACCTGCACTGAACTGCTTGCTGTCTAATTCCAATCATGCTGTAAAAAGTGAAAGTCAAGCAAAAACGTAGAAGAGATCACAGATGATCACCCCTCCAGTACAAGAACACTTCAATGGTTCCATTAAGCGAGGAAGTGGCAGATGTTCATAGGCTGTTCAACAGCCTTGTGTTGAAAGACATCTCAAACAGGAGCAGCAGCTTCCAAGTGGGGATCAGGAGCTGAGCACTTGACACAAAACAACAAAGGTGGCGAGACAGACTTATCACAGCAGAGAAAGGGAAGATACACAGGAGGCTGAGGCCCTCCCCTCGATGGAGGTGCTTGGTGGAGGGATTCACCAGCCTGAGATGCGTGCTTCTGGCTTTTAGAGCAGAGCGTTATTTTTCCCTTTAATTTCACTGAATGTCTGCACTGCAGCCTGCATTCTTCTCACACCCCTCTACATTTGCTCAAGTAGAGCTACAACCAGTTACATTGCTTGCTAGAGCCCAATTTGGGGTAGTATTTCAGTATTTCTCCATGAAATGATGGGTTTGGCCACCTCACTGAGCTCCTGGCTGACTGGTTTGAAGCCCTGTTTGAGTGTCCCTACAGGACCCCTCATCAGATGCATGATTTTTAGGATGTACCCCTCATCAGTGGGATCCATCCCCATCCTGACTCAGCCTGCAATGAAAAACAACCAAGAGAAATCATGCAAGGGCTGTAACAAATATTTGGTACTTCTAATGTTTTACATCAACAGTCGTGTTCATTACTTTGCTTTGAGCGGTGGGAAATTAAACATGCTGCAATAAAGCTAAAAGCCTTTGTTTAAGAAAGGTTCAAAGGGAACTGCTGTCTGTCTGCAGAACTCTGACTGTCAGCCCAAAAGCTACTCTCCAAGCAAAATAAAACAAACAAATATTTAGATTGCGACTCCATGATTTAGATTGTTTGTAGAGAAAGCTTGCATAGCAAGCAGTGCATTTCTTCTCATGCCAAAGACATCTTCTATTGTGAGAAGAAAAGTCGTCAAAGAAAAAATGAGTCATAGAATTTATTTACTTAAAGTTATATACGGAAGTGACTTCAGTAGCACCATCAACATCTGAAAGTTTCACAGAGTACATTTATCTGTTCCTTCCAGACACAATCAAATAAAATGCTTCCACTGATACTGGAAGAGCATCTGGGTGGAAACCGATGCTTGGAGATATGAGAATAACTACCAAAGTAAAACCAAGCTGATCAGAGATTTAGGGTAGGTTCTCACAGATCAAGGTTTAAGAAAGTCTTCTATTGTGAAACAAATGCTGCTGGATTATTTCTGTATTAATACAGCAATGAAAAGTTCCTCTTACAGCACAGACAGAAGTTGTGCACACATTTGGCTGAGTTATTATTAAATAGCTATCAACAGTTGATCAAGCTCTTTATCCAATAAGCACACCAGTACACGTGGAGCACATAGATATATATGCTGACTATACATATAGACATACACACTATTACATATATTTAGTCAACATACATATGGAGGAGACAGGATAAGTCTCTTCTTTCCCCTCTGCTTGATGCACTAACTATCCGTAAGCACACCAACAATTTGCTTCAAGGAAAACAATGATTGTTGCCTTTTTATTTGTGTACTATTGAACCCAACAGGCTCACAGAGCTCAGAACTAATTCAGAGAAAACAGCTGCAGAAGGATCACAGCATACAAGTGCAAGAGTGAATTTTCAAAGCAGATTGCCAGAGGAAAAGTGGAAGGATGTCCTGTGCAGCAGGTCTGCAAAGGAACTGCAGGTCTGCAAGAGGGTGAACGGAAGCAGGCTGGTGGAGGCCAAGAGGAGAACATGAAGAGCAAAATGCAATAGAGGAAGAAGGAAACAGATACTTCAGACAGAAAAATGTCTTCTCAACTCTTCTCATCACCTCCAGCCCATTCCTTGTTTATATATCATATACTTATAAAAATAAATATAAAATTGGACTTCTATTTGTAGTATGTGTATTTGAACAAGTTTAGAACTGCCAGAGGTTTTCTCTCCCAGCTGGCACTGGATTATTGAGAGTCCTAAGACACCCCCAAACACCACTGACATTCTCTCAAAGCAGCCAAGTTTTTGAGATAATAAACAGTATATATTAAAATTAAATGCTGTGACATCAGTGACAGAAAGCAACAAAGCATGCCTCGGTGTTCAAGTTACTCTTGACCCAGTTATGAATGGATAAAAAAGTGGATTTGGTAATTATTGTGCAACAGGACGTAGAGGAAGAATTTGGTTTCAAGGAACTTCTTTCCCGTCTTGCTTTAGTGCAGAGCGCTGTATTTCAAGTTATAGAGGTACTTTTTTCCTTCTTGCCCAAAGGTCAACGGTGAGAGAACAAGCATGAAAGTGATCCAACTCTGTACAGCAGCTGGAACATGAAAATCTTCGAGCTGGTTCAGGACACGTGTCAGATGCTGGTGAGAGAATGACAGCCACAGGATAAAGGGGAAGTCCAAGGGCACAGCTGGCACAGCTGGCATCGGTTGTTAAGATTTCCTAACCTTGCTATCTTATTTCACAGTAGAAAAAACATCTTCTATTCTCTGTAGTCAAAGCCTTGCTTCCAAAAACCTCTGATTCAGTAGCAAGGTTGTTTTCATTAAAACAAAGAAAGTGCACTCTCATCCAGGGAGTTCCCCTGTTAGCAAAATAATGAATGCATGAAAATTATGGAGGAAAGTGAGGAATGAATGACCACACTATTGCTTCAAAATGTTCTTAAAGAAAATCCTGCTCACATCCCAAATCTGAATTAAACACAAGCAGTGATTTAAAACTGACTTTTTACCAAACTAAATTCCTTTGTCATTAACTATTACTTAAACAATATTACGGCAGCTCATAGGAAACACATAGGATTTAAACTACTACGAGAACACAGCATGATATAAAAGCCTTTGTACTGCTCTGACTTTTACTGACCTACATGTCAATTTACTCCTCCCTGAGCATTACAACCCCAGGTGAAAAAAATCAAAGTAAGCCTCCTAGAAATAGATAAATGCAGGAGCTGAAGTGGAATGCAGCTGTTATCCTGAAATTCATCAGGAATACAAAAGGTGATCTGCTTAAATCACATTCCTTTCCTGAAAACATACTTAAATTGTTAATCAAAGAAACAGTAACATAATGTTATACGAAACAATACCTGGCAACTCATTAAAATCTTTATTTTTCATATTTTGGTTTTGAGTGAAACATTAATAAAAGTATATATATCTGAATAAAATGGAACAGTTTTGTCTATTGGCTCTTACAGCAGCTAAGGACCCATGTGAAAGAGATGTGGATCCTTTCAGCAGCGGTGCAATGAATTGTTCTGCAGTACTCATTCGTATCTGATTCTAGTAATGCAGTATAAAATGCGTGCTTTAAACATTTGCTACTTTCATTGGGGAAGGTTTTAGAAAAAACAGAAGTGAATATCTTTAATAAAGGTGCTCTCAAATCGCTCCCCGAATACTGAACCCATCGGTCCTTCAAACCAAGGTTCTCAGAAAGTGATTAACACTAATTACTACTTTTTTTTTTTTAAATACCCAGCAAATCCACTTTTCATTCAGCAAGGCAAAATGGCCTCTTCTCTTGTCTCAGAGCACCATCGCTGTAATACAGAGAATTCCTACGATCACTGCTGTCAAACGTGATTCAATTTTAACAATTTTTGTATCGATCTTATTTTTATATAAAGCCCTGACTACACAGATGCATTAGATCGCTGTGATATCTTTGTTAAGAGACCATCAAATGTTTCACAATGGACATTGGTCATTAGTCTCGTTAGATGATTATGCATTTTGGTAGCTTCCTTTTTTTTCCCTTTTTAATTAAAAATACATTCTGTAATTCCATAAAAGACACCCGTATTGTCTGTTAAGCTCTCTGCAAAGACAAAAGTGAATTCTAACACAAAGACCAGATGAAGGAACAGAAACAGAAAAACGATGCGTCCTTGAAAGCAGATAGATACTTATTGGAATTTAAATAAACAGCAGCTCTTCTAGTCAAAGGCAATGACATTTTTTCCCCTGATTTACATGTCATTCTCAGGGCAGCGATGCCCAAACGACTGTACGCGGCCATTCAAACTACAAAGAAAAGGCCAAAGTTTCTTGCTATTCAGATTGTTCCGATTTTCATAATAGCTGCCATGATTCCAAGTTCTTTATGCAGCGCCTGTAGTAGCGTCCTATATCCCGTTGCAAACAGAATGCACAACCAAACTTTGGGCTCCAGTCTTTAACAGAAACAACCCACAACAGAACTAAATAGAGATATACTTACAAGATGCCTCCCAGATTCTCTGAATTTGCTTAAGACAGTCCCTTTGCGCTTGTGCTCGACGTTATAGAGAACAGTTGTAACAAACGTGGTCACGTAGACAGAACTCAAACCATTTTTTAACCCAGGATATACAGCTCTGCCTTGGTACACAAATGACACGAGGCGAATAGGTAAGATACAACTCTGCAAGGGCTCTCGCAAATAGCTATATAGTCGAGACGTATCTATCTTAGGCCAAAGAAAAAAATCCAAATAGAAACCAGCCCCTTTAGCTCTTTACGCCTTTGTTCGCTCTCACAGTAGAAGTGGGGAATCGGGGACATGGTTTAATTTTTCAGAAGCCATCTGAATAACCTCTTCCCAAGCGTTCCCACAAAATTCTTATTTTCCTTGGAAATCCGTAATGGTGGAAGCAGAGAAATAACCCCTGGCTCTGCAATGTATCCCCTGTCCTCCTCCAGCACGCGACTTCTTTTCCAACAGGCTTAAGGCAGATTTCGATAGTCTGAATCGTCCAAGGGTAACCCAAAAAATTTGTTAAAAAAATTAAATATTCGATTTTGCTTTGCCAGGTTAGTTTTCAGTAAAAGACACAGCCTACCAGTCTACAGGAAATTAAAACGAAAATTCCTCAATGTCAGTCGTACATCTCATAGAGAAGGCAGCAGTGCGCGAAAAGCATGTCGTTAAGGATGCCTTACGAAAATGTCCAGTTTTAGTATAAAATATTCCACACGTGATAAGCGATTCTAATGCTGATTAGTAAAGACTATTTTCTGAATACTCTTCAAACTATGAAACCATCTTAAATTTTTTAATGTTGCCATTTTAGGCCTTTTTCATACAGGCTCTTTGACACCATGCCATCCTTACCGAAAAATATATCGAAAAAATGCAGTAAGATTTTTTTTTTTTTAACTGAAAACTAATAAAGATCATTTTCCATGCTGACAGTGCACATTTCATCCAGAAGTTTGAAGAGTCAAATGCTACCCCAGCTGGGGGTTATTCTGCCAAATGGCTTCCAACAGTGACCACAGAGATGGAGGATGGGAGGGGTGCATGCGTGCGTAGGAAAATAAACGTGATGGTAAGCAACCCAAAAGGCACATTGTCTGATCAAATATCTGACATACGTAGCCAAACACACAATACAAATCTAGAATGCAAAATTGAAACAATAAGATAAGGACAAAAATGAAATAAAGCCATCTGTGAGTTACCTGCAGAGATTTAAAACAAAAAAAAAGCATACAAATGAAGTAGACATAATTCATATGGATTTGCCCAGGAAGGAGAAAAGGAGGGGTGAATGTGAGGGCTGAGGGGGAGAAGAACAGATACCTTTTTTCTTAAACAAATCCATCATGAAAGAAAATGAGACAAGATTATAAATAGGCCGAGTTATAGCGCACCATGGGATTTTTAATCTGGCTACCTGTGGTTTTTGCAGTTAAAGCCCTATTCAGTAGTGGGAAGGGAGGGGGGAAGCGGAAAAAAAAAAAAAAAAAGGAAGAAAAGAAAAACAAAATCACGTTTACGTGCCAGTTTCGCAAATGATCACACAGCGTACATCACCAACCATGCTGGAAAACAGGAAACCCCAATTATTAGCATTTTCTAATAAGTGTACGCCTTTCAAACGTTATTGATCGTTACCTGCCCGTCTCGCTTCCTGCATTCCTGAGTTTTGCTCTCGTGCTCTGCCATGGCAGCGCGACTCTGCTTCTCCAGCTTCTCGATTTCCCGTTCGTGGTGTCGGACCAGGCAGTCCTTCTCTGCGTTGTGCTGCTGGAATAGGTGCGTCTTCTCCTGTTCGTGCTCCAGCTTCAGCTCCACTATCTGATTGGACAGTGAGGAGTACAGTTCATCAATAGAACATCCTTGTCGTCATGACAACTCGTCTACAGCTTAATTTTCCCCTTAATTTCATCAAGTTGGCGATTTTATTTTTACGTCACTATTACCTCACCTTTTAAAAAGCCACCGTTAGCGTGACAGAATTCCTCCAGACAATTCCAACAATGGCGACAACCGAGCAAATCCAGCGCATCCTTAACCAATTTGGTGGTACAAATGTCGGAGCGTTTAAAGGAAAAAAAAAAAATTGCATTGTCGCGTTCCGCAAACGGTCCCCCCATACCCTGCTGCTGCTCATCCGCGGGGCTGAGGATCCTAAATGGTTAATAGCCAGCCTGCTCGCCCCTTTGCTCAAGTACACAAACGCAACCCCCCCACCCCAGTATTAAATCTTTCAAGGATTTCTTGATGATTTTCCAGAGCGAAAGCTCTTCCTTCAACATCCAACGTTGTGGTGCGTACAGGTTTTGTTTTGTTTTCAGAAAAAAGAAAATTATAAAAAACAAAGCTCTATTATCCCGTTGTCAGCCACGCTACCCCAACATAAACAGATGTATGTGTTCCAGAAGGGCACCTGCTGTGCCGCAAGCCCGCACCAGGGTCTCAGAAGCAGCGCTCTATTCTCAGGATCCTTTCCCAGTCCGCACCACACTGGCTGCTGTGACCTTGGCCAGCCCCAGCCTCTCCCCGCTAGACTGAATGGCAGCCCGAGACCAAGGGCCTGGTTGCCGCAGCTTTGATACTAATCCTCCCCGCCTGCGCACAATGGCACCCTACCTGGCCTGCACACTGGAGCAGCCAGGCGGCCTTTGAAGCAGGTGATGAATAGGGACGGCAGGAAGCCGCTTCCCCACTGAACTCCGGGCCACACAGCTGCTAAGAACAGTCACTTGGATTTTTCTTCAGTTTTGGTGGATTTTGAGGAGAGGGGGGAAAAAAAAAAAAAAAAAAAAGAAAAAGAAAAAGAAAAAGAAAAGAAAAACGCCCTGATGGAGAAGATGGTGGGTTATGTGCAGCGTGAGAATCCAGCTTCAAACAGAAGCTGTCGGGAGGAGCCGGCATCGCAGCGCCCGGCACCTATCTTAAAGCTGCAGCAGGCAATTCCACGCGGGCCGCGGCCCCAGCAGTGCTCTGCCTGTGCCTTCGGGTGCCCCTGGTTGTGGCTTTTGTATAAAATTTGAAGCGAAACAAAACGCAACAACTTCTCTCCAACCGCGGATCGGAACAGCGCAACATTTGAAGGCAAAATGTTGTGGGCTCAGCACATACACCCAAAAACAGCATGAGGGGAACAGAGGTGATGTTCCACAGTTTAACATCTCCATGTTATTTACTGACGCCCCATGGTCTGCCCATCACTGCCTCATGCTGAGCTCTGCACCTCAGGTTTTTGCCCCATGTTTGTGCACAAAACTGTTTACATTCAGCTGCTGTTGGTGCCCTCAGCACATTTAAACGAAAGTATTCTTGTCCCCTTCAAGTAACTATGAAGGCTTTATCCTGTTCCTGAAAATCAAGTCTTTCAGACATCAGATCTGATTAAAAAGAGACCATGCTAACAAAAAAGGTCTTTTTGTTGGAGCTTTTTCTTTTTACCTTGTTGACCACACTTTCAGCTGGTTGTGCCATGTAAGGTCTGGGGTGAGAAGCTGTGAGAAATGTACATTATTTTCATCTTTACTTTTTCAGTTGAAGAAAAGAGAACGTTCCGGAAGGAGGCTGGGGCAGATCTGCTTCCTCCACCAGCTGCAGCTCTGTGCGTGCATGGTGGGTTTACCCAATCAAACTAAGCACTTTCACTTAGAAATCACTCCACTTTCAACACGTATATTGAAGTAGCAGAGCATCTGAATTTAAAAAGGGGAAAAGGAGTGAAAAAGAGCAGCGTTACTGCCCACAGAGGGGAGCGTGTGTGGTCCGACGTTGGAACAGAAATGGCGGCAGCGTAAGGTGAGGGGTTACCAACAGTCATCAGCAAGTGCAGAGTGTGGAAGAAGCCCTCCCTGCTCAGAGCGTGCAACTGCCCATGGCAGTGCCTGCAAAACTGACCTTCCCTCACAAATCTTAACAATCCCCCCACACTCATGAGCAGAAAATGTGCTTTCCTGTATAAATAACAGCAAGTGAACGAGGAAGTGTTTCACTATGATGGTGAACACTCACTGAACCTTCTTTTCCCTTAAGAACCACCAAAAAAAACCCTTGCCAAGAAAAGAAAGACGACCATGCTGGTTCACAGCAACAATCCGACTTCTTCATCACAGGAAGCTGCATGAAAACTATATGAAGTCTTCATAAGTCAGTAAGTATTCTGACTCTTCTTTGAGGCAGCACACACATTTATGAATAACAAACCAACAAACCACCTTTTAAAATTGCATCATTTTGAGGTCTTTCTGCACCTAAACCTAGATGCTTAGCACTCCAGATGATATTGAGATGTCTACTCATATCTGGAATGTGTCTGTAAGACAGAGGTTGAGATGCTGCACATCTCAGCCAAAAGTAATGTGATATTCACAGTGCAACAGCCTCCGTGCCAGGCAGGTGTAAGTGCACCTAACTGCAGAGGTACTCCAGAAGAAACCAATGAAGTCCTAGCATAAAACCCTGCTGCTGTTTTGGCTAGGTCAGTTTGTGCACCCAAAGAACAAAGCTCAACAATAAATAGTCTGACAATTGCACAAGACTTTTTCAGAAACCACATACTTGTAAGACAATCGACGTCAGCAAATGCGTTTTTAAAGTCCCTAATGTAGACAAGAGCTTCTACTATACAGTTTTTGCTTCTGCATCACCCACCAAGTTTAGGCTTTTCAATTTTAGAACAATTTCAACTTGTTCTCAAGAACAAGTATGCCTTTGAAAATCTTTTTACAGTCCCCAAAGGAGTGAAAGGAAATTAGTTAGCTCACAGCCTCTTTGAAAAATGTAGCTGCTACAATAAATATTTGACACCAAAGTATGAAAATACATGTAAATTTATGTCCACAATTCCAGAAATATTATAAGTAACACCTACATAAAATATGGTTTTGCATGGAAGGATGATTTTATTAGCCTTGTTTTGGCATGACTGTATTTCTGAGGGCCTGAGAAGCCACCGGTAAATTATGTAAGTCATGCCAAAGAACTGAACTAAAGCTCATTCATTCAGCACACACACAGCACTCCCATTTAACAGCAATTTTATCTTATAAAAATTTAAGAACATTTTCAAACATTTTACTGGGGATTTTATTTCCCATTCCTCCACTGGTAAAACAGGTGTCTTCATTATAATTACGCTGCTCAAAACCAGCTCTAACCTCTGACCAGCGCACCGCACGACATGCGATCTATCCCCAAACACCAAATGTAGTAAAAGCTAGCGTTTTCTGTCTCCTAAGCCTACACATAAATGTGCGTGTTTCATGAGGATATGGGGATTACCCATCCCTGCACATACACTGCTTCTAAAGTAATCTGATATAACAGACTTGAGGAACGAGTATTAATCATGCTGGGCTCTGGCTTAGCATAACTTTGGGTGGAAAAGAGGAATCTTTACTGCAAAGCAAGGAAGTACACTAGAACTATTTCACAGCAGATTAATTAAATGCATTTTACAAGCAAACTTTTTTTTTTTTTTGAGATTTCACTATAATTTTGAAAACAAAATATGCCAAAGATAGAAGGACTGTAATGAGCAGAGGGCAGTGAAAAATACCTCAGTGCGGATCCGTATGTTACCAGTGAGGCAGCAAACACATTCTGGGCAACGTACATCACACACACATGGCAATTATACTTTACTTTCTATTTCATTGCAAGTTGCAATAATTTAATTGTTGCAACTGTGTTTCCTGTTACTTTGCAAACTAAGAACCGAGAGAAATTCAATGATGTAAATGAGTCGTTAGCAAAACTGCAGTGTTATTAACCCTTTCCACAGCAGTATGCCTGAGTGGTCTCAGTAGGTGGCGAGACCTGATCAGTAAGCTTTCATTTACAAAGACCTTCCTGAAGTAATATTTTTTTAAGCATAGGCAGCAAAAGCATCACACAACCCTCTTATCTTCTCAATCAGCCCGCCATGAGTAAATTTATTTTTAAATTGCCAGCATGATGGCACTGAAGTTGCATCCCTGTGAACAAACCACATGTGACACTGACAAACATCAGTAGGTACCCACTTTGTCTGCCTCAAGAAAGCCAATGAGGTGTGCAAATAGAAACATTTCTTTCAAAGTAATACACCTTGAGTCATGGCAACTGCCTGTTTGTAGCAGGTTCTGCTGCAGAATTTACTGTACGTTGTCTTTGTTTATCCAAGGACTTTCTTCAAATGCTGACAGCCAACTCCACAAGCACTCGCAGGCTGACTTGTATTTACTGCAGGCATCAATTTATGATCCTGACCTCATGTCCCTCCTCCCAAAGCTGACTGTTGACTATCCAGGGAGCTGAGGCTCTTAACTCTGAATCACACACAAGTGAAATGCCTGAAGGAGTCAGTGTAAATACCCATCCATCTGATTAAACGGCTCTGTAAACAGCAATGGTACAGCTATGAGATTTTCACCCACTCTTTTTACTTGAAAGTTAAATTCATATCCTTTTCCCGATTGTGAGCTTTAGCTACAGCATGAAGTGAAAAGCTGATGACTGAAGAAACTATTCCTCAGATATTCCAAGCAAATGGCATTCATCTGCGTGTTAGGATGGTTGAAAGGATACACTTATGCATCCTGGATTAATTTGTTAAATTTATGCAGCTTGTTGCTGATGACATGAAAAATTTAGAGGCTCTACTGGCATTCTCATTTGGCCTCCATGCAAGAACAGGCTGTATTTCAATTATCTTAGGCTACAGACAAAGAGGAGAAGAACAAAGCCTTCTACAAAGATGGTGTCCTTTCAGCCAAACCAGCATACTAAAAATATTCAGGCATTCACTGTTTGAGGAATACATATTTCAAAAGCATGTCTTTGCAAATGTTTTCTTCATTCAAGTGGATAACAGGCTGGTCAAAAAGAAGCTAGAAAAAAAATAAAAAAGGAAGAAAACAGCCAAAGAAAAGCTGGGACATAAGTGCAGTGGCAGGAACTCTCAGCTGTGAAGAGGCACAGGGACAAAGCAAGCTGAACGTTAAGCTTGTTATCTCTATTAATGCGTGCTCCCGAAGACTTAAGCATGGGACTGAAGTCAGAGTTCAAGGTGTACACATGGTCATCATATCTTGTCATATGATTGGTGATGCTGGGAGCCGTTCTGAAGACGTGACGACCCTCCAGCAGCCCACATCCATAAGTCTAATCTGCATTTCTCAGCCTGAACAGCCTCAGACCTCAGATTCGCAGCCAGTAGTTATTTTCCTAACAGGATGGCTTCCCAAATCCCACCCATGCTTTACTCTATTCCTCATTTAAGCTGCATTTTCCCTTTCTCTCAGGAGGTCAGCCTTAACACCTCCTCCATACACAAACTCTTCTGGTTCAGTTTCGCAGAGAAGACATGGAAATTCTCAGTAAGACTCTTTGAAACATTTAGCAGCTAAACTCCAGTAAATGGGAATTAGTGTTTATTACCTAAATATGCTTGAGTCGATCTTCAGAGAAAAATTAAAATATAAAAAAATACAGGTGAAAAATTCCTGGCCTCCAGCATTTCAAGAGAGTATTGCTACAATTTCAGCAAAAGCAAAATGTCACCTCAGCTTTAATCACCCAAACACTGGCAAAATCTTTTGGCACAAAGTTGAACAGCTAAAGATCAGGAGGGGAAGATGCAAAACCATTAATTCTCAATTAAGCTTTAGAATATTTTTAAGAAACTGAGCGTGAGCCTGCACTTGTAGCCTTAGTATTAAATGGCACTGCTAGTGCTGTGGAAGACGTTGGTTTTTAAATCTACGCCTCTATGTACAAAACAATGACCATGATTACAAAACGTCGTATTTTACCTCTGAGGAAGCTGTGCTCTTTTCTTCACATTGCATTCACTGGGAAGTTATATTAAAAAAGCCATTAAGAATATTCTTCCTCTTCACATAATATTTTCCTCTGCTCCAGCACACTGCTCTAACAAGAACAACTTCATCTCTACCTCTAATTCTCGCCCTTGCTGCTGGCAGGTAAGACTACAGTCATGCTTTTTTCCACTGTTAACCAGCTGATTCTGCATTTCTTTAGCTCTCCTTTTATATAAAAGGTACATCCAAGCTCAACCACACCTTTGTCTTGCTCTAGACTTAAAAGCCTAAACTAGTTCTCTCATCTTTACCATAATTTCAAAGAGATTTTGTAAAACACCCAGTAAAACATCTCTGAAGGTGCTCTGCCTCTACTGTTTGGCTAAACAGAGCAAGAAGCCTGCTCTAATTATTCCTTCACAAGTTTTACAGAAGTCAGCACTCAACAATAAATGCCTCAAGAAAGGATTTCCTGAGATACAAGGAGATTCTTCAGCTACCACGTAATACTTTTCCTAGCTTTCCACTTTGTCATAGAAGGATGAATAATTATTATTTTAAAATGAAATAAACACAAAGAAAAAAAGCCCAGAGAAAAGCTTATTTAGAAATCCAGGTTGGCACCCACTCTCAGAGAACATCCACAGCTCAGCAAGGAGCACCATCCTCCTACAGCAATTCAGCAGCTTTTTCATTCCGTGTTCTCTGCTAGGAATAAGAAACACCACAGACTTCAGCTGTCTCACTAGCCTCATATGTCAACTTTTACACAATCTCTCAGTTGTAGCCCTTCAGCAACACCTCATAAATGGATGTAACTGCGATTGGAGTGATCTATTACACAATTATTTTTTTAAAAGACAAATGCAAACAAATAGCATTTAAAAGAGCATCTCCAAAAGCCACTGAAAGGGTTCAATTCATGAAAATTTATTAAGGTCTGCTTGAAACAAAAGTAAGTGCTTCACTGCACTGGGAAGTGTCCTCGCTCAAAGCTGTGCTCCATCACGAGTGCTCTGCTGTGCAATCACACCTTGCTCTGAGAGCTGCAGCATGTTGCACGCAGGGAAGAACCATATGCATTACTTTGCAGCAACATTTCCTGCCTAAAATCTGTTACAGCCAGATTTGGTTGCAGACTTTATTTTCAGACATTTAAACTAACAGAAAGTGATCGCAGCAGAAACTCTTCCCAGGTATTTTGAGCTAAGCTGAGAATGTCATTAGAAAGCAGAAAAGAAAAAAAGAAAAAAAGGGTGGGGGGTTTGCAAAAAACCAAACAACCAGACAACCTTTTTTCCTGTGCTGATGGTGCCATAAAGCCTGACTATAGATACTGCAACCATTTCAAAGGCAGGAAAGGCTGAGGCCTTCACTGTGGTGTCCACTGGCTTTGAAGTGCCGCAAGCAGCTGCTCCCAGCAGATAGGAACTGTGGTACTGTTGGAGTTATTTTTTTTCCCTTCAAAATATACTTTCAAATCTAACAGCTGCAAGTAGAACAAAGTTGAGCTAAAGTATATTTAAAGAAAAAACCCACCAGCTTCTCTCTAAGAGCGTTCTCAGTGGATACTTCAAAAGAGTGGCGCTGAATCAGATGAAGCTGGAACGCAGTACCGACACGTGACAGCTGAAACAAAATGCTGCAAGATCCCCTCATTTCTTCTTCTAAAAAAGCAAAGATTCAAAAGGAAACTGGAAAAGTTGAAAAAAATGTTAACGTCCATCATTTCGTTGGACCTTTTTCCTAATTTTTCAAACAAAAGATGTGAAGTTTCACACACACACAATAAGCTGATATTTATTTGCAGGCAGGGACATCTTTCAGTCCCATTACCAGCAGCTCAGATGCACATCTGTAATCTCTCTGAAATCAATACTGAAGATTACAGTGAAGCACTGGCAAGTATTCATAGAAAGCAGATGGAGAAAACCACGGCTCTCAAGTTCTTACACTTCCAAAATGTTTCTCAGGTTGGAGGAGGTAATACCACATCATTTGGTTCTTCATTATCAACTCCACTTAATATATGGACAACAGAATTGTCCTGCAAGCTACCAGTGCTTCTTCTGCCACTCCATGCCAACCCGCCCCAAGTAAACCTGAAGCTCAATTTTCCTTCTCTGTCTGTACAAATTCTGTTCTATAATATCATTTAGACACTTGAGGCAGAACATCTAAAGCAATTACTACATTCCTCAGAGAGCTGAAGTATCCTGTTTGTAGCTGGGTGCTTATTTCAGGACTGGAAGTCTGCTGGAGCCATGCTGAAATGTGCCACCAATTCTAATTTACTACCCAATTTAAATAGTCTAAATCAGCCTATTACTCTACAAGTAACAACTGAAGAAGCATGTAGTAAAACAAGGCAAGGAAATGTCTGCTTTACAATCTTTTTTACAATCTTAGAATTTCTGAAGCATTGAGAGCTACTGGAACTACTGAAAGGAGATTTAAGAGTGGAAGAACTGAGCTCATACCATTCTGTGGTGTGCTGAAGGAGTTTTACATTGCAGAAATGACAATGCAAAAGAGGGCAGTTCACAATGATAACCTGTTACAGTCTGCAGAAAGGGTCACATTTTTCATGCCTGCAAGCTTTCAAAGAACATTCTAAATGAAGCATGATCAGAAATGAAAAAATAACGGGGCAAATGCAGGATTCCTATGAAGATTCTTCTGAAGCTCTTGTTTAGCTGTTCAGTGTTGAAACCCTTTCCCTGTGTTTCAGTGTTATTTCATGAAGGCTACTTATCACCCTAACAAAGAGCTGCTGGACATCTCAAATGAAATCAAATTGAAGCAGCAAAAAGCTCCTTTTGGAGGAAAATGTTTTCACTGATATCAACCACAATATCACCATTGTTACAGAATACAAACGTAAAATGATTCATCAAAAAAGTTTAAACCACCACATTCACTGCTTGCTTTTTGGGTTGTTTTTTTCTTTTTGATCCAGCATTTAGGAGTTCCAAATTTGAGGCACAAAGGTACAAGAAAATAAATAAAAACCAAACCGTGAAATTAAGCACTGTCACTTTCCCTAAGTGCACAAAAGAGCGAGTATTTGGCAGAAAATTCTACCTATGGCTCATTATCTCCTCTCATACATAGTGAAAAATAAATGACCGTTTGTTGATAGAAAGAAGAAATGTTGCAGCATCTTATGAACTGCAGCTTAGTGTTCATAATTACAGATCACATTCCTAGATGTGGGAACAGAATCTTCGAATAAATACTTACTTGTGGCTTTAAAAACGTACCACCAATTTTGAGAGTTGTAGAGAAAAAAAGAAACCATCATGCTACCAGAGTGATGGGAACATAATACTCCACAAAAATGTTCACTTTCAGGTGGACACCACCCATCCAATGCTTCCCATCATCCTTCCTTCAATGTGTCCTTTAATTGACATTGAACTTCACCTTCAATGCAAGCATTTATTGCTTTCATAAATTAAAAAAATTAAATAGAGTGATTCCTTAATAAGGAGCGTGTTCTTGATTTCTAGCCCTCGAGAAGTTCTACTGAATTACAAGAGAAATGAAATTCTCCCCGCTCTTCTGACAAATGGGCCCATCATCTTCTACAGAAAATCCATGAGCAAAAGTCCCAACAAAGCTGCAGGTTGGACTGCTCCTGATTCATGCAATAGAAGAGCCATGAGTGTTTACCATCCACACACAAAACAAGCAGATGCATCTCATTGCTACGCAGGACAGCTTTGCATCCTCTGTCAGGTGACATCATAAATAGTACTGTTGACAATTATGAGTGATAAGGAAAATACCTTGACCTGAATTAACAAACTCTTCAATTCAAGCTTAACTGGAGAGCTATGCACAACACACACTCTAGGTTCTCCCAAACACTGGCTATGAGCGGTCTCAGCACCCTCGGAATGATCCCAATTCCTCAGTTACTCAAAGAAGTGCCTTCTGAATGGAATACAGCAATCCTGCACCACTCCCATACCAACATGGAAAATAAACTTTGTCAGGAAATGAAACTGCATTTCCCTGCTGGAAATGTAAACCTCTATCCACATAAAAACACTGATAAGAGATAGCTTTAAGCTTTCGGGCTAATTGCATCACTGCTGTACCGCTGTACAGTTGTCCTAAAGTAATGAAAAAAAGGATTTCAATCTTAACAGATGTTACCAGGCACCACCTTACACATCTGTGCTAGCTCCACGGCTCTCAAGCCTATGACATGCAATAATTGATCTGCCTCTATTTATCTTTTCCCTTTGCACTTCACAACACTGCTACACTGCATTTTCTTGTTTCCACCCAGATATTTCCTGACAGGTTCCCAACCCTGAAATTACATTGCAATACAGAAAATCCCTAGCAGTGGGCCAAAAAAAACATTCATATGAACACCCACCATGTTAAAAACGATAAAAAGATCAAAACACTGTTCCTTAGCAAGAAGAAAAGCAGATAACACCTGAAATATTTTCACCTGGCCATTACGAAAATAGGTGTTGCCACCTGTAAGCTTCGGAAACAATTTGCAAGAGGCAGATGTACAAAGGATTGCAAATGGGAAACAAAAATATTTTTCATTTGGAATGCCTCTCCTCCATCCTCCCCCCCGCAAACTCTGTGTACCTAGAAACTCTGTTGTTATAGGAAGAATAGCAACACAGAGTGAGAGCAGGATTTAGCCACAGGAGAAGAGCTCCACCTGCCCCTGCTCCCCTGTGCCCGAAGGAGCAAGCTGACTGACCTGCTGCTCGTATCTCTGCTTGAGCTCTTCCAGTTGCCAGGAGAATTCTTTCGATTGCTTTTCCCGGAGCACTTTTGATCTGCTTAGATCTGCTTCAACTTTTTCCATCTACATGGTAAATAAAAAGTATTTATTTATTTTTAAAGGCATAGCATTCCAGCGTTTTCACAGTTGTTTGCAAACCATCAAAGACCTGAACAGAACCTGCTGAGAATAACAATAGTGTTATTTGTATGGAGTAAAGATGAATATTCCGTGAATACAGCATTATTAGTAACTTAAAGACACTTATGATGTCATTCTCTGATCACAAAGTGTAGGCTGTTTCTCACTTGACAGTAGTAAACATCCCATTAAAATTAACTGAATATTTTTCTGGACAAATGTAAGACTCAAATATATTTCATTTAAAAATACATTGCCTGTGGAAGTTCCAGAGAAGCAACGCGTGAGTCAGCGCACCAACTACACATTTAAAGTTTACATTAAATCAGTAAAATAACTTAAAAGGGAATTATTTGGCTGCAAGTAAAGTTCCCTGAAGATAGTCATCGCCTATGAATAATGAGTCCCAAGCATTCCAGCACACAGCATCAAGGAAGCAATTTTATAACCCAATTAACAAAGGCTTTTGTATCAAAAGCACAACTGTTAGCTGTGCATCAGGCATGTTTCCAGGGGAATATGTATACAGTGCTATGCTGCAGTGAATACTCATCAGCTATTTCAGATCCAGGTCCCAACACAAGCAGCAAATAAACCGCCTCCCTACATGCGACAGAAAGGAAAAGGAGTAGAGCTGTCAGGAGGACACTGCTGCCACACGTCCATCTGCTGCACAAAGAAGCAGAGCCTGAATTCCTGAACCACAAGCCAAAATTCTGTTTGGCCTAAGGGAGCACTGTGTCTTCAATAGATGTCTTTGCCAGTCGGTCTGGACATCACTTCTAAGCCAAATAAAGAGGAGAAAAGACAGCGGTCAGAGAGAGAGAAGAGTTTTCCTGGAAAATTCTGCAGCAAGAGAGGAAGGTGTAGGATGAGGAATTATTTGGGCAATGTAGGAAAAAAAACAGAACAAAATGGACCATTTTTCAGTAATCCTTGAACCTCACTACAATCTGCTATTAGGAAAAGGGGCCTCTGTGAATATTTTATGAAGATTTCTTTCACCTGCAAATTTGAGTTGCACCTCCATAGCCAGACTTCACTATGATCAATAAACATAGAAAAATAAAAGGTCTTGATCTTTTACTAAAGGAGTACTTTTCAAGAGAATGAAAACATTCTAAAACATGAGATAGTAAAAACATATGCAGAGATCCTCTAATGCTACAGGGCTTAATGATCCTCAATCAATAGCAAAGGTTTACATTTCCTACAAGTGCAAGGGAAGCTCCTGGTCATCATTTGCCAAGCCCAAGAAACACTTTTTCTTAGCTACTATCAGAAAGACTGCAGATCTGGCAGTTAAAAATGTACTACTCACCCACTGAGGGGCATCAGGTGGCTCTTAGTAATCAGAAACTCAACAAAATAGGAAGCAGATGGCAAAAAAAATCACTGAGCCAAATGAATGAATCAAATATTGATTACAAGAAGCAAAAATGCCACAGCCCATTCTCCATAAGTAACTTCACCGCACCACACACAGAAAAGATTTTAGAAGCCCAGCATTCCTAGTGCAGTTAAAAGCAGTGTTGCTATAGCTACTACAGATTTTGATTTGTAAGTAATACGTTCCACCTAACCACAAAAAAACAGCAGAGAATTTCCCACTATGTTCTAATCTAATAGGTGATTCTAAAGAGCAGGCACGTGCAGAAGAACGGGAAAGGACAAAGCTACAAAGACATCCCAGCACTGCTTCTTTCATCTTTGAACCTTGGTTCCTGTAAAACACTACTGCTCAGTTGTGAAGTACAGCTTACTGTTTCTATGAGGGACAAAATAACTCTACGGCAGATTGCTGGAGTACAGTAAATCTTGTTTTCAAAGCGTCCCAGAACACTTTCTCAGATGAAATTTACTGCACTTTTTAAATGACAATTGATTTTCTAAGTTATCCAAATTTACTGAAACTGTTATTTAACCCCTTTTCCATTTCTGTATCAGTAAAACAACTCTTCCCTATAAGACAGCTCTTCTCATTCAAAGGAATAGTAAAACAAACACTATTTCAGAGAGCTGCACTGATGCTTGGTAGTAGCAAACAATATCCTCAGAGATAGAGCTATTTATATACCAAATCTTTACATATACATTTTGGGCAGCTCTTCAGTAAGGGATGGGAGTGTAGCTTTGTGAGAGAGGCTTATTTTGTTTCTTTTTTGACAAAAACTTCACCACTGTCCCATACCATTGCCATCCTCAGAAAACCAGTACACCACCACATAGTGTCAACAACAAGGTTTGGTTGTGGTAAGTGAAGCTGGAAAACTGAGCATATGGACAGGTAGAATCACAAGCTTGAGATGCGTACAGGGATTTCAGTCACATGAACTAGTTAGGAAAATACTCTGTTTTCTCCCTTTTGATCACTTATTCCTTATTTCATTCACCACGCTGCATCTTTAAAACACAAGAGACACTGGCTGAACTATTGATATAAGGAATTTAAGGCACTAAAATCTCTATACATAAACTCTTGCTACTAAATTTCAGGGACAGAAAAATGGGTTTCACTGTTACCTGCCCATGAATGACAGCAGACACAATGGCTCTGCCCCTGTTTAGGCTCAAACTGATTACAGCACCTCATTAACAGAAGGCAGAATCGCTCCGAAAAGCATGGGAAGAGACACACAATTAAGTGGAAAAATTACGAACATTGTTCTGTAGGGGTGTATAAACTAACACTTTATAGAGTCACTCTTGAAGAATCCCTAATCAGTATCATAACTGCAGATACCTTTATAACAATGACAATTCTGGCTTTGTTAGAAAGATGAAACAACCGCTAACATCCCTTTTTGACTTGCTAGCAAAGACACTACATTGTGAGAGATTTTGATGTAGCACTATCAAGTGAAGCATGTTTCTGGCATTATAAGATCAGAATACGCTATCCTACTGAGACAGAGTTTCAGAAAGGCTGGCATTGTGACCTTCTCACCTGCTGTTTCATTTCAGCATAGACTTTTTCTGAGTTCAGCTCCACCTGCCGCTTAAACTCCTCCAGGGCAGCATCTGCCTGCTGGGCCTGCAGCCTCTGTACCTCTGTCACCCGAGTCAGCTGCTCCTCCTTCTCCCTAGAAAGTCACAGAAAATTTTCAGAGTTCAAGTATCAAATAAAAGAACAAGTGTGCTAGTGTAAAAGAAAGGCCTTTAACCCTATCAGTTTAAAATAGTATTCAGATTTCAATTTCCTGTCCCAGCTTCTGCCAAACTTCCCTTAGCAATACTTTGAAGAAGGGAATAGAAGTCTGCAGTTATTTTCACTTTCTCTTGTCAAATTCCATGAGCCTAAACATAGCATTCATAGCCTCTGACAATAGCTCCACCTTCAAAGTCCACACGGACGGGGATGGCTCACTACCTGGGTATAACCTCCTTCCTTTAAATCTTACCTTAAGAAGTGCATTGTCTCGATGGTATTTAAATGAACTGCTTTATGGCATGATTGCACTGCTCCATCAGAAACAAAAAACAATTATCCCAGAGCCATCTTTGCTCCGACAAGATTCAGGATTACTCACTGCTTGACATGTATCAAAATGCAAAGCAGCACAACACCCGACGTACAGTACCTTCTTAATATATTAGACACCCATAAAGCTGTAATATCCATCCAGCCTTTAAAGTAATGACACGTTAAATCTTTAAGCAAAGAGAGCTCGTATTAACAGCCTCTACTATTTGGCATATCAGCATTAAAACACAGACAGAAATTAGTTTGGGCTTGAGGCATCACAGCTTATCAATGGCAAAATATTCAATATTTTATGGACATACGTGCACACAGATATATACACCTTAAAAATGGCCACAGCCACCATACTGACACATCACAGAAGAAAATTCTGATTCAGTCGGGAAGCACGGATAACTCTGTTATCACAGGGCAGTGGAGCTGCCTGTGTCAAAACATGCAAACACAATGGTGCTATCAATGGACAGAGCTGGCTCCACCAGTGGTTTATAACAGAAGACACATTCAAATAGATCTGTGGCTGACATTTTCATTTTGCAGGTGGAGGAAGTACCTCATGATAAATTTCCCACTTTGACAGAAATTATTTCCATATAAAACAAAGAATCTGACACACAAGAGATGGAAAAGACCAGCTAATTCATCCAGCCTGTCACCTCGCCAGCACTGCACTGGCTGTTATAGCACTGAGCTTTTTACAAAGGTCAGGAAGCTGCCAATCCCAAACTTACAGCATTCACATCCTCTTCCGTGGTTTTCATACCAGCCTTTAACAATGGGACAAAGGAGGTAATCCTACATCTTTGCACAGTGCCCAACTGCAGGAGAGCCAGGGTAATTCTATTAGCAAGGCTATCAAAGAAATGCCACAAGCCCTATGTGAGCACTTTACTGTTTGCTACATTTTTCTCCATTACGCATATTTGAAGAAAATTGTTTGGTTTTGGTACCCTCCTTATGCCTAATTTATTCTGTTGTCTATAAAGAGACTGATACTTACGTTAAGAAAAAGAAAATACCTTTTTTACCTGACAGAAACTGGGCCAAGACAAAAACTCCCAGATCACATTCTCATTTTGGTGATTATTGCTAAGGATGCGTGTGTTTTTTTCTGCCTAAATTCAAATGGCACAAACGTAACTTATCACAATCATAAGTGCAATTATAAAAACCTTCAGACAGATCTCAGAAGGTAAGCAAGGTCCATGCGAGCTGATGCACTGATGCTACCTGCAGAGCCCTTGGCTTCATGGCTCCCCTGAAATGCACATAACTAGAACTATGCTGCTGAGCACAGAACTTCCCAAGGTTTTAGCTGCTGGAGACTGAGGTACAGTGAGCACATCATTACCTTCTCCCATAGCAAAATCTACAGCAATTCATGAGACTGAATACGAAGAGAACGAAGGACCTTCTGAGATTCATGTGGCTCAGCATCCTGCAAGAGCAGAGATGGGCAGCAGCTGAGCATTGCCCCAGAGGAAACAGAGGGGAATGCATCACCATCTCCCAGCAATCCTTCATTTGTTTATGAGCACAGCATAACACTTCTTCCTCCCCACAAAATACATCTAATACTTCCATCTCCACACAGAAAACAAAACCAAAGCTTATTCCAACACTGATTAACTGTCAAGAGGCACTGGAAGAACATTTTCAGCCCAGGCAGATGGAAATGCAACAGATTTAAACATAAAAGGAAAAGATGCCAGTCCTTGTGCTGCTAGCGAGCCTCCAGATGTACACATCTTCTTCCCAAGGAGTCCATTTTTATTTTGAAATATTACAAGATCAACTTTTCAGGATTGGATTTATGCACCTTCCTTTCAGTTAAGGACTTAATGCCATGAATAGATGTAACACCTCATTGTAACTAGGAACAATTCTTTGTGTTATTTTCTTTAGGATGGGGGAGCAAGTTCTACTTTCTGTGGGTGTAAGATTTGTACAGAAGCTGAGAAAACATGCACAACAATGGACTGCAGTTCACAAATATAAGAAAAGCTGCACTTTTTTCCCCAAGCCACTGACAATGTGCCTAGCATGAAGCACTACAATATTCACTTTGAAGACTTTTTCAGTTGGTTTAGTTGTGGGGCTGAATACAATACAATTACACCACTTAAATCCCCTAAAGCTGAGCTGGCTTGAATATGAAAATAGTGTGAATTTACTCTTTGTCCCCAATTTTAAAAGCATCAAATTCTTCTTGTTTCAGTGTATAGAAGATACGGCAACAGAATTAGCAATTTTGTACAGCACAGACCATCTCAGTGAAAGTGAACTATGAAGTCCAGAATTGCAGTTTCAGAAAGCAGCACTCTGAAGCTGACTGATAAATGGCAAATATAAACATCTTGAATACCTCTTCATGCTTAATCAGAAATATTTTCCTTGCTTCGTAAAGTGCCTTCCAAGAGGTAACAACTGAACGCAGTAAGACACTGCAGCACTGCAAGTTAATGAAACACAGGGCAAGGCAGTGATTTACATGAGAGGGTAAATAAATTCAAGATGTTCCAGCAAACGTAGCATGAACCAGCAGTATTATTTGCAGGGTCCTCCAGCCAAAAGGTTCTCACCAGGCCCTATAGAAAAGGGAAAGCTGACCACCAACAAACAAGGAGTGGGAGCAGCATCTCTCTCAGTCTTCAACAGATTTTAAAGTCTTAGATTGCATTAAGCACAAAAGAAGTACCCTGGAGCCACACGTGGACCAAGTTCCATATCCCACTGGCAAATCTGCACGCAAGCACCCTGGGCAGAGCTTAGAGGGCTTCTCAGTGATAGGAAAAAGTAATAGGTTGTGAAGAAAATCTCAATGTTCTAGAAGTTTAGAGGGATGGCATCTCATCAGACAACCTAAAACACAGAATCCTAAGCAGCAAAAATCAACTTTTATCATAGATACAGGAAATCTACATTGGTATCTTTTATGTACAAACACACGAGTACCTGTGCTGGATACAGACACTCCCACACTCAAACCTTACACAAGGCATCCTATCATCCCACTGTCTGACCTTGGAGCATCTCACCCTGCTCCAGGACTACACGAAGGCAGCACTTTACCAATATATAGCCAAATGCAAGATTCATGGCACTGCTACTCAGTCACACGTGATGACCATTAAATACACCACACAACACACCTGCTAGGCACGAAGACTATTTTAACCACATATATGATGTATTAAGGCCTAATGCACCACGTGTGTAGAAAGAAAAGGCTCCTGTTTTAGTTTGCTGCTACAGAAAAATGTTCTGAAACACTTTTCTGTTCTTTTACTGCTCATGCTCTACTATTTGTAACAGTGATAGTTTACTACCAGCTTCCTGTGTAAATTATATATTGGCCCTGCACACATCCATCTTAGCTGCAGTCTGTGCATCTTACAGCAGAGACAGTTATTACCAGCAAACAATGAGGAACAACAATGCTCTTACAGCAAGAGCACCCAAACATCTGGGATGTGTGCAGAACACTTCTTTCTGGTGTGGAGAGGAAGAAAGACAGTGTGAAGTCATTCAGGCGGAATGATAACTAAACCAAAGCCAGATCAAAGGAATGAAGAAGAAAGACTGAAATGTGAAGCTGAAATATTTATTGCCTTCAAAACATCATCCCTATCCTGTCCCTGGGCACTTTAATATTTCCAAGTTGTTAGAAAGCATTCTAACTTGTTTCATCATTTCAAAGAAAAAAAATATAAGGTAGAGAACAATTTAATCTTTCGCTCTCTGATTTTAAGCACAAGATGAGCTTGTCCTGATGAGAAGAAGTATGAATCCACTTATAAATTGTTTACATTTTGCATAATTTGAGATGTTAACATCAAAAAGCTGGTCTGCATTCCTTCAAGTAAGCTGTAATAATTGTGTTGTAAATATCAATCATTTTAAACCATATACTCACGTTTTAAATAAATCGCAAGATAACATTAACAAAATAAACCACTACTTAGAGTCATTAATGCATTTAGAGTAAATACTCCGTGTGTGTAATATCACACGTCAGTGAAATAGGAGGAATAATGCATTACATTCTAAATGAGCAGCTCACGAGTTTACCAGATATTGTTCAAACACAGCAATAATTATTATAACTATTTCTCATTATAATAATGACAGGGTAGTGCTGTGCTAGGTGCTACGCAAACAGAATAAAAACAGCAACTGCACAGTGATGAATGAGATGTGGGTGAAAAGCCTGGGTAAGCATTGTGAATGTGGCTGGAAAGGAAAGTGGTGTAACTTAGCTAAGCACTGCAGAAATCGTCCATGAGATTTAGATGCATCACATATGAAAGGGCCACAGAGGCTTGGTTATCCAAAACGGAGGATTAGGACATGGATTAATTGTGTGGCTTTCATGTGCTGAGACGTCAGGCAAACCTCAGTCAGTGCAACATGGAGGGGAGAATAGGAGAAGTGGGTGTAGATCACTGCTCAGATAAAAGGAGACAAGTCTGTAATTAAAAGGTGGACCAGTAACTCAACAGCTCAGATAAATAGATTTGTGAGATTACCCAAAGAAGAGGTACAGAAAAAGAAAAGATGGGGATCAGAGAACAGTGCTGTACCACAGAAGGCTGGAGTGGAATAAAATAAACCATCTCAAGGACAACCCATGGGAGAGAACATCTAAAAGAGGAGGAGAGCCAGGCAAGAAGAATCAAAGAACAGCAAGATGGCACGAGTGACAGTGCCAACAGTGGCTGGAAGTCAAAGACGATGAGGATTAAATAACAGTGCTAAGACTGCCTCCAATTTTTTCCATGACAGAATTTTAAGTGAAATATTTAGCTAATTACTTCAGTTTAAAGAATGCCAAATATATTATTTCAAGGACGCCTACAAGTTGGGTCAAAAAGCCCCTATTAGCAAAAAAAATCCCCACTACTCTTGTTGCTCTTCTCCCCTTAGACAATCACGACTACACCACCAAATACCATTTCTGCATGAGAAGGACTCAAAAAAAACCTAAGCCTATCAGAAGTGAGGAGATGCAAGCATCCAGCATTCATTCAGTCATTTTGTATATTAAGGCAATTATTTTTAGAGCTGTTATGTTTTAGGATGTTGTAATATCCATGTTGTAATAGACAACATAGTAACTCAATACCAAGGAGTGATGAGCACTTACACAGCTCATCAGTTACTTCTTCATGCCCACCAGTGTGGTGGACGTGGTTTTACATGTTATTTTTTCAATAGCAGCATGTTAGAAATGCTAACTGTCACTTCTTAGTGACGGTTGGCTCTGCTGTTGATGTAATTGAAGGAAAGCTGCACAAAGTAAGCAAAAAAAGTAAAAGTAGACTCAAGAGTACCAAATGTCATTGAAGTTTGCCTGGCAACAAGTAAAAAAGTAAAGAAGACATTCTTTGAACCAGACTCCCTTTGGCCAACCGAAGGCTCTTCATTTCAACAGTGTTTTGGGCACTGTAGCCTTGAAGTACACTGCACCAAATATAAAAGATCTGCTAATATCAAAGGGAAGCTTTTTTGGAATAGTAAGAGGATGATTCTGACCTTTGTCTTAAGCATTTATATATTCACTTACTGAGATCAAACTATAGCCCTTAACTATATTAATTATTACAATATCAGTTTCAGCAGAAACTACGCATGATAGCACCATGCACAGTTCATCTAATAAGGCAATACTTCTCCCTTCATACAGCTATATGTCATAGCAAAGCACTTCCTTAGTCAATATCATTAAAAGGATGTAATAGATCTATAATCATCTTAAGGGACATGAGTATATGCTGAGTATAGGCAAAAGCTGCAAATCAAGCCACTTTTTTTGGTCTAACTGGAGGCTTTTTTAAATACATATTTCATTATTGCCAGTGGGTCTCCAGAGAAACTGGTGAAAGAAAATGAAAGGCTGCAAATAGTTAATAGAACACCTTGGGTTTTCTTTTAAGTGAGACTATTAAATAAAGCTACCACATTTTTTTGTCCTCTGTTCATACTTTACATTGTGCCCCCTAGAGTGAGGGTTATGTCAGCATGTTCACTGGAGCTAAAGGAATGTTTACAATATGCTGGAAACTTTGACTGGCTCTAAAAGGTTTCAGATGCTCAAACAGGGCACCAAGTGGAGAACAGCTGGCTGTTTTTCCACTGATTCTTAGAGGGGAAAAAATAAAACACACACATACACACACACAAAAACAACCCAAGACCACAACCCTGTCTTAAAGAGTAGAACAGTCTCTAAACTGTTCAGCCACTTAGCATTATGCTGCTCCTAAATCACAAGCTCTGCCTTTCTCACCATACTGCGACTGTTGTAACCAGACAGCATGAAATATTTTTAATAAAAGCGAATGATGAACACAATGAACATGAGCATAAACTCTTAATAATGCTCTTTATTGCAACATTTGGAATTAAAGACAATGGCTTCTCGTATTTCTTTAATTATTTCCTGCTTTAAATAGTAATAGCTTTTCCATTCCTACAAGAATTTCTCCATACACAAATACTTTGTTTTCAAGGAAAAATTGAATTAACTGCAGGAAAATAACTACACTTAAGCAATTATCCTAAAAATATTAAGAACAAGCAGTTACTGAGAATCTGCATTCAACATAGAGCAGCAAAAAAGAAAACAGCCCTTACGGTTAAAGTTATCACTGCATTTATTTATCATCATATGGATGATTCTCATGCAGTTGTATTTTATTGTATGCAGTACTATTTGTCACATCCTCCTCTACAGGAAATCCAAGCAATGTACTCCCTATAATTGCATTTTAAAGAAGGACTTGTTTAAGATAAAGTGCTCAAAGGTGTGAGATTAAATCTCAAGATCCATCATAAATCACAACTGAATTAAAATAATATTTCAAATTCCAAATTTTTTTTTTTTTTAAACACTGTCCTGCACCATAATAGTAAATACACAATTATGCAACTGCAGCCTGCAAAACTACAAGCAATTAGATTCACTGCTACTTATTCCTTCTCCTCCTGCCACGTATCTTCAGGTTTTTATTTATTCTTGCCATTATCTGTTTTGGTTTTTGTTAGCTAAGATGCATTATGTACACCATCACTTTATCTCAGATTTATGTACCTTCATGTTTCTTATGTTATCCTTGTTATAACAACTTAGATAAAAGTGATATAAAGACTAAGGGAGTTTTGCAAGAGATTGCTGAAAGATTCTTGCATAAAACTTCCGGTGCTAAAATTTGGTGTTTTTGCATATAATTGCAGTGGGAATGCTGAGTCAGGCCTGAAGCAGCGATGGACCATCTGATAGGAAGGCAGGGCCAACCCAGGGAGCTCAGGTGCACGCATTGAGGCTGGGCGAGCAGAAGGGATGGAGCCAGCACTTCCCAGACCTTATTTAAGGGTTGGCAGTGGAGGCAAGAGGATCTCTTTGGAGATTTCTGCGTACCTGAGGCCTTCCAAAGGTAAGCAGCTTCTTCCCCTTATTTCCATGCCCATGGCTGTTGCATTTGAGCAAATCCTCACTTGCTGCAGCCTGGGACCTTGCTGCTCTGCTGTCATTGCTGCACTTCCATTGTGTTACAATTATGAACAAAGAGAGTCATTTAGACCAAACAACATCTGGACTTTCTCTTCACATATAAAAGAAAGCTATGCTATGAAAAACAAGTCATTGCAAAGCCATAGCTGTAGGAAAAAGTAGGAGAGATGCAGCATAAACATAAGATCTGTGTATATGTGTACGTATACTCTTATCCCCATATGTACTTGTGAATTCCTTTACTTTCTGTACTTCATTACATTTCTACTGCCACAATCCATCTTCATACCACGCCTTTGGTTGAAAAGGCTTGGAAACATTTTGCTCTGCCATCATAAACAAATCAGAAAATGTCTTAAAACTGTACTCACATAATTTAACAACCATTCTAAAAATACAAATCTGCTAATAGATAAGAGCAGCTCTGCTGGATTCAGGAGATTTTATCTCTTTTCCTCAGAACAGTCTTAAGCACGCTCAGATGAAAAGGAGCAGAGAAGAAACTGGCAACACCTCTCTTCTCCAGTGCTTATGTAAACAAACAATTTTATTGAGTGACTTTCAATAAACCAGCTGCTAAACATTTGCTCTGCATCTTCACCACTCACAAAGCTCTGAGCTTTGACTCCATAGGCAGGTTTAAAAAAAAAATGGTAAAGATTAAGAGGAAGAATGGTATGAAGCATTTAGCTGTATGTAGTGTCAACGTATTGCTTGTCACTTCAATGTTTGGTTGCAACACCTGCAACTGTCGATGTGACATTCCATCTAATGTGTCATAAGATCACTTTATAAAGCTCGTTTCCTTCCATTGTACTTCAGAACAGATCTTGAGAAAGCTGCGTTTCTGCAGCGTAGTGAAAATATTAATTCCCATACAAGAGATGCAAACTCAGAAGCATTAAATCAGATCCTGTGATTATTTTTAGTATGCGAGAATCATCACAAGCATTATTCCAAGAAACCAGCAGCAGGAAGGTCTGCACCTCCATGCAGGTGACAGGCACAGAGAGTTAGGAAGAAGGATAACGACCTCATCTCTCAGATACATTTATAATTTATTGTAAAGCTCCATCTTGATCTGGAGAAGCTTTATACATCCATGGAGCCATAAAGGTATGTGACCAAACAAAAGGGAATCGAGAGAAAACCTTTTCCCCTAAATAATTGCACAGATGCTTTCTACATAATATCTTGTTATTAAATAAATGCAGTTTAAATACTTTCCTTACAAAAAAATTGGAGCACTTCTTACAGCCATTTTTGCTATCAGGCAATGCCTCTGATGTGCATTAGTAAACAAAATATGAAATTTATACTTACAAGTCCCCACCAGTAATCATGAGTATTAAAACAATTCTTTTGCAAAACATTTGTCATAAACTTTGTAGACATCTATTCAGTATAAAACCTCTGGCATCATTTATTTAAAGTGAATTATACTTTTTTTTTCCTTTGCTTTCATTATTCATTTTGGTATGGGTAGTGTTGAAACTGCGATAGAACTCTGCTGTCATACCATGGGAAAGAATGAAACTAATAAGAATAATAAAATGCCTACCACTTCCCTTTCTTTGTGTTTGCAGCTGCGTAGCTGCTCAAGATAGAATCCTGTGGCCATTTCAGAATCAAAGTGCATACAGATCAAAGTAGCTCATGAGAAATCACTGATGCACCTACTAGGTTCAGAGCTGCAATTCCACAAGGCATCATTTCTACTGAAGACAGTGAACTGTATTTTCACCCATCTCAAGAAAGATGAGGTTGTTTTCTAAAGTTTTACTGTCTGCTTTAGCTCGTAATTACTTAATCAGTAAGTAGTCAAAGAAATACAGGAAAACAAAGCCTTTTCACATAAAGCATTTGATCTTGTGATTTCATCTAATAGCAAGAGACTTCTAAATATGCTTATTTCTGCAGCAGTTGAAAGAAATCTTCAGGAACAGCCATTTTTCTGACAAAAATCTTACTGCTTACTATATTTCTTGCACACAGACATGTTGTATATAAATGCATACAGACATATTGTTTAGAGAGAATCATAGAATGGTTTGGCTGAGAAAGGACTTTGAAGACCATCTTGTTCCAGGTCCCTGCCACGGGCAGGGTCACCTTCCACTTGATCAGGATGGCCAAAGCCTTGCCCAGTCTGACCTCCAGCACTTCCAGGGACAGGGCGCGTGCTGCTACTAAAGGTTTGGCTTCCAGAAGGTCAGCTTTGTTCCTCTATATCAGGCCTGCAGCAAGTCTGTTCCTGACATTCTCATGTACTGACACTTGTGTGATCAGAAATGTACAGATGCCAAAGCAGTGAATCATCTGTACCACACAGCAAGCCATTTACACTTGCAAGGTCTATGTTCTGTAGCTGCCTTCATTTGCAATAAAAGCTGATCAGACCATCAGGAATATTGCTTCTTATGCCAAAAATACATTCTAGTCATTTACTTCTAGCAATCCAGTCTCAATGGGAGAGAAGTGTCCGGATGTCCTTTTGGAGGAACTAAGAATGCTTTTGCTCCACAGTTGCAGTCTGAAAGAACTGGTCAAAAGACCAGGGTTACTCAAGGGCTACATGCTTATCAGGAAAATATTTTTTTATCTCTTGAAGCACAAATCAGCTCTGATGGTTCTTCCAACTTCTGATTCCATCCAAACAAAGACAAGAATGAAAGCTCATTTTTACTGATACTTTACAATACTAATTCCATTACTAACTTTAAAATTAACCCCAAACCACTGCTATAAAACAACAGTAGTATAGATGTTGGTAAAGAGCATGAGACCTCTGAAATTGAGATGTTTTCCCACAAGGCTGATCCATCCTCAGTTTTAGGCAAAAGGATCATTCACACAAAGCAAAAGGTTGGGACTGCTCTCTGCCATTACATTCTGAGCAACGTGGGCCTTGAAACATCACTAGTAACCTGGGCTCTTTCGTATCCTTACTCTAACCCAAACATTACACCTAAGCTTAATTACAATCAAGGAATATATAAAGTAAATTAGGACCTCTTCAGCTCTCTGCTGAGCTCCTCATTACAGTGCTGTTAACTAAAAAAGTTCAAAATCTACAGGCCACTAACCCACTTTACAAGTACTTGCCTAGAGGAGAGCACTACTGTGTTTACCCTGCAATAATGGCACCCAGGGGGGAATCAGTTCTCAGCAGGACTGAAAATTCATACTTACTGTATTAAACATAGTTAACATTAGTAACTGCAAGCTGACATGTAGTAGCATTAATTATCTTCCATTTGTAAGCTTCCACGGCTTACAAATAACATTATAAATGAATCATGTTAAAAGATTAAAAGATCAAATTTAATTGATGAACAATGTAATTTCTCTAAAGTTAAAAAGAAAGTGCAAAGAATTTAAAGATTAAATGCTAGTTGGCTTTAGTTTCTGTAGTGATTTAAAATATTCTCTGTTGATGCTAAATATCTACGAGATGATAAGAAGAAAGGAACACAAACTTCATACCTGCGACTTCCCAATGCCTCTGTGAGGTTAGATAAGATGCATCATCACATTTAACTGAGTAGTTTTCACAAAACTTGTCATTTGTTTTGGAATAATCTGTTATCCTTAGAAATTATTTCCAGAATTTTTATTTTAAACTGTATTGACATGTGGAAATAATATTTTACATAATCAGAAAGGGAAGAAGCATAACAAGAGATAATCTTGTCATACGTGCATCTGGTGTATGTAAACCACTCCTGCTCAGAGAATATCCAACTTGTTGCATCCAAATTAGTTTTGTGATGTACAAGGTTAGCAAGAGTGTTGTTCCACGTTAGGTAATGAAAAGCATCTCTGCTGTACCATTCCTCTGAATCCTGGTCAGATTTGAAAAATAACTACTTGACACAAAAACGTGTGGCATCAAAGGAGTAAAATCCACAACGGAGAAGTAATTTATGGCTTTCTGAATGACAAATACCACATACTAAGCAGAGGTTGAATATAATTTCTGAGATTAAAACCAAGACTGAAGTTTTTCCTCAGACTTGAGGAACATCTCATGGCTTCTCCTAAATCATAAATACCTTAAGAATCAAACAGGAGATGGCACAGTACACGGCACAGCAGACCAGTATTTATTGCATTGGGCTCTAATATACATTTTTCAAATTCATCTTCTCCAAAATGGGAATAGAACTCAGACCAACTATCAGAAGGCGGTTAGACAACACTAAGCATACACTTATTAAGTTTGACTGAAAAATCTACAGACGTTTCAACAATTATTTCAGATTCACTTACTTCAAAGTCTCCTCCAGCTTGTGAATTTTCTTCTGGGCATCCCCTCTTTCTTTATCAAGATCATTCTGGATGCTAAGAATCTACCATTTGAAAGAAAAAAAAAAAAAATCACATTTCAGGTAAAATAAAGCCTGATATAAAAATGTTATTTTAAATTCCAAAAACCATTTGTTTTACATATTTCTTTAGTATTGACACAGACAACTATCCATCTATCTTGTTATAAAGCAATACAGTCGCAACAAGCAGTGAATTAAATCCGACTCCTACCTCCCTAGCTCAGTAACCAGGAACAGATGTTTCCAAAGCATTTTTCAGATGAGGAAAGCTGCTTCAGCATTTAGCAACCTCCCTTAGTATGGTGCAAACCATAGGCTTTCACAATACCTTTTTCCACAGGCATATTAAGTGCAAGAACTTGCTTTACTTTTAGGATTGCTGAAGAAACATTGTCATGATGTGACTTACCAACCACATTTTTCTTTAAAGGAAGAGGAGCATAGGAATTTCCTTCTTATCTACAATCATTTGCAATGTTACATTTTATTAAGTTATTAAGACATTATTTGTTCTTATATTAAGTATGCTCGTAAGTGTAGGAAACATAATACTGAATTACAGGCTCACACCCAATGGAAGGTGCCATGAATTTTTTTCATAATAATGGTAATATGGAATTTCACTACTGTAAACAGTTCTACACAGGTGTTTACTGTCCAGAATCCTGACTACCTAGATCACGTCAAAGAGCCTCAATACTGATGGGACGTCCAGAGAGTCAAGAAGGTATTCCCAATCTTGGCTAAGTTACACACATATTTAAAAGCTGTCTCAAGAATGGCTCTCAGTAATAATCCATCACTGTTCTTACACTTAGTTGAATGTTTGGAAAACAAGTGGTAGATTATTTATAAAAAGCAGGTGTTTCCTTTGCTTGTAAAGCCATTTAGCCTAACGGGTTCCTGATTCAGCAGATAAGCACATTTAATCAAACAGTGACATTTAGGGTTACTACCTATTATTTGTTTGATGTTTAAATATCCTAGCAGGCAATAGCCACTGTAGACCAATAAAGATTATTAGATAATGGGTATGTACTTAAGTGAACAGATTTCATCAGAGACTTCATGATTCCTCTACTTAAAGGCAAGCTTGGTTTTAGTGCTTTATGGGCCAATCTATAGCATTTTATGGTTTTATACCATACCCACATTTTAAGATGTCAATAGTTAAGACAGACTCAAAAATAATGAAAAAAATTATAGTAAAGAGCACTGACAGTACTGTACCCTCTAAGCTGAAGTGAACTGCCCTCAAAAGGAGTTAAATGGCATGCATTCCTTTTTCAAAACACTGCTGCTGTACATGTTTATTACCTGCTTTTCATATACAGTCTCCAAGCGAAGCTTGTCTTGTTGAAGTTTATGGTCTTGATCCTGCAAATGAAGAAGTGTACTTCTCATCAAATGAAAGAAAGCTATGATGTTATTTCATTTCAAAGCAATCCTTAAACACACCCAGAATATTCATAAGTGTTAAAATCCTCTTTATATCATCACTAAGCAATACTGTAAGATTGACTTGTAGCCTTTATTTTAAGTTACGGAAAAGACACTGCTATATTCAGTATTTCATTAGCTTAAAAGGGCATCCGAAAAGACTTAAGATTGCAGGTCTAGATCCTTGTCCATAAATTCAAGATGCAAGGAGTATCTTAAACTGTAACTCACGGAATCTCTCTGATGTACAAAAAACCCAACAACCAACAGCAAAAACATCCACAGCAAAACCATCTCAAAAGGCACCATTCCAAGTGATGAAGAGAAAAAGTAACTTGCTCTCCTGAGCTACTAAAATGTTGGGGTTTTTTTTGTACTGCAGTAAAATAAAAAATAGAGGAAGAATAGATGCCAAAACTTGAACAAGATTGATACACAGTACAGGCATGGAACTCAACCTGAAATAGAAGGATTAATCAGTGTCTGCTGGAAGATAAAAATTGAGCTGAACTGTTAGAAAGCAACAAGAAAAAGTTTTTCTTAATCAGCACAACTGTATTCTTTGACATGTTCATAGTGCATTGATACATGCTTATGGTGTTATATCATGCTGAAGTGAAGGTAAAGTCACAAAGGTCCTATGAAAATTCTGCTCTTTTCCATAAAAATGTGACAAGAGATGACTCTATGGAAAAGTTTACACCCCCTTTATCTATATGATAAAATACGTGAGGATGCATATTGTATAACGAGTATTTTGGTACAGCTATCTAAATATTCAGATTAGTGCAAAAACACAGAAGGAGCTTGTCATTCTGAGTGAGAAGTTCAGTGCTCACCCTCAGTTGCTGCTCTCTTTGATGTTCTGAAGCTTGTAACTGTTGTTTTAATAGACACACACTATGCTGTAACTCCTCAATCACATCAGATGCCTGCAAGGATTTAACAGAAGAAAGGATTTTTGTTTTGTGTTCCCATTAGCTCTACAGATGCATCTTTTTGCCATTTTTAAGTCACTTTTCAAAGCTGCCTAGAAAAAGTAGTGTAAGTTTGCAACTTCAGATACTTTATATTCGTCCCTCTGGTGAACTCATCAATGCATAGATAACCACAAGTAACAACTAAGACTAAAGCAACTAAGTTGATCAACTAAAGCAACTAAGTTGATCAACTAAAGCAACTAAGTTGATCAACTAAAGCAACTAAGTTGATTTTGCATCAACTCGGTACCAACAGTTAAAAGAAAGACAAATCTTGCAAATTAAATGATCAGTGCATCATCAAGGCTCCCAGAATTCCATAAAAGAAAAAAAGACTTCATTTATCTTGTTGTTCCAAAGACTATTGGATTCAGTCGAAAGATTTTCTATTTATTTCATATCATCAATAGAATAAATGCCATGTACTACATATGCACACTGGTAGACATCAGCCCAATAGATGTTTTTATGTAAACAGATTGATTACATTTTGGGCAGGATATATATTCCCAAAATTCTAGAATATCTTCTTAAATACATAAATATTTAAACATAATGTTCCATATTAAAGAAACCCACAAGACACTTTATTACTGGAAATAAATATTTTCCCTCAACATCCCTTTGAGGACAACTTACTGAAGAGGCCCTATAAGAGCTCTGGGTCTTTAAGTGTGTGGAGATCATCTGGCATTCAGAATTTTTTCATAAGTACAAGGAAAACCAGCATACTGATTGCACCTTACCTGTATCAGCTATAGAAATATCACTTGTACATACATCCCAGAATTGTCATCTTCAGTCATTTCAGTCAAATTTGGGAATGAAAAATAAACCACTTTAAGTTTTATACTTATGCACATGAGTAACTTCTGCAACTGAACATTTCTTGGATTTATTCACATGCGTTTTATTTATACTGAGGAGACCAAAAATAAACAACATTTAAATGGAATATGCATGAAAATGTACCTTAGCTGTAGAGAGAGCATGCTCCTGCTTCATAACATTTATATCAACATCATATTTACTTTGTAGTTGCTGAATGCTCTCCTCATATTCCTGCACAATACGGTCCTTGCCTTCCAGAAACAACTTGTGCCTGTAAGTAGTAAGCAAACAAAATATGAAAACTGCTTTCGTGCTTTGGCATTTTACATGCTCAGCATCAGTTTTTACAGCGTTTTCAAGTTGGACTGTACCACGTGCTCCTTGTAAGAGAATGAAAAGCTTATAAATAATGAAAATGCAATACTTAAAGCAGTCATTTGGGCCAGCTTCAAAATGAGTTTCTTATGCATCAATTAATAGATTTTTTTTTTAATGACATTTTACTAATGCAAATGACCATCCACTGAGTAATTAACTGAAAACAACTACAGTTTGCTTTTGGAGGTCCCCTATTCTACAAAGTTAAAAACAGCAACTGCTACTTAATTACCTTGCCTTCATTTCCTGAAGTTCAGAGCATACTGCCTGGTAACATTGTTCTGCTTCGGTCTTTTCCTGGGATAACTTCTGACGCTGTAAATTACTGTTTTCAGCCTCAACCATCAACTGTTGCACTCGAGCCTCCAGATTTTTGACCGTCTGGTTCTGAAAGAACAGACCATTGTAAGAAACACCAGAATAAATCAGTGTATAACCCTGTTGTTATCCAATAGCCTTAAGCAACAACGTTCCTTGGTGAGCAGAGACACAAGGGTTAAAACAGCAAAGCTATCATCAATTATGATAGTAAATTCTATGCTGTATATGCATACCAAAAAACCCACCAAAGTAATAACTAAAAAGAGTAGTGTCCTCTCCATTATACGTAACAGTATGTACAACCAATTTCTAAGGTACAAATCTTTTAAAAGAGGAGTTAAGATACAGCAACAAGTACAGATACTGAGGAAATAAGGGTGACTATAATACATACGATGCATGAACATGCAAACTTTAGCTGAGTTTTATGTAGTCAAGCATCAGGGAGGTGCTGGAGTAGGTGCTGCACTGAATTATGTAGTTTAGAGTGGCCGCAGGCAGGGGTTGATGGTTGGATGAGATGATCTTACCAGTCTTTCCAACCTTAATGATTCTATATTTGTTTAATTACAGTGAATGTTCTCCAATAAACCACAAATATCTTCCCCCCTTAATATAAACAGTTCTAAAGATGAGCAGTTAGTTTCTGGTTACTTGCCCCTTCTACTCAACTACTTCCCACTCTTCCCTAAACTTATGTTGATCTGCACGGAAATGACTGAAGAATTCCACAGGAGGCTGGAGTCATAAAACAAGACACAGCTGCCCTCCAGGATGTACATATTGTTATTTCTGTATTAACAAAGGTCTGAATATGGGGAAATTGAAATGTATTTTCACTCTTTGCCGAAGTAAAATGAAAAAACCTCCAACATCTGCCCTCAGAAGTGAGTGCTCCAGCTGCCGTATAACATCTACGTGAGCCTGTAGCAATGCAAGAACCTCATCCAGTCAGAGCGGTCAGCTGAACTTTGGCGAGAGACTTAAGATATTTTTTCTGAATAGGACAGACAGTTCTTCCATCAGGATAAAGCCAGCTCAGCCTGGTGCCATTTTGGTTGGTTGTTTCTTTTCAGTCAGTCACACAGATACGCTGCCAAACATCCCAACTCCTCCCTGTGGCCTCACCCTCAGGAAGTTGATATTTATACTTGCTTAATGCACAGAATCCCACTTTATGAGCTACGTTGCTCAGCCAATTTCACTTGCTAACAGCACTGGCGTCCTTGACAATGTAAAACTCTGAAGAAACCCCTGAAATACCAAAGAAATAAAAAAAAGAAAAGAAAAAGAAAAGAACACAACCAAAAGAGAGAGAAAAAGAAACCTAATTTCCAGTGACAGGGTAGTCTTTCATCTTAAGCCCTGCCTTGAACTCTACCTCGTTTAATTATTAAATCAGAAGCTGCTCAGCAAGATCTGTCTAGTTTTGATGGTTCTTAAATTCAATCCTGCTGACAGACTGTGTCCATTTTTCTATGTATTTACTGTTACCTATGACATGATCTGAATACTAATTTTTAAATTCAACATTCATTAATAAGGGAATAAAGTTTTTTGACATTGTCCTTTCACTCATTCAGCACTGATAAAAAGAGCAGCACGCTTTCTAGGATTCTTGGTAATATTTTGCTTTCTACTTTGCTTACACATTGAATTATTTCATCTGTCATATTCAATTCCTTGGATTTTCTCTTTCCACAACACAGACTTCCACTTAAATCAAGTGTGTCCATGTAATTCTGCAGTCAGGGAAGAACTTGTTTCTATTTGTCAAACTGATGGTCTTCACAAATGGGTTTTTGCCTATAAAAACATCACTTAGACTCACAGTGAAAGGAATGGGAATAAAAGTAATAACAGATCTTTAGGTAAGCAAAAGATAAAACTGATATCCAAAATCAAGAAACACTAGAAAAGGTATCTCAGAAGGATACATGGAATTCAATATTGATCTTGCATTTTCAAAACAAGATAGACTTGAAACCTTTCTAATCAATGCCTGTGTTCAGCAGTCTCTTTCCACGTCAGACAAAAACTGAGGGAAAAAGTATACAGAAGGTAACTCAACAATACGGCCTGGGGGTGATGATGCCTTCCTACAAATTGTTGTATAATTTACATAATTACAAACCTCGTATGCTGGAACAAGACCCATTTGAAAGGCTTGGCATAGGATTACACTTCCCTGGAGAGTAAAGTTGAGGCTGATGATTAAATCTCCCCCCACCATCTTACCATCATTCACCAGCAGACATTTATCTATCACACCAATATGACTGATACAATACACTTTTTAAAGCTAAACTAAGATCAAAAAGATCGAGACACATGATTAAACAGTGTTTCCAGACTGCTGTTAGACTGCTCATAGAGTTTTATAGACAGTTAAAAAAAAAAATGCAGAAAGCTCCAAGATACACTTGCTGCTGTGACACATTTACAGAAAGCTTACAGTTGACTCTATTTGTTCCATATAATCCTCCTCCATTTTGCTCAGACGAGCATTGGTGACCTCAAGCAGGTCCTTCATGTCTTCTGCATGCTTCTTCCTAATACTGAACTTCTCCTTTTCCATTTCGGCCACAGCATTGTGAAGCTGCATCACAAAAAAGAATTATCAAATAATAAATTGCATAAGAACTTGCACTTATAAATATTCTATTACCATAATATACCAACAGAACATCTGACACGTGAAGGCTACGTTTCTGTCCCCTGTAACATAACCATATCACTCTCTATAAAAAGGTCTACTGTTACCCCTTCATAGCATTGTTTACAGATATTTAAAAACAAAACATTTATTGTATTTCCATCATGCTTCACACTACCATCTTTTATAAGGTAAATGCTTCAATTTAGCTTCTATAGCTTCATTAAATTGGAATTTATATTAGCACCTTAATTAGCCTTCTCAATATATGATTGCATCACTGATGGCAGCTACAATTGCTGTGTAACTACAGCAAGTGGGATGATCTCAGACTGAAAATAATGCTTCTCTAAAATGAAACGCTGAAGCGTCGAGGTTTTAAGCACAAAGGACAAGATTTACCATTTTTCTTTCAGAAGACAAACATTCAAACTAATGCCCTTCTAAGTGCAAGAGCTGCAAAAAAAAAAAAAAGCGAACCAAAACAAAAAATAAAGCAGCACTGTTCATCTTCAAGGTCACTCTGCCCTGCTTGTGACCCTCCCACTTCTGAGAAGGGTAAACAAGACAAACACTGACAATAACCTGGGCAAAGGTGAAGCTCTACTGCAGCGAACACGCTTTTCTTTGCCTTGCTGCTGCCTTGAGCCTAACAGTACATACAAATATCTTGAAGAATTCATGACCCAACGCAAAAGTACTAGGTTCAAAGGAATTGTGGTGACAGCAGGTAGGAGCAGGTTTACTGAGATTAAAATTCCATGCCAGGTCAACCAGAAATAAACACTTCCCTAAAACATCCCAAGGCTCACCAAGGGGGCCAGGTGGAGCAGGGATCAAATTGTAGAACGACCAGCAGGTGGGGGCAGGAGGCAGGGGGTGGGCAAAAGTTGGCAAGAAGGGCCTTGAGAGATTAGTCTAGACATAAATAAAATCAACCCAGGAAAGTATCTCTAAGAATAACATATTCTATTCTCTCTATATTTTTTTAAAGCAACAAAATGTATTCTCACAGATGTACATTTTTATTTTGAAGCATTATTCATTACCCTTTTCTCCCACTCATTGTTCAAAGACTCAGTGCTTTTCTCGCACATCTTCTTTAACTCTACAATCTGCTTTTCCATTGCTTCTCTGATGACTTGTGACTCACGGAGTAGGGTCTGAACTGTCAAAAATAGGAAAATAAACAACCATTCAAGGGAGATCCTTGGGATTTTTCCACTGTTGGCATCAGATACAACCAGATTACAACAATTTTCAATTGACCTGGCTTTGCTCATGTTATTCTGCTGTTAAAAATACTTAATACACATAATTTACAACTTAGCACTTAAATCCTATGTCACTAAAATACAAGTACAAGTACAAGGTGTTCTCTACTATATTTAGAAAATATTTCAGTGAGGTTTTCTAACTCCAGCAGTGAAGAAACATCAAAAAGAATCCACGGAATCTAAAGAAAACAGGCATTTTTAATCTGATTTTGTGTGCACCCAGAAAGAGGTTCTCACATGGGCTGAAAGACCAAACTACTCAAATTGCAACTGGTTGCACCAAGAACACAGAGACTGATGCTTGTGGCAAACAAAGCAGGAACACATGCTTTTCAGAAATGACTGATGATTTTCAGTGTTTGACAAGAGTGCAGGTGACTCCAATGTAACCCACTGCAGCTGAGGACAGCTACCAGCAGCACTGGATTGCCAGCAGGACAATTCACTCTGTAGGGAGCAGGTAAATGCTCCCTTCATGGCTCCCTCTCCCTTTCTGCGCCTAGTTTACCAAACATATGTATTATTTTACATTGTGGTTCCATCCACAGCACAAATGCACTCCAAGGAATTCTAGAAAAAAGTAATATTAAGAAACTGCTGACAAGCCACAATCAGATGGGCCAAATTTCATACTTACAACGCATTCAAGACTACTACTGATGTCTGAAATCTCTTGCCACAATAGACCAAAATAAACAACACATTGTGGTTTGATTAAAATGTACTGAATGTATAAATAAATTAACCTTGAACCAGAGATTCCAAAAATTTGGAAGAAGTGGTCAAAATACTTCAGTATCAAAGAAATTTTTTTTTCAGTGGCACTTATAAAAGGCTGAGTATTAAACATAAGATCACACTGTCTCTTGGAAAATTTGGTTTGGCAGCTAGACAACTAGCAAAGGCAACCACACAAGCCTCAAGTCTAAAGGAAAAACAAGTGCAAGACCTGCAAACAAAGAGGGAAAGTATGTTTGTACCTAGAAGGGACACAAACGCTCACGGTCACAAAGAGGATGTAGTATAAAATCACCATGCAAAATAAATAAATAAAAACCAACCACAGAGAAAAAAAAAATCACCTTTCTTCTCCAGTTTTCTAATTGTCTCCTCGGCTTCATTTTGTTTGGATTTGTGGAGGGATTTCAGCAACTCTATTTCATCATTCTTCCGATCCAAAATCTGCAGTGAAGATTCACAGCACTGTAACAAACTTCTGAAAGCATGAAGCCACAGCCAGTGCATAGAGTAATGTACACCGATACCTGTCAAAGGAACTGCCTTTAAGATACGCTTAGATATTGCAGGGCAAGCAATGAAATACGTAATTCTCATAGCTGAAACTGCCAAGCCATAAACAAAGGACTGGTTTAGATAAAAGCAGGCACTAGAGCAGATTTAAAAGGACTTTCATGTTTTAGAGGCATCTTTTTGTGTTTTCTTTTATATTTGGGCAAATCCAGTGTTGCAATTACAAGACAAAAATTCAGCTAGTGTTCTAGAAGAATTTGGAAGTTTCCCAGTGCGACCACTGCAAATAGAAATGATTTATTTTTAAAATCTGTACTGACTAATAGTACTTACAAGCATTAAAATGCCCAGCAAAAACTCAAAATTCTCATTCAAAATGCTTGAATCCCTGATGAACTTCATTAGACTCTCACAAACAATTGCTCTCAGCGCAGTCACAGACCAAGTCCACCAAGTGGAACCACTTTACATTTCTGTACATGGTGATTTTGGAAAAAAGTTTGAATGGTTGCACGCTTTGAGATACCATTTTAATTGAAACTTCACGTTTAAGACAAACAATAAAGCCACAGAAATTTTATAGCAGTGCCCCAAATCTCTCAAACAGGAGCTTTCATCTTAAAACAATATTATTCCATCTGCATTAAATGGTTTGTGTCTTTAAAGATTAATACGACACTATTTAACCTTTTCTGAAACACCCAATATTATTAAACAACTTCAAAAGATGGAATTCCAACATTAGTTAGAAAAGGATGACAACTCAAGGGATGAGAAAGCATTTCAACTATTTCTTATTCTCACAAAGCTGTTTCCTTTATTCTCTCATCTTTGCTAGCCAGTTCTGCTTGCAGACATGGAGAACAGATGAGCCAAAAACGCACCTGACCAAATATTCACATCCTTTCAGGAGGCTTTGATGTGTCACAGTGTTGTGTCAACTCACTTCCTCCCGGTCTGTGACTCAGACTTAAGAAACAAAACTGAGATATTCAGGAACATAGAGCTGAAAGTAGGGTAAGTCATGGTGCTCCTGTGCGCTTGGCTCCCATTGCGCTGCTGGATCAGAGCCTCCAGAAGGCACTCAGTGACTCAGTCTGACTCCATGCATTTACAAGGTAGTGTTAAAGGTAACATTGCTGTCTTTGACAGTACTTTTTTTTAAGCTTCCCCAAAGGTGGTGTCGTGCAATACAGTAAAGACAAATTTAACCTAAGCTGAGGGATGTGTATCTGGCAGCATTTTATTGCTGAGAAGAGTTAAAAGGAACATGCAGCTTTAATGATGCAATAACATAGATGAAGACTGTTTACAGACCAGCCTACACTTTAAGCACTTCTGCTGTTATTGGTAGGAACATGTGATGAACATTCATATTACTCTACTGTTCTTTGGGGTTTCAGCCATAAAAAATAAATTCCTTTACATATTTTTCTGCACCATTTCCCACAAGTACCTTCTATTTAAAAGAAACATTACAAGTTGATCATTTCACCAGAATACGAATCTGTTGAGGCTGTGAGGCTCCTAACATGGGTTGTCTTGTTTAATTATTAAGTAAAAACAGACCCCATCTTGTATTTTCATCTACAAGTATTCTCCACTTCCCAAGTTCACCTTATAATATTCCACATTCATATCAGCTTCTGCAAACTGTTACCTACAATCTTAACTTAAAGGAAAACTTAGAGTTGTGATTATTGTAAGTACAATTGTGAGCAATTTATGACAATTAAGTTGTCTATTATTTTGTCCTAGATATCATTCCTGGAAAGAAACAACACTCCTTACCTTTTGAACATTAGAATCATGCTTCTGCTGTAATTGAAGTCTTTCTTCATGAAATTTACCTTCCATCATTTTCATTTTCATGTCTAGCTTTAAAAATACAATAGAACCAATAAACAACTTCATTAAAATAAAGAATAAAATCAGTGACCTTTGCATAACCTTTAAATAATTCACTGGTGTCTTTCAGCAGGCCATGGGAAGTCCCTAACAAATATCTGCTATGAAAAATAATCAATATTCAGTTTTCCAGCATTTTCTTGTTTATCTGATAAAGCCATTACAGAAGGCCTCAACCTAAAATATTTATTTAGAAAATGAATTGGTAAGATGTTTTCATTGGCAATAAAAACAACCGCTATTGCCCAAAAAAGCTATCATCTTTTATCTAAATAAACACTTCAGAATGAAGCTTTTCATATTTATGTTAATACACCAAGTATGGGAAGCGTGCCTTCACCATGTAGGCAGGTGTTACATTTACACAAAGAACATCCCCTGGCCCAGATGCACGTTTATTTTTGTTTGTTTTCTATTATTCAGAGATCTCTCATTATAAACACATTTCCTTTTTAAGGTTACTTGTAACAGGACCAAGATTGCTGCTGAATTTGATTGTTCAAATCCATTTCCTGCGGCTGCTTGCATTTGTTCAAAGCTGGGTACTCACCTCGTCCCAACAGTGACACTTTGTTGCCTCTCACTTACAGTCTTAAAAGTATTTTTAATTTCTTGCATATTTGCCTTTACAGCTTACCCCGAGACTGCAAATATGAAAGGTATTTTGTGTTCCCTGACTTCCAACAAGGCGAAAGTGGCACCTCTGGTTCAGCCCCAGGCCGTCCCACACTTCTTCCCTTTGCTGTTCCTCCCATTCAGACAACAAAGCTGCCAGAAGAGCTCCCAAACCACAGCACATCCCAGCAACCTGCCACATTACACAGGAGGGACGACAGCCTCAGCAGAAGGCACCAAAGCAGCCTCTTGCTAACATCCAAGAGCCTGCAGAGCTGAGGTCCACTTGCCTTGCAAGCCCCCACCTCCTCACAGCTCTTGCATTCTCACAGCTCTTGCATTCTCACTTCTGCATGGCCCAGCCAGCAGCCCAGCTGCTCACCTCAGCTGACCAACTCCAAACGAACCAATACTTGTCAGCCATCCTGCCCCTATTTTCACTCCTTTCAATTCTCCAAAGCAATCATCCCAACACAAATCTTTAACATATAAGGGCAGTAAATACACTGCAAACTATTAATTTCTATTCTGTGGTTGCTTTATTGTATGTATTGTATGTATTGTATTTATTGTATGTATTGTATGTATCTGCTCACTGCAACTTGCAGAAATACTTTTTTTTAAATTGAAAAAAACCTACAAAACTTGAGCATCACTCAATCACAAAACACAAGATGCACTGCAATAAACAGTGAAGATTCCCTATCACCTGGAAGCAGAAGAACAGCAAACACTGTCGATTTCCAGACTCCACATTCACCAATGCCCAAAGCACAGCCTGCCAGTTACACCACACAAAGGTTCTTATTTATCTCTCAGCACTGAAGACTCACCCAGTCTTATGCAAATTGCCAAAAAAACCAAGTTGGATTGACAATTAATCCAAGGGAAAGGCAAAGTATGCTCAGCTCTCAGACAGCTCTTATCATTCAAAAATAAGCATCAAAATAAAAACGCACATTCTGTTCATAAAATATACGCATATGTATATACACGAAAAGAAAAAGATGCACATATCCCTCAAAATTTGACATTATAGAAGAAAAATCTTACCATCAGGTGATAGATAAGTGTTCATTAAGAAAAAGAGCAAGTAATCCACCTCCAAATAGACAGTCTGTGAACATTCCATAAATAATTATGAAGGACTTGCAAAAACACAAATATTGGAAACTAAACTCCAATCTACTTGAATTACATTAAAAGCTTATGAATTACTGATCTGTAGCTATTGCACCCCCATGCTATTAAACACAAACACATTACATTTGAAACTTATTAAAAGTGAGTCTGTCTTGGCTTATAGAAATAAATCTTGGGCATTTTGCATCAGTAGAGATCTGGTTTGTGCTTCTTATTAATCTGTATATTGAAAGATCATAAAAATGAGCCTAAGTAAAATTTGCCTTGCATGAAATACAGGCATACATTTCCAAGTGACAGCGGTTGTTCTCAGTCCTGCTGTTTTCTCCACAGGTTGACAGCAGAAATCACTGTTCTTGATTGGCTTCCACTTAATAACTAATTTCAGGAGAATGGATCTTGCATAAAATTTCACACATTTTGGGACTACTTTCTGAAAAGGATTGACAGCTTCATCTCAGAGGAGCTAACTGCAATCAAACAACACACATCGAATAAGTGTGTCCAAGATAAAGAAGATATAGAAGTCAGCTCTTCACAAAGCACTGTAGTAACAAAATTATTAAATATATACATATTGTGTGTGTGTGTGTATAAATAAACAAACTTGCTTGAAAAATCCCAAAGGAATTGGATGTTGGAAACCAACAAGGAATCATTCCAAAGCTGAAAAGGATACCTGCAAAGCACCCACGGTTCTTAACTTCCATAAACTCACAGCAAAATTCTCCAGTTCTCTAGTCTCAGCACTCCAAACATTCTTCAGCCCTGTTTGTTTCATCCACAGCTTAGAAAATTTTGTCACTTCATTACATACTGATCAAATAAATGTTAGGGAGCCCAATTTTAAAATGTCTGGAATTCAATAACTTATGTGCACTTGAAGTTTTCAGCTTGTTTCAAGATGAAATCTGTGATTATAAAGAGTAGCTGGTCATAATAACACCAGACAACAAATTTGATAAGGGTTCAATACTTCCAACACACCTTCATCCGTTTTCACTGCAACGTCTGGAAACGTCAATGCAAGTATTTGCTGTAAAAATACAGATATTAGTTTTAAAACCCTACATTCGTGATTTATTCTGTGAAAACCTGTGAGAAAGCCAAGAAGCACAGCAACAACAGAGCCAACTTTCTGGCCCACCCTCTGGAAGCTGGCCTTGCCCCAGCTCTGTGCAGGCGTAAGGGAAGAAATACAGAGTAGGATGAAAACATTTTAGAAAAGGGCCTCATTAAGGCTGGGTTTGAAGCAAATGAGCTCATTTCACAATTGGGTACAACTTCTCCCCTTCGATTTTTGAGTTTTAACACTTTATCAAAGGGGCATCTTAGAAATGACAACCACGCTAACAAAACTAAGTGCATATCTGTAGCCACCAAATTCCAAATATCAAGTGTCACAGCACTTGAGAACTTCACATGCTCCTCTGCTCCTCTTCCATAAAGTGCTCTTCCCACTTGGGCATTTAACACACTGAGAAACAAACTCACTCACCACAGTAACAAACCAACACATCCCTCAGTTTTAGGAAAAAAAAAAACACAGGTAAAAGCAGCTTAGAAAAACATACGTCATCCATGTCATTAGGAGCAAACAGTTGTCCTGCCACTCATCAGTTCTAATGTTTTATCACCAGCAGCAGAGAACATTAAGCTTATGACATCTTACCACTGAAACAAATGTCCCTTCCAACCCCTGACATTCTGTGATTCTGTGAAACAAAAAAAAACCCACCCAGCTATTGTGTAGATATTTGGCTATATTGCAGAAGTTTGCAACTATGTATGAAATGCAGCCACTGCTATCCTGACCACCATTCCTTTGGATTTCTGTCATTGTTTACTCTCCTTACAAAGAGTATGAGGCAATTAAACCCTAAGGCCATGTAAACATCACTGATGTCAAACATCTGTGCTGTCTCTGTTATTTAAAGCCATGAAGAACAGAACTGCTTTGATGGGCCTCCTCACACTTTCTTCCTGATTTAAAGAACAAAACAACCAACAAATAAAAATACCCTCATACACTAAAAGCAGTGAGCAGTTACCTCACAACAGGTTTTCCTCATATCGCTGTCTTACAATTTCACATGCAGGTTTGTTACTGTGACAATTTTAATAGCTGTCAAACTAAAGCTGATAGAGCAACCTGCAAGTGTCAGAAATCTTTGGAAAAATAAAGGTGATGTCCCCAGTTTTCTTTGTGACAACAGGCAAATATTCATCTTGTCACTATCTAAAAAAAGTAATCTAGAAATATTCAAAGACCTGATCGTAAAGTCAGGCTCCAAGTAAAGGAACAATGCAGATTTGAGGCTGTAGTTCAGAGACAGATTTGAAACACTGCTTGCTCTTCATTTGCTTTCATTCCAGGGATCCCCCTTGGGCCAGAGGTGGCACTGTGAAGCCCTAACATCCATCAGAGGTTTTTGGATATTTGACAAAACAGTATTGTTTGCCTGCCAGATATTTTCCAAGTCTATGAATGTATGGGGGACAGAGAAAGAGAGGAAAGGGGGAGAATGATGTAAACAAGAAATGAGAACTTCAAAGTGAGAGCTAACAATGCAGAACAATGACTCGTGTATCTTACAATGTCCAACAAAACTTATTTGTCTTGCTGTAATGCAGCTGCTTTAAGAAATCAGTTCACAATACAAAGCTTTGATATTATCATGGAGGAAAGAGATTTCTTTAAAAAAAAAAAAACAAAAAACAAACAACTAGAACTTTCTATAGAAACACACTCAAGTTTAACGTGGCAAGAGATACTGTACTTGAGAAATACCCAGGACTATGCATAAAGACAGTCGCACAAAAGCAATAGTGCAGCTCTGACTATAATTAACGAGGAATTTTCTCATTGCGTTCTTCCTGTATCTTGTGTTGTATCCTCAAATCTGTCTAATAAAAAACTTTGAGGTATACCAACACTTCCATTTTTCCATTTAGAGAAGCTTAAGAGGCAAAGCACCCAGTACATGCCACTGCAGAGAAAGAAAAAAGTGGAAGAAATCAGTACTTCATAGTAAGTCATCTGAATAGAAATGTATGCGTGGGATCTAAATTTGAGCATCACTTCTCATATTTATCAAGCACCCTTTACTCACATGCACACACCCTTCTGTAGACCAGTATTCATTACTCTTGCAAGTGTTTTTAATCAAGGAAAAGAGGCACTATATTGTGAAGAGAAAAAGGCAATCAGACATCAGATGGATGTAGAAATACACTTCATCTTTCACACGTTTATGAGCTCAGCCATCATATCCCTTCTAGTGCCTACAGCAAAACAAAGTGTGCATATCACATGAGAATATCAAATAGAGCAACTCTTATCTTAAAACTGAAAAAAGACTTGATCTCCTTCTAAATGGCATTCAATGTTGTTCATAGTGGAACGTTGCACACAGTAAAAGCAGGTTTTCCATTTAGGATCCACATCAACACTGGGCTTTCTTCCTGGTGGCGTTGTGCCCATCTTCTCAGAGTCACACAGAAATCTGCTCCTCCGAAAAAATGAATGAATTTATAACTGCAGATACAAAACCACTCCAAATTCTTGTATTAAATGCTATCCATGTTTGTATCCAAAATAATGCCTAAGGTTAAGAAAAAGTCTTGGGAAGTCTCTGCTACAAAGACTATACAGCCTCAACAAACCAGCAAACAAGTGAAATATGCAAGCCAGAAGTTAGAATGTAAAAGGAGCCTCTATATACATGGCATTCTGCCCAGATGCAAAGGTCCCTCCACAAAAGCCTATGTTTATGATCTGGACTACATTATTTGACCTAACAAACATTTATTCTTCTCTCCACATTTCTAACCTCCTTTGTATCTGCACTCTAAAAGCACTGCAGCCACTACTTCCACTTAAACCATTTTAACAGAGCACTGTTTGAAGAGAAACTAGATATTAACTGATGTAAGAAAAATTAGTAGGACATTACTCTATTTCCATAGCCACTAAAAATGAAAAGCTTTATCTTAGGCCAGATCATATCAGCTTTACACCTTCAAGCAAGATGTCTGACTTCTTTTTAATGACACTGAGCATTTTCTGTATACAGAAAAGGAGCTGAATGGGTAATTGTTGGTATTGATGCGTAAACGTCATTAATCTCTTTCAAAAGAGAACAGTAATTTTTTTCACAGATTTTCAAGTTGAGGGTGCTGGGAACAGGCAGGAAAGCACACTGCTTTGAGATCCAACTATGGTAGTAACTTGGAACGGTGTTTTTTTCCTTCCAAGATGTATTAGCTAATAAACAGTCATATTAGCACTACAGCACATCACACGACTTAATGGCTTTCTTTGGAGTGGTAACTGTCCCTTTCCCATGCATAATAAATACATTTGCCATTCATAGTGCAGGAAGTATCAGTAAGCATCAAAGAAGTTAAATATGTATAGGAATTGTCAAAGCTTTTCTATGGTAATAACTTATCAGATGCAATCACATAAAAGAGAGCTCAGAAATGCAATAAACTATCTTCAGTCGCCAGTACTAAACAGTGAATCCTGATGAACCTTGTGAACATGCAGAGGTCAACGCCAATTTCAGAGGGAGCAAGTAAAACCCAAGTGGAATCAAACAGCACATACTACTTGAAAAGTTCATCTAATTCCACCTAGTGCCGAGTCCAGTGAAATGAATTATTCTGTATACACTCAGTCAACACAACTTTTACTCCTTGCATTATTCTTTATCTTTTCGTGCTCACCAGCTACTGAACTTTTTGCACTCATTTCAAGATCTAAAGAGTCATTAAAACTGCACTTCTGTTTTTACTTCACAAATGTAACGTGGCAATAAGAGCACATAGTACCTACTTTTTCGACTCAATGTATTTTCTGCCTTAAAAAGATGGGATCTATACATGTGAAAAAAAAAAAAAAAAAATCAAACTTAAAAAGAAAAAGAGACACTTTGAGGTAGAGATTAATCATGCAGCAAAAGATTAATTCCCAGCTGCTTGGCAACCATCTGGACATTCTACTGGTTAAAACACTAGTTTGAATTGCTAACCTACCTCTTTGATCTTTCTCAATGTCTCCAGCACATATGTGCAATAATTAAAGACATAGTTCACAAACTGCAGCAAATAAATACACACACACACACACACACACACGTACATATATATCTCTATGACCAGACCAATTAGTATTGGGAATTATAAATCACAAGTCAGCTTATGAAAACATGTCTCATCCTGACATACGCTGTATGTCTCACACCAGTCTAGCAATAAAATAAGGTTTGGGTTTTATTACATTACATTCTAAAGAATTATCAAAGCAGACAGGATGTGATTTCCTCATACAGAAGACAATGGACAACTTGCATATGTTCTTAGGAACAGGACATTAATCAGTCAGGAATCATGTTAACAGAAGTCAAGATTGCTGCATTTCTAAATGCGAACGAACAGATCGCTGCTCAGAATGATAACTAAGCAGTGAGAGTCAGTTTACAACTCAATTCTCAAAATAAATCAAACACTGAATTCAAAACAGACATCAGGTTTGTGGATAAAGAAAAAAACCTGAAATGAAACATTCGAAGTCACAATACTGACTGCTTGGAACATTTTTAAAGGGAAATGAAAGTATTTTCCTACCCCAAGTTATCACAAGAAACGTTATGGAGAAGTAAAAAAAGAAAAGATGACTGTGTCCTATCTGCCTTTTTGGATTTTCTTGCCTCTTATGGGCCACACCTGAACATTCAGACATTTTAACAAAAATATCCACCATAATTAAAAGTCTTAACAAATTTTACCACTTTGAAAACAGCCAGGAGTTTAAGAACAGAATGACTGAATTAACAGGGAGTCAACAGAAGGGGAACAGTAAATTAATAAGCGAGAATAGAATCTAAGATCATCAGGTCCAACCATTGATTTATCACCACCGTGCCCACTGAACCACGTCCCTGCATGGGGAATCGTAGCATCGTCACAGTTGGAAGAGACCACTAAGATCACAAAGTTCAACCCCAACCCATCCCCATAACGTGTCCCCACATCTTGGTGTTGCTCAAACACCTCCGGGGGACTCCACCAAATGCCAGCTCCCAGTGAATATCGAGGTCCAGGTCCTGAAATTTTGCATCTGAAGTCATAGCGAAACCTGACCTCCTCCCTCCCCACGTTATCAGGAGTTGGGCTTTGTTATAGTGTAAAAGAACTATACTGATAGACTCTGTTGCCATTCTTGGAAAATATGAAGAAAATATGTTTTCAATGAGGAAAAATATCAAATCCATGCTGTAGCTCAGAGCAAAATAATGTTAATTTTACATCAGTACAAGCTTAATTTAATTACGAGTATCCCTCTTTTAGAATACTGTCTCCATATTAGTTTTATTTATTGTTTCTTTTCTGGCATGCATTAAGTGCCTCATTCATGTATTTAAGTACTTCAGCATAGAACAAAGCAATTAAGAGGAAGAAATCAGAACCAGAAGGACAATGCCCACTGATCCCTTCGTAGAACTGAAGAAAGGAGAAAGCAATGTCACCTGCTGTTGACATTACAGTCACAGTCTCACTGCTCTTGATTAATCATTTCCTAATCTGATCTGATATTTTGATTCATTCAAACACAGCACGCCCATCTCCTTTTAACTGCAGTGGCATATACTTTATTGCCATGTCATTTACTCATTTATTCCTAAAACTCCATCTCCCTTCACTGATAATACCTCCCAAATTCTACGGCTTACTTTCCTCCCTGCCTTCTCTTTCACTACATCCAATGTTCTACATCACAGCCCTTAACAACCCTCAGTTTCAAGGTACAACCTCTTGCCAGATAAGTGAGAAGCACAGTACATCTTCTGCTTTCAGCACCTTACATTCAGAACACTTTCAGCCAGATCAAGACTGCAGCATGCTGATTTTCTCTTAGCACGTACGTATGAATAAATCCCAGAAATTTCGTCTCAGCAGAACTATATATATGGCTTGATGGCCTTTTCAAACAAGATTTGAGTGTTTATTCACAAATAAAGGAGAAAAACACAAATGAAGGTTAAAAGACAAAAGTTCTACATCACTAATTTAAACAATTCTTGAAAAGATAGAAAACAAACACATTCTTCCTTCCTGGCTTTCATACAGTCCTCGATCAGTTAAAACGCATTTCCAGGAGAAAGAAGTTTTCCCCATTCCTGGCACTCTCAGGTGCCTTTCATTATTCAGCTCATCTTACAGCTCTTCACTCTCTCTTCTTCAGTCCTCACTCCATGTAACAAATTGGGGGAAATTATCCTGCAGATATTCCATATCCTCCTGGAAATTCAACCCTCGACCTCCCCACAACTACTCCTCCCTTCAGTTGCACAACTCAACACTGCTCCAGATGAAAACACGACCACTTCTGCCACATTGCAGATACAGAAAGCTGGGAAAGCATCTGTACTCCAAAACCCAAACATTATCACTGGATAAAGTGATAAAGTCATCAAAAATATTGCAAACACTCAACGTTTTCAGTTATCCCAGACAGATGCTGCTTTGCAGTAGTTATTGCACAAAGCACTAACATTGTGTAAACCAAGAAATAAAGTATTAATAACAATACAGTTGGTGTATAGCACTCTGTATTCGATTTACTCCTAGTGATCTTGGTAAACTTCAGCTTAAAAGAATTTTTCTTAGGAATTTGTTCATTTTAAGACTGACCAAATTGAAAAATTAAGAAATGGAGCTTCTTTAAGTAGACGTCAAAGCTTCTTTGAAGGATATATTATTCAGGTAAGCTAGTTATTTGAGAAAGGTTTAACAAATCATTAACAAGTTTATTTTTTCTTTTAAATCCCAAAATTATTAAAAAATGGAATGTTGGCAGTAGTGTTGCCTTTATTTTTCTGAAAACCACTGATAAGAACTTGAATTTCTTCTGCCTTCCTTCACTCTGCGGAGCACTGAGCAGCACCCTGGATGAAAAAGCTTCACTTTAAACCTCAGCTGGGGTCCTGTTTATCAAGATAAGCTCCTCGTGCAATCCGTTCTGTTTTGCTGTACTGCTGGAAACTGATGTATTTGTTTTGTTGCATCTTCCTTGTTTAAACCCAGGATTCTACAGCAATGGCAGCTTCCCAAATGGTTTAATCCATATCAGAAATATTTGGGGAAACCATTACTAAAAACAACTGCCTGACAATGATCACATTCTCATAAAACTGTGATGTGGCTATCATAGAAAATAGCCATGTGCTTAACATTACAGAGTCAAAACAGGTGCAGGAATGGTTTACGGACAAAGGTCTAAAGGTTAAAAGCCAAAAACCACAGTTATCCTATTTTATGTTCTCCTGTCCTACTACAAAGAGGTTGAAAACAGCTTAAGGTTTACAAACTCTGGTATGGCACTTTTCTCTCTCCTGTTAATGCAACTATATTCTACAAATGAAAAGGCTTTATTCTTCACTGAGCTTCACAAAGTAAGAAGAAAACACATTTAAGTTTTCCATTTAATAGCACACACATAGTGATTATAAAAAGTATTTCACAACTTTTCCTGTTTAAACTACCCCACAGTAAAGCAACATTAGCAAGAAGTACCAGATTTTTACTGCGTGGTTTGAAGGATTTTTCCAGAGAACTAAAAAATCATTCACTGAGTATTTTGTGTAGCAACTTGGCATGCATTCCTGTTCATTTAATTTGAAAACATTATTTCAATGACAACAATGTGCTTACAAGTTATTTCTTTTTTAGTCTATTTTCACATCTTGTGAAACCTTGTCGTGCCTCATCCCGAGGCAATGGTGGTTGAATGCTGTCAGTGAGAAAGAACAATGAATATCTGAACAGTGCAGAGAAAGTGAAATACACTGTGTCAGGCTGCTTATTTAAGCATCCCATTAGATTCCCAGTTACCAACACAGAGCAAACTCCCATGTACATTACATATTACATATACATTACTACATAACAACAAAAGCATCTGCAAAGCAAATATAACCTCCCCTGTGCCTTCTAAAGCGCTCTTGAAATCAGCTTTAGGATAGTTCCAATTCATAGGTGCCCTTACAACACACCATGCATGCAAAGGAGGAATTATTTCAGTTTCCAGTTGACACCTCCTCCTTTCCATCTCATACCTGTCCTACGTGTGTCCAAGGAATTTCGGATACCAGGTTCCCTGCATATACATGATTTGACTTCCCAAGAACATATGACTAAAAACAGAAAGTTGAAGGATTTGAAGAGGGAAAGAAGACTGGGCTTTAGTTTTGTTTTCCTCCTAATACATGCTGAATTCGACTTCCTGAAGCCTGGTCTGCCAGACCACTCCCAGTAATATGTAATGACTATAAGACTGCAGAAGAATCTACGTCCTAAACGCTTTATGTTCAAGTTCTACCTCGTGGTTGATTTTAAATGGCTGATTTTAAACTAAATTAGATTATGGCAAAAATACCAGAAAAATGCAGCTTATTTTCAGGTTTTGAACTACCAAAAAAAAAAAAAAAAAAAAAAAAAAGGCCACAAAAGTACTGCCAAAGCTCAAAACAAAATAATAGAATATGAGAGATTCAGATAGGCACATTATATCATCATCATTATTCTTGCCAAAAAAAAAAAAAAACCCTCAAAAGAAATAATACAAAAATGCAAATGAAGAGGACTGGAGCTAGATGAGGGAAACAGAAATAATGTAGGATTTAATAGAAATCAGGTTTACATCTGTGGATTTCTAAAGACATACAGAAAGTTAACTCCATAAATCCATTGCTCTGAGAAGAGGAAAACGTGGAAAATTCCTAGCTTCCTTCTTTCCAACACAAAATATTCCTTCAAAAGTCTAGTCCATGTATTCAGAAAGTCCCTTTTATTCCCCAAGCAATTGAGAAATACGTTAAGTATTTAATGAAAAGCCCTACCACTTCAGGGAAAATACATCAGATTTTCTGCTATAAAAGCTGCCCTACGAATACTCAAATCAACAAACAAATGCCCTAACTTGCTAATTTAGCTGTAACCCTAAAAAGACTAAATAGCACCTTACCTCCTTCTCGTGCATTCGAAACAGTGCTGGGTCCTCCTGGAAGCTGCTACCTTTTCCTAGGCCAATTTTGGATGTCTTCTATTGAATAAGAAAAAAACAGATTCTGAGTTCAAAGTAATAACCCCGACTAGGAATCATTCCTAAACAGAAAGGAAATTTACTGAGCAAGTTTGCTTGCCCTTATAAAATACCAAGGGGATATAAATACCTACCAAAGACACTGGGATTGGTTTTTCCCGTAAATATCTTGGATTTTCAAGCTGAAAAACAAAGTTAAAGAACAGGTAATCATATCAGCAATGTCTTATTTCTCACAAACAGGAAAAGAAAATAAACACAGAATAAAACAGCAAGGTTAAAGAAAACCATTTGAATGTACTTCCAAAGACCTAACAAATTGGTAATAAATATTGTAAAGCTTGAGAAAGGTTTCAATGCAAGTCCTGATATCTTAAATCATTTATCTTAATTTCAAAATGAGCCAATGACTTTAAGGTTGGCTGGATAATAGTCTACTAAACAGTTTTATAGGATTTGCTACATGCAGTTCCTACCAAAAGAACTTTATTGGGTAAATTCCATTTAAAATCAGTGTGAAGCTAGAGAATATTCCTGATTACAGTGATTTTAATCTTGTGTTTTTGAAAAACGTGACTGTTAAAACTGTATCCACGCACGTAGGACAGAGACAAAACAAGGAAATAATTCATTAGCAGTACTGTACAATTAAAGCAGCTCTTTCAATCACTATTTTTAATAACTGGATACAGGACACCATTCAGATCCCAATTCCTCTATCAGAGAGCTGTATCTTTTTAATTTTCCTCAGATGATGGGACTCAAGCATCACAGGGACTGTAAAACTCAGGAGAAGCTTTCAAGAGTATAATCCCATAAAATGTGACAGCGAGATTTGGAATTGGAATGTGATTACAATACATATTTTATAAAATTTAGTCTATTTAACAAGAAAGATTAAATAGATCTATGAGGCGTGGCAAATATATCAGATGTTTGCACTTTCTCCAGCACTATTAAATAAATTTTTGTGTTGAACTTACCAGTGGTAAGAGAGGTTTAATCCCTCTGAAATTTTGATTTGATACAGTGCTATTCATCTCCTTCCCTAAAAGGTTAGGCAGGATTTCTATATGCTGTTAAAGTTACCATATTTCACCCAGAAGTACTTGAAAATATTAGTATTTTTTACACGTGCCTTCAGTTTCATTGAACAGTACTATCCAATATTTTAATGGTGTATTTCTGATGGTAAGTAGTTTATTAAGTAAGCCGTTTCCCTTGTCCAATGAGTTTACTAAAATATAGAAGTCTCACATAAAGGTTTATGTTTTTTGCTTTAAAAATATGCCACAGTCATTGGCACAGCAAAAAACATGGGTAGACCTTAATGAATAAAGGCACCCTCTCTGCACCTACTAAAAAAAAAAAAAACACTTTTGCTTCTTTTAAGTTTAAAAAAGGTGCAAATATTTATGATTAATTCAAATACTTTATCCAACCACGAAGTTGCTCACTCTGGTATATCTTGCTTGTTTATAAGGGAGAAGGAAAATGTGTCTCCAATACTTTGCATGGCCCAAGTCCCTCATTTTTTGATTTTGTAACAGCAGCCATATGTGCTTTGAAGTTAAATGTTCCCACTTTGTTACTTGTTGTGGATTATATCCACTTAAACTGATCTGTAAACATTTAATGTCTCGACATCCATTCTTTTCATGCTGGCCTTCCGCAAAACTTCTTGTTCTCAAAATTATACCACATTAAAGAGGGAATATCACAATAAAGAATGCCCAAAAAAGAAAAAAAGCTTGTATTTATGAGAAACATGCAAATTTAAAAATAATAAGCAAAAGGTCAAAGACAAACCAAAATACATATGTATGAAACTGAAGGACTGCCATGAGAAGAACAGTAAATCACATCATGCTTTTTTAAGAGTATGAACCAAATAAATGTCACCATGAAAGACATCTTTATTTGAACTAGAATTGAACTCAAATTTGTAAATACCACTTCTTCATAAAAAATGACATTTTGAATCTCTTTGTAGCAAAGACTTTTGTTTCTCCTATTCTATTGGGCAGTCAGACAAGAAACCATTTTTCAGTTTGTGAGGACTGGCACTGTCACCTTCTTGTTCTTGAGTCCCCATAAACCAGTAAATCTTGGCTTTGGGAGGGCTATACATAATCAGATTCCCATTAAGAGGGAAAAAAAATACTTCCCGTAAAGTAGACTATTTCTGTTAACATCTTTTTCCCCCCCATACATTGAAAAAAAAAAAAAATAAAAATGAAGGATTCAGCATAAAAACACAGAATCCAAAACTGAGTTTGACGTAAACAAGCCATAATTTTTAACTCCAACATTTCTAGTCTGTACTGCACATAGCAGCCAAAACGATGCATTTTCAAAGCACAGAACTTAAAAGCCAGTAATTAAAGCAATGAGTAACGCACTGATAAGAAAAGTAAGCTGAGCTAAGATGGTTTCTCACAAAAGCAATGACAGTGCTCCTGCTCACTCTGTGCTCTAAGTCCTGCCACAGGATATCCTCAAGCTGAGAGCAGCATACAGACCTTCTGTCAGTCTTACACCACAGCTTCTGCTCTTTTGACACAGTAAACATCATAACAAGGCTTCGTTCTACCTCTCCCCAAGTCACATTTTGTTCTTCAGAAGATGCTTATCACTGTATATTTATTTTCAATAATACATGGTGGCATCTTCTGATAGCTCAGAAACAAATCAGAAGGTATGTTGTATATATTAATGTGCAGAAAAAAAAACATTTGGATCAGCAGGCTTGTTGCACATTCCCCCTGTAAGCTTCTTCAAAGACAAAATGCGACTGTTTTCAAAACAAGGATGGAAAAACACACATGAAAGAGTTAAGAACAGTTAAGATTTTGAAATGGTAAACAACTAAACTGAACCTTGCCCTAAGTTCTGACTTTAATCTAACAAACCCAGCCAGCCAGCATGTTCCCTACAGAAATAACTGCTGAGTAGCTTCAGGAAATTTGAGTAAGGACATTCTTATCTAACATCATAATTTGTAGGGAAGTTCACTTTAATGCCGCTTCTGCAGTCTTAGTGGAAGAACATTAAAGCACATGGAGGTTGTTTGTCAGCATGGAAGTAGAATTTATTTTTTGAAGTCACAACACCATTTGGAGTTCACTGTGGGAAAGTTTTCACAGCGTTGCTGCCCTCCAACACCATAACATATACGGTAGATATGTTTATAGTAAGCAGAAAGACTAAAAAACCAAACAGAAGATAATAAAATGGTTTGTACAGAAGTGGTTGAGCTGAACTAGACTGGAAAGACACAGGCAGGCATGAGCCAAGTACACAAAACATATCATGCACTGCTGCTGCAGCCATCCAAGAACTCTGTGTTTGCATTTGCTTTAACCCTGTGTTATATAGAATTCCTTAAGCAAGGAGAATGAATTTCAGGCCAATGACCACAGAATTCCTTTGACCTTGATACTCTTAAACCTTTATCATGCCACAACATTTCCCAGGATAGATTCTTCTGGGCAAGATCTGAGTGCCCAGGTACTAAGGACTGAAGACACCACTTCTAGAAAAAGTTAACTCCTGTCCTGGATGAATTTCCATAAGGAAAACTGACATTCTCCCTGATTAAAAACCCCCTCTGCTACTTATCCAGGTACCAGAAGTATCAGGAAAAGAAAAACAGGTTGCTCAGATAAGAATACACAAGTGTTTAATCCATTCTTACTCCTAGACATGACTTAAATTTTATATACAAAAATTGTGTTTATCTGCAACCTACAAGTTCAAAAGAAAAAAAAGTTTCTAAGGCAAGTAACTGCTTTAGCCAACCAGCTTCTGTCCATGTGTTTTACAATACCACACATTTTACAACATTTAATTACTTCTTGAACATAATTAAAGGGAATGTGGGGATGCCCTGTTCATGATGTATACTGAATTTCCAACAAAAAGCTTATTGACAGCTGTTAATAAAATATAAAAGATAATGAAGGAATTCTTCAATATATTCTAAAATATCTAAACAGTGACAAGAGTTCAGAGTAACAAAATGGCCAAAGATTACTTGAATTGTCCGAACTCCCAGCTCTGAAACTTTCCCTTCAAACAATAATACAAAAGGATTTTTTCTTTTCTACATTGCAAATGCAACTTCAAGGCATTAACACTTCATAAGGCACAGCCCACATCAGCTTAGATAAGAGTCAATAAGGGCTAAGAAAAACACATTTTTATAATGTATTTAACATTAGTTAACATTAGCATTCCATGTATGGAAAGCAAACTTATCACAATCAAAACTTCTTTTTTTAAAGACATTTAACCAATCATGCCCAGAACATAAAGAGCTTAAACAATAAAATGTTTGATAGAGATAATCAGAAATGCTGCAAGGCAAACAAAAAAAATGATCTTTTATTACTCACAAGAAGCAACAATACTAGAAAGCAAAATGATGCGAGAGTCTGACTTTTTGTATAGAAAATGTTATTACCCATAATAACAAATACATCCAAACTACAGCCTGCCTGGCTTTGACCTCTGCTTGGTACAGAAAAGATAAGATTACTTTAGATATCCACTGGAGGCCATGATCCATAGCAGGAATACACTGTTCAACTCCAACCACTTCGAGGCCTCTCTTTTACGACCTCAAATCCTTTTTGCTGTAACCCCCACAAGTCCCACGTGATCACAATTTCTCACTAGCAATTGGTTCAAGTCTCTTCTCATTGATGGTAATTAAACAACTGATTTGTGTGTCACTGTAGCCAATCTGTTATCCAAGAGACTTTCTATATCAGTGGAGGATTGCTGTAGTTTAATAACCCTCTATTATTAACCCAAAATGAATGCAACTCAAAATTTCAATTAGAAAAACAAAAAAAAAAAAAACAGAATTAAAGGGACAAGCAAGAAAAAAGATTAACACTAACAAAGTGCTTGATATCAGGGATTCTTTGTCAGCCTCGACTGGAATAATTTGTAAGAGGCCACATGCAAGTACCCCCCTACAGCAGCTTTAAGAGCTCAAGGTATTGTAACAGCCATATAATTCAGGTATTCATGTAACCTGAATATTCAGAATCTGCAAGTGACTGTTGGTACATTTGTTTCAGTCACCTGAAGAGCAATTTCACGAATTGAAGTTAACTACCCTTGAAAAGCTTTTGAAAATCAGCTCTCCTCACTTAAAAAACAAGGAAAGACAATCCTTGAAGGATATATTCTTCTTTAAACTGAGGACTGCTACAAATCAATCTTATATTACTCTATAAAATGGAAAGAGCTCTGAGGAGCAATAACAATCCCCCAGACTAATCTTTTCATTATCTACACCCTCAGTTTGGAGAAAGCAGTCAGGCAGCTCCTGGATTGCCTCAAGGTCAAGACTTTCTTCTCTCTCAGAAGAAAAGAAAGCATGCAATTTACATTTAGAATGCTAAAATTCACCAAAACAGCAGGAGAAACACTGAGTAGGACACAAGAAGACTTCACATTCTCTTATCATTTATGCTTCTTCTGAAGAGAACTCAGCTGTTCATGCAAAACACTGAGTTACAACCAAGACTTTAGAATTCTGTCATATCACTCCGGGCTGACAATAGTGTAAAGAATTAGGATTATCTGGTCACCTATTAATAATACATCAACAAACTCTTCTTTATGTTAGCATAAATTCAAATATTATCAAGTTCTCTAGAAATAGTCTGCATTTCTACTGGAAAAAGATACTTAGTTTTGATCAGCAGAAAGTTTTTTCTTATGAATAATTACATTAAGGACAATCAAATTATTATTGCTTAAAAATAAGATATTTGAATGTTTTCCTTTTAGGCTAATTCATAATTAGCCTTCCCAAGCTTTACCACTTTATTTCTAAAAGACTGATCCTTGCATAAGATTTTGTTGACAAATTCAAAGTTGCACACTACATGAATAAGGAGTTTTCATTTCAAGTATAGAAGTATTGCACTGTTGTTTTGTTTGTTTGTTTTTACCCCAAGATTCCAACTACTGAGACGTGCATCAAGGTCACTGTCATCCACAGAAATAGTTTTCTTATGATGATGGTCCTGGAACAGAAAAAGTCAAATAAAATATCAGAAGAGTTGACAGAGACATAGTGTTAAAGAAAACATTGTTAGATTTGGCAATACCTACAAAACTCTTCCTAACTGTGTCATGGTACCCGTGATAGCTTTAGTCAAATAGCTCAGTTACCAGCAGCATGCTGTACTACAAGATGATGTTGACACAAACAATTTTCCAAGCCTGGGATTAACAATGCAGTAGACATTAAACACTAAACATAGGTCAACCTTTGGGATGATTTGAGAACATCCTATAAGAAGTTATCTTCCCCATGTACTTGCAGAGGGCAGGTTGCGATTTTAGTCCTTTTGTGTTACTCATTCCTTAATATCTGCATCTGTACGCATTCACACAACTGAAAAAAACCAGCTCCACAGGGATAGATAACAGCAATTCATTGCAACTGCAGTAAGTTTTATTAGAAAAAGGCAAAGCATCTTACAGGCAGAGGTGCTGCTAGGTCATCATCATCATCATTCTGGAGAAGAGGACTCGTAGACTGTGATCTCAGTGTTGGCTTCCCATCGTACTTGAATCTCTCTCTATTATTACAAAAAGTAAGCAGAAAGAGAAGAATTCATTTTCAACAACTTGTGTCACACAACTGATTTTACTCCTCAACTAACATCCTTTTTAAAAGGAAAGATCATTGTCAAGACATAATGGTCAAAAATAGTATAAAAAAAAAAAAAGGAATTTTTGTATTATTAAAGGCTCTTTAAAAAGGAGTATAAGGTCTTAAACAGTACATTAAAGTGAGAATTAACATCATGTATATCTTGTATATTAAGAAGTGCTCGTTGCATATCTCAGTTACTGCATGAAATAATGTCTCCCAACAGATTTTAGAATAAATCATAGAATTATAGAATGGTTTGGATAGGAAGGGACCCTTAAGATCACCCAGTGCCAGCCCTCCTGCTACAGGCAGGGACTCCTCCTTGTGGACCAGGTTGCTATTCCTAAACATATCAGACACAATAGGATGAAGACAGACAACTCAGAGAAAAAATGGAATGATGATGCTGGTTGGGCACCCATAGGGAAGACTGGTTCAGGAAGTACCAAAAATGTTGTGCCAGGTCAAGGTACGTCCTTACATAACACACAAACATGAAGACAAGGGCAAGACACAGCTCAGTAGTAAAGCAGTGACTCAGAAAAACCAAGGTGGAGTCAACACGTCCAAGAGATAAATCAAAGCTGTAGCAGCTGCATTTTACTTCAGTTCTGTTTCATAGAATGTAGCAGTATGTACACAGGGTATGGGAAGGAAAGCTCAGCAGGACAGTGCAAGTACAGAAGGAAAATGTTCCGTCCAGTACTGAAAAAGACAAAGATTTTTTTGTGGAAAAGTTTTTTGTATGAATCATAAGAACAAAAGGTGAATTAAAAATAGGAGATACATGAACACAACTGTCACTCACAAACCTGGACAACAAACCTTTCTCAATTACAGAACAGTGAAAGAAAAGAACAGCAGCACGGGACAAAATAAAACAAAAGAAAATGAGTTTATTAGATAGGTTGATACAGCAAAAGATCCAAAACAGTAGCAAGACATCTTCCAGTATATCCTCCAGTGTCAAATCCACATGCATTAAAATAATTAAAAACTCCTGTTAGTAAATCCACCTTCCTATGACTAGCTATGTAGTATTAAAATCAAGTCAGATCATTAAAATACCCTTCATTCTTTCCATCTGGCAGAAAATTACACTGGAAGTTATGCCAAAAGACACTGAGATGAATTAAGTGTTTATGAAGAAAAAGACAACTGTTGTATGTAAAATATAAACAAGTTGCTTCTAGGAAGACATGCAGAGAGTAACTTTTCAAGAAGCACAGCACCCCAGCTTTCATCAAAGCAGCAGGAAACAGTGAAATACAACAACTGGAAGCATACCTTCCCTTCCAGCAACAATCAGTATCAACAGCATACATGGATGCAACATAACTATTAAAAGCAATACATTAGATAAGTTTAGATAAGAAAAGTCTCAGATGTTAAAAAAAAAAAAAAAAACACGGAAGAGGGATAATAATACATTGACTGTTTCCAGCATTCCAGTTCATTCATATCTTACCAAGACTTCATTTTACACAAAGTTATCTTCCAATGTAAGGAGACAGATCTTTAGCTACCAGCGAGTCTGGCCTTTTATCAATGGATTTTTCTGAACAACATTCAGTTACCTAACAACTAAATGAAGTTCAAGTTGTTTAAAATTAGAAAGAACAGAATTTACGCTCCTATTATTGTGAGATTAGGGGCTAATAAATATCCAAGCCAACCAACAAGTTATCTCTAATACTTTCCAACAGGAAAAAGTATTAAATAAAGTCTAATTATATTCTTAGTTCTGTATTTGTTGTTCTGAAAAAGAAGCCACTTTACTTGACTACAAACAAAACTAAGGATGGTCTGCAGCTTCCCTCATATCAAACATGCACTGCTCAGTTCACTCCCTTTTCTATCCTCCTGCTATCAAGTCAGGCTCCAGCAACCACAGGATGTTATTTAAGAATTGCTTTTTCTCCTCCCACAGCAGGCAGGTGCAGAGCTATCAGCCCCGACACCAGCCCCACAACTCCTGCTTCAGCCACAACCATGAACTAGCATGGAAGAAGGAAGCAATTTGCTGCTAATAAAGGAGATTTGTAAATTTGCTACTAGGAAGAAAGCTAGGGCAACTCACTGGATCTTTCTTGTACAGCAACAGCCACACATTATCTGTAACAGTGTTTCTCAGGCATAATCTGTAGTGCTATGAACATACAATACAATTTTCCTACAGAGCCAGGAAGGTCAGATTTTTGTCCAAACAATACATTCTGACACTTGAAAGAATACTTTTTAGTGAAGATGCACCTTTCTAGCACCAGCTTGTTTGATCTTACATCCTAGTTTCCATGTCAGATTTGCCTATTACTTCTTATTTAGCCACATAAACAGCATCTGATCAAGAAAAGCCAAAACCTTCCTACACAGCAGCACACATCTCACAAGATAAAAATAACTACAAACAAAACTCCTCCATTTGTCTGCTTCCTTTAGAAGAGAGAAACTTGAATAAACAAACATATTAAAAAAAAATACTCGTAAGCACTGACATATCTGTTCTGCCTCGAGAAAATGTTTTAGTCTATCTGTAAGAATTAAGTCACGGTTGGAATACAGCATTTCCATCATACTATGTCACACGCCTATGGATGCAGCTCTCCTCACATCCTCGGGCAGACAGAAGTGTAACGTGACACGATCGCCATCTGCTGGCTCTCGTTAAGAGATGCAGAGTTCAGTTATTCCAGTGCCTTTATGTCTTGCACTGACAGCACGATCTAAGCTGCACATGCAAAGAAAAACTTTATCTTCACGTCATTTATAGCTAATATCTTAAAATAGACACTTGTAAATAGGTATTAAATAGACCATCTCCAAGACACACCGTAGCTGAGACAATCAGTAGCATTTCTTCCTGTGTTAGTCACATGTCTAACAGTTTTCTACAGCTATTAAAAAGTTATGTAATATACAGAGGTATCAAAATTGCTAATTGCCAACACACACAATTCAAGTTTCCTTATTCTGATAATGCAGCTGCATGTAAGTTCTATTAGCAGAGTCCACTTGAGAACTCATTGAACCAACGACCTCATCAACCACATTTACTTGCTTCTCTAGCCACAGTTCAATAGGCAACACATGCCTCCACAGAACTTACCAACCCTCAAGAATCAATATAGATAGAGCAGGAGTTCCACAAGACCAAAAAGAAAATGCAAAATAAAACTTCAGTACCCCAACCACATCTCAGGGAAACTTTGCCAGATCAGGCTAAACCTTGTCTTAAGGTACGGACTGAGAAAGGAGGTCAGAGTTCCAACGTTCCTCCCTGCCAACCCTTAAATGAGGGCTGGGAAGGGGTGGATCCTGGCTCCAGCCCTTCTGGTCACTCAGGTTCATTGCACGCACCTGAGCTCCCCCAGGTTGGCCCTGCCTTCCCACCAGGTGCTCCATCGCTGCTTCAGGCCAGGACTCAGCATTTCTGCTACACACATTTAGTTAAGGTCTCAAAGAGCATGTCTAAAGCACAACATATTCCTTATTCCCATAAGGCTAGGCCTAATTGCTTTAATATTTAGACAGTTCTTCCCAGTGGCTCTTCTTATTACAAAGCCAGAAGTAATAACATGGTAACACAGCTGGTTACTGCAGTGATTTACTCCTTTTTTTCTCAACCAAACCACCTGCGCCACAGGGATGTACCACAAAGCCCCTCAGTATTAACGTAGCACTTGGAATCATGAGACAAATCACTTTAAAGAGCAACTTTTAAGATGATTGTTACAATTGCACACCGTTAAGGGATACATAGGAGGAAAAGTTTCAAGATACTCAATATGAAGGTGCCATGACCTGCGAGAGTGCCTGTAATCTGCATGAATCACAGCTGAGCCATTTAAAAATCCAAGACTTGGCACTGCAACAGAAGGAATTTGAAAGACAGCACAAACATCAACATGCCTAAAAAATTAATAGCTAATGATAATGACTTACACTTTTTGTAAGTGTATACATCAAAAAGCCAACAGGAAACCAAGACTTAATAACCTGATATATTTCATCCCTTTAGCTGCTTTGTAAATCAGATGGAAGAGGAAGAGCTCTATATCCAAATAATAATATGAAATGAACATGCAGCTTAAGCTTGCTGGTACTTGCAAATCCACAGCGGATTGCAAAAATAAGATGCAGCTACAGATAACTCCAAATTCTGACATACAGCTGCAAACAATCTGTAGTGAAACTTTGTTACCCTCAGTGCAAACATGCAGCATCTAGGCATAGAGCACCAGCTGCCAAAGCCTATGTGTTTGTAGTAGACAGCATAATCAAAACATTCTAATGTTTGTAACATTTAAACATAACAGGAAGGGGAAAAAGACAGAACTATAAGAATTGGAAGAAGACATACAGGAGTATGGGAAGCAGACATAACGGAGGAATGAGACAATAGAAAAGTGATCAAGTTGAAAGATGTTCATGATGTTTCTGTACATAAAGTAGAAACACTATTTCAGATGAGTCCATGAGGAAGTGTAATAAATCCATATATGCAAATTAAAACATGCAAAGCTTGCCAGATCTAACATACGTTACATATGAATCAAATATTGAATAAAGCAAACATAAACGTCTTACTCATATGTAACTGCTGTTGCTGAAGATGACTCTTCTTTAGAAGATAAAGTCCACAATTCCTCATGCACGGATTCACCTTCTCCTAACTCTCCCATCACCCAGTCAGGCAGGTAGTCTGGGCTACTGCTTTGAATTCTTGTTGAATTTGGTTCATCAAAATAAATTAACTGTAATTGAAATAACTGCAAAATCAACACTGGAACATACTTACACAAATACATTCCTTATGCTGTTAATATAGTTTCTTACACAAATACCTGTTGCATTAAAATTATTTTTCAGATTAAGTCAGTGAGGTGTGCAAATATTACCTCCCCACACATGGTAATTAGCACAGCCTGCACTTTTCAATGTTTTCCTGCACTTTACTTCCTTCAGCACAGGTAACTTGACTGGTCACGCACCAGTAAAGCTGATGTATGCCATGTTACATTCAGGTCTTCAGAAAACAAACTACAAGCTTAACACTGCCTATGTGTGATAATGTGCCTACCAGTATCTTTTCTTTCAGAGTTTAAACAGCTGGAGTTCATGGCAAAAGCCAGGAAGGAAGACTACTGAGTCATATGAGTTAAGCACATCATATTCCATGCAAGAGAGCAATCTGCTGTTTAAGAAAAATTATACCCTTTCAAAAAATTAGGCAGGTATCATCTTTCTACTCCTTAACACCTACTTTTATAAGCCTTAGAATCTGTATTCAGAAGAAACAAGTCTCTGATAAAGGATTTTGTTCCCTGAAAGGTATTTCAAATATCAGCTACAAGATATATAACATAAAAGTCAGTGCTGACCACACACACCACCACTCAATTCATTCAAATTGCTTTTATGCCAAATCTAGGACTTGCAGGTATTTTCAAGAATAAATTTAAGCAATAAAGTCACGCTCACCATGTACGAAGGTAATGTTTTCAGCATTCCTGGTTCTGGTTCATGTGTAAAAGGATCTTCTAGCACTCCTCGTTTCAGCATGTGGAGCAAAAGTTTTGCATATGAGTTCCGATTCTTCCTTCCCGCTATTCCTGTACCCGCTCCTGAGGGCTCACACAGTTTTTTAACCCACAGAGCACACCTCTGGCGTTCTGAAAAGGTAGACACATGTATAACCTCTAATAGCATCAGGGAAAATCCAACATGTATCAGCAAGGCACAAAAAGTAGCAGCAGGGACTTAGAAAGCAACTAAGCTGTACAAAACCCCCACAAAACAATGCCTTATAACATCAGACATCAAGCTCCTAGTTTGGTTGGTAAAGCAAGACACATACACCTAATAATTAGCAGTAAGGTAGAATACTGTTATTAGTGTTTCTCCACACATGAGTGTTACCGTATTTACCTGACCTATGCTGCAGCTTTAGTATGTGAGGCTTCACATCCACAATGCAGCGATCAAATTCGGCATCCAGCTCTTTCCATGTTTCCTCTTCTCCATTCATTTTGACAGAAAACACACCAACCTGTATGATCGCCCACATTGAAATGGACAAGGTTAAACACCACCCTAGATCTGTCTCTAGTTGTCCTAGGCCAAAACACGGCATGCTTTGAGACGATATGACAAATAAAGCTAAATATTTCATTGAATTCATACAAAAATAAGTGGATTTTTTTTTATTATTTGCAAACTACAGAAGTTGAATTAAATTTTCAATGAGAACATGCTTGCTTAGATTTGAAATTTGCCAACCACACAAAAAGGTGTTCAATTACACGCAATTTGTATAAAACAGCACCTACACAGGTTTGTGCAATAGCTGCTTTTATAACAGCTTTCCCCCCTATAATTAGCATGTATTATTATTATTTTAAATGAAAGAACCAGGCAAAAAGCACCAAGGAGGCTTCAAAGCGGCACTCTCAAATGCTGTCAGGACATTTACAGACACAGCACTGCAGGAGGAGGGCAGCTCCATCCCCACAGCACTGCCGTGGTCAATAGAGCGGCCGTGGCCAATAACACTGCTGTGGTCAATAGCACTTCCATGGTCATAGCACTGCCATGGTCAATAGACCTGCCGTGGCCAATAGTACTGCTGCAGTCAATAGAGCTGCCATGATTAGCAGCACTGCCATGGTCAGCAACATTGCCATGGTCAATAGCACTGCTATCTGTGGTCAGTAGCACTGCTATCTGCAGTCAATAGCACGGTTGTGGTCAATAGAGCTGCAGTGGACAATAGAGCTGCCACGGTCAACGGAGCTGCCATGGTCAGCAGTACTGCCATGGGCAATAGCACTGCTGTGGTCAATAGCACTGCTATCTGTGGTCAATAGCGCTGCCATGGGCAATAGCACTGCTGTGGTCAATAGCACTGCTATCTGTGGTCAATAGCGCTGCCGTGGTCAATAGCACTGCTGTAGTCAATAGCACTGCTATCTGTGGTCAATAGCGCTGCCATGGGCAACAGCACTGCTGTGGTCAATAGCACTGCTATCTGTGGTCAATAGCGCTGCCGTGGTCAATAGCACTGCTGTCTGTGGTCAACAGCACTACTATCTGTGGTCCATAGCACTGCCATGGTCCATAGCACTGCCATCTGTGGTCCATAGCACTGCCGCGGTCCCGCCCCGCCTCGGGCACAGCCAGCTCATGGCAGAGCCCCGCCCAAAGCACACATCGCCCGCCGAGGCCCGCTCGGACAGCCCCGCAGGTTTGAGCCCATTTCCCCGCTCCGTTTCCTCCTCGCGTTCACCAGCGCTGCACTGAAGCAGCACCCGGCTGTGGGCGCGCTGCCCCGCGGCCATCCGTAGGGATTACCGCTCCCTAACCGCGCTGAACTCGGCGGCATTTCCCATTCGCTGCCTCCAGCAGCACCCACCCCCCGCCCGGCCCTCCCGCCGCCGCGCCGCCCGTACCTCACAGTCCGCGCTCTGAGGGGCCTCGCGGGGGCCGGGCCGGGCCGGCGGTTCCCGCTCCCCCTCGGCGGGCAAAGACCCGCGCGGAGCCGGCCCGGCCGAGCGGCCAACGGTTCAAACCGACCCCACCCCCGCTCCCGGCGGCCTCCGCTGACAGCACGGCCCGGAGCTTCCGTTTCCGCGGGCCGCGCCGTGCGGCGGGACGGCCTGCGGGTCGGAGCGGACGTGGCGGCGGTTCGGTGCGCGTCCTGAGGGCGCGAAGTGTGCCGGTGCCGCTCGGAAAGAGCTCCGACAGCGTTGGGCAGCGCGCCTGAATTTGATGTGGATGTTTCTGCTTGTGTGGCACGGGCTGTAGAAAATAAACACGCTGCGTTTAGGAGTGTAGTTTGTAAAGCTGAAGGTGGTCCTGCTGTGCTGACGAGTTCCCGTCCGTGCGGGCAGTGATGGATGTGAAGGAAGCTGCTGCAGTGAGGTGCAGCCGTGGGCTGTGGCCATGCAGCCCCGGGCTGGCCCACACGTGGGTCTCGTGGCAGTGAAGGAGCTCTTTGAGAAGCTGGTGTGTCACTGACAAGTGGTGCAGGCATTGCTGTGTCCTGTGCTCTTCCCCACAACGATGCATCATACATGGCTGAATATTTTAGATGTAGAATCGTGGAGTATCATCAGTTGGAAGAGATGCATAAAGATCATAAAGTCCGATCCCTGGTTCCTCACTGGACATCCCAAAAATCCAGCTCTGTTTGAGACTGTTGTCCAGACACCTCTTGAGCTCCTGCAGCTCGGTGACTGCTGCCCAGAGCAGCCTGTTCCGTGCCCTTCACCCCCTGCTGAAGAACCTTTTCCTGTTACGCAGCCTGGCCTTCCCCTGCCACATCTTCACCGCTCCCTCATGTTCTATCGCTGTTATCAAAGCACAGATCAGCACTGCCCTGCGCTCCTCTTTGTAAGGAAGCTGAAGACCGCAATGAGGCCTTCACTCATTCTTCTCCAAGCTGAACAATATATCCATACACATATTGCTGTGCACACACATTAAAAACATCAAGAGGGCCCAGGAGAGGATAAGGCAGCACCCATGGAGAAGCAGGAGACGCCAGTTCCGTGAGGTCCCCCAGGAACCTTGCAAAGGGGATGTGCCAGGTGCCTCAGCGCTGTGCTGCAGCCTGCACCCTGAAAGCAAAGACTTGAAAGAAGTGGAAGGTAATTCTTGGGTGTGTTGCATTCTTTATTTTAATTGCTGCTAGTTGGATACCAGCTGAAATTATTTTTAGCTGTTGCTGTTTGGGCCATGTCTTCATTATGATTAACAACTGGAAATATATAGATAGATAGATTTTTCCAACACAGTAAGACTACCTAGAGACTGACTTGCTTTAGTAACTGAACTGCTGAAATTTCCGCCTCTGAATCATCACTTACAGTGCCCAGATTTGTCATGGGAATTTTGTAATCATAATGAAACTGATCTGCTCAAGTCAGTCCAACACAGAGGAGAGAGTTTTGTTACTGAGCAGGCTTTGGGAAGTTTGATGGGTGTAACAACACATCTCTTTCCAGGTAGGCTTTTCAAGGGCAGCATATTGGCTGGGTTACATGCTGAGGCTTGCATTTCTGTTCATCACCACAAGCCTTTTTTTTGTTGTTGTTTTAATCTGATATTTGAAAAGGGAATTTTTAAGCCAACTCTTTTGTATGCTGTTCATTGGTACATATCCAAGGATTGCCTTCAGAGATGAATACCTCTCTATCATGCTAATCACAAAACTCTTCTCTTTGAAAAACAAAATTTGCTCTTACATTTGCTGGTGAAAAAGAATGTGAGTCAGGATGACCAGTCAACCAGTGAAATGAACCAGTTATCCAGGAGAAATTTATTGAGGGAATAGAACCAGTTTCTGGGTCTGCTTACCAATGCAAGCAGCCAGAGAGTTTGAAGACTACCTGGATTTATGTGACAGTTGCTTAATTTTGGTGCAAAAAGAAGGAAAAACAAAATGCTCAGGCGAAGATGGTGGTCTGGTCTTCATCCAAAGCTGCAGCTGGACACGATGCATACCCTCCAAAGGGAAACTCCAGATATACGGTTATAGAACACTTAAATATTGCAGCCAGAATACAGAACTAATTCCCAATCTGAATTGTAAAAATATGTTCATTTAAGTGAAACACGTGGTACTTTTATGTACCGCGTTCTCTTATCTCTCTAACTGTCTCAGCAGGTTGCCACAAGTAACACGAGCACAGCTTACGGCATTCTTTCAAACATCTAAAAAATAAAATGACAGGTTTCACTCACTCATACCAGCCTTTGGAACACTTCTAGTTGCAATACATTATTTTTCAGACCTTCTAAGCAAACCTTTCATGTCTGAAAAGTTGTGATTCACAAACACTTCACTACTTCAAAGACATATCAGGTCATAGATTTCCTCCCCCCCTGCCCCCACCCCTATCCTTCTTCCTTTAGGAGACTAGATAATAAATTCAGCATACAAGCATTGACTCCTAAGGGTGATTCTTTCAAGTAGTCAAATACTGCTTATCCAGCTAGGAAGCAGGGCCAGCTGACGTGATGGTTGTCATCCTGCTGTAACTGGGAAAGCTTGTTAACACTGCTTAGAAAAATCTGTATGTTCCTGGAGCAACAGTTTTTGTGCAAAATACAAATCATTTCAAGGAAAACTTTATTTATTCCAGCTTCACAGTGTTTAACTCTGAAAGACAAGTTAATATTAAACTGTGTTTGGTATCTCAGCTAGTGTCCTGAATATTCAGATCCCACACAACGTTCAGACTAGATTTCCAAACAGATAGGATCCTGCCAGGTGATCTGCGTATGTATTTAAGGTGGTTATTAATATTTTGGCTTTTAAGTCAGACATCCTTTAGAAGTTCCATTTGAACATATTAGCAATCAAACACAGCTCACGTTGTGCCACAAAATAGACAAATTTACTCTTAACAACTGAAGAGGCAGCTTCTGCTTCTCTTATCTGCTGATAAGAAGCAAGTACTAAATGATAGTAACTGACTCAGCCTCTCCTTAAAAATAGGAAAATAAGAACAAACGATTTCAGGAATACTATTAAAATATTTATGTGCAGCCTTAAAAGATTAGAAAAAAGCTGGTGGGAGTATGTTCAACGTTTTCTTAAGAGTGGCTTTAGCATCTTACAAGTCCAGTTTGATTTTGATATTGGTGCTAAATGGATCTTTCAAAAAGTTCTAAGGTAGGTTGCTTGCTGTGTAGCTTACTTCTGTATCTTATCAAAGAGGAGAGAATCACAGTGCTTCACTGTAAGTTATTGTAAGCATGCAACAAATATTCCTCCATCATTTAGTAGTAAGTTGAAATTTTAAGTATTTTCTGATTAGAAATACAGATACAAGCACAACATTGCTAGAATCAATCACAGCAGTGGTCCTCCTAATGAAATGAAAATTACAGATCACTTCAAAGCTGCTTGCTGACCAGAAATCATTATTATTGCTCAATGGTGCACAGTTCTCTTTATTTAAAAAGGAACCAGCTACATTGCATAATATTTAAACAGCATTAAACATTAACTGCTGTTTTAAACAGCAGTTTCATGTAATGTTGAAGTTATGAAAACATAAATAGTGTTATTAATTTTAGCAATATTTTTGAAGTATGGAAGAATCCTTTATCGGATGCAATTTTTTTTCAGTGGTGGTTGGACATTTGGCCACTAAACACATTTTGGAAAACTCCATCTTTCTCCTTGCCTAAATTCTGGAAAATCCTAGGCTGATGGCCTTCTGTCCTTCTATAATTAAAGGTAAATAACCTCCTTATCACATAACAGAGGAAATGGAATCAGAACTCAGCTAATTACTCATGAGGAAGGCCTTCTATAAATCAGTTAAGAGCTAAAGGATTTGATTGATGTCTAGGTGATATTAAATCAGAACACGCTATTGGCCAAAAGTTACTTTATTCTAAAGGGGTTGCTATTGAGAAGATCATTTACAATGACATAAAAGCTGGAAATACTGAAAGAGAAGTAGTGTAGCAGGGATGCTGAAGGAGGCAGAGGAAGTTAATGGCTGAAATAATGTGTCACAGCTTGTGAAGGAGACTGGGATAACAGCAGCAGGGAAAAGAGCAGAGACTGCGTACTCAGCGCTTCCCAAGTTTGCCTGGAATTTACACTCAGAGGTCTTAAGTTGTCCTGTGTATCCACGTATCTGTCTGTGAGACATTCAGTACTGCTTTACTTCTTTGACTCATTTCAGATCTTCGCATGGTTTCATGTTTGATGGGTCTGTCTTAACAAGGCTTGAAAAGAAGCCACGCTCTGTTGAAAGCAAGAGGTTGAGACTTTGGGTTAAAGTCTTACAATGTGCAGAGGCTGAAAACAATGCATCTCAAGGGCTCTGCTAGATATAAGCAGTGAATTTTTGCTTGCTGTAAACTGCTAGAAGAAATTCACTATTTTAATTTCTACTTTAAAAAGAGCTAAATGATGTCCACCTGAAGGCAATCCAAACACAAGGACGTTTTGACCATAGGTTGTCCGTGTCCTTTCCATCACTTAGGACTGAAAAAACTTCCAAGGAATATTGACAAAACAGGTGCAAAGCACTTCCTCTTGCTGATAAACTTTGCTATTTCACCCCTTCATTTACTCTAAACAACAGAGTGCCTGTGAACCAGTTCTTCCAGCATCAGGATAGCTGTTAGCTGCTTTTTAACTCTTGACCCAATGTCAGAAGCAGTCAGAGCAATGTGAGGGCAATTCAGCAGAGCGGCAGTGAGCAGGGCAGGCTCCCGGGGCTGAGGCAGGGTCCAGGCTCTAGAAGTTGACCCAAGGATTCCTGAAATCCCAGAACACTTCATGTCTGGCCCTTTGGCTGGGCTAGGCCTCTAATTAACACCTCTCGGGAGTAGGATTTCTTCCTAAATGCCCAAGAACTTTAGCACAACACAGATGAATCAGCTGGTCAAATGCAGCTTGAAGATGAACTGGGACACTGCTCCCTGACACAGGCAGGCAGCTGTGGTAAAATTATCTCAGCTCTTACCTTTGAAGCAGAAAGGGACAGTGAGATTGCCGTTCACACACTGAACAGGCACAGTGTAGGCACAGGATTTCTCTTTATTCTTGCAGTAGAAGGATATAGTTTCGCCATGCATGATGCCTTCCTTAAGATCATTCTGAACTCGTTTCTTCTCCCCTTCGTATAACACTACAGCTTTCTTTACTGGAATTTTACATGGCTCTGTAAAACAATCCAGTTATCAGCAACACATAAGGATGGTTAGAGCTCTGTTTTGAAACATGATTAGAATAGATTCCGTGAGAAATTTGCATTAGAGAATGAAAAATGCTGTGGTCCACAGGTATGCAATACTTCTGCTGATATTATGATACTAAAAAACTTTGCACACCTGTGTACAGGAGCAAAAAATTCTGGTGAAAACTCAGCCCAGTAAAATTCCTAATTATATTAAATAGGAAGAGGACAGGAAATATGAATATGTAATACATTTTAGTGTCTGATTATTGGAGCTGGTTCCAATACATCACAGTGTAGAACACTGAATGCTGGGAGTCATCTTAGATTATCAGGGTCTTGAAATCACAGCTTCAATTTACTTGTGAAAAGACACGAAGGTGCAACAGCACACTGACAGTCAGTGGTGCTTTTTTAGGAAAATGAAATCAAATTGCTGGTTTCTAAGAGATTCTATATGTATACCTTTGCAGGATGGCTTTGTGGACCAGTTCCCTGTCTTCTCGCATCGGGAGTGCTTGGGTCCCTCCAGCACATATCTGGACTGGCAGCTGAAGCTGACACTTTCATTGTAGTGGTACGTTCTACGAACAGCAAAATTTAAGAACCCATTTTCTATTCCAGTTGGAGCAGGACAAGTGACAGCTGCGGTACAACAACAAAAGAGAAACAAAGCTTTGTCACTGCTGCAGTTCTAAAAGATGCAGTGTGTACTTCAAAAATGCATGTAAAAATTTTATATTGGTTCATTTTGGCATCTTGCACTGGAGAACACAGTCAGGGGAAATATTATAGATAAATAAATGATTTAAATACATCTGTTGTGGTTGTACCCAAAATGTGGTATGGTTTCACCGTGCGATTCTCTAGCCTAAGGATGAGGTTGCCTGCCTCTGAGATGAATGCCAGCATTTAGCAGAGTCCCTGCACTTGGGCAGCCAGGCTTCCTCCACACTGACAGCAGTTTTGCAGCCTTGTTTGCACAACCTTCATACCTGCAGCAGATGTTTTGTCAATCCCATCTCGTGTGCAGTCTTGCAGACGCTGTCAGCCACCCCCTTGCATTCATGATTCTGACTTTCAGAATGAGTGTGCTGTATGTTTATAAATAATATGCTTTTTTTTCTTTTTTTTTTCCCTAGGAAATAGTTGCTCTTTTTGTATGTTGACACACACAATTCTAGGCTTTTGTTTCAAAGGTGCTGAAAGTCAGTTACCCACCCCTGCACTCCGGGATGCTGCTCCAGGTGCCATTGGCCTGGCAGGTTGCTGTTTCATTTCCAATAAGTGCCAGAGGTGGTACACATTCAAAAACAATTGTGTCCATGAAGTAAGAAATATTTCCAGGCTTCAAGAGAGTGTAAGAAAGGACTCCAAATTCAGGAAGTGAGGGAGGTTCACAAGTCACAGCTGGAAAAACACAGCATTCTTAGAAAGAAAAGCTTAAGGACCAAATTGTTACTGTTATCACAGGAGCAACTTGTTTATAGCCAAAGTAACCCCACACAGTGCCTTATGGAAGTATAGCTGCCAAAACAAAAAAAGATCAGATTAGAAGTCTCAAGAGCTTTTCCATGTGAAATTCATGATTTTTGCTGTATTTTTTATACTATGTTATGCAGTATCTTGTTTTTTCCGTAAAACATTTATGCAGGACAGGTCACAGCAAAAAAACATGCATAGCAGCTGTAAATTGTGATGCTATCCTCATTTTTATATACAGGGAAGATGAATTTGAAGGGACAAACATCTTACCTTCAGTTGTAAACAGCATCCCTGATCCTCACCTTTTACATAGAATTTTAAACTGTATTTCTCTATAAATAGAACCCACACCTCTAAAACAAAATATACAAGCTGCTGCTTGATTGTCCCTAATCTTTTTTAGAACACTGCAATGGGAGGCTTCTGAAGAGGAGTATATGTAAATCTGAGTGATGTAAAGGAACCCTTCCATAGTAGCAATAAGGATGCAGTAGTTTTGGGGTATCTGAGCACATACGTTGACACTGTGGGGGGATTCCACTCCACTTGCCATCTGACATGCACTGGCTTGTCCTTGACCCAACAAGCTTGTAACTGTAAATAGAAAGATCTGGTTATCAAAAAGCTTAATGAGCCTTTTTGTATGGAGAAAAATCAGTTTGTTCTTTGTGAAGATTTCCATTTCCCACATGCAGATTTAATGACAGTCCAGTTCTGAAATCCTTCTCTAATTCAAGTACTTACTAACCTGAAAAGAAATTTAGATTCAAACACGAAATTATGTTAATATCCAGGTATTACAGATTTCTAGAAAGAGTGCTTGATACAACAAGGTATTTCACTTTCAACTCTATATTCTATTTTAATATTACAATGATTCCTATACCTGATTAATACTTGGATATTTGCAAGTAGTGAGCACTGAGCAATGACGTTAATCTTAGAGTTTCTTAGGAGACGTTCCTAGCTGGTTATGGCAATTAGGATGAATCTATTTGTAAAGAACTCAGCAGTCAGTCCCTGAAGTTACTGAAATGCATTATTTTATTATAATGCCAATTTAATTTACATTATGTAGTCCCTCTAGATGCTTCCCTCTACTCCTCTGTACATATATTATTACTAACACACTGATATTTAAAGAAATGCTCATTTTGTATCGATTGCATCAGTATCACATAGCTGCAGCCCAGTAAATTACCATTAGTGAAATCAAATCAATTCAAGTCCCATTGCTACATTTGATATCATAGGTGAATTAATTTATTCCTTTTCTTGTCTGTTCTGCAGAAGAGCGAGATAACTGAGGTTTTAGTACTCTTCAGTGAACTCCAGCCTATGGCTCACCTATGGTCTTCCCAGGTAAGCACTGTTTATTAATTACTTGCTTAAACAGAGTGACTGCATGCTGCCATCAAATATCTCCTTGCATTTAACTTAACTATGTTTCTTTAAATGCATCCTCATTTCTAAAACCAGGAGGCAGTCTTCAGTAAAAGTGCATTTGCTCCAGGGACTAAATTAGGATTAACCTCATGTTTTCATTTACTGAGCTTAGAAAGACATGGAAACAAATTTTTCAGCCTCCAGATCCTGACAGCATGATGACTCAGATGGAGATTATCCTTTCTGTGCTGTAGGATTTCATCTCATGATGTAATAAGAGGATTTTAAAAGCAAGGAGAAGTGGTCTGGAATGAATCTTTGCATAAAATTTCTGCTATTTTCCTGGTTTTCATGTCTGCAAGACATCGCTTTGGAGGAGCAAAGCCCCGAGATACAGTAGTCAGAGCTAAACAGAGAAGGACCCCCAGATATGCCATTTTTAGGTCTCCAAAGTGCAGGTGGATTTTAGTGTGGTATTTTCTGAGTTCCTTGGCTTGCAATGCTGCAGAACACAACAGTACAGCGTTGTGCTGTGGTTTAGATTTTGTGCTAAGTAACACAGAAAAAGGGAGCACTTACCCTGGGTCACATGAAAAACTTAAAGAACTCTGGTAGTGGAAATCTCTAGAATCAATTGTTCCATGCTGCAAGCGTTCAGGGGTGGGACATCTCTTTGCTGTTAATCAAAGTTTAAAGAAGGATAGCATTATTTCACAAGGCATGAAGCACAGTGGGAACTGGTTGATTTCAAAAGGCTCTGAGTGCTTCCCATGTTTTTCCACTTCTGCGTACTACATTTCATAACCTATTTCACATTTCTATCAAAACATAGCAGTGGTAGTTTCCAAGTTTTTCTGATGAAAATATTTTTTTGCAGTTGATTGTCTGAGGAAAACAGCTGTTATGCAATTAAATGATAAAAATGAATAGCAATTGATAGGCAGATATTGTCAACCAGTGTACGTCATTTGTAGTACAACAGCACTGAGATGAGCCCTTACTTACGTAGGCATAAGAGTGTGTTGAGAGGCCACCTGCCAGTGGGCTGGCAGACGTACTTCCTCTGGCCGTTGTTGGGGGTAAACCCTGGCCTGCAGGTGTATTCGATTTCGTCACCCACGTTATACTCATTTTTGACCACATTGATTGTGGCAAACATCACTTCTGGTGGCTTGGGACAGACTGGAAGATAGAAGAAAATTTATGAAAAGTAAAGCAGAGAGCTTGAGGTATTCAAGTTTCTGTATTACAATCTATTCTGTTTCTCCAGGTTCCCTCAGTTACGCTCCAGGGTAGCACTGGCTGTTAGGAAGTGGAAGGCACTTACCTTTCGCTGCAAGAGCGGAGTGGGTCAGAGCAGCCACACACAGGAGCAGTGCCAGGGAGTACATTGCTGCCAGCCCACCAGCTTCCCCAGTGACTCTCAGGCCAGTGGTTCCCCCCTTAAAAATAAAGGCATCCATAAAAGGATGGTTACATATTAACTCTTTGTATTTATTCCCACCCAAGTAAACAGAAGATAAAAGGGTCCTTGTGGTGCTGGAATAAAGGATGATATAACCATCACATGTTGCGCTTGCACATAATGCAGGGATTCAAAGTCTCTACTGAAAATGCCTCCTCTCTGGTTGGTTCTGCAGAGCATCTCCTGCAGGGACTGATGGTTTTGAGGAAACAATATCATCTCCTCAGCATCTGCGGAGGCTGAGAATGGTTGGATCAATGAATAAAACTGTCACAGAGAAGCTGTTGTTTCTCTCTTGAGTTTGTACTCTTCCACATACAAGAGTTATAGAAGTCTTTTAAAAGCAAAATCACAGAAACACAGAATCAAAATGATTCATGTTGGAGTGACACTGGTGTTGTCGTAGGCCTCCAGTGACAACACCAGCTTAATGGTGGTTTGTGCTGGATGATGATCTGGCCTGAAATGTCAGGCTCCATGGGCCTGTTTTGTCTGATTCACATTGCCAGTCATTATCTTTCAATTAGCAGATAACTAGTTAGCTCTTGCTTTACTACTTCTCTCATTGCCCACAGTGCCAGCTGTGCAGGCAGAAAAAGTGAAATAATGGGTCTGGATTGTGCTTAATTTGTGGCAAGGAGTTCAGATTCGAATCATATTGTTGGGTGGCATAGAAACTTGTTTTGACTCTGCCATTTGGGGTCATCAAGTCAAAACTACATAGCTATCAGCTGATGCTCCGATCAGTGCATTTTTCCTAATTTAGTAGATTTTAATTGCAGGAACATCTCAAATGCAACCAAAATAACATCTGTGTAATCATTGTTCCACAGTTTGCTGTTTCTAATCTCAGTATCCTCCTTGCCTGCTGACTCACAGCCTGTGAGGGGGAGTGAGGGACATTGGGAGCTCAGACAAGAAGCTAGGTTATGTCAGATCCTTCCTGCTGTGATCTTAAATACTTTGTTTATTTTTGCTTCATACATTTTCTGCATTTGAAATGTAGACTTTAGCCACAACATTAAACAATTAGGAACATGCTGGTCTTACCAGAAATAAAAATACGTGGATGGCTTGCTCAAAATGTTTACCAAATACACAGTGCCAGAGGGCAAAGTACAACCTCTAAATCAACCAAAAAATACAGACTTGATTTTCTGTTTTTACATCTGCTTATTTCTCCTTTTGTCCCAGCCTACTTCTTCCTTTTCTTTCTCTACAAATGTTTCACCTTTCCCAACTGCAGTGCTGTGCTGAACTTCCTTGCCTTTGGGTTATGTCCTTCCTCAGATCTGCTTGCTGTTTTGCTTGCATTGTTTTCTGCGTTTAAACCACAGGAATAGATGGGCGCGATTTAATCCATTTCAACGCTGACCGTGTGAGCAGTTCTCACTGTGCTCAGCAGATGGCAGAATGCACCCGAGTACATGTGCCACACACACCTGTGAACTCCAACTGAAGTTTCCTATCCTACTTTAAGAGAGAGGAAGTCACGTAGGTAAAATTGGGCTGAATAGATCTGATCTTTGCATGTCATTTGAACATCCGTTGTGGGCAATAACTTCACTATTTCTAAAGCTGGCAATAAAACTTTGAATAATTGCATACGAAACTGAAAGAAAAATACCAAACGTTTCATGCAACTGCACAATGACTGCCAGTGTTGTGATTTATGTGGAAGACATATTTCTCTGTAATAAGAGTCATTAGAATGCATGTTGTCAATAACTGTGCCTTCTTCCATAACTGCACGGGAAGGATTCACCTCAGCAGAACATGAACAAACCAGTCTCGTTCTCTCTATATTTGGTGATAATATGCAGTTGTTTATATCATCTGACTTCTCATCAAATCCATGTGTTATTTATTATTGTAGCTCCTATAAACCCGGTTATAAAGCAGAACTTTTTGTTAGTGGCCATATAAATGCAGAGCAGACTGATGTTCTCCACCACAAATAGTGTTATGTTCTAAGGAAAGAAATGCTGGCTGCAGGCAGAGCAGTGTAAGGGCACGCTGAGATGATACTGGCTAGCACAATATGCACAGTATCAGTACCACAGAAGCCTGTTACCTGTTTCTGTGCTAGCATAACCTAAAAGAAGAGTATGAGGGAGGGGTGTGAATGAACTTTGCAGAAGCTGTGCTGCCTGGGCAAAAATATGAAGGGCAGCAAGGCAGAGATCAAGAGTGTGTGTTTGAAAAGATAGCAATCTAATGATGGAGCCCAGCATCACTCCCTGAGCAGAGTAGTTTCATTTATGAATAAGAGATGGGGAGAGGATAAGTCAGCAAAGCCATAAAAGTGAAAATGGAAACATGAAAGAGTTTGAAACAAAAACAATTTAAAAAAAAATAGAGGGATACAAAAAGAAAAAAGATGAATACCAGCCTATGTAGCAGCATTCTTCCTTGATACCAGGGGTCAACTGGAGCTGTCAAGACAAGAGGAGAATACATTGTGGTAATTGGAACACAAGATAATGAGAAGCTGGACAAAGTCTTTCAGGCAGAAACAGTCTCTCCTAGAGATATTTTGCAGAAAGTCTGCAGGAACAAGACAGACTGGAGGTCAGGTCACCAAAGTAACCGTTCCCCAGCTAATGAGCCAGGCTTTAATCTGTCCACCTGCTTCTCCAACTGATGCTATAGCTTTCATGATCTCGTAGGATTTGCCGCACCTCTGCTGCTGCCACTTGCTGGCAGTCTGTCCATCTGGGTGATGTGTTGGGTCATGTCACCCACCACTCTGGAGCTTTTACAGGTGTTCTTCAAACAGAAGATGTGTGATATAGCCCAGCCAGTTTCTCAAATCACACTGAATGTATTGCTTACGGCCATTGAGGTAAAATATTAAAGAGAGATTGAATGCAGTTCTACTTTTTGTGCCAGCATCCCTTACTGAGGCCCTCTCCCTCTGGCATGAAAACTGGGCTTGGAGCTCTGCTTGGACCTACAACTTCATCCTTTCCCTACAAAGAGGGGATATTCAGATTCCAGCTGATTTCTTTCTGTCCCTTTTGTTTCACATGTCCATCACTGGCTTTGTATGGGTGTGTATCCTTTATGGGAGCAGGTGTTGAGCTACAGGTCCAATCACTGCCCTTCGTGTTGCTGTGATAGTTCTATTAATATTTGTTCAAAGTTCATTTATGCTCTGCACAAACATTTTTATCGCCTCCACTCGATACATCCGATATTGGAGTGCTCCATAACACCGAAAGAGATAACAAATGGAAAGTAAGAAGATAAAATGCATCATTTCCAGCCTTAAAGAAAAATGACTGCCTTTAGTTCTGGCCAAGCTGAGGCTATTTCCTAAATAGTGGCTCCTTTTAATATTTAATATAGAGCTGTGTAGATAATTTAGCTTTATGTATTCATGCTTAGCAAAATATTCAGCCAGCCAGAAGCCAAGATCCAACTGCACTGAATTAGTTTTCCAGTCAATGTTCCCTACCTGCTGAAAGTAAACACACGGTAATTTACATTAACCTGGAAGGATGTCTCACTGACATCAAAAGCAAACAATATCTGTGTAACTTCTGAAAATATAGTTTTCATGTAGAAGCATAATTTAGGGTTAAATGGCACTTTGATTTCACTAACTGAGGTTAGTGAAATAATTATCATTTCAGTCCCAGACCTCAGGTCACTTTAAGCACCCAGCGTTTTACAGGAGGTATGGTATTAAAATACCCATTCCTGTATTAACTTGAGCTGTTGGAGGGCTGGCAGGAGCAGTTTCCCAGGTCTGAGCAGGTCTGTGCCATCACACAGAGATGTTCCATTTTTCACATACATTAAACTCACAGTGTACAAAAACAGAGAGTATTTTAAAGCCGCTTCCTCCTCTCCGCCTTCTCATTTCCTGCAAAGAAAATCCAGAGAATCTCTCACAGTTGTACTGCAACACAAATATTGTAAAACAGTCTGTTCCTCTGATAATTCTTTCTGAATTTTCTCTAAAAAAAAAAATAATAATAATAATCCCGTACTATATTTCTTTATCAGGAATGCTGAAATATGAAGCTTTGGGGGCAAATTTTTCTTCATGAGAGTTTGACTCTGCAGTGGCCAGCTGGGGTAATGGGGAGATTGGAGAAGGCAGGGTACTGACCCAGCTCAAATCAAACCCACTGTTTTCTCTCACAAAGCTTGAAAATATGTTTTCTAGATTCCCTTCATCATTGATCTTCTGCTTTCTATGAAGTCAGATTTCCGTGAGTGCTTCATTATATAAATGTACTGCCTCAGGTTGTCACACTGTTTACAAGCTGGGGAGAGTTCAGCCTCGGTCAGGATCTCCTGCGGGTTCTCCCAGAGAAGCGCAGTGCTGCAGGAATGCACTTTGTGCTTCCAGTACATCAGGAACAGCATTAACGTTTCACCACTTTGCCATCCAGAGGAGCAATCCTCACTAGCTTCCATCCCAGAATGACTCCATCGCTCTGGACTTCTGTGGGTAAATGAGAGAGCTTTTACGCTGCCTCTTCCTCCCTTGGCATATTGCCACAGTACTGCCAGAAAGCCCAACTAACACCAGATTTACTGCCTTTCTTCGATTATATCCAAATGACAGACAAAGGGATCAATAATGAAGGAGTTGTTAGGTATATTCATCATCAAAAACTTCACTGAAAAGTGCATGTGTCTCAGAGCAGCCTAGAATCAATGCAGTGTCAGAGGCTGCTGCTGCTATTGCCATCGGCAGCTTCGATCTAGAGAGATCCTCTGATCTCTATTAACTTGTGGATATTATCTGTGAAATTCTTTCTGGGCAGAATTCCAGAGTGTTCCAGATGAAAAAATTCATCCTCTTTGCTATTCTGCTCCTGTGCTGTGTACGATGCAATCAAAAGGTGAGCATTGGTCATGCTTATGGCCGAAGCCAAAACCCTCCCAAGCCTCTTCAGTGCTTGAGAATATAACTGGAATCAAGTTATATGGAATTAACAACATGACAAGACCAGAAATTTGTGCCTAATCTTTGTTAGTCAACACAAATAATTGACTATAATATTTCCTCATATGTTTTTAATCTGGTACTCTTAGCAGATTTACTCCAAAAGGAGAATTTTCCCACTTTAATCTTGTCTGAAAAAATGGAAAAATCTCAGAACAGGAAATTTCATAAAACATTGGATCCAGGTTAAGGCCATTGAGTTGTACAAGCTGAATTTTAAGTTTTCTTGAAATTTAAACTGAAGTGAGTGATTTTAGGGCTAATGTGATAGGAAAGATCAGTTTGCCCTGAGCTAGATGTTCCACAAGAAACTCCTGCGGCTGTTTCAGCTCCTTGATGTGGGTTGTGCCTGCTGCTCCTCACATCTCATTATCCTGTGTCTGGATCCTGTTCACAGACTGATCTCGTTCCAAGCAGCACGACACTTTTATTGTATGGACCATTAGACAGTATGAAGATATCAATAAACTAATTTCAGTTTGTGACAGCCTCCCATCTCCAGCAATAAATCCAGGGCAAAGCATCTCTAAGAGGAAGCAGATTTTGAAGGGGCCGGTATCGATAACTGGAATCAGATTTTCAGAAGGGCTTAAATCCTATTTGGACAACTAAATGAAGGTCATGCTTTCCAAAGTGCTCGTTTTATTCAAGTAAATTTCTGTCATACTGGGCTGTTTGGAAAATGTTGCTCCCTATTTCAGTTTCCAGAAGGACACGTTACCAACCTCCACATGCATGTATAGCTCTGAGAACATGGATTCTAGTGCTGTTCTGCCACTTTTTTATTGTAGCTTTGCATTTCTTTGGTAGTTTCGTTTTGAAAATATTTATCAGAGGTCAATTTTCTTTCTCTACTCACTGCACATGAAGACACAAAGACATTGTCAACATTTTGGCAGCAGAATGAAATGAAATTGCAGATGTTGCATAGTGGCCAGTGCTGAGACCAGTGACATTCTCATAAACTGAAGTTCTGAAAGGAGATGTATAAATGTTTTGGGAAGAGCATTCCTGAGCATTCTATGAAGTGCTTAATATTTCTCATACAAGTTGAAAATACTCAGCACACGTACATCTTTGCTACTCCCATTGATTTGTTGCTATCTGTATTTCTGGAAATATTCTCATTTTTCCTACCTCGTGTCATCTAAGCATGCAGTCGGTAACAAAAGGGTTATTTTATTTTTGCATGGACATCAAAGTAGTCAAGTTCAGTAATATTAGCCCACTGTGCAAGTTGGCTCCAAACCTTTATAAAGGGAACTGTCTGCCCGGCTCTTATATCACCAACATGAGAATACAGCTGGAACAAAATCCCCTGGCACTTGGGCAAGGGATGTCCTGTCATTCTTTCTCCCTAGCAGCACTGCGGCTGTTTGGTTTTAAAATGTCGTTTTCTGGAACAAAACTATTTTTAAATGTAGTTCACACTGGAAGAACATCTGTAGCATTTTGTATCCTCACAAGCAGCAGTTCTGAGCGATTAAGGTCACCACGCCTTGTGGAACTGAATGGTAGCATGGGACTTACTTAACGCAACCTAAAGGGACGTTCCCTTGTTATGATATGAATAAGGCTGCTAATCTTTTCAGTCTTTAATCCACAATACTGGATTAAAAGACCAGAAATAGACTCTGCTGTCTTTAAGGGACAGTTCCTGTTGGGCTTTTTGTTTGTTTGTTTTGGAAAATGAAAATTCCAGTGGGGAATCAGATGAAAATTGAGCACTAACAGAGTCCTCCCTCACGCTGTCTTCAAGACAGAGAGGTTTCCCACACTTCATTTTTCAGTCAACTGACATTTTGGTATTTTGAAATCTTTTTTCTTGAATTAATGTCAGCTTGCTTTGTGCACCAGGGTTTTCTCTTTTCAGTTCTTCTAAATTAAACAAATATTTTAAAGCTGTGTTTGCCCAGCCAGACTCCTGTCATTTCCATTATTAGTGTTTCCAGAAGTGTAAACACTTGTGCAGAGCACAGCCGGACCTGGAACAATTGGAAATCTTACCATTGGAAACAGCATTCGGCTTTCTCCGTGTCAACATGTCATAACACAATGGTGGCACACAAAGAAGGGCATATCCTGTGTATTCCAGCTGATGGGTTTTGTTTTCCTCCCACAGTTATTCTCTAGAATAAACCAACTGTGACATGCGACTGTTTCTTACACCTGTGATAAGTGATGCTCAGCTGTCAGAAATAATAATTTGAAGCACAATCTGTGGTGTCTGCTCACGTCTTATATATTCACTTGGCGAAATAAGCTTGCTTGTACAAAATTATCATCCCTTTTAATAGAATATTTGTTTGAATTTGGTAAAAGATACACAGCACCTTGCTGTTCACATCGAAATAATGGGAAATTTCTCTTTCAATTCGGTGTCAGTGAGATGACACCACAGAGCCCATAACCAACACAAAGAAGCTGTAGCTGTTGTCCTGACATTGCATAGATGTGCCAGTCAGTACCCAAAGCAGATGCTTTGCAGCACACCAGCAGTACAGAATAAGTTACTTGTCCTGGTTTGGGGTCAGAAAGCACATCCAGGATAACAACAGACCAGAGAGAAGCTTCAGACCAGTGTAGGCAGTGCTCTTCTACGTGTTCTTGATGGACGGATTTTACTATTCAAAGCACTGTATTGTACACAAGCTACCAGAGCTCCTTTAAGCCATGAATGTAAAGCCTACATATACAGTTAACATCTTGCACCAAAACAACTGGAAAGAAAGAAATGGAGATTGAGGATAACATTTCAGCATCTGGCAGCTGACAGCTTTCAGTTTGGGGAAGCTCCTGCCCTGTGGTTAGCAACACCTGACCTTCATCTCCAGAGATGTTTGCTCTCCTCCATGCGCATGGCAGCCTCCTGCATCAATGCCAATCCTCGTGCTTGGTTCTGCTGGGCAAAGATTCCAGGAACCCATTGTCTATCACAAGAACCACCTACTTTGTTTCCTTTGAACCTGTGTGCCATGTTTCTCTAAACACAATAATAGAGGCGCTCTTGTTTGGCTGGCACAAGAGAGGGTTGTTCTTTTCAATGTGGTTTGAGTGCTTTGTTTGTATTTCCAAGTCTGAGCCTTTCTGCCTTTTTTTTCCGTGCGTACGTTTGAAGAGTGAAATTTGCCTACACGAGAGAATTGTTCTGATGCACTCAAAAGAATGTGAATTACTTTTTGGAAGCGATGTTGAAAATTTTGCAGAGAAATTGCTGGTGGGAAGGACAAACTGCAAAACAGCGGTGATAAAAAACACTCCAGCTGAGGCAGAAATTTTTATTTATACAATCTAGAAAGAGACAAAAACCCATGAAACGTCCCAAGGGACCACCGTCACATTTCAGACTGTAGCAGCATCAAGCTCTGATTCAGCCCCAGAAGTAGGAGATATTTCAGCATGTTCCTAATGCACCTGAGATGTGAGAAAGGAAAGCAGTCGGTTGTCACTCAGTGTTCTGATGAGAACATTGATATGAAAAATGAAGATCTATTTTACCCTCAGTGTTCTGTATATCAGCAGCCATTTATTTCCAGTCCTATGGAGTGCGGTGGGGATAACTCACAGCTCTGTGTGACACGTGGGCTTTGCACCACTTCCAGTGAATTGCAGTTTGGGATAATGGCACTGTGTGCATGTCAGAAAGGAAAGCAGGATTTTCCTAATGCGTATCAATGAGCCCCGATTTTATCCCTTCCAAATGGCCATGTATTACCAGGTGCCATTTTTTTGTTGTTCCAAACTCTTAGGCACTATTTTATTCTGTGAAATTCCATCTCTTGTAAGATTGTTTTCCTATGCTCAGCCTTCTTTCTGACTGCTTCAATACATACACTCAAGCTTTCACATTAGTACTAGCATATGTGAACAAGCTGTCACATGGAATAATTTGGTAATAAGCTCTGTCTACAGATCCAGTATTTCCTAACCTGCAATATCAGGAACTTCGGGGAGGAAAGGCAGAAAAGAGAATCTGGGTAAGCACAGAAAGACACAGAATTACACAGACCCTGCATACACCGATGCAGAGAGACTCCAAGATGAAGATGGCAGTGCTGGTACAGGAAGATGCAAAGCAGGCACAGTGGGGATGGGTCAGTGGTTGGACAGTCAGTGGTTGGACGGGATGATTTCAGAGCTCGTTTCCAACCTCAGCTGTTCTGTGGTGGCAGGAACATACTCCTGCCTTCCTGCACGGCTCCAGCAGGAGACAGAAGAAGGCTCACACATGTATTTACACTGCCACATCCTACCTTTTTTCTAAGTCTTGGAAACACGTATGGTACATTGTTGCCAAAGTGTCTGCATAAGAGTAAGAAACAATGCTGCTGCTGAACGCCTAACAGGAGCTGGAGAACCTGTAGCAGTAATGGGCATGGTGTACTGATTAACAGCTACTGATTTGAGAAAGGGAGCTTCAAAACTAAACGTTGTGGATGATTTCAAAGAGAGAAACAATTTGTTGTATAGGGAAAAAAAAGTGGGAAAAGCTGGCTTTGAATTTTGACCGAATCCTGGATATTAGTGGAAACTGGTAATGGGTTTGGACTTTGTTATGACAAACAGTTATTCCACAATAGCTGCAGGAACAAATGTCTCAGAAGCTGACTGTGAAAATTCCTTTGAAGGATGAGATTGAATGAAGGAGATTGTTTTTAGACAGCAAGTTTGCAATGAAGTCATCCTTCTGGACAGGAATCTAACTGCTTGTTCTGATGGCTCTCGAGAAGAGGAAGTGATTGTAATTTGTTTTGAAATGTAAGGAGAAATTGGGCTGTGAACTTCCGTATAGGTCTACAGCAGGAAGTGATTCCTTTTTTTGTTGCATACTTCTAAGAAGCAGGAAATAATAAAAGAGAGCAACAACTGCCTAAGGCAGTAATGAAGGTGTTCTCTTTGCTTTTCAAGCTGATCTGATGCAGAGAGCACACATCAGAACAGAACAATCCAGGCCCTTTCTCTGGGATGCTCACAGACCTGGGATGGTATTGGTGCAGATACAGAAAGCCCTGGAGGAGCTGAGTTTGTTAGAGCAATCATCTTCAGAGACACATCATCCAATGGGCCCTTCCAGCAGAGGAATATTCATACATGAGTAAACTTCTTATGGGGTGATCCTGTAAACTCGTTTGGAGTTGGAAATTCTGAATCTGCTCTGATTTAATAACCTCTTATATGCCTGAACACAGATGACAGTGCTGACTCCTTGGCCAGATGGCCTGACTCAGGAACAAACTGCAGTGCTACCCGAAGCAGAAGGGCAAAGCTGTGGCTGCTGATGGTGCTGTGTGCACTCAGAATGGCAGACTGCTTTCCTTCAGTAATTCACAGAGGAAGTGTGAGTTCCTGTAGCACCCACAGGACCTGCAGGCAGAGGAAATTGGATGTCCAGGCTGTTAAAAGCTGATGTTGGGATGCATATACCAAAAGCATCTGGCGAGTGGAACATGGCATCCCTTCATAGCACCGCTGTGACATTTCCTGGACGTGGTGAAAAATATTGATGTTCAAACACAGATATGTATGCATACAGATTTTTGTGTATTAAAGCCTTGTGTAAGTGAGATGCATCCAAAATACTGTGGTCAGGGGAGTCGTACATTACTTACAGTACGGGAAAGTTATAGTGCCGTAATGCTTTACCCAATCTGAGGGTTGCTATGCTCTCATAATGGCTTTTTTCCCTTGCCTAATAGCCATATTCATCATACACAAAAAATTGGTTGGGTTTGACATGCAGTGAGGCAGAGGAGTGACTCCAGTGTCATCTCAGTGTCACAACTGTGGCTTTTCCCTGGGGCCTAACGAGGCGATCAGCAGGTGCTGGAAATAGGAGCCTGGGACACGTGCCAGAGTTTCAGTGAATGAATCTCAACCAGATCCATTCCCAAGGAAGAAACTGGAATGCAAAATGAATCAGCAGGTCTGTGAGATTTTAAGGAAATGCATAATTTATAAAGTCCCCTAAATCCAATGCAATGGAGTTGTGTCTAATCAGTCAGGTTCTCCAGTTTCAGTAGCTCAGTTTGTAAGACAGCACGATAGGAAAAGCAAAGAATGCATTCCATATTTCTTGATAGAATACTTAATGAGAGTACAAAATGTTTCTCAGTGCTCCTCGTGCTTCGGCATAAGTTAATTAACACAAGAAAAATCTATTCTCTCTGAACAGAAATAAGGGCTTTGAAACATCTGTGCACAATAGGTAGAAACCAAACACAAAATCTTTCTATTTTATTGAATTTCAGATCAAATTTGAACGTGGTAGCATGGAAAATAAGAGCCTGTGAAGTAAGGGCACATGGCAGTAGTTGGACTGATTGGCACATGAGCTGATTCCTTAAGTGCAGAATAAAGAAAGCCTGGCCCTGTCCCCAGTTCTTTGGTGTGAGGCTGTGCTGTGCCAGCTCAGCCAGGCTGCACCCAGAAACCCAAGCTGCACAGCAAGAGTAGAAGAGAGATAACGTGTGATGATTGCATGGGTAAATGTCTGCGCTCAACTTCTCCCGTCAGCAAATGAGACTTAATTGGAATTAATTGGCCTTTCATTCTTGTGAAATACTGCATAGTGTGCATGCTTACACAGACAGATGTGGAACGGTGTGGGGCAGAGGAACTTTTAGTCACAGAATCACAGAACTGTAGGGGTTGGAAGGGACCCCAGTGCCACTTCTCATGTTCCGGTCTGTGCCCGTTGCCCCGTGTCCTGTTGTTGGGCACCACCGGAGCCGGCTCCAACCCTTCGGCCCTTCAGTTATTGATGGGCACTGCTCAGACCTCCCTCAGCCTTTCCTTCCCCAGGTGAATAGCCCCACGGCTCGCAGCCTTTCCCCATCAACATGTGCTCCAGGACCCCACCATCTCTGCACCTTCTGCTGGGCTCTCCCCAGCAGTTCTGCCTGGGACTGCAGAGCCCAGAGCCGGGCTCAGTGCTCCAGCTGTGGCCCCAGGGGAACCTCCCTGCCCTGCCCTGCAATGCACCCCACCGAACCGTTGGCCTTCCTGGCCACCAGGGCACACTGCTGCCTCATGACACTGTGCGCCCGTTCTCCGTAGGTGAAAAACATGAGGTAATAATTTTTATTATTTGATAATGATTAGGACTTGTTTCCTTTGGGATGCAGAATACTTTCAAACACACACGGCCGTGCTTTATGCGGTGTTTTCCTGAATGCACGGAGTTACTGTAGGAAATGATGTCTGTGCCGGGTGCATACAATATTTCCATGTCCTGAGACTGCGTGATGTGAACAGGAGCAGAGGAGTTACTTCCAGAGCGTTACACAGGCACGAAAACGGGATAGAAGTGGCTGTGCACGTGTGCGCACACCAACTAGTGGAAAGGAGTTGGCAGCCCGCTTCCTGCCCGTCCCATCGCAGCGATGGGTGCTGGATGGCAACGCCAACGCAGCGGGCGCTGCCGCGGGGCCGCCGTTCCCCCGCACGTACCGCGCAGCCGGAGGGCAGCGGGCGGCGCGGCTGCGTGTGCGCTGCGGGGCGGGGAGCGGGGAGAACCGCGCGGCTCCTCTGTCGGCGGCGGAGGGGCGGGAGGCGGAAGGGCCGGGTGGCGTACGGCGGTCGTGAGCGTGTCTGCGCGTCTGTGTGTCTGCGTGCCAGCGGGGAGCGCGGCCCCGATCGCAGCAGGTGCCGCCCCCGCGGGCCGGGGGGAGCCGAGGTCGGGGGGAGCCGGAGGCGGCTCCGGGCCCGCCCCGCCCCGCCGCGGCCGGGGGCTCGCTCTGCCCCGCGGGCGGAGCGGCGACGCGGGGCCGGGATTCTCCTCCTCCCGCTCCGACGTCAGGCTTGGGAGCGGGAGGCAGCGCCCGCCGCCGCCGCAGCGTTGCCAGAGGTTCGGCGGCCGCCGGACGGGGCGGACGTCGGGGCGGCTCCCGGCGGGCAGAGCGGGGAGCCATGGCCGACGTGTTCACGGGCTCCGAGCCCGGCGCGGCCCCGGACGCGGCGCGGCGCTTTGCTCGCAAAGGGGCCCTGAGACAGAAGAACGTGCACGAGGTGAAGGAGCACAAATTCATCGCGCGCTTCTTCAAGCAGCCCACCTTCTGCAGCCACTGCACCGACTTCATCTGGTGAGAGACGGCCCCGAGCCGCCCCTTTCCCCGCCGCGGTCGCCTCCTCCCCCGGCCCCGGCTCCCCCCGGTTCCCACCTCCGCCCCCGTTCCCCCGACGCCGCCGCTCCGGGCAGGTGAGCCGCGGCCCCCGGGCGAGCGCCGCTCCCCGCCCCGTCCCGCTCCGCGGTGCCCCGCGGCCCCGTCTCCTCCCCCGGCCGCGCTTTGCGGCCCGGCTCGCGGGCGCTGAGCTCCGTGGCACACAACTTGTGCGGCCCCGCCTGGAACTTTGCGCTCGATTTATTTCCTCTGGCTGGGAAAGCGCGGTGACACCCCTGCTGCGAGGAGAGTTCTACAAGGGAATGGCTCCTGCTAAAGGGAGGGGAGGAAAACTTCCTCCAACACCCTCATTACTCAGCCTCTTGGGGAAAGCACGCACCGAACCCCCCTGCCGTGCCCTCTTCTGGGCGACAGCGCAACGCTGAGCGGCCCCGAGAGCCCTGCGGGTGGCAGCGGCCGGAGCTGAGGCTGGGAAAAAGAATAGGCAGGGGTTGGGGCCGGAGCTGGAGCTGAGGTTTCCCCGCCCGGCTGGCGGCAGCTGGATCCGCTGGGGTGTGAGGGCGGCTGTCCTTTTGAGAACTGGGCTGCGGTTCATTGCTGGGTGTGCGCCCAGATCTTCTCACCTGGGTGCTGAGCACAGTCTGCCTGGCAGAGCATCCCTCCTTTTGCATGCTGGAGAAACGCTTAACATACATTTGCAGAGTGAGGAGGGGGAATAGAAATGAGGAGAGTGCAGAGGAAACAGGCAGGCTTATTATTATCCTGTTTGGAAAGGAAAAGAAGCAAATCTAGTTGTCGGAATAGTGAGAGACCTTCACAAACCACTTCAAAATGAATTCAGAGCAGACTGAATTGTGCGGGCAGGTGTGGAAGCGCAGCGCTGTGATGCTGAGTGCCACAGTTAAACCAAAACTCAGTGCTGCTGTTTAAGAGGCACCCGGTGACAGGATGGGTCTGAAGGGAAAGGATATCCTGCAGCTGACAGGTGGCACGGGGAGCAGCTCTAGACTTTTCTTGTTGCTGAGATCAGTGCATTCGGCACATGGGCATGTGACAGCTCTAGAACTTGTTTCATTTCCTTGCACGAAGACAGACAGGTCTTGAATAAGTGCCACACACCATGAAAAATGCTTCATCTCTTTCCAGAATGACACGTGGCTATTAACATCTGCTTCGAGGTATAAAGAATGGCAAAAGCGACCTTCAATGAACCGAGCAAATAGATCTTCTACTTAGATTAGACTCGTCTGGGTAACACAGCCTGAAATAACACAGCCTTCCTTACCTTCTTAGACAACATTCACCTCTCTGCTTTGCTTCTGAGCGCTGATGGATTTGGAAGACCTCTTCCTTAAAATGCGCTGAGCAGAGCATGGGGTGGTGCTGCCTTCCTGTGCTGCTGAATGCGCTCAGCTCAGCCCGGAAAGAATGGCTGTGCCCTGGGGTAGGCAGCAGAGCGGTGGCCTTTGCTGTGTGGCTGTTCAAAAAGATGAGAAAATAAAACCAAAAAGCCCATTTTGTGTTCTTAATCCTGTTCTCAGCTTTCCCACAGTCACATTTGCACACTTGTGTGCTTTCTGGTTTTGTGAAGCAACAGTAGTGACAGAATGACATTACATAGGGTCACACTCTGCCAAGCTAGCACACAATTGCATATCTCTTCTGGGCTTCTTAGCTTGGGCCTGCATATGTCGATAGCAGGGAGAATGCTTTTCAGTAGAAATACAGAAAAAATGCTGCAAGTTGTACAGAGTCCCTCCCCACCTGATGTGAATTCATCCTGGAGGCTTTGTCCCTTCTCTAAACTAAAAAAAAAAAAATATATATCATTTTTTCAGATCACTTCTGCAGTGTTCCCAGTGAAACTCTGCATTAACTCAAGCTGCCTGCCTCCTGCCCAGGCTGTTTGCTCTTGGCCGTGTGGCTCTCCAGTTGAGAAACATCCCACAAAGAGGGGAGATGCAGAGAGATGTTTATAGGTCAGATCCTCAGAACGTTTATTTTTGTGGAAAGGCGATGTTGAATGTTTAAAGGTAAACAAATAAACAAAAGCAACAGCGTGGAGATTTGCTGTAGGTGTAACAGAGGTTCAGGGTGGCACTGCAGCGCGTGGCTGCATTCATTGGGGCACGACGGTGTTTTGTTATGGAAATGAAGCGGGGAGCTGGGAGAGCATCAGAGTGCACCCAATGCCTTCTCATCTGTACGGAGCCCTTGATCTGCCTCCTTCCTACACTGCAGGCACCCTGGGATGGGGCTGAGGAATGGAGTCGTGTTTGTGTTCTGGGTTCTGCAGCTTGGGCCGTCTTACATCGCCGTTCAGTATAGGCGTGGTATTAAAAGAGTTGAAATGTTATGCAGTGATCACTGGTGATGATAATCGAAGATCAAAAATAGCTTGTGAAATAATAACAAAAATAAAAAAGAATTGCCAGAAGCTGAAATTAAATAGGCAGAGGCAGCGCTTGTACTCTGCCTGGGGATGGGTGGGCTGTGCTGCGTTGTGTATTTTTAAGTCTGTTGCTGTCCTGGTAAAATCTAAAGAAATTGAACAAGAAACTAATTTTATGTGGTTATAGATTAGCAAAGCAAGAATGAAGCATACTGAGACAGGTGTTCTTTATTTTCTTTTTTTCACGCAGGGGATTTGGGAAACAAGGATTCCAGTGCCAAGGTAAGGCTCAATGCTTTCTGGCTGCTGTGTGACGGTGGGCAAGGCGTGCCTGCGGCAGGGAGCGGTCAGCATGGAAAAGCCGAGCAGCTCTGCCTCTGCACCTTTTAAAGAAAGACAATTATTTGCTTAATTAACAATTGGTATTTATGTCATATGCATTGAACAATCAAAGTCAATGTAATGATGGAAAGAGAGTTCGCTGCGAGGAGATTTAAGAAAGAGAAATATCATCTGATCTGCTTAGAGCAGCTTCGAACTTTTCCTGAGAATAATCTGTGCAATTTAGCTTTTGCAGAGACCATTTTTCACATCAGAAGCTCTTGTCTGTGTGGGCGTTTTGGAAAATGGATTCACTTTTTAGTCATATGGCTTCCTTTCATAACCCAAAGTCCCTGCTTTTAATTGTCATACGTTGCATGGTCTGGAGGACCTTTGGTTTCATTACGTTTTAGGATAGGTGGCATTTCTCAGTGTTAAGTAATAGTCAATAAACCCCTGCCTCACCCCCCCAAAAGAGGCACATATAATGCCACCTAAAATAAATAAATCACCAATTTAATGATTCTGCTAACCTCGAGAAACCGAAAGCTATTGCAGTGGGAGATAACAACATGCAGGAAACCCAGAGCAAGAAGCAGTGTGCTCTCCTGTGTTCTGTGCTATTGCCAAATTCTTATCATTAGTGACCATTTAATCATAAAGCAGCCACACCCAACTATTTGTCCTTTCTGTGCCATGTGTTTGTTGTGCCTCTCCTTTTCCTACCTCCTTCCCTATGTTCCACCTGCAGGCGTACCTTGTGTTCTCATTAGCTGCCTGTTTCTTTCATTGCACTCTTAATGGTTATTTGCTAATGCCTCAGAGCGTATTTGACTTTGCTGAATGCTGCATTTACTGATTCACTGGCGAAATGATGGATTCTGTGGTATTTTTATGAAAGTTGATGTTAGTTGATACTTCTTGAAATGAAACCTCAGAGTATCCGAACGCAAACACAAGATGCCATTTAAAGATGTTGCAAGATCTTTTCCTTTCTTCAAGTAGAGACTTGCAGAGAGACGTTACTGATGCATACTGGGAAAATATTGCATGCTTTGTTCAGGCACGGTAAGAATGCAGCCATGGTTTTACCATGGACCTTGTGCACAAGGTCTCAGCTCCAGAATGTTAATGCCAAGTTCTGTGAATATCCTCCATCTCTTTGCTGCTCGTCCCACCACAGCAGTGCTGTGTAGAGCCGTGCATCCTCTGCCATAGGAAGGTGGTGTTTGCAGCTGAATCCCATTTCTGACTAAGGAATTATTTAGATGTGCATTAGAGATTTCCATTGGTGTGCAGGAAATAATCAGAGCTGTATTTAAATGGTCTGAGGGTTCATAATTCACACAAGGCTGACGTTCTGCCCTCCTCCTGCCAGATTTAGCGTGGCATTGCACTTCCAGGACATGTTCTTCTGTGCCTGGAATTTCTTCTACCATTGCAACTGCTGCAATCTGGGGAGAGTTTTGTCTGATGAAAACTAATCCTGTGCCTTCTTGCCTCCAAATGCTCTGCATGAGCACAAGCAGGAACAAGCAATAGAGCAGGCTGATTATTTTTTTTTAATTATTATTATTGCAGTTTCTCTTTGGAGGCTGTCGTACTCCAGTGTTTCTGGAGTACTGTGTTTGTACACGGTCAAAATGTGAATGAAATACTGCTGTTTTCAATTCCAAGCTGTGTGATAGTTTCTAGGAGGTTATTGGTGATGCACTGATAAATCCAGGGAGTATTTCAACTAATGAGTTCCTAAAGTAGAATCATGGAATATCCTGAGTTGGGAGGGACTCGGAAGGATTATTGAGCCCACAGCTGGAAGTAGTGGTTTGGTATGGGTTTTGTTTTGCTGGCTGACATTTTTATTCACTGTATTTAGTTGTCAAAATCAAAGAGCACTCACTCTCAGGATGATAATTTTGAAAAATAGAACCTCAGTTATAAGGTTAAACAGCCGAGTTCAACTTGTGTTCTACTTTCTGAAGCTTCATTTAAAAAGTCACCAGCTGGAGCTGGGAGGACAAATGCAATGACAGAAACTGCTGGGAATGTGAAGAATTAAAGAAGCAACACCCTAGTTTTTTAATCTTCTGCTTTTATAGAAAAGAAGGGCAAATGAAGGCATAATGGAAATTTCAATATGACACGAGGGAAAGCAAAGACTGTTAGTGACAGCTCCGGGTATAGGTATAGTTCTTGGTTTGTCAGAGTTTCCAGTGTAAGAAGCTGTTCTAGCTCTGTTTTAAAGAGTGCTGCTAAAGCTCCTGCTAGACTGAAAGCTGACATTGGGCACCTCCGGGGGTGGGGAGATTTTGCTATTTCCAAAGTTGTTTCAGATTCGTCCTGTCTTTGATACCAAAGGGAAGAGGAAATGTCCATAGTAATTGTGCATTGAAATCAAATGGTGGTGAGAAAGAGGGCACAAATTCAGTTGTGTTTTGCCACGATAGGAAATTTGTCAGAAAGGGGACTTGGAGTCGAAAATTGTCAGTGGAAAAGTACCAAAGATGGGCCCTGAGAAATATGGATGTGGAGGTGAGTTCAGAAGAGCTGGGCTAACTTCCTCTTAGCTGTTTTTCCCTGACTCCGGTTCTTAGAATGCATTTTGCTGTCATTGCTGGTTGTTGAAATTTGTGGTTTACTGTCTATGTACACAAACACAAACTGCTCTGAAACACTCTGAAACAGGAGTTCTTGCTCTGTTGATCGCATTTGTGGTGGGGAAAACATGATGGTGAGGTGTGTCGGAGAGTCACGGCTTTGTTGGGCTCTTGGAAGCCGCCAGCAGAACTGTGAGCTGCCAGTGCTGCTGAGAGCTTGCATGTAGTGCACACCTGGAGCACTGAGAGGGAATGTGAGAAAAACATGTTCCTGAGTCTACCGCAGGATGGATGCTCTTCTTTCAAGAGATCAAACGTGAAATTAAGGAGGCTTTGAAGTGAAATTTTGGCTTTGTCTTCCTTTTGATATTCGTCGTTACACTCTGAGTAGAACCTAATCTGCTAAGGGGGAGTTTCATGTGTATTTTCTAATTTATGCAAATAAAAATTAGAGGAATTAGTTGAAGCAGCAGACGATATTTAACCTGTGTAACTATTGCTGCTTCCATTTTTTTTCCCCCATATTCATTCTCTCAATTTATTTTCAGGCTGTTGGATTTTGGGGACAGCCCATGCCAGGTGAGGGGCACTTGCTCGTGCGGCTGCTGCCGGGCTGGCTAGAAATCCAGAGGGACTCCTTCCATAAGAATGTGAAGCCCTGAGTTTTCTTCTTTTCTGCTGTCCTTGCAAGTATCATAATGCTTGGACGTTAAACCAGTGGCTCATTCATTTTTATTTAATCTTTTCTTTTTTTTTTTTGGTTCTTGACCAGGGAACCCGTGGGTGCCACCACCTTTTACACTGATTTCATGCAAAACGTTATATTAAAGACCTGCAGGGGGGGTGTCCAGAAACTCACTTCCAATGCTGAGATCTGAATGTTTGAACCAACAAAATCTGAAGCCTCATGACCTGGTTTGTGTGTCCTTTTTGTTACTTCTCAGTGCTGTTGTAGTGTGGTCTGTAGCCACACAATTAATTATTTACTGAGGATAGAACAAAGTTTACTTCTTAATTTCCTATCCTGATAGTTTTGTTTCCCCAGTAGTTTCTTGTTCACTTCACTACGTTCTGTTTCCTTTGTAACAACAACAACAAGTTAATAAAGTAAACTGCATGGCCATACTGCTTCTCATCGAAAGGTTTTCTGTCTTCCTTACTTGGAAATGTTATTGCCACGGGGTGGATAAGATACCAAGTTCCCTTCTCTGCCAGAGCTGCTTCTTCAGTGTCCCTATCAGTTCAGGGATAAGATGGGGTATTACAGACCATAGCTTGAACAACTGTGTGTTTTGCTGTGTGCTCCTGATGTTAATTAGTCACGTGCCACAGTTTACATTAAGTAATTTTTCTATAAGGCTGAGACAGAGAAATGAATTCCATGGAAGTCGCTCCAAGTCTGTCTACGTAACTTAAAGGTCAGCATGAATTCTTCTGAGAGGGGAAACTTAATATGGATGTACTTCACGCAGCTGGCTTTTAATATAATTCGTGCATATAACTGGAAGGTATCCATTCCAAAATAGAACCCTCAGAGAGAGCAAAAACGAAATAAAAACCACAAAAGAAAGAAAGAAAAACAAACAAACAAACAAGCAAACACCCAAAGCTTAAAACAGCAGAACTGGGAGCACAGAGCATGTCTGTGCACAGAGCAAGTGATTCCTGCAGCCTGCTTTGTGCTCAGCGTTGGCCCTCAGCCTAACGGGGCTGTGATCTGTGTGCTCCAGGTGCTAAAGGATGCTGGGCTGGTGGACTCTGCTGTGACTAACCCAGCATAAAAGCCATGAATGTGAATGGTGTGGGTGTTCTTTGCATTATTTTCATCTACAAACCATTCCTGGTGAAGCAGCAATTGCTAACATAGATAGATACGTTATGGTTCTGCCATAGGAAAGGGATCTGTTGTCTGAGCATCGCTGCTTTAGGAAAAGGACCAGTGGGCACCTTTGTCAAAAGAGAGCAGGTGCACGTGTTCATATTCACAAAGATTCCCCTTTACCACAGTCATACTGGTCACAAAAAAACACCAACCAACCCTGTACATTAAATAAAAATAGGTGTACAATACAAAATCTATTAAATATACAATTTGCTCAACATGGACCATGACAATAGAGAAATATGCCATCGCACTCCTGTTTTTCTAGAACATCTTTTAGATGATATTGTGCTCATCCAAATTGGAGCTTAATTACATTTTATCTTGCAGCAGCAGTCCGTGTTTTTGTTGTTGCTGTTGTTTTCTTGTATTGTATTTCAAAGGCAGAAGCATCTTCACCCTTCCCACACTTCTGCCATGTTAAACTTTGGGTTGTTTACTTGAATCCCTTCGATATCCCAGCAGTGCGTTCCAGTTCAGAGAAACTGTCTGTTCCAGTGCCCTGGATGCAATTCTGTGAAGTTCCTCAGCTTCTAATTAAACATGTGGGAGTGATAACTTGTTCGGAGCTGACAGATAAACCAGTTTGAGACCTGGGGAAGATAAAGTTTGGCATGTTCTTTATTTTCCCTTGTGTTTCATTGTAATACTACACATCAGCTGCTGATATGCAGCCACATATGGTGTTAATTTTATACAAGATTTCTGTGGATTGAAATGGCTTTTATGCCATGAGCGGAATCTAATGAAATGCTGGCAAGAAAGTTGCAGAAGGATGAAGAAAACAGATTTCCCTGTTGAGATGCACAGATAATTATTTGTTTTATGCTTGGTTTTTTGTTTTTTTGTTTTTTCTCTCTGTGGATTGTTTCTCTTTAGGGTGAAGGGTAAAAATAATGTTATTTAATAAAAACTTCAAGTTCTGCTTTTAAGTCTGCAGTAGAAAGCATAAAATCTGGGTGAATGTCTCTATTGTGTATAAGGGCAGAAATGTAGGAGTTGGAAGGGACCTCTGGAGATCCCCCAGTCCAAGCTCCCCAAAGCAGCTCCCTACAGCAGTGACACAAGAAAGTTTCCCAATGGGTTTGGATATCTCCCAAGAAGGAGATATCCTCCAAAGCCTCTCTGGGCAGTCTGTGCTGTTGTTCTGTAAACCCCAAAGTGAAGAAGTTTTTCCTCATGTTTGTGCCCACTGCCCCTTGTCCTGTCACTGGGCACCACTAAAAAGAGCTCTGTGCCATCAGCAAACTTGCTGTGGGTGCACTCCATCCCTTCATCCATGTCATTGGTAGGGGTGTTGAGTGAGCCCAGGTAAGGGGAACTGCCTGCTGAGCATCTTTAGTTCTTGTAGCTGCTGAAGATTCAAATTGTAGCTGATTTCAGCATTGCTGGTGTTCAGAGAGATCTGAAGTGCCTGGGAGTCACTTATTGCCTGCTAGTTTTTCCACTGCAGCTTCTTATGAATAGTGCCTTCCATAAGCGTGACTCATAAGTTACCCTGCAAGTCAGGCAGCCCAGCCCATGCATATGCATCTTTCTGTGGGTTTCAGTGTTACTTATTCTGATCTTTTAATTATAAATCAATTTACATGAAGCTTTTTGAGGTCCCTCATGTAATTCTGTAACTTGGCCTGGAAGGTATCTTCTCCTGACTTCATGTAAATTCTGAAATGATGTTATTGTTTTTATTAATTACTATTTTTTTTCATGAAATGAGCTATGTTAGAAATCTAGAATATGTGTCTGTAAGTACAGAACCTTACTGGAATTATTATTTTTGTGTATCCTTTTTTGGGCTTCCTTATGCCTGTGTTTCAAAACTACTAACGGTGCACATGAATGTCAGGTTTGGTGTCTGTTAGCAGCAAAGATTAAGCAGGAGCTCAAACTGGACCAGATTCTGACCTTCCTTATTTTATTATTAGATGTGGGAAAAGTGCACAAAGCAAGGTGTGGACCAAAAGTAGAGATTCTCATTTAGGAGAGTGTTGAAGTTTTCTTCCCAATGTAACTCTCCAAAGCACGAATATTTCATTCTTCATTTTCACTTGAAGTTAATAGTGTTTTTAACTTCCCTGGAATGTGTTATTTTAGTTCTTCAGTAAACAAAGCATTATTCACATACTGGGGTGAGCTGGAAGAACTGTTTCTCTTCTTTCAGCTTTCTGCCTATGGCCCATTTCTGTTCTATTCATTACTCACCAGCACATCAGCCAGATTGATTGTGAGCATCTGGTGTGCTCGGGCCTTGTTTTCAGAGGAAGCTCACGTAAGCCCTCCTGTGCCTCTGAAAATTCAGATCTGAACTTTCAGGTGATTTAATAATGATTAAAACTGTTAGACTTTAGCAATGTATGTATGAGGGGTGCATTTCCCATTCTGCTGATCACAGGAAGGCTTCGTTGGTCTTCACGTGGACTCGTGATCCAAGTCTGCTCACTTGCTTTTTGGTGGGAAGCCTAATTTTTATAAGTTTAAGTTGAATAGTATGTAGAATAGTACTTTAGGTGCTGTATGGCCCTTCAGTCAAGAGAATTTCTGTCTCTGAAGATGGCATCTTGATCACTGATGACATGTTCTGGGCATCCCGATTTTCTCCTATTCCAGAACCTTATAAAATTAATAGAAGTCAACCTGACAATTCTCTAAATTTGTTTGACTGAGAGGAAACGTTACAAAAATATCATGTTACAATCAATACAGAATCAGACTAATGCAACAGGATTCAATATGAAAGCGTGTCTATCATTTCATTCCAAGTTCCTCCATCATGACAGATTAGTTGATTGAAGTTCTGCTGTGCCCTAAAATTAGTCAGATTTTGGATTGCTCTAACTTGTTTGCTAACCTACACTTTAAATGAATTAAATCTGAGAGTAATCCAAGTATGTCAGTTTTATGTCTTCCTTTCCTGTCTTTGACTTTTACACATTACATCTGTTGGATATATTTTTATAAAATGGAACTTCTCAGCTAATACAAGTGGATGCAAACGCAGCAGAAGGCATCAGTTAATTCCTGTGGAGGAATGCTCTTCAATTCTTCCGTATGTGACTGTACTCATTGAGATCAATACTGTGCTAAATATGAGAACTTTAAAAAGTTTCATTCTTTTCCAAGTATTTCAGTGGGCAGAGCAGTAGTGGTCTGTCATGCAAACTTACTTCTTTGTATTGCTGCTGATCTGAATCTCACATCATGTAGGCTCTTTAGTGCTCGAAACTGCCTCTGTGGTACGTTGTGCTCAGGGGTGCATCTGAGAGTCTGCAGAGCAGAACATCCCTGGGAGCTCTGATTGCTGTCGCATCTGGGGGAGACAGAGCCAAGCAGGTGTGTGTGAGCTTCACTGCTGGGCCCTGTGCTAGTACAGATTTTATTAATAGTTGATAAAGTAGAAATCACAGTAAGAGCATTGTAGATTTCTTGATAAGAGACATTTCTGTAATGGGAGGAGGGAAGACAAAGCTTGGTTACCACCGCATCCCTGCCTGGTTTCTGCAGGAGCTCTTTGTATTCTTCTGTTACCTGTTTGTGCCTTAGCCTCCTCTTGGGGTCTGTACTGCTGTGCATTTCTGTGCCTGCTGCAACCACTGCTGTGGGAGCTAAAGAACCCAGACTCTGTAATGGACACACTGGGACATGAGAGTCCAAAGGTTTTTTGCTGCTGCTGTCATCTTAAGTGCTTTTTGAGTCCTGACAACAGCACCATAAAACGTGGGTGGGTTAACGCAGCCGACAGCGTCTGAGACTTGGTGCTGGAGGACACGTAATCAACAAATTCATTGATGCGAGGCCACGAATTTATGGACACGGCATAGATTTGGAGTATCGATTGTTTAAGTAAACATGTAACCGAAGATTGATGAAGGGCATAAAAGACTTCATCGTGCATCATTAATGTACTGGGGCTTCGGCGGGCTTTATAAACAAGTTTGCTGCAAACAGCATTGATAAATACGCTCAGTAAATGTCAATGAAGTCCTAAACACCATCCACGGAGCAGTAGGAGTACTAGTTGCTGAACTTCATATAGAATTTAATTTTTAATAAGACTTGTTCTTTCTTGGCCTTTGTGCAGTTTATGCAAATATTGACCTTTGAGTTCTCAGCACCCGTGTTCCGTTGAGCCGTTGGAGTGCGTGCGTGTGTGCGTGGTGTCATTAAGCTTTTGTTGTAATAATTAAAAGGGCAGTGTCAGGCGTACAGATCATTTGACATCTAATGTGGCAAAATGAAGAGGAAATTGGTGATAAAATCAGCAGGGTTTAATTTTAGACCCATCAAATGTGAAGTGCAGAGAATGGAAACTGGGTTGGCCAGCGGGTAGCATAACTGATGTATGTCCAGAACTTCCAATTCGTATCATTCTGCAGTCAGACTCTGTAAGAGGGCAGGATCGCGTTCCTGTTGAGCTAATAAATGTTCCCCTTAGTATTTTAAAGCCTGGATCTTCTAAGCTGCTTTGTGTGAGTGGATCAGAATCTGACTCAATAGTACATCTATCTGTTACGTTTCTCTATAAGGAGCACCTATGGGGATCTGACCTTAATTTGCAGCTACCCATATAGGCTTTTGTGCTTATTTTTATTTGCAGTGCTGAGATCCTCTGAAGGACTGAAGTTTTGTATTGTGCAGAATTCTGTGTTAGGGTTTAATAAAGTAAGATGCCCTTGTTTCAGCATGTTTAGTAACCTAGAGAGACACTGGGTGTGCTGATATGTGTAGATTATCCTATATGTATTTTTCTGAAGTGGAAATGATTTGCTTGAGCTGGTAGTGAAATTTCAGTTTTATAGCAAGATATCTCTTAATGTTATTTGAAAACATTTTCACATAAATACTGATATTTTAATTATGCTATTATGCATGCATATGAGAGAATTACTGTAAGCTGCATCTGAAGGCTTCATTGGTCTGTAGGTACTTTGGAGTGTCGGGGGTATAAGTTCTTCCATACAGGTTATCTTGCTATGTGCACATAATAATCAGAGGAAGTAGAATAGGTGATGGGAAGAATCAGAATCATGGATCATTCAGGTTGGAGAAGATCCCTGAGGTCCCCAACCCCAACCCATCCCACCATGCTCACTGACCACGTCCCTCAGTGCCACTCGGCCACAGTTCTGGCACAGCTCTGGGGATGGTGACCCCCCCAGCTCCCTGGGCAGCTGTGTCACTGCACACTAATACTCAACCTGAACCTTCCCTGCTGTAGCTTGAGGCCATTACCCCTCATCTTAAAGAGAATGATCTTGGCTTGAGAAAGTGATCAAGGAGTACATTTTTTTCCTGAATGTTACCCATATATCGACATGAAAACGTGCTTTGAAGTTTGTGTGTTGTGTGGTTTTTTGGTTTGTTTGTTTGTTTTCCTGTTTCAGGCTATTTTAGAAATACAAGCTACTAAATTCTAGTTCTTGTGTGGATGAATTATTTGTCCTTTAAGGCTGGGGCTTAGGAACAGAGATGAATTTGTTTTTCTGTGGTATCTTTTTCAGCAGCTAGAAATGCCCCACTGGTGAGATGCAGGGGAACAGATGCAGTCCTTGGATCAACCAGCTTTTGTATTAACCAGCCATCAGGAAATATCACTAAATTACTGGAGTACAAAATGCATCTGTTGGAAATATGTCTGAGTCTTTTGTGCAATAGGATGGGAAGAACATTACTGGTGTGACACGTGGCTCAGTGCAGAGGTGCTGGGTGAGGGATGTCCTGCTGCCCTCTGACTCCTTGTTCTTCTGACTGTTGCCCAATAGTCAGAGTCCTGCAGTGCTCTCGTGTCTTCTGTCTGTTTGAGAACAGGCTGCCCAGGGAGGTGTTCCCATCCCTGGAGGTGTTCAAGGACCACAGAGATGTGGCACTGAGGGATGTGGTCAGTGGACACAGGGGGCGGGCTGGGATTGGGCTTGGGGATCTGAGACGTCTTTTCCAACCTCCATGACTCTGATTCTAGGAAACCTCACAGCCCTGAAATCAATTCAAATGTCCTAGTTCTGCTCCTTCCCTGTGTGTGCCTATCCTTGGGCTTTCTTTTCCCATGGACTTGCAGATCATAACACACTTATGGTGCACTGTGAGCTAAGGATGCCCAGTGTTGTCTTTAGACAGAAACCTTGCATTTCTGTCTTTGATCCAACATTCTCAAAATCATTAAAATGGCATTGCATTAAGTCTCATTTATGTCTTAGACTAATATTGCCTCCATCTGTACCATGATGATACTTAGCAGTGCTCGGGTTATAGATTTTGTCAGAATAAGTGACATGAGATAAAGCCACAACATTTTCATGTATGAGCACAAAGCGTTGTGCCAAGGTGAGTTTGTTTTTCCCAGAACCATTGTCCTGAAGAGTTGAGTTCTGAAGCTGTGTTTGCCCTTGCCCTTCACTCTGCTGCTCTGCAGGAGCTGTTGGCTTCTTTTCAAGCGTGCTTTTCAAGGAGGCAGTTGCCTAGAAGCAGATTCACTCCTCTTTGTCTTTAATTCAGGACGTATTTTTATAATTCATTCCCCTTACCTGGAGGATGAGTTACCTCCTTCTTCCATCTTGTTCTCTGACAGGGAAGTGTATTCTCTGCTAAACCTCTTTTGCCTCCCGTAGGATGCCACAGGAATTGAGCTCTGCTTAAATGAGAACAAGTGCATAACGTGTCCCCTTCCCAATGGCTGCTGGCACTGGAGTAATCTGCCCTAGGATCATCCATCCCACTGGCACTAATTCAGTTCTGTGATGAGTTTCTGTAAACCACAACAACCCTGTCCATGCCAGAGCCGAGCTTGTCGCTGCTCCAACATTGTCATTTTATCACTTGCCTGACAGGTGTGAATTTAAATTGTGATTTCTTCGCTATGATTTTATGTATTTAGGTTGAGAAGTCAGCGCATCACTCCCCGTGTCCCAGTCCCTCACAGGATTTAACCAGGGATTCCGTGTGGGTCTCAGAGTTGTTGCACACTGCTGTGGATGCTGACAGGCCTGCAGGCAGGAGGCCATGTGCAAGGGCTGAGGCCAATGGGTGCGAAAGCAGCGTTGTGCACTGCGTTTCTGAAGTGTAGAATCCTTCTCCCACAGCCTGGCACTGCTTTTGGGTCATGGTTAAGGCAGCAAACCTGCATCCGTGCTCACAGAATCTTGTTCTGAAGGCTGGGTTCTTTTTAGAAAGAAGAAACGTTGTAAAAGCTTGTTGCAGATGGTGTTCTTTCCTTTGAAGGCAGCGAGGGTGTGACGTGTGACCGATGTGCCTTCACAGAGAAGGACAGCAGTGGGACAGCAGTGCAGCAAATCGATGTCAGTGCCATTTTCACCCTCTTTCTGGTAGAAACTTGGTACAGCTGTGTCTTAAAAAGCCAGGAAAAGCTATTTATAGTAGCAGATAGCAACAAATTCAGCATGCTGTCCCCAGCTTTGGGATGTTTCCTTATTTGAAGCTGATGGAATGAGAGAAATGCATTAAAAGCACAGCGTATAACACGGTTGTAAACTCCTTGTGTACGGAATAATCTGTTCACAGTGACATCGCTTCTGTCCTCCAGGGATATTCTTTTCACCTTTGCACCCAGGGCAGTTCCTGGGGCTGCAGCTGCTCCCCTTGCCCTGCCCGAGTGCACCAGGCAGGCAGCAGGCTTGGGGCTGCAGGCATGCAGCTGCTTTGTGCTTCCCTGAAGGTCAGCTGTGGTTTTGCACACTTTGAATTGTCCAGCTCCGGGTGACTGTGTTCCGAGCAAGGAAAACTTCCCTGGGATGCTGCTCTGTGTGGATGTGAAGCAATTCAGGTTTTGTCTCATCACACTTTCACAATTCTTGTGAAGCATTTCCTCCTGCTTCTTACAGTGTTCTGTGAGGCTGCAGCTTTCTTGCAGTTTTGATGCATTAGTATTTGCAATCAATGAAAGCTACTTCGTGCAGTTTCATTAAATCCTACTTGCATCGAGAAGAATGTGATTACTACAGGGCAGGATCCTCAGGTTCAGATGTTTTGCTTTTCCACCAGTTGTCATTTCAGCATACCCAAAATACTTGGGGTACTTTGGTTCTTAAAGCACTGAGGTTCTCCAGGGGCAGCAAATCAGATCAGTTGCTGCATGTGCTGGGTAAATCTGAAATCCTTCATCATGGAAAAGTAGCACAGTTTGTTACTTCTTGCTTTTGTTCCTGTAGGAGGGGTCTCTGGGTAACAGTCAGAAATGAGCATTGCACTTGCAACCTGCTTTGTTTCTCCTGTTCAAATAAAGTGCTCTGAACATTTGGGAGCTGACACTTCAGAGCCACGCGTGTGAGGAGAGCTTCTCACTTCTCCCCACAGAACACCTCTGCCAAGGGAAGCAGCTTTTGCTTTAAGTGCTGAGACTTCGAATATCTTGCTCAGGAAGATCTGGAACAAGCACTGCACCTCCCCCACACGTTACTTATTACTCCTTAGCAATAATTAACCAATGAGTGTTGACTCTGCCAGCCTCATCTTGGTACCAGATGAGCCCTCCTTGGGATTGGCACTGCATGGTGTTACAGGTCCCACCCTCTTATGAAACTGGGCCAGAAATGAAACAGAAGATTTGAGACACCTCATTTCATTGCTGTTGTCCCTTTCAGTGGCGTTGGCTGCTGGAAATCATTAACAGTTCGACTGGACGCTACATTCCCATGATGTATGGTTTTAATAATGGCACTTCATGTTCTCATGTAATTTTTATCCTTCTTGTATTGTAAGTCACCATGTAAGCAGCTTGCTTTAAGAGTGCTGTGGCAATTAAAGATGTGTTTTCCCAATTTTAATAGTGACAACAATAAAATTGTGCACCACAGCTTGCTTTCTGCTGACCATGTGTGAAGTGTTTGCCAAAAAGGACAGCCTCAAATCATTTCAGGGAACTGAAAGACATGCAGTGATTGAAGCAGATAGGTTTTTATTTTATTTGTGTTACTAATTAATAACAGCATTTTGTTTGGGGAAGAAATCCTGCAGTCTGTTCCTGCTGTGATTTGTTGTTCTGTCATCTTAATCACATCAGTTTAGGTGCAAGGTAGATCAATCCATCCAATTACTGTTAATACTCAGTTTGTCTGCAAAACACATTGGAGATTTGCTACACGCTACTCCATCTATACTACATATAATATTCTCTGTTTAGATCATGTGTTCCAAAGTTGAAGCTGTTAATTCTGTGTTCAAGCCTAGGAAACAGCTAATTGAACTGATGTAACTGTTAAGACAATGGGTGCATTTAGGTGCTGTCATCTCTCACCTTTATTTTAAGCTTTCAGATCTCGTTTACTTGCAGGTTGTTGTGCAATTGTAGCATTTGAGACTAAAACAATATTCATTTGAAATCATCGTGTAATCAAGCTCAAGTCACATTAGAAGAGTCATAGAATCATGGGATGGTTTGGGCTGGAAGAGACCCTTAGGGGCTGTCTGATCCCGTTTCTCTGCATTGAAAAGGGTCATACACAGCTTGAAACTTCTGTATTTCCCCCAAATACTGTAGGAAAATTCTGAAATGGGGTATAGCAAAAATAATGCTCACCTACACAACTGCCCTGCAGGGGCAGAGGAAAGGGAGATCCCAGTGTGGGAGCATTCTTTGTTTTATGCTTTTTCATTTTCCCACCAGATGAGATCGTCTCTGAAGGACTTCGTTCAGGAAAATGTTATTCTTGCTAAAAATAGTGGTGGTATTCATCCCCTCAGCTGCATTTTGTTGAGTATTAGGTATCTCTCGTGGCCGTGCTGTGTGATGCTTATTTTTAGGGCCTCTATTAATATCTTCAGATGTATGATGTAAGAAGAAGAAGGCGCTGTTAAATTACGAAACTTAATTATTTTATTTGTAGTTTTCACTGTTAATTGTAAGTGGAAATCCGTAGCAGTGTTTAATACAAGAAGTTTGAAACAGCAGAAAAAGAGTGTTGCTGCTTTTGGTATTTAAAGAAGCACAGATTTAAATACGAGGGGAAAGCATCTGTGTTAGTGACACTTCCATGATGTGTCTGTTTTGCATTATGCCATGATCTGTGCAGGAACCTGCGTGGCCAAAGTGATAGCTGACAAACTTCACAGGAGGTTTTCCAGGCAGACGGATGTGGTGCTCCCTCATAGGAGTGTAAGGGCTCTTGTGGCTGTGGCTATTCTGAGCTGCGTGTCTCCCAACAGTGCTGCAAAACCTTACGTCTCTTCAGCGTGTTCTGGGCTTTCCTTTGGGTGCTGCCATCTTTCTACAAAGAATGAGACAAAAAAAGCTGCCCATTAAAAATTCCTTTAATTAATTCCTTCTAATTAGGACAAATGAAAGTTCGTGCTCTTCAGCAGCAATTTCAGATGTAAAAGGAAAATAACCTTTTCTTACACTTTTCATCCCAGCCTGCTGTTTCCTCCTATTCCATCTGATGGAAGTTTTTCCATCTGCTAGAGTTGGTCATCAAAAGTGAAGCTGTTTTCCACAGTATTTGAAATTAGCTGTTACGATGCTGTACATAAAAATGCAGCCTGTTATTTCAGCACTGAAATGCTCTTTATTTCTACCATGCTGTACTTTGTTTCTTTTTCACTGACTGCGCTGCTAGTGGCAGCAGTATCTCAGAAGTGCTTTTATCATTCGTGACAGTGCTCTGGTGTTAATCTGAGGACAAAGAAGTATGTCATGAATACATTTAGGAGGAAAACTGCAGCTTTTGTGTCAGAAGAAAGTTGTCCTGGGAGAGCTTCCCTGGAAGGTCGGACCCAGAAACCCGGTGGTTGGAAGATGACCTTCTGGAAGGATTGTGTCCTGGTTGCCCATAGCAGCAAGGGGCTGGATTCAGTTACCCTGGAGGTCCTTCTCTGTCCTCTGTTCCCAATTAAGTAGGATTTTGCTATATTCAGCTAGAGGGGTTTTTTTTGAGCTAGTAAATGCTGATAACGTGAGATAGAAAAAAACAATTGAAACTAGAATCCTATATGAGTATGTATAGAAGTTGTAATATTAGTGAGAATGTAACAATGTGATGAAAAGAAGAGCTGAGAATGAACAGAAAGACCCAAAGGTGTTTTACCAGATATTTTTTGTCTCCTCGCTGGCTGTCGCTGTGTCGAAATCTGTTTGGTAGAGTTTTTGTATGATGCATTTCAGTAATCTTCTTGTAATCCTATGATAAACTGCTTAGTTTGATGGAGAATGTTAGATATTATTGGGAACACAGCCCACGTGAAATCGGTTTCAATTTGTGCCGTGCTTTCAAAGGATGTACCCTCAGCAGCTGGAGGCTGTCCTTGCATTAACCTAACCAGCCTCTGGTTGGGAGAGGAGGAACGTCCTGGATTATGTTCTGAAAACCAGGCCATGAGGAACAATAGCAGACAAGCTCCGTGCTTTTGAACGTTTGCTCTTGTTATGTCCATTCTTTATTGAGAAGAACCTTTTCTTTGCCTTTGTAACCTCTTTCCTTCTGTGTAGACCTTTTCTGGAACAATTACACTGGTTATCATAAAGAGAGCTTAAGAGTCCTGGAGGCAGGTAGCAGCTGGATACAGCTGTGTCCTTTCTGACCTCTTCTAGGTCTTCTAAGTAAAATAAGTTCTGCCCATAATTTATGGAAGCACAATTCAGGGCATAAATATGTCTCATGAACACATAAAGCCACACACAGAAGATGCTTAAATCCCATATTTAAGGTTCTCATACATTCAGTAGGATGCAGCATGCTCCTTTCTTCTGCTTGGATGCCTTCTAGCTGAATTTATTTCAATCTTTTCATTTTCTTATGCCCAAAAGGCCCACAATGAGCTTGTTCCCTCAGTGTAAGGGAGGGAGTGCTCCCATTCCTAGATGACAGCAGGGTGGAGGGATGGGAGCAGTGCAGGGACTGTGCTAAGAATACAGATGGGACTTTTGCTCGGGCCTATTTATTTTTGTGGGTTTGTTCACATTTCCTCCACAGCTTGTTTCAAGGAATGTTTTATTAAAGTGCTCTGATTTTCAAAGCGGTGCTCCATCATCCACTGGACCCGTGAGGAGCAAAGCTCTGTGCTGTGCTTACAATGCCCCATTGCTGCCTCTGTAGGTGAGGTGGCTTGATTCCAGATTTGACCCAAGCCGAGTCCATAAGCCCAGTGGGGGAAGTTCTATGGAACTTGATGCTCCGTGGCCCCAGCGCAGTCTTATTTGGAGGGAACAGCACGTGGGGCAGCCCAAGCCTGGTAGCAGCACTGAAAATCTATTTGAATTTCAGGCTCCGTTAGTAATACAGAAATAAATTGTTATTTGTTAACCAGAAAATAAGAAGTGATATGTTTTGAGCCGTTTGGGTTTCAAAGCTCCAAACCAGTCGCAATAGAACAGCGGCATGTTGATTGAGCTTCGTTCTGTTTGTGGTTTGGGCAGCTGCTTGGTGGATGGGCTGGGGAAAGCAATGAGACATCTTGGTGAGGGAAGCTGATGTTGCATGTTGTAAATGATGCCCAGTTTTCCATTGTACCATTCTATATTGAGCAGTAATACAGTGAGCAATGGTTCTAGTCCCAGAGCCAGCACACCTTTCTTAAGCTTTGCCAAAAAAAAATTAGGCAGGTTAGAAAAGTATTTCTTTTTTAAAGACTGGGAAAAAGGCAAACAATGAATGATTTAAGAATACAACCGAGCTGTGTTACTGTGCTATTACCATCTTCCCTAATGGATGGATAAGGCAGTGGTATGGGTGGCTCTGCCAGCGGAATCTCAGAACGAAGCCTTCATCTGACTCTTTGTGTTCTTTGTGACTGTCAGTCACCTGCAAAGTTGCAGTGGGTGGTAATGAAAGTAGAACATGACATTTCTTTCCTTTCCCCACCAGAGGTCTGACCTTTTGCATCATTTGACTTTGAAGCTGTGGAGTATTTTGAGAGTAAACTGCTCCCCCCGCCCCCAGCTTTCTCTTTTCCGTGGAACTGTGAGACTGATTGGGCACAAGAGCAAAGGGAGGTGGCAGGGACCTCTGAAGTCTTCTCCTTTTCCCCTGCCTTGGCTCCAGCCTTGAGGTGTGGTCATTTGGCTCAGGGCCATGTGGTTTGGAACACCCCAAGGGCAGGGGTTTCTCCTCCTCCCATCCCATCCCATCCCATTGGCAGACGACCTCTGGCATGAAAGTATTTTTCCGAATATCTTGTTGGAATTTGCAGCCTGCTCAGATTTTTGGCTGTGAGATGTGTTCGGTGCCACACAGGGCCCAGTCTGATCCCTGTGCTTCCCAGTCATTGATGTGGGTTGGTGGGTACCAGGGCTGCAGCTTGCATGGTGCTGCTGTGCTGTCTTGTGCAGGAAGTTCCCACTACATTGATATGTGCTGCGTGTCCTTGGTTGCCACGCAAAAACACAGGGCCTGGTCTTGAGGAAATTATTTGCATGAGGAGGTGCCTGGGATCTTTATTGCTTCTGCAGCTGGGTATATAAACAAGCAATCAGCAGTAAATTACATTTGAGTTTCTCCTATTTTTTCTGTTTATTTTACCTGATTTTTTTTTTTTCCCCTTACAATAACATTATTATTTTATTACCTTCTGAACTTTTGTTTTCTTAGCAGCTCTCCATGTGCCCTTGTACCAGGACTCAGCAACAGTTGGGATGAATCATAGCACTGCACTTTGCACCACTCCGGATCCCAGCTGCCTCCTGCAGTCCCCTGAGCTGGGACTGTCCTTGTGGTGCTGTGACATCCTGCTCTGGGGTGCACATCCCACGTGTCCCTCCAACCCAGGGCTCTTGTTGCATGGTTTGTCTCAGGAGATGTTGGGATTTGTAGGGTTTTGGATGTTGGCTTGGTGGTTGAGTCTTACGGGTGTTGGGAAGAACATGGCATCCCCCAGTTCCTTGTTTCTTACAGAAGCTGAGCAGTGGGGTGTAACTAGAAATACACATTTTTCATATGATAGGAAATATTTTTAGGAGGTAATGTAAGCAAACTGTTAAAAATGGTCAGAACTGCTACAAAAATAAAACTCCTGGCTTATCCTGAGAATTTCGTTACCTGAAAAATGTCGGCAACAGATTTCATAAGTCTGTCCTATTTCTGTATCGTACCTCTGCAGTGTGTTGGTTGTATTTCCTTCTACATTACCAATCGGTGCCTTCCATGAAGCTGAACCTGAGCAGCACAGAGGTCCGTTGTGTTGCCCTGGAGGATGAGGGAGCTGCATCCCAGCTCTGTGAGCTGCTTTCTCAGCCGCACCCACAGTTATCAGCACAGCTCTTACCTGCAACATTTCTCAGTGTGTTATGAAAACATTCCCTTCAGGTGTTTACTCATACACTAAATTTCAGTTCTGCCATTCCAGACAGCAGAAGTCCTTGCACTTGACATTTTATGTTCTCTCTTACAGCGCGTGAGTTAGGGAAGACAAAGGAGCTGGCTGCTTGCAAGTCAGATGAATCACGGCTCAGTATTTGGGTTCAGATACTCAGAAGAGACACTGTCATTGGTGGATCCATTATAGATACAGGCTTATGACTAAAACTGAACACAATCATCATTTTTGCTCCCAAGAAACAGCAGAGTTTTCGCATGTGATTTGAGCAGAAGATGAACTTTGTGTTTGTTTCTTGGAAATCTACCATGATTTTGATAAAATCCCTTGTTCTGCCCTCCCTGGTGTCTTTTCTAAGAAACTTGATTGCTGCCACTCATCTCCGACTTTCATATTGCGCAGTGTCGGTTGGGATTTTTGATGTCCGAAATAACCAATGCAGATTGCATTTGCAAAATGACTTTTTGGACAGAACTGATGTGCTTTCCTTCTGTTTCTTGGGAACGTGAAGTGGAAGCAGTACTTTGTGAGATTAATAGAAATGAGTAATGATGCTGTAGTTCATGTTTTCCAAGTAGGAGATAGTTAAGATAATTTATGGTTTTGTTTTTTTTCCTGTGTCTTGATGTTATAAATCTTTGTTCTAAACTTCCCTTGAAAAAATAAAATAAAAAACCCCAAATCTTTACTTTGGGGAATGGAATTCTTCTCTCCCGTCTTCCCCAGTTCTTTAAAGTTTACTTGCAAAGAACTGTGTGTATATTGCACACATTCCCCTTAAGTACTGAGCTGACTTAAAAATCAAGGCAGCATGAAATTGCTGATGGCCATTCTCATTGCCTTATGTGATATGCAGTGCTTGTGTTCAGATCTTCAGTTGAAGCACTAGGGTTATTTTCAGGCTTGCTGCTTCCCACCCCTTCATTTTGTTGTTGCTGAAGGGGAGCAGGCAGTGTGTGCTGTCCTGCGTGCAGAAGGAATGCTTCCATCTTGTGTCCAGGAGGACTTTGGGTCCGGAAATTCTGGCTTATTGATCTGCTTGCATATAAAATATTTATAGAGATGTAATTGTTATCAATTGTTATTAATTACTGTTAATATTTAATTGAATTTCATAAAGATTAAATGAGCAAGGATGTATTAGCCATCTAAGATCAATCTGCCCATACTTGGTGCTGGCTGATCTCAGACCATTCCAATCAACTGTTGAAGGATTTCTTGCTAGTGAAGAAGTGGTTTCCCCTGGTGCTCTGCAGATGGCTTCCTGCACATCTGCATGTCTCCTTCCCTTCCCCTCCATCACTTTTCCTTTTATTACATATGAGCAATTCTAGATGCAAAGCATTTTATTTGGAATCAGCATGGTGGTGTGGCTTCTTGTTTTCTGCGAGGACAATCTTTCCATGCGTTTTCACATCAGCTGCTCTGATAGCCTGCTGCTTCTTTTGGTTTCAGTTTTGAAAATTGCGGAGAAAAACGATATTGTTAAGAAGTGCAGCAAATGCTTGGATGATGTGTGTGATTCCTGGAAATGTAACTGTGGTTAGTGCTGTAATTGGGCTCGTCAGAGGGTAATATTCTTTGGCATTGAGCATTTTGGCAGAGCAAGTTGTGTGCATGTTTGTCAGCACATTTTTACAGCGTGTTGATTGTGACCAAACTCCTTCTGTAAGTCAAAGAAAAGGTTATCTAGCATGGAGCACAAATGCTTCTTGACATTAAAAATACAAATACCCTGAAACCATATTCTCCTGCTTCCTGTCATACTGAGCTCAAAGCCTTGGCAGGACTATTTCTGGACAGTCCACATTACTGATTTTCAGATATGGACATGCTTGCTGTTCACTTACAGTTCTCTTTAATGACAAACACTACTTGGAAATGGCTTAATTGGATTGCCTGCTTAATAGCATTAGGATTGTTGTGCTGGCTTAGCTGAGCTCTGCCGGTCCTTGGCTGGTTAAGAGATCAGCAAAGCTGCAAAATGGAAAGAGAACCTTCAGGTTTCAGGTGAGTCCTTTGCTCCTTGGGGCACTGCTGTTTCTAAGAGAAAAGGAAGGCTCTGCTGAAGATTTGTGTGTATGTTGTTGCTTTGTTGCTGTTGATTGTTCCAGGCTTTCAGGATGTTGCTGCACATTACTGAGATGCTCTGGTCTGGTTTCCCAGTTGCTGTGTTGTGTTGTGGTATCAAACGGAGGCACAGCTTTGTCTTTGTGGTACATCGCTGTGTAACAGAGGAGACTTCATCCATCATGCACTTTAGTACCATTAGAGAAGAATGCATGTGATGATAAAATGCCCTTTTGTTAAAGCTATATAATACATATTTAACAAAACTTCAAGAAGCAGATGGCTAATTAGGTAGTTCGGCGAAGCTAGGCTGATCATATGTTCCAGCTCTAAATAAAAAAGCAACAAAACTCGATTTGAATGTACTAAGCCAACTTACACAAGGTTTTCTAATTAATATTAAGTAAAGCGAGTACGTTGGGGACTGTGCATATGAAAGTGACACAGAGTTAACGTTCTGCTTCCTATTGAATCAGCTCTGTCTGGTGCTGGTTCTGTTCTTCTTACAACACAAACTAAATGTGGTGTTGTGGTTATTTCAGGCTGCATCATTCTTCAGTGCCACATCCACAGTGAAATGAGGCAAATCCCAAACAAACACAGGAAACTTTGCTATCTTTAATAACACTGTTATTTGAAGAAATCCAAAGTAACTCATTGCACAGGATAGATTCATATTGCATGGTGTGTTTCAAGCTGTGTGCCAAGTTGTTTTGACAGTTAAATACAGAAAGAAAATGCTACAAGAAAACTTTCTGAATAAAGGCACTGAGTTATGGGGAGAGCAGGGTTTGAAATGCTGTTCTGAAAGAAAAGTGAATGTGAGACTGTTCACCATGGAAGTTTTGGGGAAGAATTTTCCCAGCAGTGCAGGTGTTATAGGGATGGTGGTGTCATATAAGAGCTGTGTGACAAAGGAAAGAGAGAAAATCCAGGCAGATAAACAAGAAAAAGAGTTTGGAAAGCAATGAAGGGCATTTTGTTTGGAGCTTGGGCGTGGAGGAGACGTTCAGCCCCTCTTCAGCTTGATTTCTGCAGACTTTTGTTTCCAGAACCCCATCACTGTGCCATATGTGACTCCTTGGATCAGATCCCACTGTGTCTGCTGGACAGGTGGAGCTGAGCGCACAGCCCACATGATGTCACACTGCTGCCTGGCTCTGTACAAAGGCCACGACTCAGAAATGTATTCTCACCAGTGCGGCATACAGAAGTCACCATTCTTCTCTCCTCTTCCCCTCCTTTACCTGCGGTGCCTTTTCTTCTTAATTTCAGAATCAGTAAGCCAGATGAGTGTTGATCTGCAGTTTTATTTCTCTTAACTGTACAGAGGCTCACATTTATATGCAACAATAGGAAATGCTCAGTGCTGTCTGTGCGCTGTTCAGCCTGCTGCAGAGCTTTTGAAGGCTTTTTTAATGGGAAGAATTGGAGTTTCATCTCCTGAGCGACCTCAGAGAAAGCCCAAGTTGCTGTGTGCTCGCAGCCTGCTTCGTGTCTGCTTCTCAGCAGAAGCTGTTTCAGTCGCAAAAGAGCTGGATGCTGTTGGCAGACAAATTGATGCTGTGTTAACATCTTGTTTTTGCTGAAAGCAACCCATCGGGGCAGGGTCGGAGCCTCGTCCCTCGGTGCCAGATGACAACGTGGCCACTGCCACCCAGCGCTGGGAGAGGAGGGGGAGAAGCTCTGTGCCTCCCTTCTAATTGATTTCCTCTTCCCTTCTCCAACAAGCTGTCAGATTTGAATGTTTGCCTCAGTTTTCTTTGCCATGTGTCGGGATGGTGGGCTGGTTGCTCAGAGCTGGCAGGAAGCAGCAGACATCCTGCCAGAATGGAGAACGTGGAGATGGTCCATGTTGTGGGGAAGGGGTGGGATTCATGCAGGGCATTGCAGGAGGGCTGTCACCACTGAAGGAGCCGAACACTGAGGACATGAGTGTTTTCCCAGATGGAACTTTCCACGACATTATAATTTTTGAAGCACTGGTTCTGTAACTTTCTGCTTTGGTTTAAGCTTCAGCTAGGAATGACCGGAATAAATTCCCTCACTGTCTGAAGAGCTGTGTGAACTCATCTCAGGGATTTTCGCATGAAAGAACAGACTGAAGTTAGAGTCCATCCCAACCACACAGGGCTGGCTCTGCACCCACGTCTGCTTGGCCTACAGCCTTGGGATCATAGCAATATGACAGCAAAGGAAGTGCAGGAGATAAGGCTTACTGTTCCAATATTTGAAGTGTATTCTTGTGTCACTTCAGAATGGAGTTTTAAGGTTTTGGTATCAGCATGTCAGTTTTGAACCTCATCTTTGGTTGAAATTACAGTTAATAAGTACAGAAAAAGGTGATTTTATTAAACGTTAACATCTTTAAGAACGAAAGAAACGCGTCTCAGGTCTATCTGCAGCTAAAAATGGCTTTTTGTATGAGCTGTTCCAGTATTTTGGAGAAATTCAGGTCAGAATTTTCCTAGAAACGTGCTTAGGTTGTTTCTTGTATGTAAGAAATTAAAGACAGGGGCCACAAGAAGTTGGAGCTGCTGCTCACCAGCACCCCTAGATGAGTGGCTGCCATTTGTATTTGACTCCTGCAGTGTCTGTTCCTTGGCATAGGGAGCAGCATGCATGGCTTGTGCATCTCACAGAAGTACCTGGAAATGATCTGCCAGTGGCTGCTGAGGATGGCTGTTGTATTCCTGATATTTGTCCCTCTTTTGTTTTGCAGAGCTGCGTTCTGAAAATCTCTTTGTGTCTTGATTTCCATAGAAAAGCAGTTTAGCCAGGATTTTAAAGGCAAATGGGTGGCAGGAATGGTATGCCTGAGCTCACACCCCTGATGAGTTACATGTAGAAGGGCAGCAGCAAAACAGCTTTCAGAAAAGGGCAATTTTGGACTTTTTTTTTACAAGGAAACTTACATAAGGGTAAGTTCTCAAGTCCATTAATACTGCATTTTGCTGTTTAGTCGCTCTGCCAAAGGCTATGCCAAAAAAAGAAAGAAAGAAGGTATTTATTTTTCAAGTAAACACTTCTGGTCGAGTTCTGAGGCTCTCTTTGTGCATGCTACACTGTTTGCTTCCCTTTTCAGTTCATCTTCAAGAAGTGCTTTTCTTATTTGGTTCGACTTTCTCAGTGCAGTCACCTAGCAACTTGTGAGGGCCTTTGTTTCAAACATTAATCTCTAAATGCACAAACTAAGAAAATAAGGGTCCTCAGAATTGCTGAACTGAAGCATTGGAAGTCTCAAAGTTAGCTGCTGCAACTCCATACTGAGCCATTGAAGTTGTACTTTAGTTCTTTAACATGCATTTTCAATAAGGCAAAAAATACGGGTAGACATTTTTAAAGTCATTTTTCAAGTTGTTGCTCAATTAAATGTATTTTGGGAAGTGTGTAGGTATTGTCATGTTACATTTCACCATGTGTCCACGTATGTTGTGATTTAAGATATTCTGATACCAAAGCACATGTCCAAACATTCTAAGTCCAAAGTAAGGAAAAGCTTCCAGCAAGAATTCAAATATTTGTACTGCCAATTGCATTTTCAGAAACACTTGCATTAATTTGATTCATATTTCAGCTATGATGTTCATACTCAGAAATACCCAAACAGGCACTTCTGCAGCTTTCAGAAATACATTTGCCTTTTTCTTGTCCCATTCTACAGCAGCACAGTGCTGTTATCCAGCAGATAACTGAGAACATGTATGAAAAGTTGGTGTCAGATGGCCTAGGACAAAACATGGAGGAAAGGAAAGGCAGGACGTGGCTTATCAAAAGATTGAGGAAAAGATGTGGGAATTACTGCAGTATTAGAGCACCTATCTTGGAACTGCCACGTCCTGCCTCTACCAATACTGCATTTTAGAAATCAGACATAATCACTGGGTCCCTATTGTCATTAACTGCGTTGGAAAACACAGCAGAATGTCTCTGTCCTGTCCTTTTTCCCCTTCCCCAGATGGCATTTACTAAAGCTTGTTGCTTTCTAAGGTTGCCAAGAAGCACTACCTGCAATCCTGACTGCACCTCCTGCGGCGCAGCTGGGATGATGCTTCCAGTGGCACCATTTCAAAAGAGAGAAGGGATTTTGAAATGCACATTGAAGCTGAGCAGAAGCACAGCAATTCCATGCTGCTGGCCTGGATTTGGCAGGCTAAGAGGGGCAGCAATTCCCAACCAGCAGGGCAGGATGCAGGGCGCTGACTGCGCCAGTAGTAGAACCCAGTTCCCGAACATTGGTGGGAAACACTCAGATCTGTGCTGTGCTGTGGGGTGGTGAGGACTGGTGAAGGATTTCTATGGCCATGCAGAGGCCACAAAAACAGTTATATATTTGTTTGCATGTCTCATTGCTTTAGAAGAGCCAGACACTCTCCAGAATATGTGATGCAGCTGAAGCTGTTTATTTCCATAGTCCTGCAAGAAGCATAAAACTGTCAAAGTTTGCCGGAGGGCCACTTAGGGAGGGTCTTAGTCCAGGAATATGAGAGCTCCTGGTATTTAGAGCACTTGAATGTTACTTCTGTACAGAATTACAACATGTGCAACAGAAAAAGAGTGTTTTTTAGCTCATTATGAGTTTGAAACTCATAATTCCTCCTTCTGGTGTGGGGTGCCTCCAGTGTGGAAGCTTTTATTTGTCTGGCGTGGCTGTACCTGTCACAGCAGCTTCCCATTTCATGCTGCAGCCATGATGGAAGTGGCACACCACTGGAAGCTGTCTGCTCTGCTCAGCATAAATGTCCACTGCTTCACAGCCATTGTTTCAAATGGTTCTTTAAGCATTTTTAAATTAAAGCTTCACACATTGACTTCTGCACTGCAGTGAGTGAGCACTAAGCTGGGGGTTTTTTTCCTACTGCAGTGCTATTAAACACAGTGGAGCAATGACAGTGGTTTCATCCCCCTACCTAACACAAATCACTGCTGTTTTAGAAACAATTTACTTCTCCTATAAGATAGTGGTGAGGCCATAAATAAGACAAAACGTAATGTCCCTCAGTAAAACCTCTAATAGCTGTCTGTGTTCTGTGTGAATCACAGAAGTGTTACTGGAGGGGGAGGAATCTCGGCAGTGGTTGCAGCCATTCTGATCTCTTTACAGTGTCTTTGTATCCAGGATTTCCCCATTCCTTTCACTTCGATGCTATTTCATTCCTTTTTCTAACATGGTAATTCCATCTCTGAATTAAAACTTGAAGTTTCTGTGGATCACAGAATTCAATGCATAGGATTCCTACTTAAGGATTCGATTATCCTATGGTCAAAGCATGGAAAAAGTTAATCAAAATTTTCTTTTAATGCTGAAGGATTTGTCATCCAACCACAAAACCAAAAATATTCCTTAAAATAGGAAGGTTTTGAAAGGAAAAATAGTGAAATTGAATCCCTCAGTTCCTGCTCCAAACATTTCAGATGTGTGATGTAACTTTTTTGGATGTCTCCCATGATGAGGTCTGCACTGGCACATGACACCAATGCACCTCAGTTCTTCAGAAAGCTTCAGGAAAGCCTTTCAGAGACAGTTTTTGCTTGTATTTTCCTGGAACCATTCAAGGCTGAATTCTTGTAGCAGAAAATTTAGTTCAAAGTTGATCTCCATTGTTGTAAGATTCATTTTAGGAAACTGGGTGCCACTCGGCAGATAGGCAACTGACAAAAAGTAGTGCAGACATTCTCCTGGATATGGCCTCTCCTGTGAGTAATCCTGGTGTGGATTCGCCGATGGGAAAGAAGCTGAGATCAATGAAGGATTGGCTGCCCCAGAGCTGAGTACGTTCTTGAGAAGATGGTGAGGGAAAAGTACAGGCACGAAGAGCCGGAGAAGGGCGGTCATTGTGCTCTTTCAGGAAAGCACTTAAACAAGTCTGAAAGATTATTATTCGTAATGGGAGTCTGGTGGAAAATACACAGCTATATTTTCTGTAGTGAAATTCTTTTTTGGGTTGTCAAAGGCCGTGAATGAAACGTTCATACCCTCAATGAGCACGTTGTCCTTGCGGGCAGCCTTGTGCGGAGCAGAGTCAAAATAGTAGCTGAGAGGATGGAAAAATGTGTTAAATACATGGAGTAAAGCAATAAAAAATCTGTTCTACAAAGCATGGCTTATTTCAGCTTTTCATAATAATACGGAGTTGGGATCTTTTGCTCGCATTTTCTTTGTGTTTTGGAATGGGCTCGTAGAGTCCTGAAGTGCCTTCGCTGCATCAGAGATCTGAAGGATATTCTGGCAGCACAGGTTGGAAACCTGGCAGACTTATAAATAGCAGCTTTAATTACATCTTCTATTGGGCATTACATAGAGAAGGGATTGGAATAAAGAGGTTAACATGACAAACTGATGATCTCTCCTGTGTGAAAACCTGTTATTCCAACTGTGGTGATTCCCCAGAGATAAAGCTATCAGAAAGGACACATGACACACAGTGCATGCAGTGCCTCTTTATAGCATTCTTAATATGAGCATTAAGAGTTTAAATGATTAAAACAAAATTTCGTTAACAGGAAGTAATCAGTGAAATGCATCCTCGCTTAAATCTGCTAATACTTCTTGTTGTCTGGTGCTCAGTGCTGCAGCAGTGTACATTTGATGCAGCACACAGCCCAAAAGCTTCTTAGGCTCTTTTAATCTTAAAATCACAAAATACTGCATCTACCCAAAGTATTGCTTCATCTGAGGATCAGGCTCCTTCCTACAAATGGAGACCTACCATGTAAACATAGATTTTTCACCTTGAGATTCAAATTCTTGACTAGCTAAAGTAACAATTGTGCTGCTTATCCTTGTGGTTAGCTGCATTTCGGCACTTGGCAAGCCATGCAGAGAGAAAATACATTAATAATCCCCTTAAGAACCATATTAGCAGGAGTTACACTGCTGTCTCTGGCTCCATTTTATCTCCATGTTATTATTTCTTGTCCAGGTGCAATGTGAGAGCACCATTGGTTTTGTCACAGATGAATAACAGTTGTGAAGTTGGACACACCTGAAAATTTTCCAGCGACCCTTTCCACAAAACATAAAAGGTGTCGAAACAATTAAAAAAACCCAGCAACCACATAGATGTTATATGCTGATTAAAACAGCTACACATGTGCATAGTGCTATATAGTGTATCCCAAGCTACATATTGTAAAAGCCCACTGAGATCCATTGAGAGCAGCCCGTAACTTGGCCAGCAGCACAGAGCCCGAAACGTCTGATATCCTAATAACAAACATTTATGTGAACAGAAGTTTCCTGTGGATCACATTAAACCTGTGATAAACATTCCGCACAACCCAGAGTACAGCTGATTTTCTATGAAATACGGTTATTTCCATTTCAGTTGGAAAATTTAACAAGAAAGATTGCAGCCAGGAAAGATTAGAGCATATTTTCCCCATCAGATAGAAAAGAGGCAATTAAGACATCTTCTAGGTCAATGAATGAGTCTAGACACACTAATAGCTGCTAGGGAATTTGCATCTATTCTTTCAGCTTGCATAATATGTCCAGAAATTGGTCCAAAAGGGGAAAGAATGAACAGAATATGATGAAAGTCATTGTGCTCTACTTAAAGGAGACTTGGGTCTGGCAGCCCATGCACATGTGCTGCTTGGTCCTAACTGAGCTTTTTATTACATTTTCTGTATGTGCAGTGAAATGTAAGTTGGCGTGATCAAATGCTTGGCCACTCACTGTGTGGGAGGGCAACATTAGGCACGAGAATAAAGATGTAACAGTTTTTAACCTGAATTGCTTAGGAAAGGAATCTTCAGTGAGTGTCCTACTAATGGAATCCAGAAAGCATGAGGCAGTGCATTAGGTTGTGCTCCCAATAGGCAGGGAATTCTCAGGGTTTGCTGCAGTGTGCTCAGACAGCCCTGCACAGTGGCTGGCTCTAAGCACAGTGCATACACGGATTATGCTATTAACTTAAACCTTATTTTACGTTAGCCAACGTATAGGATGAGCTTAATCCATTCACATTTAAATGCCAACACTGTAAATTTTAAACTGAGAATCCTTTTATAGCCTATGGAGAGAAACGGGCTCTCCTCAAATGTGATTACGCTCATCCTAAAGCATTTTGCTAATAGGGGAGCATCCACATGATACAGGCATTTGCAACAGGGTGTGAAGAGCATTTCAATGAAAGAAATCCTGCCTCCCTCCATTGGCCATAAGGCCATGAGCTCAAACAGATCCAAACTCTACAGACACACGGGTGAGATAAATCCAATGGTGTTCATTTATAAATCTGTAATAATCAGGAAACTGTGCAATTCCCTCTCCCAGTGCAGCTTCATAAATCATGATGCTTCAGTCACGAAGCAGGGTAATTTCTTTATTATTTATTTACAAGGAAAAATCTGCTGTAAACCAGGAGAAAAGCCAAGGGATGTATTGCTCAGCTTAAGCAAGGGAAGACCTGAGTTTATATTTTCACAGTAGTGTCCATCATCTTAAAAAGGAGAGCTCTGCTGATGGGATCTGGAGAAGCCAGGTGTACTGTCTTAAATTTAAGCCCTATGGAAAGGAAGCCCTTGTGTGAACATAAATGTTTTTCTCTCCTAAAGCCAAACAGACTTTGTTGTAAATTCCTCTCCAACAGAATGATGAATATGTAGAGCATTACTGGAAATGGAACTTCAGTGGACAGTGTGTCTGAAAGGGGATTTGTGATTACTGCTTTTGTCACACGTAGTTTTAAAAGAGCATTTAACAAAGCACCACTTGCGAGATCCTGAAATGAAGAGGCCAGCATATATCTTGGGATGATTTGTATGGCACAAAAGCTCCTTTTGGAGCTGTAGCTCTGCCCTTTCTCACTCCCAGCGCTGCTGGGAATTCTGGTGCCGTACTCCTTGCCTTGCCATGGCATTGCCTTCCTTGGTGTGCTAAGCGTGGGGCATGGGAGTTGGGACAGCAGTTTTCTGCAGCCTGCAGGATGACTTGAGGCTGCTGCAGACGTTCAGCCTCTGAAGGAGCTTCGTGGTTTTGTCTTGACAGCAGAAGTGGAATTATGAAAGAACTGAGGAGAGCTGAATAACGGATTCAACCACAATTTCTTAGTAATATAATAGTTCTTATTAGATTAAAGTATTAAGGAATAAAAAAAAAGCTCAGAGACTTACATATTCCTTTAATAGGTTATTTTGAGCTTCCATTGAAGCAGATACACTTTTAGCAGATTGGCTTAAATGCCAATTGGGTAATAGAGCAAGAAGAAAAGCCATAATCTTTCTTCAGAGCAGAGAGTCATTTACAGCTCAAATAAGCCTAATTACCACAATTGAACTTGTGGAACCCCTTGCCTTTGTTAATAGACTTACTGTGCTAATAGCTCCGAATGGACATAAAAGCCAAACTAAGAAAAACTTTGTGTACTTCTGAGACATTAATGTGATCTTTCCCCACACAAACAAAGAAATACCACTTTACACTTATGTAGCAGAGGCTTAAAGGGGAAAGTTTTGATTATTTTATGGTTTTTAAAAAGCTTAAAGCAATGGAAATGGTATCATTACAAAAATCTCTTTTCCAGAATACAGCAGTTCTGTAGGTTTTATGATGAAGTTGGAGAACCAGCGCTGAATCCCGAAGGCATTGAGACTCACAGTTATTGCTGTCAGCATTACGGAGTAAGCTGCTGCTTAGCAGAAGGGAGACCAAGAACAAGGAGAAGAAAATGTTCAAAACCAAGCAACACCCCTCTCTGCAGTTGTGCTGTAAAGCAGAGAGACCACAGAATTGAAAAGCAGTGACTTGGGGAGACTGGGGCTGCGTCCAAGGCTGGCTCAGGGCATTTTGTCAGCACCACACGTTTTAAACAAATAGCACTTTTTCTGTTCCTTTTTTTGTTGCTCATTGTCGGTTTGTTCCAATTTCTGTGTCACTTTGATGAATCTGTTTATAATGAGCTTTATGCAGTCAGCGAACTTCAGAGCAAACACACTGACGGGTTGTTCAGCTGCAGGTGTTCTCACCAATCACACTCAGTGCAACTCAGTCTCTTCTTTTTCCCCTAGAATGTAACAATTAATATTGCAAAGCAACATCTTTGGCTTTAGTGGCGTACAATGTTGAAATAACGGAGAGCAGGTGAAGGGGGAAGGAATTCCAAAGGAACTGCAGTGGGAAGGCTCCATGTGCCCTGTTGTGACCTGCTCTCATGCTCACTCCTCTCTCCTGTCCTTTTGCCAGGCACGGTTTAGCCTCATTTTCACACTCTGAGCTGACATTATGAATGGCATATTTGTGTGTTAATCATAACTGCTTTAAAGCACAGCTGCTGCCACTCTGAAAATTCGTGTTGCAGTCAGGTATTGTTGCAAGCTTGATTTCTTATACAGCAGCGTGTTGATGTATGGTGCTTTATGGTATGTGGGATTCAGTTTCAAACTGGAGCTGGAAATTTATTATACTGCTTCAACATAATTCACACAGAACATACCGTGTGTGTGCCAGCTGGAAACTACTTGGAATTTGTTATTTTCCATCCACTTCTGCAACAGTGTCACATTGTTTACAAGGAGAGCATGCAGTCTTACATAAGACACTTGCTTCCATGCACTTTTTCTGCATTATTTTACTCAATTTGTGAAGGATTTAAGCACCCTGAAGCGTGGGGTGTTAAAAGGCATAAAATAATTGAAAATAAAAACTATTTTTGGCTGCGGTAATGGCCTGTGCACAATCAGAAATATTAAACAGCATTTAAGAAGTGTGGGTGAGATGTGATGAATGAGCTGCATTATATAAAAGTGCCTTATTCAGGCTATTGAGTATAAGGACTAATATGGGAAGGGATGCAAGGGAGAATGTGGCTTTTTATTACCAGCTTGCTACAAACTTGTTGTAGGATAATCTTTGTTACTGAGACCTACAGACAAACATTGTCAAACACAGGCTTTGATCTGCTGGGATTTATGGGCAGCATTGGGTATCTGGATTGTGTTTTGGGAAGTAAGAGATACAGAAACATTGCAGCACTGAGGAAATGATGCAAATGAGCTGACTTTCCACAGACTTTCTGGATTGTTTAACAAACCTCGAGGTTCTCTTATGTGCACTCAGTTTTCCATCAGCATTGTATGGACTTGGTGGCATGGCAAAGAAATCCTGTCCCCTTGAAGTGCTTCCATCATATCCATGTCTTTCCTCATTATGGCTTCATGGTAACGACTCAGCAGTACCATCTGTGTGTGATCTTTGCCCATTGAGTGCATCTGCTTGCATTCGTGGCTGTGCATGGCATGCATGGATGTGTGCAGTGCCATCCCCACTGCTGAGACTTCGCAACACAGTCAGACATTCGGAATGAGTTGCAATCTCAGTTTGCAATCTTTTGGTTTTGGGGGCTCAGGTGATGACTTACTGAGCTCTAGCGTTGCTACTTGAAAATTCCTGGCCTGTTGTAAGCAATATTCTTAGATAAATGTCTGCTGGCATATGACTGACATTTATGCCTAGCTTGTTACTTACACTAATATATTGCTTTTAGTAAATAAATGGGATAGAAAATAGTATTTACCTTGCCATATCATGAGAAAACTATTCATTCTGTCTGACATAAACTGAGAGATGCTGTTTATATTGCTGCTCCAGTGAGCCAAGAAAAGCTGCACAAATATGTCATGACCATACAGTGGAAAATGCCTGCGTACTGTTTCCTGTGTATCTGTAGTCAAGCTTCAATATGACAGAATAACAAGAATATCCATGATGCTTTCTAAGAACTCAGGCTTAATTTGGGAGCTCATTTATGAGACAAAGATCAAGTTCTAGGAGTGTTTTCTGTGCTTGAGAAATGTTTTGATAACTTTGTCAGCCATCAAGACAAACTGCAGAGAGCATCTCGGTTCATTGACTTCATCGTGCGATGTGAATTGAGTTCTGACATTCCCATAGGTCATTACCACGCGGCTGCTTTATCTGGTATGAACCTGGCATAAATCTAGGCTGCCACAGAGGTTCTGTATTCTGTTTTTGTGAATGTTCGCGTTCTGTGCATTGAGCAAGCTGGGGGAACTGCTCCAGCTAAAATCCAACCTTGCCAAAAAAAAATTGGCTGCGTAGATGTTAATACATAGCAGCAAGCAGACAGGACCACTGGTTTTGACAGTAATGTGCCATATGTCAAATTAAAGTAGTCATGTAAGCACGACTGAAGGAACGGTTGCCGTGCCAGCCCCATCCCCTGACGCAGTGCTTCCCTCAGAGAGCAGACGTAGGAGCTAGCAGAGCACTGGGAGCCTGCAGCACAAACTGGGAAGGGCTCAGTTGAGGTAGCAGACTGGTAGCTGCCTTAATTTTCCTGAATTTGTGCACAGGTTTTAAAAATTACAGTGACTGCATGATGGGAAGTCCTGCTGATTGCTGCCATACTGCTTTCCCTGCTGCAGAGCTCCCGTCTTCACCTGTTTCTTAGCGTTGAAGATTTTCTTTGTAATTCCTATTGCAAATGTAAATCGTTCATTTGTAATTAAATGACTTGATGAGTCATCAGGTCGTTTAATCACTGATAACGGGTGACCCAGTGGCCTAATGGATAAGGCATCAGCCTCCGGAGCTGGGGATTGTGGGTTCAAGTCCCATCTGGGTCGTACCACTGATGTTTTGTGTTCAAGAAATGTTTAGATCTAGTGAGGGATGTGGTTTCATGGGGAAAAAACTGATGGCAGTGGATGGTTGGACTGGATAATCGTAGAGATCTTTTCCAGTTTTGGAGATTCTATGACCTGTTTCCATGACTCTGTGCTTCCTGTGTGTGCTGCCCATTCATGAGCCCACGGGTATTTACCACAAATATTACTTCTACTATTTGGAAGGAATTATTGTAGCTCATGTCCTTCACTCAGCCACGTTGTTTTGGTAACCACCAGACCTAAGAAATTGATCTAAGTCCATAACTTACCCTTCAAAAACACTGCAGAAAGTTTTCCACCTATCAGCAAAGGGTAAATTTTTGAAATTCTGTACTTGGTTTCTATATGAGTTTTTCATCTTATGTGATTTAAATTCCTTTAACAACGGATTTCTGACTCCTGTTGGTTTAATGCAGAGTTTCTTGTTGATTGCTTCCCGAGAGGATGCTGTTACATGGGGATGAAACTGTGTTTTCAGTGACTGATGAGAGTTGGAAAGTGTTATTGAAGTTTCTAGCAGATGACCCTTTAATAAGATGTATTTAATTGGATGAGACTTGCAACAAATATTGGCCATCTGTTGAATAACATCAGAAAAGTAAAGAGAAACAGCAATAGGAAAAAATCTTAAACAAATGAGCAAATGAGCTTCAATTTCTTGATATAATCCCACACAAAACAGGATGGTGGTTAAATTTTAAACCCCAGCCTGAATCCTTTCAGAGAAGTGTCCAAAATGATGGTTTTGTAGGTATCCCCCATGCCCATGAGATGAGCTTCCCCTTTTTTCTTTGTAACCTTTGAAAATTTCAGCCCTCTCTTTCGAACCTTTTCACGTTTAAAATGCTCTTTGCTGCTCCAGTCACACTTCAGGCTGAGGCAGGGAATGGTTCTTGCCATGAAAGTCTGCTTTCGAGGGGTGAAGCTTCAGGTCCGTAGCTGTGCAGATGCTGTGGCTGCCCTCCCTAGCTGACTGTGTTGGCAGCATTAACACATCTTTAATATCTTCTCTCCTGTTGGGTCACTGGACCATTATTTGACCATTATTTTTATATGTCATGAATTAATGGGACAGTAATATTTACGTATCAATACTCATTTTGCATGAAGGCAAATGAAGTTATCAAATTAGAGCTAATGTAGAATAAATTATCAGATCTGAATCTTAATAATAATTACAACCCAGCACAAAATGGGAATGCCTACATATCTTCTAGCTAAAGATATTGAAATTGGCATTGCAGATCCAGTAATACAATGAATACTGCCAATTTCATTACATCCAAATGATTTGTTTTGGTGTCAGCAAATGAGTAAATACTGCTTTTCAATTTTATTTGTATGTGTGTGTGTGTGCCTTCCACACACAAAATTAATATCATTCATTATTAATGCAGTCATTTTAGCACAGAATATACTATAGTACAAGCCACAAATTTGATTAATTGTGCAAATAGGAATGAGCTAATTGTTGGAGTTAACTTGCTGTCTAAATGCACTTTAAACTCTCGCAGAGAGAATCATTAACATTAAGCACTATAAGGTGGATTTTTTGTGGCATAAGTTTTGTAATGATGTTTTTGATTTAAACCTCCCCAAGCTAAAATAACTGGAAAGAGCAAATGAAATCAGACTGACGAGAGGGAAGCATGGGCTGCTGTTCCTGTCGTGATTTTATTCATACATGACTTTATGACTTTATGAAAGTTGCAAGCATAAATATGAAGTGGGAGACATAAATAGGACATAAGAGCTGTAATAACATTCGTATGATGGGATGGGATCTTCCATCCTTTAAAACGAAGCGCTCTGCTTTTAAGAAAAAAAATAAATGTGCAAGTCAGGAATATTTTGCTTTTATACTTCTGAAGCCCCGCTGCCCTGTTCTGGAATCACAATTGTGTGAAAGTTAATGTCAAAGCATGCTGTCATCTTTTTAACAGCTTTTACACGTGTCAGTAAACGTAGAATTGGGTGGCTGTCTCTGTCCTGTCAGTAACTGGGAATTCATCCTCCTGTTGGGATTGCATGCAGGCAGGTGCTGCAGGGAGCTGGTTTCCTGGAGCTCAGCAGTGGCGAGATGATTCTGTTCTTATTGCAAACAGCTCGTTTGGTGTCGGCCTGACCCCACTTACATCCTGGGAAAAAAAATAAAGTAAATCTTTTAGCAGTATTAGAATTAGTGTGTGGATTGTGTTTACTGCCAAGTGAGGTTTATTGATTTTGTTAGTAAGTTAAAAGGTTTCTCAAATAGAACTAAATGCACATATTTTAATTCAAAATACACTAGAATACATTGCATTCATCTCTTGGCATTTGGATCTGGCATTTTGCTTCTGTTGTTGTCCATTGCAAATCATGCTAAAGGATGGAACTGTTTTGGTTTACAACTACCCGTAGCTTGATATCATTGAATTATTAATAAGGTGTTGAGAAAAGCAAGCTATAAAGCCAGTACTGAAATATTTCCAAACGTTTGTACGATTTTGACGGTAAAACCCACCAGCTGTGCTAGGACATTTTCTGTAGCTGTTCAGATTTCCATGCTTCCAGCTGTGAGGCAGATCAGATGTTACCAAGAAGTGCCTGCAGCCTGCAGTGCAGCACCACGGGGATGGGGTGCAGGTTGGGCTGGGGGCAGGATGGGGGCAGAGGGTGGGATGGGGACAGGCTGGGGGCAGGCTGGATGAGCTGGAAGCGTGGTGGCAAAGCCTCCAGAAGAGGAAGGCCCTGGTGGCTGCTCACTGCCTCGTTGAGGAGCACGGTTGGAATGTGAGCAGCCCTGGCAGAAGCCGTTTTGGGGTTTTCCATAAACCCCTTTACTTTCTGTTGGCTCCCTGTAAGGAGCCCTCTGGGATTCTGTCTGTTTTACCAAATAACATCCAACAGCTGCATGCTGGAGATTGGTTTCATGCTGTCCTGAAACATGTACAGCCTGTGCTGCTCCACATAACCCGCTCTCTCAGCCCATTTCTTTTTACATCTGTTAACACAACAAGCTGAAGACAGCTGTTTTATTCCAGACATCCCATTTCTGAGGTTAGGCACGTCGATGAAGTAGTGCAGATTCTTAAGGATGAACATTCACAGGAAATATCTGTGGGCTTTGTGTTGCATTGCTGAATTGCAGGAGCTGCACCCTGCCCTGCTGCAGTGCCTCTGCTGCTGGCACAACGTGTTAAAGGCAGGTATTTGAACTACAGTGGTTTTGAACTACAGAAGTGATAGAAGAAGCCTGGCATAGTGGGTCATCTTTTTTGCCATTGTGAGTTCTTGAGATAGTTATTTCAGTTCTGGCTTTGATAGGTGGCTTCTGGATTATTATTCATTTATAAAATGGGACGCCTCGAAGGAGTAGGATTAATAGCTTTGTGAAATTTTAGCAAGAACTTTCCACAGGAATGGTGATGTCTGTCTTTAAAAGTTCAAAAAAAAAAGAACACAGTTAACAATGAATTGAAGCAGTTTTCTGTGACATACTTGGAAATTAATATCTTCTACTTCTTTTGTTTTGCAAGCATGGCAGCATAAAAATAATATAATGGACCTTCTTTTCCTTGTAACTGAAGGTAGAAATGTCAAATCTAGAAGGTGTGGTATGTGAAGTATTTTGCTATATCCCAACTGTTTTAAAAATGCTGCCCATACAGCTGCTGGAATATATTCATCTCTTTCTCCCCCGGCACTACCAGGTCCGCTGAATTCATTGCTGGAGATGAAAATACATATGCAGCTTCAGCCAGGCATGCAGCCAGTATTTGCACACTGCTGTAGATCTTGCAAAGCCAGCTTACCGGCAGCATCCATCTGTTTTGTTCTTAGTGTAAAGGAGTTAATGACCTGAGTAGTTAAGACTGTCCAGGCGATCTGCGTAATCCTTTCCCACAAATAAGATGTTGTTGCAACTATTACTTTCTCTTTTTTTTTTTTTTCTACTTTGTAGCAGAGATTTTATTTCTGTCCTCCCTCCTGTTTGTTTAGCCTAATTGAACTTGACCAAATTGACAAAGAAAAACTATGGAGCAAAGTCAGACATTTGAATGACCTCGGGTTGGACTGGATGACCTCCAGAGGTCCCCTCCAGCCCCTACAATGCAGTGTGCAATTCAGTGTAGCTGAGGATATGCATCCAGTTACTGCCTGGCAGACTCTGGGAGTTCAGAGTGAGGAATCAGCCCTAAATTTGTCTGTGTTGTCTTCTTGTGGCTCATATGCTTTGACTTCAAGGTAAGTTTCTGCTGCTGCTTGGAGCAGGTAGATTGAGGACTGCAGAAACTGCAATGAAGATAAAGGTAACCCGTTAGACAAGCAAGGTATAGCTCTTCATAGGTGAGCACTTTAAGGTGCTGTGTGACCTCATGCTGTTATAAAAGAGCTTTAAGAAGCTTAAGAAGAGGATAAGGAGTTGAGGGAGAGGGCTGTTTTCCTTGTGAGCCATGTTATCCCAGAGCAGACTGTATTGCACTGGACTGGGGGCAATTTTAGGGAGAAGGGAATTATAAGTGACAAGGGGAGAGTTTGCATGTATCAGGTTTAAGCCCTAGCTTGGGTTCTCTCTTGAGGTAGCCTTCTCCTGTATGTGGGGTGAAATATTGGCAGGAAAAGTAGCTGACGTGTTACAAATTGCACGTGTTGAAAAAGTTAGGGCGATGCAGTGTGTAAAATGCCCTGTGGATTCATGTCCATTACATTCAGAGGCTGCACTTCTTCTGACTTGTGTCTTCGATATATAATAGAACCCTCATTTGTATTAAATATGGTGAAAACGGTGGATTTTCTGTAAAAGTCATAACCGTAGCATCATATTCAGAGCAGGAGGAAGAGAAAATCCTATTTAATTGTTACACTTTATGCTCAAGATATACTCCCTATTCCTGAGTTTACTCTATACCTAGTAAATTTATTTAAACAGTAGTGCTTATTTAAAAGAAGAAAAAAGTAATTAATACTGAAATGGCTTGTCTGTTTTAATACACTACTCTATTTCTGTTTAATGTAATTACTGTATTTAATCTTAGAAGGAGCTAATGCATGCCGTGTGACAAATTTGTTCATTGCTCGGTGTCACGCAGAAAGCAAAAGAAGAAGTCAAGCAGTAATATGGGTCCCTTGGGGAAATTCTGTGGCTTCACTGAAAATGCAAAGCATGTAAAATAGCAACATAAAAATTATGAAGTGCTCCATATGACTACCGAGGCCCTTAAAGTTCCCTATTACACTCTGAGACAAATGCAGGGAGTGATTTCATGCTTATTTTAGTTTTATTGTAACTCCTTGGTCTAATTTGGAATCAATTCTTGCTCTGTTAGACAATAAAAGTAAAAGCCAAGAACAAATATTGTTGCACAGAGTAATTTCCCTGTTGCTGCTGATCAGACCTCTTCTTCCATTACCTCTGAGAGAATCGATACTCTACCCTAGAAACAAATTATGTAGGCAAGCATACGTATAGCTGTTGATGTCAGGCAAATAATTGTCGTTGCAGTGGAGACAAAGCTTTAAGGTTTGTTTCGAAAGTTAATAGAGGATTTTTATGCTACTTCAGATTTGAAAAAATATAATTCGAGCTGGGAAAATAATCGCGACTGTGGCAGAAATAAGTCAGAGGTTGACAAAGCTCACTGGTTCCTCTGGCAGATCAGTTGGACGTATGTAGAACCGCTTGCTGTCATCGAGTTTTTTAAATAAACTTGCATAGAAAGGGTTTTGGTTTTTTTTTACTTGTGCTCTCCACGCAGCTTCATTTATTTTACTGAAATAAATCTGGGCCATAGCAGAGAGAACCACTTCTACTGGGAAATCTCATCCAGCCCATCAGGGGGTTGTTCTCTCAAAAATGGGAGTAGAACTGTGGTTTTAAATATCTGTTGGATCTTTCTAATTCCAAGCATGTAACATGCATGACTTCTGCCTCAATGCATTTACCCCCAGTTCTTGGGAATGCTCCTGTCTGTACAGCTCTCCAGATGCACGGCTAAATGCCGCGTGGGTGACGGGGGCTCAGCGAGAGCTTTTCTCCTTTATAGACCATCTAATAGAGAAGATTGCTTCTGTTATTTATTATTGTAATATTTCATTTCTATCTCACCAGTCTGTGTCATATATAAAAGCTACGAGTAACAGCGTTTTTTAGCAGATAACTCCCATCATGTATTATACTGATAACCTTCACACGTCAGATAATTTAGAAAACAGCTTGAAATTTATGGCACTGCCTTGTAACTAGAAGTGACTGATGGCAATATATATATTTAATAACGACACGTTTTTCTCAGCACTGTGAACTAACAGAAAAGTGTTGGATGGAACGAATTGCCCTCGGTTATACATCATAAATCCCCAAACTGCACAGTGCATCGTCTGCTTGTGTTTGGAGAAGGTGCAGAGTGCTCCTTGCTGTGTAACCACCAGCCTGGAGATGCTGCTTGCTTTCCAGCAACTACACGTAATGTGTGCCAGCTCCTTCCTGCTTATACTCTTGTTAAAATGTAAAGCAACAAATTTCCTGGCAGCCTCTGCAAAGCGGTGTAATAGAGCTATCATTAGGAGAAGGTGATGAACATAATGGGAGTTCTTAGCAGTGGCAGTAAGCGAAGCGAAGCTATTAATATCTTTCCATAACAAGTAACGACTGAAAGGTTACTTCTCAGCTTTATTACTAAAAATGTTGTGGTATTTTAAGCAGGTAATATTTTGTTTTCACTTGCCCGTGATTTTCCTTATTACGAACTCTCGAGCTACGTATCGCTTATTGAAATTAAAACTTCGTTACTAAAATGTGCCCTATTGGCTGAATTGGAAAAATGAAAATTTAGATGTGGGATTTTATGTATGATTCCTGCTAACGAGGGATCTAAGCCCAGTGTTCATTTGCCATTGAATTTATCATTCACCAAGACTTGCTTATCCCTTTTTTTATGTCAAAGTATGTTCTTTTCATTTGAATGTTCTCAAAACATGAGACAGTCATACTTTTGAGCTGCTTACTAAATAACTGAGCTCTGTGGAGAAGGGTAACACACAGCATGTACAGATAGGAAATCCAGGAGAAGGAATGGAGACTTTTGGTGGTGAGGTGTGAGCGCCAAGCCATTAGCAGAGGGTTGAACAGGGAGGGTTAGAAAGTTGTTCTGTATGAAGCTTTAATTAGTGATTGTGTTTGGAGTGTAGTTTGAAGCCCAGTAGGTCGAATGTTGTGTGGCTTGCCTGTGTTGACAGCTGAGTTGGAGTTTTCATTGTGATGTGATTGGCAGAGTTTTTGTGGAAGCCAGAGGCTGCCGTTCAGAGCCATAGGATGGGATGGCAGCAGTGAGTGACAGTGTTTCTCCTACATGTCCTAACACTTATTACATATCAGTATTAAAAGCAATGACAACACTGCCTCTGTTCCTGAGTAAAGGCAGAGCTGGGCTTGCCAGCCTAAGATCTCAGCTGGTAAGAAAACGTCAGTAGTGCAGCTCAGTTCCAGAGGTATTTTTCCATTCCTTTGCGAAGATGATCTTGTATTTTTTCCAAATAGATGATCACTGCTCACAGAAGAAATTATTTAACATTTTTATTTTCTGAAGGATGTAACAGGCATGAAGGATGAACATCATGAAGGATGTTCCTGCAAACACAAATCAAGCTATTGTCTTCAAGAGTGGAAAGTTTGGAACCAAAAGTATAATTTGGAAGTGAAACATTTTTCAGCTGCAAGTAATATTAATAGTAATTGCCACTTAGTGGTCTTTCATTTGGTGGAAACAAACTATCAAAATGATAATTGTAGGATTCATTGGGATATAGATTGATTAACAAAGTAGACAAGCAAGTGGGCAGTGAGCGTGGAGCCAGAACTGTGGCTCTTATGAAGTCGGCTTAGATGGAACCAGGGGAGCAAAGCCCATTTTGCACCATTTGTCCAAAGAATAAACATATGCCATGTCAGAAATAGAACAGTTGGAGACGACTGCTGCATGGGCCACTGCTGAGAAATAGCTGAAGAAAAATGCGAGGGTGATTAGACTTCTTTCGAGCCAGCCGACCGCCTGAAGGTTGCACAGGAGGCTGGGATGGCACTGTGGTGGCACAAGGGGTTGTACACTGCAGTGACACCAAATGCACCTGATAGCATCTTTCCCACTTCTCTTCATTGGGTGAAAGAACTCCATGCACGTTATGAATGGGAAGGAAAAGTGAGATTCCACATGAAATCAGCTGTCTTGAAAAACTGTGAGACTGTAACTTGGTTTCCACTGAAATTGGAAATGCACTGCTTGCAATTCTAAAAAATCCGTCTGATATTTTTAAAACTCTCCTTTACGATGTTGTACATTATTTACTGGAAACAGTCTGAAGTGCTCAGGTAACACAGTGTATTATCTGTAAAGAAATTGTGTATTACTTCGGACTTTTCATTGTAACCTTCTGACTCATTGCAAAACCACCTGATAGTGCAGTGTTTGCATCAGGATGTTCCAAACCTCAACTCTAGATTTTTCAGTTCTGCTGAAATGTGGACTGATGATGACATACCAGAACCAAGAGTAAAACAAAAAGAGAACCTCTGTGAGGGTGAAAAGCTAGTGCCTGTTAGTGAAACAAAGCTTGCTCAAGCAAATTGTTCATATGTGCTTTTGGGAATGTGTGTGACCTCTGCTGTGTGACAGCCTATAGGCTCTGTCACATTATATGATTAGATTAGAATAAGCTTTCCTTATATGAAGAAAGTTCTTTCAGATCATTCATAAATTTCTAAATGGGAATTATTCTGTAAGCAGAAGCTAATTTTCTTTTCCCGTTATCTCCTGCCACTCTGTGATATGAGAACACTTTGTTCTCCACGAGAGTCTTCACTTAGAGCTTTGCTTTCTCACAGACATAATTAACTAGCAAAGACACTGGGTTTTCTTAGACATCTTCATCAAAGCATGCAGGAAAACAGATCCCATGCCCAGGGCTGGCTTTCCTTCCAGTTTAACGTACCTCATTTATGGCTGCTGTTCTTGCCTGAACACAGAGTGAGTTCCAGCTACAACATGGTTGGGTTCAGGAAAAGCGACTTCATAGTGTTGTTCATTCCTCACTAAACTTTCACACTTTGGGATGTCTTAATCATTGAAAAATTGTCCTTTGATTTTTAAATGTGTTTATTTCCTCAGTAATTGCATAGTTTACTTGACATCTGCCTTTCTTGTGTGTCTGTGTCTAGCATTAGGCTCTACTTTCTTTGAATGACTTACAGGTGAGATGTTTGCCTCCAAGTGTTATCTTATTTCCTGCATAACTACATTTGTATCAACAAGAGGAAATTAAACTCATGCCTCTGTAACTGTTGTTTTCCATTTTCTTACCAGTTTGCTGTTTTGTGGTTCATAAGAGATGCCATGAGTTCGTTACCTTCTCTTGTCCTGGAGCTGACAAGGGACCTGACACTGATGTAAGTACATTGACATTTGATATGCTGTTCTTCTAAGTATTCTTATGTTGTGGCATTCAACTGTGAGAAGATATTACAAACAACATCAATAGGTTCTAAAGGTTGATGTTTATAGTCCTCATTCTGAAGTGAATATTGAAGATTTATGGACTTTAGAGAGCTGTTTTTTTTTAAAGAAAGTTAACAATGGATGAATGTATGACCAAGATCAATATTCCTCAGAATGTGACAACAGAATGTGAGGTGTTTACCCAAGCATGAAGCATGAAGTCAGCATTTTATTTTTGTTTGCTTTGTTTTGTATGCATTTAATACTAACAACGCCCATGAAAGGCTGAGGGTTTTTCTGAGCTTGTTTGTGTACCCAACATATCTCAAGGAATAACTTCAGAGTTGACTCTGCTCCTCGTCCTCTGTACACACAAGGATCTGCAGCTCTAAGTACGTGCCATGGATGAGACGGATGATGATCCAACCTAATCTTGAGCCAGCAGGCTTATCTGAAATAGGTTATCTGAAACTTATATTATTATATTCATGCTTGAGCTGGTCAGGACACCCGTCAGGATGCACCCGTTCCATCTTGCCCTGTCAATACATGCATCTACAAGCAGCATTTTTGGTCAACAATCAAATTTTCAACACATCTGCCTACATGGTGAGACGTATCTACAAGAATATTGTGTCACCCCAGTGAAATAATAAACTGTTTGTTCACATAAAAATAACATTTATTTGGGATTTCTAAATTCCACTTTACAGTGAAGTAATTTAACATCTGCTTATGGGAACAATGCATTCCAAGTGTTCTTTGTCTAAATGGCTCTGTTTTGTCTCTTGTAACGTATTCATGCTCTAGATTGTAGGCTATTATCTCCTCTGATGAAACACACCAGAAGACTTTTCTTACTAAGTTTTAATGAGCTTCTCATGAATGGTTTTAATATGCTAGACATGAGATCAGTGAATAATGAGCAGAAGCTGCAAGGGGTTTTGGAAAGTTTTCTTATTTTTTAGCTGAAGTTCAGGGCTTAAGTACAGTAGCTGAAGTTTCAGTCTGAAACTGAAAAGTATTTTAAAGACAGTTTGTTTGTTAAACATTTCATATAATGCAAATTTAGGCACATAAGACATGCTTATCATTGTGGCAGCAGGCTGAGGTTGCTGACAGAAACACTGCTGCCCTCAGCACCCACTTCTTCTCTTTGTAACTTTTCCCTGCCCTCTTTCCACTCTCTGAGATCCTGACCCGCTCATCAATTTGCTGGTGTAACCCACAGATATTGCCTCCTTCAAAAGCAGATGCGTGCACTAACTTCACAGCAGCATGACGCATTGGAGCAATGGGTCAGGCTGGCAGTTAAGCTTGGACAATTTCTGTGGGCCATTTTTTATCTGTTGCTCAGCTCTCAGCATTTATTATATTCAGTTTATAAAGTTAGAGGAATAGCTTCAGTCCTGAATCCTTCATACGTGGCAGATGAGTGAGAAGCAGTGAAGCACTCCATGTTTGCACTACAGACTGTTTCTTTCATGCAAGTGAAAGATGCTGCTTCTTTAACTGTTCTACCCTTAATGACAGGTCCACAAGCACATCCTAAACTTTGGAGTATGATGTCACAAAATAGATATGCTAAATTGAAGCGTTGAAAATAAATGGTGAAATGTTGAAGTGATTACCACAGGATCTTTGTTTAGGAGTTCCAAATGCATATATATTTTTAAGACATCGTGTATTTCTTCATAGCTTCTATTGGCAATAGCTTACAGTGGAAGAAGCTCAACAATGCTCTAAATATCACTGCTAAAAATATCTTCCTATATTTTGCTCAGGTGAGGAAATTTCCACTTTTTTGCAGTAAGACATCTCTCTGGAAATGTGCGGGGTTTTTTTCTTAAGCTTTGTCAAGTGATAGACATTTATTATGAGTTTTTGTGTCACAAAACTCTGTGTGATGTTCCTAGTAAGAGCAGCAAGGAGCCAGCAGGTCAGGATCAAAGGACAGTGTGGGCTGCTAACGAACTGCTTGGAATATGCTCTGCACTTCCGAGGGAGAATTATTCTGCTTCCAGTAACAGTTATAAACTGTCTTGCACGGCACTGCTCACATAAATCAAGCAATTCTCACAAACGCTTCACTGGAATAATTATCAGTACCATTTATTTCACTTGATAAAGAGAACCTCAAGTCTGGCAGCCACAGAGACACCTCTCAACCAGGGGCTGCAGAATGTCAATGTATGGAACATTTCCCACTGTGATACAAAAGTGCTTTTTGCAGCCAAAGGAGGCAGTGCTTGCAGGTGTGTTTCCACACATCCTGCTGAGGTCTATCTGAGGGTATCTAGGACACGATGTAAGCATTTATTTATAGGTTTGTCTCGAGGCGAGGTAGTATGGCACTTACACTGCATGCCTCGGGGGATGGTGAGGGCTTCTGAGCAGCAAAGTTCATTAGTCACTTAGGGAGACTCCAAAGAGGGGAAACCCTTAATTTTTCTAGTCATCTTTCTGGCTTCCATGGGAGGGTTTTTGTGATTGAAGGACGAGATCTGAGCAGATCTTGAAAATAATGGTTTTTTTTGAATGAGAGAATTAGAACACTTCCATAATAAATCACGTGCAAAGCCATTTCCAATTGCAGAGGAACTGTGAGCAGTTCTGTGGCTGCTGCAGTGCCCTGCGAGGAGAGGAAGCTCCTCACTCTCAGTCATTTCCCTAAACGGATTGAACAGCTGCAGCAAAACTTAGTTTTATATCAGGCAATTCAGAAAACAAAAAGGGTTTTCACACCTTCGCCGACCTTTTCTTATTTCCTAGCCCTTCTTAAACTCCATGTAGCTGCGTGTTTTGTTATAAACTTTGACTGTGTGGCTGTATAGAAGTCCTGTGACCTGCATCACGCTAAAATAGTGGTGTACAAATATTGTCTCCATGTGTAACATTATTATTTGCTGCAGTGCTCCACTGCTGTAACAGAGAAAATAAGTTATTATTATTTATCTATTATTTTTTATTATTTTTTATTATTACTTTTGAATGCCTTAGCAAAAAGGTATGCAGGAGATAGGGAAGCCTAAAATCACCCTCTTTTTCTGCTTTATTCAGGTTGAAACATGGGGTTGCAGGATCTGTTTTTGTGCCAAAAAGAAATATTAGTGATGAATAAAGTGGTCTCCTCGATGGCTGCTGCTGGAATGATGGTGTCTGGGGAACAAAACTGCCTTTCAGTTGAAACAACAAGAATTCAGGCAATCCAAAATCGTTGTGTTTCTGTAGTACACTGACTGTTTAAAATATTATTTAAATAGATTCAACCCCACTCCCTGGAGGTGTTCAAGAGCAGGTTGGATGGAGCCCTGGGCAGCCTGGTCTAGTACCAGATCTGGAGATTGGTGGCCCTGGATCCTTGGGATCCCTTCCAACACAAGCCATTCTATGATTCTGTGATTCTACGATCAACTTTTTAAACGAGCCTTTAAAACAACGTGGATTGCACAGGAAGTCAGACATCACAGTCTCTGCATGGGCACTGCTCTCCTTTCAGACTTGGAAGGTTTATAACCAAAATAAATAAATAAATAGAAATTGAAAAGTAAAAAAAAAAGGGGGTGGGAGGCAAACAACTGTGTGGTCAAGGGAGATTAAATCTGACTTCCCTACTCAGAATTGCAGTGAATTCTTAATATTTAAGCACTCAGAATAGAATGAATTGATAAGATTTTGATTACACAAAATGAAACAGCAAAGCCATCCCATTTCATTTGCCACAGTGTCTGACCTTGTGTCCGCTGAAGGTGACATATATGGGAAAGATGGTAAAGTGGATAAGCCTCTTGATATTGAAATGATTTGTGAGATTTATTGTATTAAGCACATTTGGGGGAAAAAAAAAAAAAGCATTCTAAATTTGCCCTGAGGTTGCATGGGATGCTGCAGTAGCTGAATATTTTCCATAGTGGCTTGTGGAGTGGTGTGCTGTGGAAGGATAAGTTGCAAGGGATTGTTCTGATTTTTGGTGAGATGCATTGTATAGAGCTGTGCAGCTGTACTGGAGAGGGATTTAGAAAGGAATGGAAATGCTAAGGGTCTTTGACTGCTTTCCACGACTGTTAAGTTCTAAGCAGGGATCATAAGGGCTGGAGTTTGGCACTGGGCTTGGAACAGTGCTCCTGGACCTCCTGGTTGGCTTTGCTGGCTTTATATATGCCTTTATATCTGCAGGAAGCATGCAGGTCTGATTCATGCTAGCAGGCAGGTTTCAGAATATTTCCAGGGTTGGGTTTGGGGTTTCTTTGGAAATATTTTCAGATTTCAGAGTGAAAGAAGATGGTTGCTTTACCGGTCTTTACTGGGAATTCAAAACAGAACAAAATAGAACGACAACAAAAAAGCAGCTGGAAGCTCAGCATTAAGACTTACCCAAGAACCCAGTCCAAAAGGGATTTTAATCAGAAAGCTCTGCAGCCCTTCTCCCAGGGATAATGAAAAGTGCTTTGCCTTTAACCATTCAGTTGTTGGACATCGTGAGGGACACAAGCAGCAAACACACATCACTGGTTAATATTATAGACAAAGTTTTTGTTCTCACTGATCTGAGTTTTGGGTGATAGGCAATCCTATACCAGAAATATTTTCTTGGTAATTAAAATAAAAATCTGCTCACTTTATCACAGAAGATACACAAAGGCAGGCGAGTCTGGCAAACAGCAAAGTTTCCTGCCTGCCAGAATAGCAAAAATATACTCCTAAAGGCAAGCTCTTGTTAATGATGAGACTCTGAAGCAGGTCTGATGCAATAAATTTTTAAATCTTCCATTGTACACTTGAAAAAAAGAAAATATAGAAACTCCTTTAAAATCATTTAAAATACCAACTTAGTATGGTTTTGCTTTGTTGTCGTTGTTGTTATTAGAATTACTGATCAGAATAACTTTGTTTACAGCAGATACAGTAGATATTCTTTTTATAAAGCAATTACAGTGCAAGCATAACTTTTGTCAAAATGGTATTCTGTATTTATTCCTACTCCCTTTTCCTACAAAGCCAGTCCGAGGGACAAAAAAATCAACATTACGCTCAATGCAGCAAGTAGTTTAAAATGTTTTGGTCCAAAAAAAATACTTCTATTACAAGACCAAATGCTTGGTTTCTTGTGAGTGCTCTGAATTCTGAATCTCTGCAGAGTACTGGAAGTACTTCATAGAGAAAGAAGTGTGCCATGAGGGTATTACTTATGGTTTTGACCTGAAAGACATAGAAATTAACTATAGGGAAGACTTGGCTATCAAAAATGTAATTTTTAATCATTTAATGATGATTTTGACATGCAGGTATTTGAATACACTGACTGAAATTTTAGTTCAAGCAGGACCAGCCCTGAGGTAAGACTTTGAATAGATGAGAGAGAAATTCAAAAGAGAAACATCTGAAGAAAGACACAGTGTGCATTGTGTGAATAGCCTGCGTGTGCTCAGCCTGCACTGGGGCTGCACCACGGGTGGGTTCACAACCCTTGCCTACTTACAAACCCTTCCTTCTGCTCTGCCAAGATAGCCCTTGGGTTGACTTTCTCAAAAGAGAAAAGAGCTCTTGAAAAGAACAGCGCAAATCTTTTGCTTCCTTTTCGTGGAGGGTGACCTCCCTCCCGTGCCAGCTGGGCCCCATTCACTGGGGCTTCCATCCCAACCCATCCGTTCTCAGAGCTCATGCCTGAGGCCCTGCACAGGTGCAGTCAGTATAACACAGATGATCCTCAGAAGAGTTAA